>NC_134117.1:65797500-66422500 GCF_040939455.1 Microcebus murinus
GGAAGGGCGAGGCCCATTTCCTGGCAATGGGTCCTGGTGACAGGTCCAGCCTGGTGACAGGCCGCCAGAGCGGAGTGGTGTGGATGGGGACAGTGAAGGCAGGGAGTGAGAGCTGGCCAGGAGCACACGGGATGCTTGGCACTGAGAGGCAGGGTTTTATTTTTTATTATTATTATTTATATATTTATTTATTGAGACAGAGTCTCTCTTTGTTGCCCAGGCTAGAGTGAGTGCCGTGGCGTCAGCCTGGCTCACAGCAACCTCAAACTCCTGGGCTCAAGCAATCCTGCTGCCTCAGCCTCCCGAGTAGCTGGGACTACAGGCATGCGCCACCATGGCCGGCTTATTTTTTCTATATATATATTAGTTGGCCAACTAATTTCTTTTATTTATAGTAGAGACGGGGTCTCGCTCTTGCTTAGGTTGGTTTCCAACTCCTGACCTCGAGCAATCCGCCCGCCTCGGCCTCCCAGAGAGCTAGGATTACAGGCGTGAGCCACCGCGCCCGGCCAAGGCAGGGTTTTGATTGTCGGGGCTTGTGGAGATTTTATAGGTGGGGCTAAAGTCAGAGACCGCTGTGATTATAACCCACATGTCACGACTGCAACTTTCCAGTCTGGCCTGTGGGATGGGCACTATTTCTGGCTTGGTTGGGTGCTGCTGTCTCTAATCCTTTAGATGCCTCACCCCCAAGCTTCACGCAGTTTCCTCACATGCTGGTCAGAGCTCTGCAGATTCTTGCAGGGCCCCTCTGCGCACTGCGCATTCTGTCCTGGGCGTCTCTGTGCTCATCAGCGCTCCATCACGTCACTGTAGCCGCCTGGGTCTCCCTGGATGCTCGCTCTGTCTCCTCTACTCGGGGAGCCCAGGGGCTCTGCCTGGGGGCTCTGCCTGCTGCACCCAGCTTTGAGCTCCCTTAGACAGGAGGGGCACCTTGTTGGCTTCCCCTCTCTCAGGGATCTCCCTCTCTCATAGCTAGATTCCAGATTCCAGTGTCTTGGAAATCCTTGCTTCATGTTATTTTCTCTTTTGTCTTGCTGTTGTTACTTTAGGCAGGAGGGTAAAATTCATTCCCCAGGACTCCATCTTTTCCAGAGGCAAAAGAGACCATGTTGAACTTGAACAAAGTCTAGCCCCAGTGCATGCCTCACCCCACATCACTCCCCAAAGCGCACCGGCAGGCGGGGACCCTCTCTCTGCTAACGAATATCTGTCCACCCAATCCCGGTCAACACCCAGTCGCCCGCTCAGGCTGTTCCTGGCCTCCGGCCGCGGTGCCCTGGGCTCCGTGGGCCCCTGCGTTGTGCTGACCCCAGGCTTGTCAGCACCACGAGGGAAGCCTGCTGGGGACTCTGCCAGCACCAGCTCAGTGAGGGAATGAGTGACAAGGCACAGCTCCGCCATCAGCTGAGCCTTTTGCAGACTGGACAGGAGACAGTCTGGGAAGGAAATGAGCTGTTTTAAGTCTGGCAAATTTACCCTGGAAGAAATTCTCTTTGGGAGCCACAGTCTCTGGATTGGCTGACCAAGTTCAGGGAGCTCCGCCTATGAAAACAGAGTGACATTTTATAGACAAGATTTTGTCCTTTTTTTTTTTTTTTTTGGCCCCGTCTGAGTCCCATTCCTTCCCATCCATCACTCCTGGTTCCCTGTCTGCCTGTCTGACCTCCCTTCTGGGCAGGCTGGGCCTGGGGGCAGAGTGGGGAGGCGCGTGGGACTGAGGAGGGTGATCGGAGGAGCGCAGACCCAGGGCGCCGTCAGCCAAGTGCAGGGACGAGTGTGCAGTTCTGTAAAGAGCCTAGGGAAGAGCGCAGGGCTGTGGGAAAAGACAAGAGAGCTCAAGAAATAAGAAGGTGCTGCTCTGGTTCCATGCCCCAAACTGTCTCTGAGACAAGCTGGTGGAGCCACCTTCTCCAGCTCCCAGGGAGGCTGGCTCCTGTCAGAGATGACAGGGAACCCCTTCCCTCCTTCCATCCTTGCGGAGGGTCCCAGCCATGGGCTGGCTGCAGCCACGGCTGGGCCTTCAGACCAGAGCACGAAAAGTTGAGCCCGTTTCCTGCTTGGCCCTGGTCAGACCCCGCCCTGTCCAGATGTTCAAGGGCTTTGCCCTCCAGGCCACTCCTTGGAGGCTCTTCACACTTTGTTTTTACTGTCACACAGGACATAAAACAGTACCATTCTTTTTTTTTTTTTTTTTTAAGCATGTCAGCATTTAATGAACCTCCCTCCATATGGCTTCAAGCCACCAAGACACAAGCTCCCCCAACACCCTTAATCTTCTCCTCAGCTCTTCTGCTGAAAAACTTGGCCTTCACGATGACTGGCTGCGTTGGGAGCTTTCCCTTCCCCAGAACTTTGTAGTAGCCCGATCGCACCACATCGATAATGGCAGCAGCTCCAGTCTTGTTTTTGGCAGCATTTACCCGTGTCTGCTCACTGACCAATGTCCACAATTTATCAAGGTTGACAGTTGGGCACAAACTCTGGTTCCTCTTTAAGTGGTAATGCCTCATACCAAATTTCCCAAAGTAACCTGGGTGATATTTGTCAAAGTTAATCCTGTGGCGACGCATGCCACCAGCATTTCCTCGGCCTCCTGGGTGCTTCCGGCGCTTGCCGATGCGGCCGTGGCCGTGGCTCACGTGGCCCCGAAGCTTCCGGGTCTTCCTCAGTCTGGATGGCATGGCGGCAGCTGAAACGAAAAAGGCAACAGTCCCATTCTTTATGTCACTGAACTCACGTCAGGACACCCCCTGTCACGGCCCACCAGCAACATTGATCTTGGTAGTCCAGTGTCCTTAGGTTTAAAGCACTGCTGATTTGGTTAACATTCAGCCAAATTCAGACCCGACCTCTGCCCCTCCTCCCGTCGTTCCCTCTGGTGTGATGTAAGTTCTTGGAGTGTGTCCCTGTGTTGTCCTGGCTTTGGAGGATGCCTGCAGGTCCAGGCCCGGCCGAGCTCCAAGAAGGCAGGGTGCAGCAGTCACCTGGGCTGCAGGCATTGCCGCCACCAGCCCGCGGACTCGTCCCACCTCAGCTGCCATGGAAAATCCGGGTCCCCGCATCATCCCCTCAAGAGCCAAGCCCTGGTGGTGGCACCTGCTTGGCCACACCAGGGCCACATGCCCACCCTATGGGAAAGGGACTATCTGCTCCCCCTGATACCACCTGTGGCTTTGGAGGTAGAGCTGCCTCCCTTCTGTCTTGAGAAGAAGTAGGAGAAAGGTTTGGCTTCTGAGAAGCCAAAATAAGAAACATGCTCCAGGACCAGAGAGGGCCTGACCAGGCTACCACCCCGTCTCTCTCAGGTCCACAGAAAGAGAAAAAACCCAGCACATTCTCTACACCCCCTGTGGAAGGATGCAGGCGGCGGCTGGGGGTTCTGAGGTAGTGTGCCTGCCAGAGGTTGCACTGAGCAGGCGTGGTCGGTGAGGCCCAGGGCGGGCGTGGCTGAGTGTCAGAGGCAGCCTCGCCTGCTGGGGAGACGCCGGCTTCTTGCGGCAGCGCTGACCATGAGTTGCGCCAACTGCAGACACTTAGTCATGGCATCTGCAAGGGCAGAGGCCAAAGGCCAGAGGTCTCCTGGCCTCCAAATGAGGACTGCCACGTGCTCCTGTTCATTTCTTGGGCCTTCTCCATTACCCTGCCAATAGATATCTTTCCTGCATAGTTGGCCATAGCTTTTTTGTTCGAAACCAAGAACCTGATAAACACGTTGCCTAAGTGTGCCGGGCCACCGGCTCTGCTCTGGCGCTCCCGTGTTGCCGCAAGGCCACCTAAGCCATCACCTCCGTCCAGAGTTTCAGACAGGAAGTGCAGCAAGGAAGCCAGTGAGGACCTGGAGGACAGGGCCACCCCTGAGGCCTCCCACCACAGCCACGGGGGCTGTCGAGCCCAGCGACCTTGGCTAGAGGGCAGAGGGTAACCTGCAGCCCACCTTCTCCCTGGCCAAGCCCACGCCTGTGCAGAAGTGGTGAACCAGGGAGAGCTGCTTCATTAATAGGGAGGGACGTTTCAAAAAAGATGAGGACAGAGATGGAAAATAAAAATGCTATTTCTTCTTTCTTGTTTTCCATCGTCCCCCTGCTCTGGTCTCAGGTTGGGTTTGGTGTGACCAGCGCTCCTGGGTCAGTCAGCTGCTGCTGGTGTCAGCTTCACCCTTAATGACCCGAGGCTGACCCTGAGGGGTGGGCAGAGGGCCTTGCTGAAGGAAAAGCTGAAACCCAGGCCTCAGGATGAGAAGGCCTCCCCACCGATCTAGCTGGAATGCAAACGCCTGAAAGGAAGAATCAGAGGAGGGAGGCTGCTTTGTTCTCTGCAGAGCCTCTTCCAGCCGAAGGGGCTTTCGGTTCCCCGTTAGCAGCCTCCCGAAACACCAAACCCCCAGGAATCGCTTTTACTGCATCAGAAAATGATTTACTCTCTGAAGTTAATGATCTGGAACAATAGATTGGCCTTGGTCAAAAATCAATTTTTATTATTTGAAGAAGGGGCTGGATAAAGTCTCCCGTTCATTATCAGACCCGCAGACAATCCTAAATTACAGCCATTCAAGGACAGAGCCTCACTTGGGCGGTGGTTTGGGCACATTTGCAATCTTTTTGCTTTAATTAATTCTTTTTTTTTTTTTTTTTGATACAGCGTCTCACTTTGTTGCCCAGGCTAGAGTACCGTGGCGTCAGCCTAGCTCACTGCAACCTCAAACTCCTGGGCTCAAGCAATCCTCCTGCCTCAGCCTCCAGAGTAGCTGGGACTGCAGGCACACACCACCATGCCCGGCTAATTTTTTGTGTATATATATTAGTTGGCCAATTAATTTCTTTCTATTTATAGTAGAGATGGGGTCTCACTCTTGCTCAGGCTGGTTTCGAACTCCTGTCCTTGAGTGACTCGCCCACCTCGGGCTCCCAGAGTGGTAGGATTACGGGCATGAGCCGCCGTGCCCCACCTGCTTTAGTTAACTCTTAAAGCTCAAATCTATACATGGTGATGACTTGTGCAACTCTCACTTGAAATAAACCAGCTAGATTTGGTTTCTACCTAGAGAAGAGTGGTGGGCACTCTTGCATGCAGTTCTGAGTGAACGGCGATTAAGTGGGCTGTTTGTTTGCTCCCTCATGCAGGGATAGACCGGGTTGGCACAGCATTCACAGCAATGAGCTGCCCTTGCTCTTGCAAGGCAGCTGGAACTCGTCCCGGGACTCACAACTGCAGTTTACTGGGGTTCACATCACAGGTGAGGAAGAGGAGGTGTGGGCGGCTCCCACATACCAGAGGAGGAGGTGGAAACCCAGAGCAAGGTGGCAGGCCGGCCAGAGGCCAGAGCCAGGACTTCAGTTGTTGTGGCTGGTACTTTCTGCCTTATCATGGCTCAAAGCGCCTCAGAGTCTGGCTTCGACCTTTACTCCCTGCTTGGCCTCTCCTGTTGCAACCCCAGCGCCATCACTCCCCAGGGCTTCCAGCAATCGATCATTTGCACTTTGGTTTCTTCACTCCTCCTCCCCCCACCTGCTGGGACTGTCTCAGCTCTTTTGCTTTAAGCCTGGAGCATTTGTCACCCTGTCAAGGCCTTTGGTCTCCCTCCTACCTGGGCAGCATGGGTGACCCCTCCTGTGCCCCCACAGCCCCTGTGTGCACCTGCATGGGAGGGACTGTCCCAGGGCCATGCTCCTCTTTCCCTACAAGGCTCTGACTTCTCTCTGTGTTCCCGGAGCTCGGGGCAATCCCTGGCCCACCCTGGGGAGCTGCTTCAGAAATAGACAGTGAATTTGGTTGACGTTGGAAGCAGCATGGTTTTATTTACATTTATTGTAAGCCATGAGACTAAGCTGTCTTTCAATAAAACTCATTTCTGAGAATGATAGTAATTTGTTTGTTTGTTTGTTTCAAGATTGAGAATTGAATCCTCTCAATTGTGAGCACTAACCCCAAAGCCTCATTGAATATCGGCTACTCTGAATAATCAATCATAATTTGAAGTTTAATTTTTGAAAATAGAGTTTCTTTTAAGAAAAACCAAATGAATGAAATAGATACTGTCTATTGAGGAGTTCCCTAAACAATAGTAGAAAATAATCTTTCAATTTCAGTTGACCGTAAACTTTATGTGAGTCCCTGTGTGACGTTACTGCTGGGATATGCCGTGAATGCAGACTGCATTAGGAGGAATAGAAACATTTTGGTGGTGGAGACTTTCATCTCTTTTACTTTACCTACAAAAAATATCTGCTGTGTGGTAGGCAGAATAATGCTTCCCCCACCCAAGATCACCATGCCCCAATTCTGAGAAGCAGTAAATATGTTACCTTACCGGGCAAAAGAGACTTTGCAGGTGTGATTAAGGCTAAGGAATTTGATGGGGGAGGTGGTCCTGGATTATCTGTGTGGGCCCAACCTCGGCACAAGTCCCTAAAGGCTGAGAACCTCCCGTGGCTATGGTTGGAGAGACCAGAACATGGAATAAGGGTCAGGGAAGATGGGAAGATGGATGTTGCTGGCTTTGGAGATGGAGGGAGAAGTCACGGTCAAGGAATGTGGGAAGCCTCTAGAAGCTGAAAAAGGCAGGGAAATAGGTTCTTCCCTCGAGCTTCCACGAACGGATGGCAGCCCTGTTGGCATCTTGGTTTTGGTTCAATGAGACCCGTGGTGGACTTCTGACCTAAGGAACCATAGGATAATAAATGTGTGTTGTTTCAAGCCACTAACTTTAGTAATTTGTTATAGTAGCAACAGTGAACTCATATTGCTCTTATTAAATATTAATAAGTCAATTATCATGAGAGCAAACAAACAAAACCAAAAACATACTCAGGGAAAGAATAAATGGATCTTTTCTGAGCCGCTGCCCGGAGCCCTCAGCACACACTCACCTTGGCCTTTTCCGAATTTCAGCTTTTTGTTATTTGTGCTGTTTGAGCAGCCTGAGATCATGGGCCATTGTGTGTGGTTATAGCTGATCTCCTGGTCAAATACAAACTCTGTCCTTCCCCCACGGGGCTCAGTCCTCGGGACCACAGCTCAGGGCCTCAGATGATGTCTCTTTTTTCTGGATGCCCCTGGAAAGGCGCTCACGCCTCGTGAGCGTGCTCTGAACGGGCCCAGGCCCCCCAGCACATGCTCACGATGAGGCAGTGTCCATATTCCCAGTCCCAGTGCTGGTGGCTGGTCACTCCCATGGCAGAGGCAGGACCTCAGCCTCCCGTGTGCGCCTAGAGATCGTGGAGTCGCTAGGCAAAGTCGGATGAGTCCTCAGCCGGCCCACTCATTTTCTTCTGCTCGAGTGTCCTTGCTGAGTCCTTTCTAGCTGTTTCTTGAGAGAGGCCCCTCCGCTCCCTGCCGTCCTTGGGTTTTTATAGAGCCCCAGTTTCCACCCTGGCTGCAGCTTCCAGAGCTCTCCCAAAGGCAGCGCTCCCCAAGGTGTCCTCCACTGCGTACCTCCCATCTTCCTGAATGAAGGCGGGCCCTGCGCCAGGAAGAAACGGGGCCCTGGTTCCCTGCCACCTTTTCATCTGGGCCCCGGGGCAGCTCTGCCTTTGTCTGAGCCTCACCGTGTGCTCATGAAGCAACTCTCAGCTTTTACTTGTGTCACTCTGTCCCTGCAGGGCAAGCTAGAGCCACGCATCAAGCCAGCATTCATTTCTTCATCTCTGTTTTTCTGTCTTGCCTAGAAACCCATGTGCCAGCTTAGGCAAATAGGTCCCGGGACAGGGGAGGGCCTTCTGCGGAGGGAGGAGGGAGCTGGCTTGACCCTGGATCCCAGCTCGGGTGTGGCGAGGACCCAGGCTGCTGTGCGCAGCGCATGCCTGCAGCTTCTGATCCTGAGACGCTGATTCCATGGATCCTTTGAGTTTCTTTATTTAAACCTTTTTTTCTCTTATGCTTGAGACCCACGTATGAGATTATTAGACGCAAATAAATTGTGCCAGGAAGAAAATGCCAGCTGGAGTCTACAAGTGACACTGGGAGGAGGGCCAAAGGACGGCCACACTGGAGAGGCTGGCCAGGCTGGGAGGGAAGCGTGTGGGGTCGGCGCCAGGTGGGCAGATGTGAAGTGAGGGGCAGGTGTGTGGAGTCAGCTGGTCGAGAACGAGCAGGTGGCCCCAAATTCCCAGAGTGGGCTCCATGTCATGGTGGCCACCCACCTCCATGGACCTGGTGGCCTGCCTTGTGAGTGCACTGAAATTTCCTGTAGACCCTACTTGGCGGTGTCCCAAGTGGCTCTCTTTGCCTGTCGCTTGGCCATCGTGCCTGTGTCTTCAACGCTGTCTCCAGGCTCTCTTTGAATCTGTTTTTTCTTCTTTATCACCAGTGCATCCTGTGCCCACTGTCTTTGCTCACCTCTCTTTTCAGTGGGACGGAATCTTGCCTCCTTGGGACACTTTATTGTGTCTGAGCCTCTCTTCATTAGTTGTGTACATTATCTCCTTCTTCATGAAAATCCTACGAGATGGGTAGGGGAGATTAAATGACCGGCCCAAGGAACACAGCTGGCGACGGCAGACTGAGGACACCCTCAGCCCGACAGCGCAGGCTGTGTGCCACCCCTGCTCCACTGTCACTGTCACTGACAGTGACCCTTTCCTGCTCCCATCCGGTGAGGCACGGACACACTTCCAGCCACTGTCCTTATAGATGGGGGCATATTAATAAGGAGAAGAGTTCACAGGACCATGCAGCAGTTGGTTCCTTTTATAGGAAAATCAGACCTTTAGAAAGACACCTGCCACAGGTGTGGGGGGTGGGTGATGGGAGGTGCTAATCAAAAAAGAAATTTAAATAAGAAGAAATGTTTAGTGTATGTTTGAACACGGCATCTACTAGCTGTCAGGCAGTGGAGGGTGAGCTAGGTTGGTCCTACACACTTCATGGACAGCTGTAAGGATTTAGCCAAGGAGTTTTGACCTGTGATATGACGCTTAGTGCACAGCAACAGGACGTATGACAGGCCTCATCCCTTTATTTTCTTAATCAGATTTAGTTTGCTCTGAGACCTCACCTGTCTGGCTGGCAGGATACCCAGGAGCAATTATTAATGAGACTTCTTCCCCCTGCCATGGTATCATCAAAGGATTTGAAGCTTATCTGGTGTCAGAAAAATTGAAAGAGGACACAGGTCCCTCTTTCCCATGTGGTCATGATTGTTCCCCCGGCTGCCTAATGCAGCTGTGGAGTGACTGTCCTCTCCCTCTGACAAAAATACCTCCTCTCTACTGGCTTCTGCTTCCATCTTGAAAGTTCCCATGTTTATCCTCTCCTTTTATGGGAACAACTAAAGATTAATTCTCTTTAACGGGCCTAAACTACACACACACATAAATGCATTGCGCAAACACACACATAAACTTACGTGCATGGGCATGCTCTCACACACACACTCACACAAAACTCTTAAGTTCCTCTAAGAGTAGGGAGAGGGGAGGGTGAGGACAGCTCAGAGTTTAGACACAGGGCTGAACTCTCTTTCCCGGAGTGGAGATTGGGAAAGGAGATACTGACAATGGTTAGTTTCTTTTTCTTGTTTTTATTTTTGTTTTTAAGATATAGGATCTTGTTATGTTGCCCAGGCTGGTCTTGAACTCCTGGCTTCATGTGATCCTCCCGCCTTGGCATCCCAAGTGCTGGGATTATAGGTGTAAACCACTGTACCCAGGCTAGTTTCTTTCTTACTAACTCTCTTAGGTACAGAGCTAGCCTATGAGACAAGGGGAACCATCTAGAAATTTTGGGTAGCAAAGTAACAAGTTAATGCTGATCTTTGGGAAGATTTACTTGGCATTGCTCGTTCCCTGGTTTGCAGTGGCAGGAGAGGCGTCTGTCCCCAGTGCCTCGCACAGGGCCTGCCCTGCAGTCAGATCAGTGCACATTTATCCAGGCATGTGTGCGTAGAGCAACAGCAAACTATTTCAATGGTGCAGAAGGGAGATCAAATCCCTGAGCCATGGATGTGACAGTTTGAATGGAGACAAATTGTCCGACATGAAATTTCAGAGAGGTGAAGGGTCTTTGACCAGAAGTGAGGAGTGGGGGCTGCCATCTCTGTGTGGCCCCCACTGAAATGGGCTGCAATAGCAACGCTCCTGGCCTGCCCAGCACGACAAGCACTTACGGCTGGCAGGCGCCAGACCGGCTGCCTCCCAGAGACTCTTCCTGCCCTTGACTGCCTCTCGGTGTGGAGTCTGCGCCAGGCTTTGGCTCGCCGACACATGGAGTTGGGGAGCTGGGAGGGACCCGAGGAAATGGAAGACTGTGGGAATGAAGAGCCAGGCCTCAGCAGGGAGAGGCATTCTTGACCTTGTGGTCTAAGCTCCAGGCCCAGAGAGTTTTAGCAAGGACAGAGGACAGCTCTGATGCAGCAAGACCTGCTCCTGGACCCCAGACTGGTAGGGCACTTGAGGCTGGGGAGGACGGGCTCTCATGGGATGGCAGTCACAGCTGCACCTGGGAAGACCTGAGGTTCAGAGGTGAGGTGGGCTGACCCCTCTCAGAGTTTATGGGAGACTCTAGGATCCAGGGAGCCACGCTTCCACCGTCTCAGTGTGAATTCTCCCTCCTTGCATCCGTTGGCCGGCCCTTTTCCTGCAGCTCTTGCACTGGGTTCTGGACCAAGAATGGGGAATCGTCAGCTGTCTAGAGGGGGCTCTAGGGCTGTCACCAGAGGCTCTGGCCAAGGCAGTCTGGCTTCATGCTACTGGAGATTTAGCTGGAAATTGCTGGAGCCCACGGTCCTCTCTCTGCTTGGGCACGAAGGGGGCCTTTCAAGGGCCTCCTGACCAGAGCAGGTGCCACAAGTGCTCTGTGGCTACTGTCATTTGGTTTCACCAAGTTGGGGTGAAGTCCAGAGCTTCCCCCCTATGGGAAGCACCAGGGAGTCAGATGGCAAGAGGGACACACTGTATTCGCTTCCTGCCCGAGTGGCATCCCCTTCTCCCCCACTGGGCCCTCACATCTCCCTGAGGCACAGGGTATTTCTCCCCTAGACATCTAGAGGCCAGTTGTCATCCACATGGCATGTTGATTCCAGACTTGGGCACACACTCAGCTAGTGAGGGCACAAAGGCCATAAATAGGTCATTCTACCTTTGTAGAGGTAGAGGCTATGCTGAGCTTATGACCAATAATAAGAAGGATTTGCAACAAACAGAGTTGGTAGTGAAGCTAAGGGGGGAGGAATTTTTTAATCTGCCCCTGGCCTGATTATCTGGCTTTCAGAAAAGCTCCCAGTGGCCACAGATTTGCTTGGGGGCTTCTCTGGCTGCTGCTGTCAGCTCCTCCTCTTCCTCCATTTTCCTTCCTTCTCTGTCTCTCTCTCTGTCTGTCTGTCTCTTCTCCTTCTGCCCCTCTCTCTGCCCATCTCTTTTTCTCTCTCTTGCCCAGATAATTGCTTTAGAATTCCTTTGTTACTTCTGGGACTTCTTGGCCAGGTCACCAGGCCCACAGATACATAAAATTTAGGTGACTTGGGATCCCAGAAACATAATGGCGAGCTTATTCGTGGGGCTGGGCATTTAGAATACCCTGGAAGGGGACAGGGCTCCTGGATAGGACTTCACCAGAACCTCTCTGCCACCTGCCTTGCTGGGTGGGGGTGACAGGGTGTCCTGAGAGTAGTGGCTGGCTGTCACAGCTCTGTCCTTGCATGCCTTGTTCTCAGGCACAGAACATTCTCTGATATATCACCTTAATCTGGCCAACAAATCAGCAAATGAGGTGTTTTAAGAGTATAGTGAACATCTATATATCTGTCACCCAGATTCAACAATTGTTAACATTTTGCCAAATTTACTTCTTGCTCTATTTTTTTCCCCAAGCCATTTAGAAAGAAATTGCAGGCATCATAAAACTTCACCTCTAAATACTTCAGTATGTGTCTCCTAAAAATAAAGACCTGTCTCACATAACCATAATACTATTTTCATACCCAAGAAAATCCATAATACCCAATATCATTTAAAACCCAGTCCATATTCAAAAGTTCCCATTTATTCCTCAGAATTTTTTTAAAAAATCAGAATCGAATTAAGTTTCATGCATTGACATAACCGTGTTTTTTTTTTTAAGGATGTGGAAACCAAGGCGTTCTGCTTGCTGGAAGAGAATAAACTTGCCCAAGTCTGAATGTTCTGTTTGTATTAGAAGTTCCCAGGTCTGGTTTCACAGTCCAGTCACATTTCTAAAAAGAATTTTAGTTATCAATCCAGGGTTGCCACCATTTTAGCAAGCATTAAAAAAGAAACTGTCATGTAAAGTTTTCACTACCATTTAATGTAAAAAAAAATGACATTTTAATGCCCAAATCAAGGACATGGTTTCAGGATCTAGTACGGTCTTGCAGGCTCCCAGGAACCACAGGCTGGGAGGAGCAGCTTCCAGGCCACCAGACGGCTGAGCTGCCCAAGGAGCGCCCGAGGACCCAGTGGAGAGCAGGGAGCTGATCTGTGGGTGCTGGAGCCACCAAGCAGGGCCTGAGGACCTTAGGGATTTTCACGGGCATTACCGTCACTGCATGTCCTTGGTCCTCTGCAGGTGCAAATGTTGCCCCCCACCCATTCCCTCCACATTTTATTATGAAAATATTCAAACACACAGCAAGGGTGAAATCATTATTTGCAGTGAACGTTCATATTCCCACCACCTACATTTTGCTGTTACCATTTTACCTAATGGTTTTCGCCCGAGCCCAGCCCCGTCTGCGTCTCTGCTCCGTTCTGTGTGGCGGAGCCTGAGGACCCGGCGTGAGGGACTGGGGGACAGGTCGGCAAGTGCAACGGGCTCCTGACCCCAGGCTGAAACCACAGAGGTGGGGCCCTCTCTACACGGTGGGATTGGCTGGGGGCCCTGGGAGACTCCTCTGACCCTCAAGGCGTGGGGACGGTGCCTCCAGAGTTCTGTGTGGGGACTTTATAGAACCTCCCACCGGGCGGGGACCTTCCTCTGGCTCCCGTGGACCCCCGCAGTGAGCTCCAGGAGGGCCGGGTGGTGCCAGTCCTGAGCCAGCCCTCAGCGCCCTCGGCCTCTGCCCGGGCCCCGCGGCCTGTGGGCAGCGGGCAGCTGCCAGGACACGCACTGCCAGGAGCATCGCTCCTCGGGGCTGACCCAGGCCTGGTGCCAGACGGCTCCACCCCACAGCGCGCTCCAGGGGGAGGGCCTCGGTGCCCCAGAGCAGACACTGCACGGGGGGAGAAGCCTCACACACACATGTGTTCCGCACACACGCCAAACACACACCACATCACACATACAAGCCACACACACACTGCACACATCACACACCACCTACTACTCATATCACATACATACACCACACAACATATCACATGCCACACACACACCACATAGCACACACATAGCATATGTGCACACTACACACAAACTATATGCATACCAAACATATACCACATCACATACATATCACACCAAATATCACATAATACTACACACACAACACACATACTATACATACCTTATACACATACCACACTCACCATAATGCGCATCTCATACAGACCACACACAGTCCACATTACACACACAAACCACCTACACAGCACACACACCACAATATACCACACATACGTTACATGCCACACATACACACACAGAGTGTCTCTCTCTCCTTCCCACTTTGTCTTTCCCAGGGCCGACCTGTCCCCGTTGTGCGTTTTGTGGCACACACACATGCAAACCTAAGGGAGCAACTATAGGTGGCACATCTGAGCCTGAGACCAGTTTGCCTGTAGACCAGGGAGCAGACAGTGGCCTGAAGTTGGCAGTCAGTGACATCCAAAATCCTGAGTTAATCCGAGTAATCCGTGGGTACCAGAAAGGAGGGAGTTATTTTCTCTCTAATTTTTGAATTCAAGAGGGTGTCTGTTTCAGAAAATTGCACACACCCACAAACCAATAAATAGCCAAGGAGAGAACTAAAGCTACAGGCAACAGGAAAATATTTTGCTGAGGTAAATGCCAGAGAAAAACAACTTTTAAATATATCTTCAACCAGATTTTGTAAATGTATCTTTGTAAGTTACTGCCATCTTCATTAGCGAGTGTAACTAATGCTTTGGAGAAAGGCAGGGAAACTGTCATCTGGGAGAGAATACCAAATTTGTTAAAATGTTGCATGATGTTCTGGATATAAAAGCCATCCCTTATTTGGAGCAGAAATAAACATACAATTTGTCTTAACAGCGCATAAGCTTTTCTTTCTTCTTCTACTATATTGTATAAATTTGAAAAATTGGTTTCAAGAGGCTCTTTGGCATCAGCCCACTTGGAAGTTGTGTGCCTTCATGGGGCCCTGGTGCGGCCCTGGTCATTGTCACTCGCTTGGCTCCCCTCAGTCTGGCTCTCAGCGGCTGACGCTCCTCTGAGCTTCCTGTGTTCCTGGGGCAAGTGACGCTCTTGATCCCTGGGTCCCTTGCTCCAGTCTGGTGGGGGAGGCCTTGGTCCCTCCCCGGTGTCCACTGGAAGAAGACAAAAACAATGGGGGGTGCGGTCCTCAGGTCCCTTAGTGTTTTGCCCCTCCCACCCCTACCCCCCACCCCAGCAGGCCCTGGTCTGCCCTTCAGGTACAGTGGGCTAGGGACCTGCAGGAACTGCAGGTATCCTTGGGGTCTCCCGAGCATCTGGGAGGAGGTGGTTATCTGTGGGGACAGATATCTGGGGCTGGCAGGGAAGCAGGAAGCAGGGCTCTCAACAGGGAACTTTCTTAGAGCCAGTTCCTAGGGCCAGGGCCCAGCACTTGGCTTCTTCTTTTCTTTTGCTAGTGTGTGCCTGGTCCCCAAAAGCCACCTGTTCGGCTGCTTCTGGCCAAAGCTGAATGCAGCATTGTGTATTCTTGTTCCTGATGTGGCATTTCCTTATGGCTGGTGTTTGAAGGATGAAGAGACTTGGAAGCTGAAACTCTTGACTGCTTTGGAGTGGAAAAGAAATGATGTCATAAAAGCTGGAGTGATGAGGGTGTCTGGTCCAGACTAGGTCCTCAGTAAGCATCCGGTGAAGGTGGAGGATGGAGTGGTTTCCTCAGAGGCATTCAAAAGGAGCTACCTGTTTGCAGTCTCTGCCATCCTGAGGCCCTTTTTACACACCTACAGGGGCCATAAGATGGACAGTTCCATGGGACAAAGAGGCCACCTTTGTGTAGCAGCCTCCTCCAATGCCTTCGCTTCTGCTCTGAGCTCTGAGTCTGCTCCGTATGAAGGCTTCAGGGCATCAATGTAGAAAAGGGTTTGAGGGTTCATCGAGGGAGGGAATTTCCACACAAAGCAGGGGCATTGGCCTCACAGATTAACCCACCTGGCACCAGAGGGAAGAGGAAACATGGCTTCTGTAATTATGGAAGAGAAACTTTCCAGTCCAGGGAGGAAAGACATTTATGTTTAAATATATCCTGAATCATTGGGATGTATCTATCAAAAGGAGAAAATCTGCTGCCAGCCCATTATCTGATTCTGTGAGTGGAGCTAGGCTTCTTGTCTGGGCTGAAATGGAGACTGCTTCAGTTTAGAAATCTGGGCTGTGGAGGGACTGTGGTGAGCTTTTGCAGGAAAGGAATGTGCTTGTCACCATGCTCAGCTGAACACACCTGCCCTGTTCACCTAACACACCTGAGATGCAGGTTTGGTCAGAATTGGAAGAACTCCATCTACCTGGCAAAGGCTACACCTTTCCTTTAGCTTGGAGTCTATACCCAAAAAGTGCCAACGCTTAGTTGAGGCTCGAGCCTGGCTGAGCTGTCGTCTTCCTGTTCTCCTTGATGGGCCCAACCAATATGCAGCTGCACTGCAATTTGAGAATCTGGAACACATCAAAAGCCTGAGCCAGTTTTTTTTTTTTTTTCTTTTTAAAGGAAAACTTCCCAAGCTGCAAAATGAAGCCACTGATCTTGGCAGAGAAAGTGTGAATAAAGAGGTTTCTAACTGAAGGAAGAAATAGCTTTGAGTGATGTCTGCAAACTTCGGAGGAGGAGGGGAGAAGTGCAGATGTCTCTGGGGCAGCCATGGAACGCCACTGCCCTGGAGCGTCTACCGTCTTTCTGTCCCTGGCACTGGTGGTTCTCGTGTTGATGTCAGCTTGCTGCTCCACAAGGGAGTGATGTCATCTCATCTCCAGGCCTCAGAGATGCTGCGTGTCCGTGATTCAACAGGGCTAGTCAGCTAGTCACCCAACTACCCTCTTATTGGAATAGGGGCCAAGACCGTCACCAGACAGATAACTAGAGCCCTCTGTTCCCTTCTCGAGAGGTAGATGCCCTGCCTGTCTTTTCTTTCCTGAGCCGCCTTGACACCTGTTGTGGAGGGGTGGTTTCTAGGTAGCGTGGAGCCAGTGCTTTCTCTTTTTGAAGCTCATAGATGCCTGGGGAGGGCACGGGAGGAGGGACAGTCTCTGAGTAGTTGAGCTTGGCCAGTTGACAAAGCAGCCAGTCTCCAGTTTGAGAACTTCATCATCTAAATAGTTCTCAAATAACCCCTGTTATCCTTAGCCCCACTACACTGAGTTCAGGCTAGAACTTTTACAAAAAGTTTTATATAACTTAAGACTTTTTGGTTGCAAGTAACAGAAAGTAAACTTGCAACTGTAACAAAAAAAAAAAAAAAAAAAAAAAAGGAAAGGAAAAGAGTTTCAGACTGTCCTTCCTACCTCCTGGAATGCAAAGGAAGGGCTAAAGCTGGGCTTCAGGAAGGGAACAGGGACTGGGCAGTGCAAAGCCCAGATAGCCCTGGCTAGCAATAGCTCTTCTCTGTGCGCCTGTCTACCTTATTTCTTGCAGAACAGCTCCCTCTTATATGCTAGTCCACTGGCAGGTAAGCCCACCCGCTCCCCTCAGGCTCACAGGTTATGGACCTGTGACCCCAGGGAGATGGAATTAACCTTCTCTGGTTCCCAATGCCAAGTTGCCATGGATGGCTCACCTGCCAGCTCAGGCCAGGTTCCCAGGTGGGGCTGGGTCTGCAAAAGGGCCTTGGAAACCGGGTTTGCATCATCTCTCATTTCTGATTTCTGCACCAGCGCAGGTTAAGTAGCGCCTCTACTCCACGCAGATTCCCACTGAAGTGCTGAGGGGCTGGGCCCACGAATGTGCACTGCAACTCCCAGCCGGCCTCCAGCCTTCAGCCTTCGGCTCTGTTTCCTGCTCCCACAGTTCTCTCTCTGAGACCCAGTGAGCCCCCCCCCCCCCTCCGCTTGTGGACTCAGATGGCTCCATTTGCCAAAAGGAGGGACTCCCACCGCCTCCGCCCTGCAGGCTAGGCTAGCACTCCTGCTCTCAGCACCTTACCCCTGGCCTCAAACTAACTCTCTCTCTCTCTCTCTCTCTCTCTCTCTCTCTCTCTCTCTCTCTCTCTCTCTCTCTCTCTCTCTCTCGTGTGTGTGCGCGCGCGCTCCTGCTCCTGCTGTTGGCTTTGCACGAAATGCTGCCCTTTCTCTCTTCTGTCTCACCACTTCCCATCTTTCGGGAGCCTGGCTCAGACCCAACTGCTCATGGTCAACCTTCCCCAGGGGCGGGAGCTGCGCCCCCTGCCGTCAGTGCTGCTGGACACCGCGCAGGTCCCTGCCCCAATCCAACAGGTGGTCAGTGTCTCTCCCCGCCCGCAGCCCCGGGAATTTGTCCTCTAGGCCGGCCGTCCCCGTAGGAAGCGCCGATTAGGACTGTGGCAGGAATGAGGGAGCAGTCCGCGCAGCTGCTAGGTTCGCCTGTGATGCCCTGTGAAGGCAACCGACAAAGGGGGAGGGAGGCGGCAGTCTGCTGTCCCACCCGGGTTGTGCACTCCGCCCGGCACCGTCCCCTGCCAGGGCTGCACTCGGGCCAAGGCGGGCTAGGGGGTTTTCTGGAGCCCCCGGAGGTGACGTTTGTCGCTGTTTTAGGGCGGGACGTCGGTTCCGAGGCTGCCGGGCTGGACGCCGCAGACCGGCTGGGGAGTGAGGGGCTTCAGGCCGCAGCCTGGGCCTTCGCTGGGACTTCGGGGGACGCGAGGACCGCGCTGCGGGGCGGGGACTCGAACCCGCCGCCCACCTCCCTCCCGCTGCGGGGCTTGGCGCCGGCCCCGCCCTGTAAGTGCGCGGGAAGGAAGCGGGCGGCACACCTTTTAGAGCCACAGTCAAGTTTTAAATATTTTTGCCCCTCCTGATAAAGCGATGCATGTCTATGCGGAAAAATTGTGAAACACGTACAGAAAAGTCAAAAGAAAAAACAGGCACCCATAGCCCATCATCCAGAAATAACTACTGTCAGTAATCCATGACTTTCCTTTCTGGCTTTTTTTCTCCCCCCAGTTAGAATGGTTTTTATTAAAAAGTCCATAAACATTTACCAATTTTTAGACTAAGATTTAGAAGTGTTAAGTATCTTCGATAAGATCACATAGAGGGCATTACATGAAATACATTACCCGAATAAACAAAATATATTTCATTCTAGTATGAATATAAAAGAATATGTAGGAATCACACAAAACAGCAAGCCAAAAAAAGTAAATTTGATGGTTCAGGTTGCAGTTAATAATTGACTTAGACTAGTTTCATAGTTATTAAAATGGTTACATTAATAATTTTTAAATGGTGGCTATTTGGTAGTTTCTTCCAGGAAATAATTCTTCTCTTCTGTTAAAATATTCAAATATATTCAAAATTCAAATATGTACGAAACCTCTAAAATATATATCTCACTGTATTTAACCATATAATAACTGCTGTAGATTTTTATATATATATATATTTTTTGAGACAGAGTCTCACTTTGTTGCCCAGGCTAGAGTGAGTGCCGTGGCATCAGCCTAGCTCACAGCAACCTCAAACTCCTGGGCTCAAGCGATCCTCCTGCCTCAGCCTCCCGATTAGCTGGGATTACAGGCATGTGCCACTATGCCTGGCTAATTTTTTCTATATACATATTAGTTGGCCAATTAATTTCTTTCTATTTATAGTAGATACGGGTCTCGCTCTTGCTCAGGCTGGTTTCGAACTCCTGACTTTGAGGAATCTGCCCGCCTCAGCCTCCCAGAGTGCTAGGATTACAGGTGTGAGCCACCATGCCCAGCCTAAAAATTTTTTTTTTATTTCAGCATATTACAGGGGTACAAATGTTTAGGTTACATATATTGCCGTTGCCTCACTAGAGTTAGAGTTTCAAGGGTGTCCATCCCCCAGACAGTGTGCACTGTACCCATTAGGTGTGTATCTTTCTGGCTTTTTCTCTATGAATTTTTTCGTATTGTTGATCTCATGCCATGAATACAAAATTGTGTCTTTTATTATTATTGTTTGTTGTGATTATGAGCATTTACTTCCATGCCCATGAGGTATGACTTTTAAGGACTCCTTAATATTCTATTTCTGAATGAGCCACAGTTTGCTGAATTGCACAATTTGTTTCAGGGCTAGATTTTAAGCATGTCCACAGCACTGCCACTACTCTTGGGCCATGAATAAGGGGCAGTAGTGGCTGGGACCCACAAGCTTGATTCAGGTACTGGGCACAGGGGGCATGCATAGAGGTGGCCCCAGGGCCCTGCAGCCTCTGGGACATGGTGGTTGTGACTGAGAATGAGACTAGCTGAAAGGGCTGGCACAGGAAAAGGCCCGAGTCTGGGCTGCAGGAGGATGTAGGTATCCATTCCGTTTGCCTCTTTTACTGGTTGCAACACTTTTACCAAGTTATCCAAGCCTGCCAGACTTCAGTTTTTTTCTCTAAAAAAAGGGGTGATAAGTAACTGACACAAAGGATTGTACTAAAAACAAACTATATAGTGGGCTACATGGAATATATAACATGTAGTATTTAAACACATAAACTAAATATACAAGAAAGATGTAATGTGTGCCACATATAATTTTATCCTATATAATATATGATATAGAAAATACTGTATAGGCTATGGGAAATGGAAGTAACTTAAGTGAGAGAATGTACAAAGGCCTCAGAAAGGCATCTGGTACAAGAAATACATCCTAATACCTGTTTGAACGAGGATTGCTCCTTTTTGACTCAGCTGAAATAGATGCGGGGATGAGCTTGGTTGGAATCATCACTGTTTTGTGGACCAGACTGAACAGAGGAGAAAGGACGAGAGAGGCCGTGGCAGTGGGCTGGGCAGTGCCTGACCTCTCCTGGCCATTCCCGTGCAGAGCTACACCAAGCTCTCAGCCGCCCTTGTTGAGCAGGGAGAAGATTTCATGGTTTTTCCCAAGTTCTGCAAACCTTTGACATCTCATTTCATTTTCTAACAGGCTATTCTATTAATAAAAGAAGACATTGTGGTTTTGTGTTTTACTTTTGGCTCTCTAAATTGCAGGAAAAGCTTCGCCTGTATCAGCTTCTGCCTTGTGGCAGAGGTGCAAGGTTGCCCTGATGCATGCTGGAGGGACTATCTGGAAAATAAACAGTGTGCACTGAAGCTCTCAGCGGAGTGTTGGCATTCAGGGATTTAAAAAGATTCCACCTGAGGAGTGGGCACTTGGGAAGAGCTGGGCTTGGGGATGGTTAGAGGTATGGCCCGAATTATAGCTTCCTCGCCTATTTCTGTTATGTCATTGAACAATTCTCTTATCCTTTCTGTAGAATGGGTACAACACCACCCAGAGGGCAAGGCTTTTGTTGTGAGAACTAAATAAGATCACATATGTAACATATCTAGGACAATTCCCTTCTCATTTCCTCCTTTCTCTGCCTAAGGGACACGTTCTTGCCTCATCACCACTAAGCTCTCATGCAAACACAACATGCGTACACAGACACACATATGCCCTAAATGCATGTATACACAGCATGCTAACACATATGGCCATGCACATACGTGCGCACAGACACATGCACAAGCACACACAGGCATGCACACAAAGGCACGTATATACACTCAATGTATGCATACACAGACATGAGCACACACAGCCACATGTACACATGCAGGCACACATGCAGGCATGTGCACAAGGACAAACATGCACAGACACAAGCATGCATTTAAAGGCTCACATACACATGCACACATGAGCACATACACATACATACTTATGCATACACACATATATGCACCCACACCCACATTGATCCATTCAGTGCCCTGAACATGCCATGCATTTTCACATTTGTGTGCCTTTGAAAGCATTCTTTCCTCATAGGAAAATATCTCCAGTTCTTCACCTAGAAAATGCCTCCTCATCTTGTATGATCCACACCAAATGTCACATCTTCTGTGAGGCATTTCCCAGCTTTCCTAGACAGAACTATCAGCTCCTTCTTCATTTCCCCGGGAAACGGTGAGCTGGTCGAAGGGACATATGTCTTACTCATCTTTGGATCCCCAACATCCGACACAGAGTTGGGGCTCCTGAAATGATTGCCGAATGCTGAAAAGGCAGGGACAGACTCTACTCCATCAGATTCCGCAGTCTGTGATCCCCTCGAAGAGGTTTGAGAGCCCGTTTCTGGGGGACAAGTGCTGTTTTAGAAGCACTTGGAGGGGAGACAGGTGCCTTGCAGAAGGCGGAGTCAAGGCTACAACAGGCGGAAGGAAAGCAGCGGAGAGGGAAGGAAGCTCTCTGTGCACACGATCCTGCCAGCCCAGCTCTGCCTGGAGCCAAGTGCACAGCCTGGGTGGGGGAGAGAGACCTAGTAAGTAGGAAATGCTGTGCCAGGTGTCCTCTGAGGGTGAGAGAGGAGATCTGTCCCCCGAAGATGGGGGACCTGGCAGGTGGGGGATGGGGAGGGCATGGGGTGATAAGCTAGAAGGCCCAATTAGAGGCTCTCGAAGGTTTTGGCCTCAGGCCCTCTTTACATTTTTAAAAATTATTGGAGACCCCAAAGAGGTTTTTTGATGTGGGTTATATGTGTCCATATTTACCATATTATAAATTAGAACTGAGAAATTTCAAATATATTTATGAATCATTTAAAATAAAACAATAAATTCATTACTTGTGAAAACATTTAAGAATAACTATTTTCTAATTCCAGAAATTGATGTGAAGAGTGGCATTTCATATTTTTTCAACTTTTCTTAATGTGTGGCTTGACAGAAGACAGGTTTTCCATCTCCAGCTTTGCATTCAATTGAATAGATTCAAATTCAATAGATTCAAACCTACCTTTTCATCATTCAACAATCATTTCAGAGTCCCCTTCAATCCGTTTGCATTCAATCTGTTGTGATATCTCACGTCAGACCCCCTCTGGAAAACTAGTGTACGCTCATGCAAGAATGAGAGTGGGGAAGCCAAGTTGTACCTTGGCATTACTGTGAAAATCGATTTCACTTCAGGGATCCCTGAAAGCATCATGGATACCTTCATGGGTCGCTGAACCAAAGTTTGAGAACCATTAGATAAAATAGCATAAAAGTCCTGGTATTTAACTATTTCCTTTTCAGGTGGAGTGGGCAGCTTCCAGTCCCGTCCCCCATCTGCTTCGTATGATGATAACTTGCATCATTATCTCTTTCATTACAAAAATTCATTGAAGTAGAAAAATTAGAAAAGAAAAAAGAAAAATGACACAAATGAGTACTCTAGTCCTCTCTCCTACTGACAGCCCCTGCTGACGCTGGGCGGCTGTCCCTCCAGGCTTTGATCTGTGCATACAGTGCACGCCTTGTCTTTGCCAGATTATTTCCTTTTAAATACAACTTCATCATGTGACTCTCAGCTATTGAATAAAGTGAACTCTTTATTCTGGCATTTGAGGCTCTATCTTTCCAGACTTGTCTTCTACCTTTTCCCCCTCTGTGCCCCACCCCCACTCTAGCCTCTCCACCACTGAAGCCGCACAAACTGCCCCACGCTGTGACAGCCATCTCCCCGCTCAGCACTCCGTCTCGTCTCCCAATGGAATCTGTCCTGTGAAGCTCAGAGATTCCGACTTGCTCCTTCCCCACTTTACTTCTATGCTAACGCCAAAGTATCCCTTGCGATTCTGACTCAGTGTCACTTCTGAAGTCTACCTTGTCCTCAGGCTGTTTGTCCCTCCCGCCCCTGTGCTCTCGCAGCGGTTATCCATACCCTAATCGGCACTTTGCTCACAGTATTGTCATGGTCTGCATTGCTTCTTGTTAACCCGGTCCCGGAGCTGCCCATGGTATCACATACAGAGTATTGCTGACTGGGTTGACCCCGTGTGTGTGTGTGTGTGTGTGTGTGTGTGTTTGTCTATGGGAGGTCAGAATCTGTGCATTGTCTGTATCAACCCTGTGTATGCGTGTTGTTGGTTGGGTGTCCTGCTAAACCGCGAGCCCTCTGCAGACAGGGTCCACACGGAACTGATCTACTCCCACCTGCAGGGCTGGGAAAAGCTCCTTCCTGGTAGGGCTCCTTCTGCCCTGGCCCTGGATGCTTGGAGCAGGCAGCATTGTAGACCACAAGATGTCACTGTTGTCTCAGCTACAGAGGACCGGCCAGTGCCGAGGCTCCCACTTCTTGCCTGGTGCTGGCAGAGCTGGGCGCTCCCAGGAGCTGAAGGCTTAGACAAACACTCCTCCCAGCTGCAGGCTGATCTAGGGGAACGTGAGCTGCGGGGTGAAGACGGAACTCCATCAAGAGGAAGGCGTGGGATGGGGGCAAGCCAGTGAGTGGTCTCAGGCTGCATTTGAGGCGGGAGATGGGTTAGCAAAGTCGGAAGAAATATAGAAAGGCCGCTTATTATCCTGCCACATGTCCAGTTGAAATCATTGTAGGGTCAGAAAGGGTTGGGCAGAGCCATATTTAAACTAAATGCATCTTTCTCTGTGTTATCTTTTGTCCTATCTTGAAATCCAGCAGCTAACAGAGAGAGGGCCCAATACATTCCTTGTTGATCATGGGGCTTCTTAAGGTACAGAGGCAACTGGTCTTTCTGGGGGTCCTCAGGGGGTTGCTGTCCTCAGCTCTGGCCTTCCGTCTCAGAGCAGGTCAGCCAACAGATCCAGGGCACTGAAGGAGCAGGATCCCTACTGGCGATGGTGCCGGAGCTCCCGAGTTTTTGCGACCAGCATGGAATGTTGCAAGGGTTCTGGGCAGGAGATCACAGTGGGCGAAGCTGTCCTGTCTCTGTCTCATAATGGCTTGAAAACCCAGGTGAGACACGTGCTTCTCTAAGCCTCCAAACCTCAGACTTTCCATTTTCTCCCAGATGGGCTGCCTGGGTTAGCAACGAGCCACCTGCTCCCCAAGGGTGTGGCTTCTGCATATGGCCTCCTTCTATTTCCATGGCGAGCGATTAGACAGCTGCCTTCACGTAGTAGTGTGTTCTCACACGACCTAGTCATAAATATCATAGTGGCCAAAACAGCATCCGTGTTCTCACTGATGTTCTACTATTTATTAAATCATAGTTAAGGTTAGGATTACTTCAAAAGCTGTTTTTTATTTTGAATGGAAAAAAAGTAATTTCCAGTAAATCTGTTCATTTTCCTTGAATTTATTCTTAGCAATAATTTTGCTGGTCTGGATGCTCTCTGTGGGCTCTTTTGATTCTATTCTGGATTTTTTTTTTTTTTTTTTTTTGAAACAGAGTCTCACTGTGTTGCCTGGGCTAGAGTGCCGTGGTGTCAGCCTAGCTCACAGCAACCTCAAACTCCTGGGCTCAAGCAATCCTTCTGCCTCAGCCTCCCGAGTAGCTGGTACTACAGGCATGTGCCACCATGCCTAGCTAAGTTTTTCTATATATTTTTAGTTGGCCAATTAATTTCTTTCTATATTTAATAGACACAGGGTCTCACTCTTGCTCAGGCTGGATTTGAACTCCTGACTTTGAGCTATCCACCCACCTCGGCCTCCCAGAGTGCTAGGATTCTATTCTGGATTTTAATGGGATGTTCTCCAGAAAGCTTAGCACCTCAAGGTCTTACATCTTGTGATCTTTGTGTAGACATTGTTGAAAGTATTGTCTTCATAATGAAATCTAAGTTGATTGTATTATTTAATATCTTCTAAAGGCATCATGGATGACTTAATGATTTTTTGAAATTAAACCTAAGAAGAAAAACCCACACAATTATTTGTAATTCACTAGATGGTAGAATCTGGGATCTGCCGAAGCAAGAGTTTCCCTTTAAAATGTTGAAAAAAAAAACATTTCAATGCAAAATCAATAAAGTATATGACAGTAATGAAAAGATGAATAATGATCTGAAACAGCCCCTTCCCTCTCAGTCAATGTTATACAAAAGTGTTGAAAGCATCTCAAATTTTACTTGACTTTAAGGTCAAAGTTGGGATTGGGAATGGGTAGAACAATTGTGGCAGAGGGAAGACGCTATGCTTACTGAGGACTCACTGGGCCGGGTACTGCGTAGGGCACTCAGGATCCCCAGTTGTTTGCAATATCTTTGAAGTGTGAATATATGGACTTAGCGCCCTGCTGCTGCTCCCATCCTCTTAGTCAGTTAGGGTGTCAGTGCCCCATGTCATGTCTTTGCAGCCCCAGCTGAACTGGGGAAGAGGTGAGCCCAAGAAGCTTGCAGGAGACTAGACTAAAGATCATAGTACCATAGTGGCACTCGCATGTCACTCATTTACATGCCAGTTGTTCTTCTGAGTAGTCTAGTAATATTAATCTATTATGTTCTTACAATAGCCTGTAAGGACAGGTTTACAACTATTACTACTTCCAATTTACAGAGGGGAAAACCATGGCTCAGAGAGGTTAAGTAAGTTGCTCAAGGTCACACAGCTAGTAAGTATAGTAAGCAGCAGAGCCAGGATTTGAACCTGGGGAGTGCAGCTCCAGAAGCTGTGCACTTGACCACTCTGCTATGCTGAGTAGAATGACCCAGTCACCTCTGTGGAGAAAAAGTCCCCAACGATCTGCCATTTATGGAGTATTGTTATAGCAGCATGGGGTGGGGGGGGGACTACGACAGAAATTGATACCAAGAAGTCGGGTGTTGACCTGAAAAATGTGGGAGCAGCTTTGCAACTGGGTAATGAATAGAAGTTTTAAAGTGAATGCTAAAAAAAGCCATCCTTGTTACAAAGTGGCAAAAAACTTGGCCGAATTGTGTTCATGTCCTAGAACTTTGTGGAAGGCAGAATTTAAGAGCAAAGAAATGGGATATTTGGTGGAAGACATCTCTAGCCAAAGTGTTGAAGGTGCTGCATGGCTTCTCTTGACAGCCAAAATGTGAGAAGAGAGAAATAAATTAAAGACAGAATTTATCCTCAAAAGGGAAGCAGAACTCAAAGATTTGGAAAATTCTCAGCCTGGCCACCTAAAGAATTAAAAAGGGTGTTTGGGAGCGAAGACCAAGGTTGTGGCCAAGTTGGATAAGAAGATAAGCCTGGGTAGAAGAAAGACGTGCTATTCATCCAGGCAATGGAAGAATGTCCCTGAAGGCATTTTGGAAATGTTTGAGGCCAGGGTCTTGAGGGAAGAATAGTTTCAAAGGAGGGGCCCAGGCCTGTGGGGCCTTGGGGCTCCCTGCCCAAGGGGACCTCAAAATTTGCTACCTATAATCCCAATGCAGTGCTCTTTAGCCACTCCAGGTGTGGTCCAGGTTGGGCTTGGGCCACTGCTCTGGAGGGCACAAAGCAGTAAGTCTTGGTGGTGGCCATGTGGTGTGAACTCCACAGCTGTGCAGAGTGCACAGGCCATGCGGGCCTGGCTGCCTCCACCCAGATTTCAAAGGATGCCTTGGAGAGCCTCAGGGCCCAGGCAGGGAACTCGCAGGGGTGGGGCCACTTCAAAGACCCTACTAGGGCAATACTTAGTGGAGCATAGGATTGGGGCCAATTCAAAGAGCCCAGACCTGTAGAGCCACCAGTGTGCAATGCCAGACTGGAAGAGCCACAGGCACCTGACTCCAACCTCTGAGAGCAGTCGCATGGGCTGCACTCAGCAAAGCCAGGGGGGCAGGGCTGCCTGGAGCCTTGGGGGCCCAACTTCTGCACCACCATGTCCAGAGGCAGTACAGGGAGTCAAAGGAGCTTGTTCTCAAGCCTCAAGATTTAATATTGTTTGTCCTGTTGGATTTTAGACTTGGAACCAGTTAACCCTTTCTTCTTTCTGTGGAATGGGAATGGCCACCTATGCCTGTGCCACACTTGTGTTTTGGAAACACATAACTTGCTGGATTTCACAGGCTCACAGCCTGGGGGAATTGGCCTCAGGGTGAATCACACCTTGAGTCTCATCCATATTTGATTCAGATAAAACTCTGGTCCTTAGACTTTTGAGTTGGTGCTGGAATGAGTTAAGACTTTTAGTATTATAGAGATGGGATAAATGTACCTTGCATGTCAGAAGGACATGAACTGTGGGGCCCAGAAGCAGCATGCTATGATCTGAATGCGTTCCCCAAACTCATGTGTTGAAACTTAGTCACCAATGTGACAGTCTCAAGAGATGGGACCTTTGGAAGGTGATTAAGTCACAAGGGTGGAGCCTCATGAAAGGAATTAAATGTCTCTAAAAGAGGCTTCACATTGCATTCAGCTCTTTTTGCCTTCTGTCCCTTCCACCATGTGAGGGTACAGCAGGAGGTGCCACCTTGGAAGCAGAGAGCAGCAGCTCTTGGACTTCCCAGCCTCTAAAGCGGTGAGAAAATAAATTCTTGTTCTTTGTAAATTACCCAGTCTAGATATTTTATTATAGCAGAAGGAACAAACTAAAACAAGCATGCACTTGGATTCTGAGGAATAGAGATTTTTCCAGAAGGGAAACAGAAGGATTTCTGGTTCTTCCAGATCCCCAGTGGCCCAGGGGGAGCTGGACACACTGTACAGGAGAAGGGCCCGTATAACTGTTTAAACCTTTGCACATGCCTGGTGGACCTGCCCTCTCCCACTGTTTTTTTTCTGGTGAAGTTCACAAAATCCAGAGAGAAAGCTGCAAACTTCAGGGAGGTGTGTGTGGGTGCATGTGCATGTGTGTTGGGTGTGTCAGAAAAGGCAACCTAAGCGGCTGGCATTTTAGTTGCACCTACAGGGATGCACAGGAGATAACTTGGAGGACTGGAGGAGGATAGGATTGGGGACAGGCAGCAGGGTTAGAGGGTGGGACTGGGAAGAGTCACTTTGTACCAGCAAATGGAGAAAATACTGCAGAGTTGTGAGAATGTGGAACAGTTGTATAAGTGTTAGTAATTCAGTGTCAATGATAATATCCAAAAATATATGGTGAGCATGTGTCAAAGATTGATTTAACACATTACTGAGGGAACCAGCAAGATGGTAAAGCTAGTTCAAAGGAGAGTATGTGAGCCTGAAGCAAATCATCAATAAAAGAAAGAATGCTGGAATAAGATTGGTGCACTAGATACCAAATGGGTAATGTTGGAATAGCAATAAAGCTATAACCTTTGGCTGTCTTTTCTACTGGACAAAATTCATTTAGATCTCTACCAAATAAAAATCATTTGCAACTTATCAATATTCCAAAGTTAACATCTCTACTCTGACAGAGTCCTAGTCTTAATCAATAGTAAATAGTAAGTCAAACAAAATTACTTTCCCCTAGAACATCAATTAGGTGGGCTTGCTAGACAGTGTACTAAGGTGACATTGACAGGCACTGCAAGACTGTTTGCTTTATTTCTAAGCTTGACATATATTTTTCTAATTATAAGAAGTCTGAACTAGGGAGTGGTGGACGAGGTGGAAGATGAGGCTGGTGAGGTAGGCAGGTGAGGATGGAGGGGCTTTGCCTGCTATAGAAAGAAGTGTGGACCTTGTCCTAGTGCAAATCACTGACTAGTTTTGATCAGGGAAGTGATATGACTCATTTCTCCTCCCATCCATCCATCCATCCATCCATCCATCCATCCATCCATCCTTCCTTCCTTCCTTCCATCCATCCAACCATCCATCCATCTTTTCATCCAACCATCCATCCATCCATCCATCCATCCATCCATCCATCCATCCATCCATCCATCCATCCATCCATCCATCCATCTATCCATCCATCCATCCTTCCATCCATCCAACCATCCATCCATCCATCTATCCATTTATTCAACAAATTTTAATTGAATGCGCTGAGTACTAACCTCAGAGTTGGGGACAGATAAGGCAGGCATGTTTCTCCTCTTGTGCAGTTTACATCTAGTGGAGAGAGAAATACAATACCTGAGTTTCCTTGGTGCGGCTGACCTTAGTCAGGGTGGTCTAGCAAGGGCTCCACAGGAGTGACAGTGGTGAGAAGAAGCTACACAGGATCTGGGGAAGTGGATTCCAGCACGAAGAAATAACAAGGCAAAGGCTGGAATACACTGGGTGGGCCCACACAGAGAGAGACGACGTGGGTGGCCGGAGCACAGGGGCAGTGGCTGAGTGCGCTGGGCATCCGTGGAGCAACAGAAGGGGGATCATACGGGGCCCTGAGATCTGACTTCTTTTCTAAGAGAAGATGGTGTTCAAGCTGGAAAAAGACATGACCTAGTTTCTGTTTTTCAACTGATCATTCTGTTTGTGAGGAGCAGGGATTACGGGACCCAGCAAGAGAGGCAGAGAGGAGAGGGGTGGTGGGCCTTGGGAGCACTGTTGCAGGAGCCGCTGCAGGAGGTAGTGGGGCCTGCGTCACAGCGTTGGCTCGGCCAGCTTTCTGGTTTTGACACGTCACCTTGGCAGGCAGGGCGGAGGCCTGGGCAGGAGTGTGGCTGGAGTTCAGGAACTCCTTAGGGGACAGGGGAGAATCGAGGAGACTCCAGATTACACAGGAAGTGCAGGGAGAAAGAAATGGATTGAAATGATGGTTGGGGCTTAAAGAAAATAATTCCGAAGTTGCTCCAAAGGAGGACTTTGCTATCAGAGGGAGGCTTCACCTCCATGTGCAAAGCCCTGCTGGGGAGGACCAAGCTCTCGCCAGACCTTGTTCTCCCTGTTCTCCTGCCCAGTCTGCACGTCCCTCCACGTGGAGTAGAGGGCACCCTTGAGGCATGCCTGGGGAAGCTGAGTCAGCTCCCCATGGCAGGACACACCCTCTGCTGTTCCAGGTCTCTCTTGCACCAAGCAGAGGATAACTCTGGCCTTGACAAGAACTCCCTTTGTAATGGTCTTCCACGGCACCTCCTATGCTGGTGGTGGCTAAAAGTGTCAAACACCGTAAACGGTATCAAAAGGAGAAAAAAAGCCAGCCATTTTCAAATACTCTGCTGTCTGGAGCCGGGATCCCACAGCCATAAATGGCCGGGCAGGCATTTCCATCGCAGTCTCTGTCTCCCAAGCCCATGCACCTCCCCTGCCCCAACCCAGAGGCTGGGACCACGCCCTCAGTGAGGGCTGCTTCCAATTTGGTTTGCAGCAAACTGTCAACCCTGCAGGCCTAAGTTGGAAGGCAAAGCCCCAGGAGCTCATTCAAGCAGCTTCCTGGATAACCCAGGCCTCCTTTCCTTCTGACTGGAGTTTTCCAACACTAGTCTTATATCTGGAATGGGTGTTTTCCCGTTCCAGAGAAAGAACGGTCTGTGGTGGTGAGCTCAGTGACTTTGCATTTATGCAGGAATGAAAATGCCAGGACTTGGGGAACGCAGGAAAGCCAGGTGAGGTCTCATTTGTTCTAATAAGTAACAAGGAAAATGTGATTGTACTCCTAAGTTCTAGTCTCTCTGGGTAATTACAGACAGTGTTATATTCTCCAAGATCAAAGGGTGACCGTTTGGATCTGTGTTGCAAATGAGTTACTATACTTTGCAAGCTAAGTCACTGCTGCTTGGGCTGTTGCGGGGTGGGACAGTGTACTAGGAGCTCTTGGCCTCAGAAAGATGACACAGCAAACCCACTGAGGCAAGAGATGCACCTTTAAAAGAAATTGGTAGGCAAAAAAGGGGGTTGAGAATGGAATGCAGGACACAGCTGTACAGAAATTCCAAGTAGAGAGGAGATTTTCAGAAAAATTCAGCTTGGAAGCTGTTCTTTTATATCAAAGGTAGGTCCATCAACAACCTTAGGGGTATCCAACAACCCAACAACCCAACCCAATAAGGCCTGGGTTATCCAGGGTTATCCGGGTTATCCTCCACCCCAATGTAGCAGCCAGGAGGGGAAGGTGTTCTGTTGCGGATATTTGCAAAGTGGTTTGGAAGGAAGTGTTGTTTCTGAAGTCCCAGTGATTACAAGCATCTGTCACTAATAAACAGAAAATGGAGAGAGCTCAAAAAATAGACTTACATTTGCCGAAGTTAGTGCTTGCAAGGCTGAACTTGAAGCAATTTTAGACAGAATATGAAGACTCTGCAATGCCTGTTTTGTCCCTGATAGAGGAGAGGAAGGACTGGGTCAGTATAGATCAGTGGTGTGTGTGTGTGTGTGTGTGTGTGTGTGTGTGTATTCTTGTGGTCCAAGCCATACCAGGTATGTTATAAATGTAGACATGATTATGCTCATTTGACCAGTAAGGAACCTGGTGCCCAGAAAAGTTAGCCATCTTGTCCCTGTCGCAGAGAATTGAATCCATGCCTGCAGGAGTCCAAACCACCCTACTATTCATGGATAGGGATCAGGGCAACCCGGAGCTGGGCCAGGCAGAGAGGCAGGGCAGACGCCTAGCGAGGAGGCTGTGGAGAACACGAGCAGAGTGGGCACGTTTGCCAGCCTCTCCTGGCATACTGCCATGTATACTATTGCGTATGACAGCAGATATCAGATTCTTTAGTTTATTACCATATCACTAGTATTCCATAAAATATTAGGAAATGTCCCACACAGAGGCTTCTGTGCTCAATGAAATTAGAGTTAACATGATTTTTTTTAATCAAGAGGACTTTTCCAACCCTTTAATAGGCTCTCATGCATGATGAAGAGGAGATAGAGTATGTTCTTTTTCCTAAATATATTTGATCTCGCTACTCCGTTTTTTAGTGGGTGGTCTCTGTTTGCACGGCTGTATCCATGTATCAGTTTCCTTATTTAGTGAATTGTATATGTAGTTCATTCTATGCAGTGGGCTTTGGGTCTTTTTATTTTTATTTCTCTTGAAAACCATCCGCATGACAAGAGCTTCTCCACATTTTGTAGACTTTGTCGGCTGCGTGTACAGAGTGGCAGAGAAGGGCAGGGACAAGGCCTTGACGAGGGAGTTGGCGGGTTCAGCTCCCTGGGAGGAGGGTGCACAGCCTGGAGAAAGGACGTGTTATCTAGAGAAAAAGACGAGGGGAGCAGCTGTGCAGATGGGGGAGTGTGAGAAGGCAAGCTCGGAGGCGTGAGACTCGTGCAGTGACGCGTAGAATAGATGGGCAGGACAGAAAAGACGGGACGAGTTGGGCCTGCTGTACCGTGACCCTCCATTCACTGCCTGCAAAAGGATCCCGCTTGAACGAACGGCCGTTCACTGCCGGCTCCCCCTGAGCCATCCTCAGCCAGGGTGCAGTTAGACAGGCTGGGGCTTTGCAGATAAATCCAGCTCGGCAATTCCTGGTTTGAGACTTTGAGTGAATTCCTTCAACTCTCATCTCTTGACTGCAAAGAACTATTGAGCGGTTTCAGGGAGGTCACGCAGGCAAGCACAACGCCTGCCTCCTTGCCGGAGGCTTTGCCCCACTTGCCTCTTTGCCTTCCACCCACCTGGCCTCATTTCTCCTTCAAGTCTCTTCCTGTCTTTATTTTAAGCTCAGGTGTGTGCAATCCTTGAGGATTCTGGATAACGGCTTTCCTGGTAACTGGGGCTCTGCAGCTCTGAGAACTAATTGTTCCTAACCTGGTTAGAATCTAAAACTGGAAGCCAGGTGAAAGGAGCCACCCCCCCCCCCCCACCCGGCCGGTCTCCAGGTGGCTCCGGCACAGACAGGAGGCAGCGCCAGGCCCTCTGGGGACTGATAGCTGCTGTCCCGGTAGATCTGTTTTGCTTTCCACACTTCATTCTGCTCAACAGATTTAAAGAGAAATTTTAACTTTGGTAGCAGTGTGACATTGGGGAATATTTATTGGTGCATGCGGTTTGTTTTTAGTTTGTTTTTTTTTTTTTTTTTGCCACTTGAGTCTATGTGTTACATACTCTTTCAAAATGTGAATCAAAACTTCCATTGTATACTTTTTTATGCCATTATGTTTCATGATGCTGTCTGTTACAGCAGAGCCAAAAAAAGCTGGAAGGTCTGAAATGGCTGTCGTCAACTTTTGAAATTCTGGACAGATGATTTCAATCTATCTGAATGAACAATGGATTATTTAGGAGAGTTGCTAAGCTGTTAACCTTGGAGAACACTGCGCTTTAAAAAATGTTGAATGAATAAAATCTGAAGACTTATTATTTTCCCTTTGATTTATAAATGTGATATATTCTTTGCAAAAACTGGAAATGCAGAATAGAAAACTACATCTCACCAATATTAAATTAAGGCATATTTTCTTATTTTCTAAGTTAGTCTCTGTTTCTGTCTCTCTCTTCCACCTCTCATAAATCAACAGGTGATTAGACTATATATATGCATTGGTTCCATTTATTTAAGATTATATAGTGAAGAATTTCTACCTCATTAAATAATCTTCTGTTTATGATGCTAATAGCTATTTTACCCCATAGATGTATTATAGATTTTTTTAAACCTATCTCTTAGTGCTACATATCTTTATTGTTGGATGTTTAGGTTGCTGTTTATTTTTTTGGTATTGCAACTATCACTGTGATGACCATCATTGTACAAATATCTCTGCGTAATTATTAATTACGCAGAGATATTATTTCCTTGAGGTTGTTTTTAAAAGAGCATGATCTGATTAAATGCACTGGATCTCGAGTTCCAAATGGCTCTCCAGAGAGGCAGCACCAATTTGTACCCTCATCCAAGACTGATGGCCTTTCCTCAACGCTTCCCTAACCTGGGCACAAGAGAACACACAGCAAGGCAAAAAGACAAACAATGGAACTCTGCGGATTTGATACGTGCACTCACGTCATCTCATTATCGTGCCATGTTCCATCTCTTTGATTTCACATGAGCTTGACTATTTTATGTAGTATTTATTTTCCATTGATTTTCTTATTGTATATATTGGCTGATTCATGGCCTTGTGCCCTTTTGTCTATTGGAGTGTTCACTAAGATGGAGCAGCCCTCCTGCTCTCGCTCTCTCTCTCTTTCCTTCATAAATGAAATATATTAAGCTTCATCTGGCATATAGGTTATGCGTATTTTTCCTATTTTGTCACTAGTCTTTTAATTTTGTTTATGGTGGTGTTTTTAGATGTCCATAAGTTTATGTCTTGTGTGGTAAAATCAATCAGACATTTTATTTACTGTTCCTTCATTGGCTTTTATGGATGCCAAGACCTTTCTGCTGTAAGATCTGTTAGCTATTTACTTCTGTTTTCTTTGATGGTTTATTTTCTCAGATTTAGCTTGTTAATTGTTGAAATTTATTTTAATGTGTGGCATGAGATAGAGATCTAATTTATTATTTTTGAGTGTTTGAACAATTGTCTCAGTATTATTTATTAAATAAAAGTTTCTTTTTACACTGGTTCCAAATGCCTCTCTTTTCAAACAAGCAGTAGCTTGTTCACTTTCTGAATTTGTCAATTTTTTCTCCCATTAGTACCTTTTAGTTCTTTGTTAGGGCCACGTTTATGTCACTGGAAATGTGTAACATATGGTACTCTTCTTTATAAAAGGAGATGCAGCCGGGCGCAGTGGCTCACGCCTGTAATCCTAGCACTCTGGGAGGCTGAGGCAGGTGTATTGCTCGAGGTCAGGAGTTCAAAACCAGCCTGAGCAAGAGGGAGACCCCGTCTCTACTATAAATAGAAAGAAATTAATTGGCCAACTAATATACATAGAAAAACTTAGCCGGGCATGGTGGCGCATGCCTGTAGTCCCAGCTACTTGGGAGGCTGAGGCAGGAGGATTGCTTGAGCCCAGGAGTTTGAGGTTGCTGTGAGCTAGGCTGATGCCACAGCACTCACTCTAGCCTGGGCAACAAAGCGAGATCCTGTCTCAAAAAAAAAAAAAAAGAAAAAGGAGATGTTTTTCTTTCTTAATTCTTATGATGAAATATATTTATTTTGGTGAACTCCTCAAAAACTTCATTGCAATTTTGATTAGATTTCCATTAATATGCAAAATAATTCTGCACTTAATTTTCCATGTATATTTACGATAAACATTTCTGTTATTTAAGCTTTCTTTTATTAATAATTTTACAAAAAAATTAGTCATTTTCTTTATAAAGTTTCTTCATATATCATGATTAATTGACCATTAGTTGCTTTCCTTTGTTGCTATTATGATTTTTTTTTCTTGCATTCAATTTTCAGATTCTTTTTTCTGGTGTATAAAAACGTAATGGCTTTAGCATATTTATTTGTAATTATCTAACTTACTGAGCTCTCTTACTGGTTCTAATTTTTTTTGTTGTTAATTTTTTGAAAATAAGAAATTTTATATAGATATATGTTTATAATATATAGGTGTATATATTTATCGATGATACTTTATTTTCTTATTTTTGGTTAATGGGTATAAAAATGCCATTTCATTGAAGAAATAAATTCTAGTATTCACTAGTACAGAGGGAAATTATAATTAACAATAATTTATTGTGCATTTAAAAATATTTAGAAGCAAATAATTCTAATATTACCAACACAAAGAAAAGATAAATGTTTGAGGTGATGGATATTCCAATTATGAAATTTGATCATTACATAGCCTATGCTTATATCAAAATATCACATGTACCCTCAAAATATGTATAACTATGATATGTCAATTAAAAAGTATACCCCCCCACACACATACACACACAAGGAATTCCCAAACAGTGACAAAATAATGGCAGTCTTGGCAGGCACACATTTTTGGCTCCTGAGTTTAATGGAAATGCTTTGAAAGTGAATCTTAAAGAATAATGTCTGATGTTGGCTTGGGGTATATAATTCTTGTCACATCAAAGAAATAGGCTTTAATTTTTAGTTTTACCAAGAGGGTATTTTTCCCTACTATGACTAGGATGCTGATTTAATCAAACACGTTTCCTGCTTCTGTCCAAGTAATAATGTGGGTTTCTTTTCATAACTTATTGATATACTACATATTAATATTTTAATAGATTTACAAATGTTAAACATTCTTTGTATTCATGGCCCATTATTTACATAGTCATATTGTGTATTTATTTAAATATATTATAAATTCAATTTTACAAATAATTGCATTTATATTTGCAATTGATTTATGGTTTTCCTTTATTTTGTACTCCTTTTTCAGCTGTTTAGAAAATAGTTGAAGTATATCCTTTTAGGAGATTTAAAAGGACTCACCTGAGAGACTATCTGTGCCCATGACCTCTTACAGACTTAATTCTTTAATAACATTTTCAAATTTTTCCCTATGTGTAAAACTTAAAGTTTCCCATTTCTTTAAGATTTCTAAATTCATATATATGGATTTAAAAAAAAGTGTCCCAGATGGTGTGCATCACACCCATTAGGTGTGAATATACCCATTATACCCATCTCCCCCCCACCTGCCCAATACCCGATGAATGTTACTACTATGAGTGCACTTAAGTGTTGATCAGTTAATTCCAATCTGATGGTGAGTACATGTGGCGCTTGTTTTTTCATTCTTGTGAGGATAGACACATTTAAAGCTCTGACTTGGGTAGGGCAAAGGCAATTTATGTAAACTAAAATTTGTGCCCCTGTAATATGCTGAACTTAAAAAAATAAAATAAAATTCTCTATTTTACAAAAAGTCTCTGCCTCTTTATTTGTCATTTGCTAATTCTAATATTGGGCACACAAGCTTTCTTTCTCTTTTTTATTGCATGTTTTATATTTTTATTTCTTCCTCAAATTCAGTCTTTTAATTTATTTGTTAATTCTGCTATTTTCTGTTTTATAAATACAGTCATCCCTTGGAGTCCTTGGGGAATGGGTTCCAGGACCCACCACCCCCTCACACTCACCTGCCAAAACCCAAAGGTGCTCAAGTCCCTTATGTATTGTACTGTAGCATTTGTGTACACCCTGTGCACATCTTCTCACATACAGCATCCTAAATCACTCTAATTACTTGCAGTCCCAAATACAATGCAAATTCTATGTGAATAGTGGCTATACTGTATTGTTTTTTATTTCTATTGTTTATTTATTGTGGTATTGTTATTTTTAATTTTTTTCCAAATATTTTCGATCCACAGTTGGTTGAATTTGCAGGCGTGGAAGCCATGGATAAGGAGGACTGACTATAATTTCAATCATGCACCGAATGATGAGGTTTCTATCAATGATGATCATGGTCCCGTAAGATTATAATGATGCTGAAAAACTCCCATTGCCTGGTGACATTGTAACCATCAAAACACGGTAACGTCCTAGTGCAATGCATTGCTCGTGTGTGTGTGGCAGTCCTGGTGTAAACAAACCTACTGCACTGCCGGTCCTATACAAGTACAGCAGGCACAGCTACGTACAGGACACGATACTTGATAAGGATAGTAAATGACTGTTACTGGTTTATGTATCTGCTGTACTATATATTTTATCATTATTTTAGAACATACTCCCTCTACTTATTAAAAAAAGGTTAACTATAAAATAACCTCGGACAGGTCCTTCAGGAGGCTTTCCGGAAGGCTCCATGCATGTTATTGCCCCAGAAGACCTCCCAGTGGGACAGAATGTGGAGGTGGAAGACACTGATATTGATGATCCTGACCCTATGTAGATCTAGGCATATGTAGGTGTTCATGTCTCAGTGGTTTATAAAAGGGTATAAAAAGTTAAAACAGATTTAAATAGAAAAAAAGCTAATAGAATAAGTGTGTAACAAAAGGAAATATTTTTGCATAGCTATGCAGTGTGTTTGTGTTTTAAATTAAATGTTATTACAAAAGAGTCCAAAGTTAAATTAAAAAGTTTATAAAGTAAAAAAGTTATAGTAAGCTAAGGTTAATTTATCGTTGAAGAGAGAAAAAATTTTAAACAAATTTAGTATAGCTAAAGTGTACAGTGTTATCTAAAGTCTACAGTGGTGTTCAGTGGTGTCCTAAGCCCTCATATTAACTCACTGGCTCACCGGAGCAGCTTCCAGACCTGCAAGCTCCATTCATGGGAAGTGCCTTATAGAGATGCACCATTTTTGATCTTTTTTTAATTGTATTTTTTACTGTACCTTTTCTATGTTTAGATATGTTTAGTTATACAAATACTATTGTGTCACAATGGCCTGCAGTGTTCAGTATAATAATATGCCGTATAGGTTTGTAGCCTAGAGCAACAGGCCTTACCATATAAGGTAGGTGTGAAGCAGGCTATGCTGCCTAAGTTTGTGTAAGTACATCCTATGGTGTTTGCGCAATGATGAAATCACCTAAGGGTGCATTGCTTAGAATATATCCCTGTCATTGACACATGACTGTGCTTTCGGTTGTCTTTATTATTTCATTTTTCTTAGATGTCTTTTTTAAAGATTTCTTTAGTCAAATAGTTCATTTCCTTTTATTTTTTCTAAAGCAAGACATTTGAATTAGAAATTTGGCCACATCTGGCATGTATATACACGTATGATAATAATCTCCATCATGTTGTTTTTTCAAAAAATAATTTATAATTGATATTTTTATTTTCTTTTTTGTCCTCAAAATGGCAAAGCATTTAAGAACTAAGCATTTAAAACCTGAAGATGTGTTGGTAGTTTTTTTTTTCAGGCATGTTTAAGTTATATAATATTCAATCCAAATGTATTAAAATATATAACCCTTTTAGAAATTTCTTTTTGTATAGTAAGAAACAAAAAGTCACTCCTCATAGAGGATATACTTTTTCCTCTTTTCATGGTGAAAGTCATTGAAATTATACCCAGAAAACCACATCATGAGACACTAAAAGGGCATTCCTTTGTCGGAGAAAAGTATTTGAAGACAGGGACTGTAATTTGAATGTCTTCTCTAACACTCATGCTGAAAGTTAATCCTCAGCAGGGCAGTATTGAGAGGTGGGGCCTTTAAGGGGCTACTGGGGTCGTGAGGACACCTCATGAATGGATGATTCCATTATGGATTAATGGATTAATAGGTTAATAAATTAATGGCATATCATGGGAAGGGAACTGGTGGCTTCATAAGAAGAGGAAGAGAGACCTGAGATAGCACATTAACAGGCTCAATCCTCTCTCCATGTGATGTCCTGCGCCACCTTGTAACTCTGCAGAGTCCTCACCAGCAAGAAGCCCTCACCAGATGGGGCCCCTTGACCTTGAACTTGTCAGCTTCATAACTGTAAGAAATAAATTCCTCTTCTTTATAATTTACCCAGTTTTGGGTATTCTGCTTTAAGCAACAGAAAATGGACTAATACAACAGGTAAGTCCCATTTTTATATATTTGAAGAAACAAGTTTCAGAATAAATTCTTTAATATGGGAATCTTGCTGTATAGTTGGATAAAGGTATAGATGCCGCTAAGATGCTTCAGTTTAGAGTGTTTACTAGATGATCTTTCTATAATTAAATGCACAAAGCACATGGTGTGTGTGTTAAGCCAACCGAATGCATTTTCTCAATGTATTAGAGAAGATAATTTTCCGATATTACATTACTTCTTTAGTTACAATTTTTAAAATCCCACTGTTTTATGAAGAAAGGGGTTGGAAAATTGCTTCAGTGCAGCTACAGATGGAGCAGCTGCTTCTACTGGAATGAAATGTGTCCCAGGGTAAGTCATGAATTGTACATGTGAAATGTATCCATTGTTTCCATTGTAGGTAAGGAGGTGTACCAAGTTGCAACCAGATGGCTCACTGACGTGTTGAAAAAAAACAGTGGTAGAATCTTCATAATGCACCCAAGAGGGCAGTGACATCAGTATTATGTGTACCCTCTCAGAGAAGAGTTGGTTATCTCGTGGCAAAATGTTTTAAAGATTTCCCAAACTTAAAGATAAGTAAAACACATTTTTTCCCCATACAGAAGGATAAGCAATCCAAATTTGATGACATTTTGTCCAACAGATATTTTTGAAAAAACAAACACATTTCATCTGTCCCTTCAAGGTAAAGGTAATAATGTTTTAACAACAAGTGAGATACTGTTTTTTCGACAGAAACTTGAGCTAAGGAAAGAGCATTTTGAAAACAGATGTCTGGAATGTTTTATTCTTACATAATTTTCCTACTGAAAACAATATATGTCACTTACAATATTTACCACATATGCATATTCAAAAACCTTGGAATAAAAAAAAAGTCTAATTTATTTCAAAAAAATCATTCAAAGAATTTTGTTGCTTTTGAGCTTATTTGGTTAAAAAAAATCAAAACACATTACTTTTCAATTATTTGGCATGAATAACAGATTGACAGCTGGGATGGTGGAAATTTACTAACAGAATTTCAGCAAAAAACTTTGCATAATGGATTCAGGAAGTGTAGCCAACAGTGTGATTCTTCTGTGTGGTTCTGTAGGTTTTTGTCAGTAGCTTTTTGACTATGGAAACCATTAAAACTAATATTGACGTACACTGAATTTAAAATCTGACTTTTGGAATAGTGTCACAGAAATTTTCAAAAAGCAGTGAAACATATTCAACCCCATTGCCTTCTCAAGGCTATTTCCTTCAAATGCTAGGTCATGTAGAACGCTGATGTATGCTGAATGGATGGTCCAAACTTGGCCTTCTCAGCATCTTTTATCGGCACTCTTGAGATAGTTTGAAAACCACTGTACAGCCTTATTTTTTATTTTCTATTTTATCTTTTAAAGATGATAAGTGGCATAGAATTTAATGCAATGTAATAGTTTTTTTTTTTCCCAAAGCATTTCCTTTATTTCCAATAGATTTTGCTTTGTTGTATTTAATGCTACATTACTCGGCATATAAGTTTTTTTCCTGTTAATGTTAGAATGTCATTGTAGAATGTACCTTCACCAAAGGTAAAATAATCCTATTTGTTCAGTTCAATGGTTTTCGTTGGTTTGGAATTTATGTTTGGAATTTATGTTGGAATGAAAGTGGAGGCATTATGTTGAAATGAGCGCCGTGCCTCTACTTTTGTTGTCTGATTTACGTTTGTCCAATCTTTTACTTTAAACCTTTCTGTGTTACTTTGTTTTAGATTCTTGAAAACAGCTTGTAGCTGCACTTTCATTCTGGTGCTCATCTGGTAGTCTTTTTGTTTTAGGATAGTAATTTAACTGATTTACACTTATTGCCAAGCTGCATGTTCAATCTTTTCTTCCATCCTGTTGTTTGCTTTGACAGAAACCTACTCATAGCTCCCACTCCCAGTCCTTTACTGTATGTCTTGTTTTGTTTGGTTTTTTCTTTCTTCAGTAGTGATCTATAGGTTATACAACTTGTTTTGAATTCTACAAATAAATATATTTAATTAAAAACCTTTATTACAGTTTCCTTTAATTACTGGCATCAAAAATTAAATATTTCTATTTTTTTACCCTCAACTTTAGCATGATGAAAAACATACATTAACTTTCCCTCAAGTTTCATGTTTTTATAAAAAAATTTTGATTATAATGCAATGATAATTATTAGTTTTGTTAATTTTTATCTTCTGTTTTAGAATATACTTTGGCATTTCTCTTAACCATATTGTTAGAAAATACTTATGGAATTTCATTGCCTACTACCAACTTTTTTATATCTTAGTTTCTTGACTTTTGAATTTCTTAGTTTCATTTCTATTTAGATTGACTCAATACATTTAAAACAGGTCTTCTGCCAAGAATATGACAGTTATCTGGTTGTGCCTAAAAGGAAAAGTCTGAGTCTAGCTTCATATTTTATTACTTTTCTTTTATGCCATCAGTGTTTCCCTGCCGTCATGTTCACAGAATTTTTTCTTTATTCTTGTAATTTAGAAAGTCACCAGGCTATAGTATGTGTCATTACTTTTCATTAATTATATTTTGTTCTTGCAGAACAACTTTAATCCTGAGACCTCAGAAGGCATTGCTTCTGTTCGGAAATGTTTTCTTTTATTACGCCTCCAGTGATTGCTTATTTTCAACATATTATGGTCTCTTTCAGGTGCATTGCTTGTATCTTCTGTGGCTCTTCATTCCATAGCATCTGTAATTTTCATCTCTTTGTTTCTTTGTTCTTCTCTGCACTAAGGGGAAGGCCTTTCCTCCTGTTTACTGTCTTTTTCTTCTGCAATCTCAAAGCGATATTAAATTTAAATATGATTTTAAACAGTTTTATATTCTTCCCTTAATCAGGCCCCTGTTCCTTGTATCTCAGTTTACAGACTCCAGGTTTTCCTTAGTTTAAATGAGAAACCAAAGCATGCGATTAAAAAAATATATTTATTTAAAACATTAAAAATTTTCTTCTTGAATTTTGGGTGCTATATTCTCTCTCTCTCTCTCTCTCTCTCTCTCTCTTCCCTGTAACTATATTTATTGCTTGCCTTTCTCTTTGGAAGCCTGAGGGTCCAGGTCCTTCCTCCTTCCCTTCCTCTGGGGACCAGGCTTGGCTCCTTGAGTGCTGCTCCCTGGGACTGTGGACATATGCAATTCATTTTCAGAGGTGGCAGCAGTAGCATGGCATCCAGGGGTGGTGATGCTGGGGTTCAGCAGGGGCAGCAAGGATGTCCTGCGTGGTAAACATTTGTGTTATGGTGTTTGATGGGGTGGTCATTTGTCATTCCCTCAACTGCCCATTGTATGATCTCATTTGGGGACACTAAGTTAATCTCTCACGATGGAAGCTGTAAAGCCAGATAGCAAATCTCAGGCCCAGTGGGAAGCCAGGAGCTGGCCAATGAGAATAACTTACCTGGGATTTTGAATTTGAAGCCAGTGCTGTCAAGACCCAGGCAAGCAGAGAATTCACTGGTTATCTGCAGTGTTAACAGCCCTGGCTGATTTCCAGGGGCAGAAGCCGTGGTACTGGCGTTAGCATCTGGATTGCCAATCACTTGGGGCTGGGGGAGGGGAACGCTTCCACACCCAGTGGTCAGCCTCTGGGGCAGACGTGCCATCCCAACCCCGTCCTGTAGGAGGCGTTCGCGTGTTTCCAGCATTACCTCTTCTCCTCTGTCCTGACCATTTTCTAAGCCCAATTCTCCAGTCTTTCTGTCAATTCTGGGGCTCCCAGAGATCCTGTCTGTAAATTTATTTTCACTTAAATCAGCCAGAAGCAGTTTGTCTAGCATTTAAGTAAGAGCCTGCCTGATGTATTCTGCATCCTGCTCTTTAGGTCTCTAAATTTGCTGGTTTCCGTGCCTTTTCACCTTTTATCCTCTAGCCACCTCTTAAGTCTGAGTCTGCAAGTTTTGCTTGAGATAATCACAATTGCTTTCCATTTAATGCAGTCAAAATCCCTGATCCAAGATTCCTGCTTTTTGTGAAAACTCTGATGTCTTCTTGTTATTTTTTTAGAAGGTGAAAGGTCTATCCGGGTCTGATGTTTCCTTATTAGCCAGTGGATCAATTTGCTTTGACTATTTGACATTTATTTTGCTGCTGCTAGAATCATCTCAGATGGCAAGCTATGGGATGATTGGCATGCACAGCTCCCAACCACGTTTTCTGGGCTTTAGAAAGTATGTATTTAGTACAAATCTGTTGAACTAAAAAGAACCCTCTTGGTTGTTATTTGCTGCAAAGAAGGAATATTTTTTTTCTTGGATAATATGAATGAGGTGGTGGTTTTGTGTTTAAAAAACAGGAATGAAGATCTGATACTCACCATTTCCTCTCTTTGTCCCCAATTCCATGCCATCTGTGTCCTACCCACTGGGCTCATAAAAGCCCAGCCCACGCCTACTGCTGACCTCCTTACCACAGGCACAGAATCTAGCATTAAACCCACTGCTACTTCTGGTTTGTGCAGTTGGGACTTAGTGTTGTTGCACTCAATGGCGTAGAACTCTCTGGAGAACAAAAGATCCATAAATGCAGAGAGGAACTGCTGATTCACCCAGTGCAGCCTCTGGGGTATCTTCTTTCCCTTCTGGGAAAAGCCTTTTCTTTTTAAGGAAGGAGTATCCAGTGGAAATGGGTGGACAAAAACTTTTCTTTATCCTCTTTGGCTAGTGGATAATCTTCTTCCCATCTGGCAGATGTTTACTTAAATTACAATTTCAATTTCTGTTGAAATTTTACAAATCCTTTTTATACTGTGTATTTTTAGGAATAGTTAATAAAAATGTGGAACAGAGCATTAGATGTCTCAAGCTTTCCATTGGCTTAATCTGTTCTGTATTGCTGAGAGGAATTTTAAGCATTTTGAGAGCCTAATATTGCTAACTCTGAAAAAGAGCTTATGACAGTGCCTTGTGGTGGAGTATGGAAGCTTTTGTAACGAAGGCACTGACTTAGGGAATAATCTGGAGAAAATAAAGTTGGCTCTCTACCTCACTGTTCACATCAAAATAAAAATACCAGATATATTAAATACTAAAACTTAACAAAATGGAAAAAAAAACCTGGAAGGAAACATGACAGAAAATTTTCATAGCCTTAAAGTAGAAAATAAGTTTGAAAGAACTTCACAAAATTCAGAAATCCTAAGAGGAAAAAATGGATAAATCTGACTCCATAAAAATGAAATTTCTTCATGGTAGGAAATGTCATGAACATGGTTAGAAGACAATTTAAAATCTAGAACAATATTTGCAACATGTGTGACGATGGACACATCTGGATTATATAAAGAGTACTTAGAAATCAATAAGAACATGAGCATCACCTCTCTAGTAGGCAAAGACCATGATAGATAGTTCATAAAAATGGGAAATAAAACTGTTTTTAGATTTATAAGAGAATGCTCAACTTCACTCATAATAAAATATATGTGAATTTAAACCAATGAAGTATGCACCTACACAGACTCATGAGATGTAAAAGGCCTTAAACTAATACTGAGGTTACTTAGTTTCTTGAAAGGGTGTGGGGACAAGTAATGCCGTGTAGCATCTTCATCTCCTCGGGGGAACAAGCAACTTCCTAAGCAGGCAGCTTCTGTCGTCCCCTCACCTGCACAGGACATGCATGGATGCCGCGGACAAGCGCACACACTCGGGTCACACTCACATTCTTTCATGCCCTTGTGTTCATGGTGGCCCAAGACCTGCTTCCAGTTCACAGTTCCCCCAGGCCAGGTGCAGTGCCGCGCCGCAGGTGGAGCAGACACAACATGCTTACATAACTTCATGCTTTGCGAGGAAACAGGGCTCTAGGTCATTGTCGCAGGCATTCCTGGGCCAGCCCAGGTCTGAGGCTAACCCTTACCTCGCAGACTACTGCGCTGTGTGAAAGTGCGGGGGGACTGTCATTCTCATCCACTGCTGGCAGGAACTCCGGGAGGGCAGTTCCAGCATTCCTATCAAATTTTTCAAATGCTCATTTTCTTTACTTTAGCAGTTTCACTTATGGGAATTTGTTTTACAAATATACCCAAAGAAAAGTCTAAGAGCTTTTACTACAGCTCTCATTATATTAGCAAAATAATGGAAATAACCTGAAAGTTCACCCACAGGGGTCTAATGAAATAAAATATGATAAATTAACTCTTGGAAATACCATATGGTCATTTTGAAATGAGAGGTAGATCTATATGCACAGAGATGGAGCAATTTCAGAGCTATATTAAGTGGAAAAAGCAAGGAATGGAACAACTTACATAGACATCAACCTTTGTGAGAAAAGGCAATGCATATACGTTATGATTATGCTTGTACAGGCCACCTCTGGAAATACTGCAAAGAAATTAGTAGTGGTTTTTTTGTTTGTTTTTGTGGGGGTTTTTTTTGAGACAAAGTCTCACTCTGTTGCCCAGGCTAGAGTGCCGTGGTGTCAGCCTAGCTCACAGCAACCTCAAACTCCTGGGCTCAAGCAATCCTTCTGCCTTAGTCTCCCGAGTAGCTGGGATTACAGGCATGTGCCATCATGCTTGGCTAATTTTCTCTCTCTCTCTCTCTCTATATATATATATATATCTATATATCTATATCTATATATATATCTTTTTAGTTGTCCAGTTAATTTCTTTCTATTTTTTTTTAGTAGAGACGGGGTCTCACTCTTGCTCAGGCTGGTCTTGAACTCCTGAGTGCAAATGATCCGCCTGCCTCGGCCTCCCTGAGTGCTAGGATTACAGGCATGAGCCACTGCGCCCAGCCACTTGTAGTGTTTTTAATGAGAGAATGAGAGAGAGGAAGTGATTCACTTTTCACTTAATGGCCTTCTGTAATCAGATTTTTTTCTTAAAAAGTCATAAATATATTAACTCTTCAAGAAATAAAAACATAATAAATATGTGCATTAAAAAAGAGTTATTGGCTTAGGGTTATTGTAGCTGATAAGAAAAAGCACATTTTTCTTTGAATGGAATAAAATATTTAACTTATTTAAAAAACAGAAGAAGTCATAAAACTGTTGTCAAAAAGAGTAATTTTACTTCCGTCAAGTTGAATTATCATGACAATATTGGACGGTAGGATTGTATGGTGGAAATACGACTGGTTTTTGGTGGACTTAGATGCAAAGTCAATAATCATTTTCCCAATTCCCTTCTCACCTTCCTTATGTAACCCATTGCTGTCTGGTCAGAAGCTTCTGAATTGCCAAACCCAGTTGCCACTTTCCAGTGACACCGTGTTTCATCTCTTGGCCTCCTTTTTGGAGTATGTCCTCCAGTATGATTTTTTTTTTTCCTTAAAATAATCTCATTCCTTGGCTTTAGAGCCTCCTTCCTCATTAATTCTTCATCCTCTGCCTGATACTTTGATTTCTGCCTTGGAAACCTGTCTAGAATCTTCCGTCTTCTCTTTTCCGCAATATGCAATTACCCTAGGTTATGTCTCAACCGTGTTCTGTCTCAGCTGTGTCCTGCCTCCTGTGTGGTCCACTTTTCTGGTCTCACCAGCTTTGGTTCAGGTTCTACAAGATCACGCACATCTGTGTGTGGCTCAGAGACACTCAATGACTTTGGAGGTTAATGTCAATACCTCAGGTGGCATTTGAAGGCCTCACCCCCTTGTTCTCAGCCTCATGTCAATCTCCCCAGCCCCAGGCACCTCAAGTCCTCTGGGTTCCAAGTGAAGAAGCCCAGTTGGACCTTGCCTTGTCCAAGACAGGATGTTGTGGAAGGATCTTGTGGCATCTCCTACACTGCTCAGGCAGGTCAGGGCTGTGGTGGCCTCAGGAACTCTCTGGAGACATCAGGGCCCCTCCTCCCCTCGATCTTCTCTCGGGGTTGACCCTTCACTCCTCACTCTACAGATCACTCTTCCTCACGTGGGGGAAAATGGACGTCAATGGTTCCTGAGCGTTTTATAGCTTCAGCCACTAAAATTGAACGGATTCTCTCCATCCCAAGACTCCAAATCCTACAAAGGTGATTTATTGGCCCAGCTTCGTGTAGGAGGAAGAATCAGGAAAGACGACAGCAGCTTCCCCACAGCTGCCTGGATGGAGCTGGGCAAGTGCAGCTCGCAGAAGGGCGTGGGCCTGGCCTCTGTCCTGCAGTTGGCGCTTCGCCACCCCAGGCTCCAGGGGTTCTGACCCTTCAGCGTTCACCGCCCAACCCGGGCTTCTCACACATTGGTCCTCCTGCCTGGACGCCCGTCTGCCTCCGTGAAGTCTTCTGAATGACTCTCCTCTTCCCCGACACACACACATACAGAGGTGCTGACCACTTGCCCGCAATTTCAAAGTTCCTTGTAGGTATTATTGTTAGCACGTATCACGCTGTCTTATAAAATGTCAGTTTACACGTCTATGTGAACCAGCAGAGGCTCACCGCATCTCTGCCTCCCACGTGTTGTGCTCTTGTCATTTAGTAAAGGTCTGTTGAACGAAGAAGGAAGGAAGGAAAAGGGCCCCTTCGTCCCCGGAGCATTGTCCTCAGACCTGCTGTCCTCCCTTCTCCTGGCTGCCTGGCTGCACGTGCCTGGTGCATCAGGGGCTGGGGCAGAGCTGGGAACTGGTTGTCCCTCCACAGCACCGACACCCCAGGGATGTGGTCTCTGCAATCCCTGTGTGCACCCCCCGCTGACGGGACCTGGAGGCGGGGGAGGGGGGATGGGATGCTGAACAGAAGCAAGGTTCTCCTGGGAGGAGCCGAGCGTGCCTGAAACCCTCAGAACTGCTCCAGCATCCCCTCCGTTGGGACCTGGTTTCTATTAAAGTCACACCAGTTCTGATGAATTAGGCCTGTGAGAGAAGAATTCCCTTCTCCTCCTTCACAGGAAAGATTTAATGCAAAGAACGCAGCCGGCGTAGCCGCTGCCTTTGCGGGGCTGTCCTTCTGCCCCGGTCATCACAGCTCGGCCTGGAGGTGCGACACCTGCTCTGGACAGTGTCCCCCAGTGTGTCTGGGCCTTCGGCACTTCCAGGTGGCACGGAGGTGCTCATCAGTCCTTGCTCAAGTGCCGGTTTAGTATTAAAATGATCATATTTTAAAGAGCTTGAGAAGCCCAGGGGAAGAGCTGAGGACCAGGGCGTCATTTGCCTCCAAAAGTGTCTTTTTGACTCCAGGGAGGGCTGGTCTGAAGGGAAGTTTAGGATCAGGTTATTAGACCACAATTAATGGTGGCCCGATGAATGGGAAGATCAGGAGGACGCTGACCGGTCAGAAGCGTTGTGCGCAGGAAGACCGGGATACGCTCAAGCGAGGTTGCAACGTTCCTCTGGCCTCCAGGCGGGCTGCCTGCCCTCCCCGTCACCCGGCCTCCTGTGTTCATGTTCCTCTGACAGACACAAATGCCTGGGACAGGCTCGGGAAGTCCCCAGGGGCCAGGCTGTGGGCCCAGCTCCCCCAGTCTTGGCCAGAGGCTGTGCCCTGGGCCTGGTACTCAGCGTTCTTTCAGGGCACAGTGTGGGTAAGCCCGGGGCGGGAGCGGGGGAAGGGCATCTGGCCATCCTCCCTCCTCCCTTGTTACTCTGCTGCCTAAGCCAGAATCCTAAGAGGTCGTGTTCCTCCTCTTCCCCTTTTCTAGATAATGTTGAATTGGTTACTAAATTTATCCAATTTGAGCTAAAAATGTATCAAGAATCCATATCCTTGCAGCCCCAGTTCAAATGCTCCAAGTTTCTAGTGCAGTGACAGCCCTGCTGCTCACCATTTCCGGGGCTGATTTCTCCCCACCGACCCACCCTCCTAAAGTCCACAGTTAATTCTTTGACTGCATGCGGGCCACTCCCTTCTAAAAATCCGTCTGCTGCTGCAGCACTGGACCAAGCCTCCAGCTTGGGGTGGCTCTGCATAGCTCTACACTTTGATTTTTTTTAATTCTCTGAGTGTCTATATGTTTCTCTGGGTGCCCGTGTGCCCAAGCATGATGTGCCCATGTATGGAACGTTCTCGGGGCTGGGGCTGCACAGGCTCACGTGGGTGGAAGCGATTCTGTGTGTGCTGTGTGCTCACCTGGGTGTGTGAGTGAGTGTGTGTGTGTGTGGCCGTGAGCAACCCTGTGTAGTCTCTATCCTTTGCTATTTCTTTGAGCCTGGCTTTCTGGGAGGGTGAGTGATTGCTGTCGATGGGGAATGTTCCAGTAAGGAGCAGTGTGAAGGAAATCATTTCACACTCCCCGCAGAGCGGACCGTGTGCTCTGCTCTTGGTTGCTGAGTTACTGGAAGTCAGCTCCTGTATCGACTGCTTGCTGGCTGTTTTTAACACAAGCTTCCCTTCCTTTCTGAGGCTCCTCTGAAGAGCCCAGGTGCACGGAGCTGGGCAGGCCCTCATCTTTCTCTGAGATTTATTGGGGCTGGGAGGGCACAGGGCAGCCCGTGTGGGGAGGGCTGACGGGCGCAGGCCACTGGAGGAGACATGAGGTGCTGCATAGGATTTGGGGCAGGGAGCAACTTTTCATTGCTGAGGCTCCTCTGGCTTTAGGGCCATTCGTAACAGAGCAGACGAAAATGAAAGCTTTATAGGAAAGTGTTTATTTGAAAGGACCTGGCTGAGAGGAAGTGAGGAGAGAGCAAGTTTAAGCAAGGTAAGTCCAGGCTATGAGGAATCCAAGAGTTCAGAGCACCAAGGTGGGCAGGTCGTAGGCTGGGGCTCAGGACTGTATTTTCCTCCAGGGCTTCCTTGTCCTGCGTTTGTCCTTAGAGCTGGTTCTCTAATCCTCTTCCCATCCTGACCCCAGCACCCAGCAGCCTCTGGGCCTCCTCCACGGCCACTCTGGCAGCCAGGCCATCTCACTCTCATGTCTGTGACGATGCCAGGTAAACCCGCAACAAAGACAGTCTCTGGCAGGGCAGAGGGTGCGGCCCAGGCCCAGCCTCCCCCGCCCTGCGTGGGGCCCGTGAGCAGGAAGACCTTGGAGACAGCGTGTTGCTCTCCGTCGAACGGAACATCAGCCGCAGAGCAGCAGCTGTGACTCGAGTCTGCCGGCACCCCGTCGAGTGTCCTTTCCATCACATAAAAGGTCGTTTTGGGTGACTTTGGGGCTATCAGATGACTTTTATTTTATTTAAAACCAGAAAATAACTTCTACTTATGGGCCCATACGAGTGAAGTGGAAACTCATGTAACGAGAGTTAGGAAAAGAGCTTGTGACAGGGGAACAGAGGACTTTCATCTGGAAGGAATGATCCTGCCTTTGAAGAGGCAGTTGTAGGAAGGTTTGATGTAGGCCAGATATGGAGAGTTCTGAGAACGAGTGGCATAGTGGCCAACTTAGACAGTCAGTTTAGTTCAGTTCAACCATCATTTACTCAAGACCCAGCGTAGGCCAGGGGCTGGGAAGGTGCCAGACACACAGAGAAGGCTAAGACATGGCCCTGCTTTCAAGGAGCTCGCAGGCTTGGGGGGAAGCCAGAAATCAAAGTATTGCCCAAGCGCAACGTGTGGAGGGAGCTCAGATGTCGGTGTGCGAGGGTTGCTAAGGGAACAGAAAAGGAGATGTACTCCATCTGCTAGGACTCAAAGCACGCACAGATGTCAGACAATGCGCAGCATATGGGAACCACGTGCCTTTGGTCTAGGTGGAGCTTAATATGCAAGGTGGGGAGTGGGAGGAGGAAGATCTGAGAGTTTTTGGAAAGCCATGAAGTGGGTCCTTAGAGGCTATTATGAAGTGTTTGAAAATGGCAATCCATCCAAAAGTTTTGAGCAGGGTGGTAAACAGGGCAGATTTGTGTCTGGGAGCTCCCTGTGCAACCACATACAGGGGAGGGTTCAGAAGAACAGGATCAAAAGTGGAAATAAATGCGGAGATTGTGGCAGTTCCCAGGTAGGAGAGGAGGAGGGCCAGAGCTGGGGCAGCAGGGAAAGAGAGGAAGAGATGGGCTGGAAAATATTTAAGATGTAAAGGTTAGAAAATGTGGTGATGGGATGGCTGTTGGGGGGAGCTGCTTAGTTTCATGACTTAATGGCAATATGGAAGGTGCTGTCACCAGTTGGGGTAAGCAATATTGAGTTGAGAAAGGGGGCCCGTGGAGAGAGATATAGGGCCACAACCCTTGTTTGAGGTTCTTTGGGACATGTACTTAAGGATTTCAACAACCAATATGATCTGAGGTTTAGGAGAGATGTCAACATTGGAGTTAAAGATTTGGAAACCTACAGCCACTCAAGAGAAGAAAGTCAGCAGAGAGGGTGTCTTGTGTAAGAATAGTGGATCAGAAAGAGAACCCCAGCCTCCAAGAGACAGAGGAAGAGGATTCCACAAACCCGACAGCAGGGATAGTCAGAGAGGGGCCAAGCGAGCCTGGAGGGTGTGTGTGCCGTGGTAGCGAGGGCTGGGGAGGGGGAGGGAGGTGTTGGGGGCTGAAGAGAGAAGGACTGACCTCAGTGGGGGCGGGGAGGGCGTGGGGCAAATGGGAAGTAGGGCACACAGACTGAGTGACGCCAAGCCTGAGACACGCTGGTGAGGACAGGGAGAGAGAAATCCTCCTAGAGGAAACACAAAGTCAAAACAAGGGTGTTTTCCTGGGAGGCAGGAGGAGAAGACCATGCCTATTTATAGAATTAGCAGAGAGGCCGGGTAGAGAGGGTGACTGAGGGTCTAGGGAGGGACAACTGCTTGGGGTGGGGGGGACCTGGAGGATTCAGAGAATGGACAGAGGGGACCTTGGGCCTTGGCAGGAAGGGAGATGGAGGAAAGAGCCAGTTCGGTGTGAGGACCTGAGTCAGTTTACAGGTTACAGGGGCCAGGGGTGGAGGGAGGATTATGCTCCATTTTCCTAATGAAAGAGGAGACAAAGGTTTTACCGTAGTCACGTTCAGGACTCGTGTAAGCAGGCTTGAGAAAAACCACAAATATACGGATTGGAAATTAGGTCAAATGATAGTGGGAGCTAACCACAGACAAGGCAAGGTCAGCAGGGCCCAGAGTCGAGTGAGATTGCTCACGTTTGATTGGCAGCAACGGAATCTTCTCAGAGTTGCAAGGTTTTCTTTAGTAGTGTTCAATTTCCCAGCTATAGGATTCCAGCAGAGGGACTGTGGTAACACTGCCCCAGGATTGGGATTTTGATGGACAAAGGTGTGGAGTGATGGCAATAATAATAATAATAATAATACCTAACATTTATTGAACACATACTAGGTTCCAGGCATAATGCTTACGCTCTTAATGTTAATTGTTTCATTTGATAGTCATAATGATTCTGGGAGGTTGAGATTAATAGTAGATCCATTTGTCAGATAAGGAAATTAAGTCTCAGGTAAGTAAAATTTGCCTGAAGTCACATATGTAGAATATGCTAGAGATATGATTCAAAACCAGGGTGATTCCTTTAGTTCCAGAGGAGAAAATGATTCAAAGTCAATAATGAGATTAAGCTACATTGGGAAGCAGACAGAGCCAGGAGCTGGCTGGTAGAATAGTAGAAAATTAAGGCTCCAAGGGACTCGATGTCTTTCTGAGAACAAACACTCCCAGGGGAATGTAAACCAAGGCCGCAAGAATAATTGGTTATGGAGTTCAGACTCTGGTTGCTGGAGTTGAGGAGATCAGTGAGCGTAAAGATAGTATTGGATGGAGTGAGGGTGTTAAAGTGTCTCAAGATGATGGAGCTGAAAGGCGATGGATTAATAACTGGCACAGCGGGAGGTGAGGTCAGCTATGCTTGGAGCTTGAATTATCAATTGGCCTTTGTGTTTTGAGCGTTGCCACCCTCTGTGCTGTTCCTACTTCTCAGAAACCACCCATTCCTTGGCCAAGTTCTTCCAAGGGTGCTTCCCCAGGTGCACCTTACTCCTCCCAAGAGACAGGAGTGGAGCTCCACAGGCAGACGGGGGCTCATCCTCTCTTTCCAAGGGAGCGGTGGTGTTCCAATGATACAAGGGGACACAGAGAAGCCACAGACCTGTGGGAGAAAAAGGCAGCACCCGAGTCATCGGGGCACCTCCTTTCACTGTTCTGTGCTGGGTGGCTTGACAGACCTAATCCCGTGTGTGCATGTGTGTGTTTGCGTGTGATTCGTTGATAGCAACTACTCTAAGGGCTAAACTCTGGCCAAGCCTGTAGGGACGAGCCATCTATTCTCTATGGAGAGGAAGGCCCTGGGCTGGTCTACAGGGGAAACCGCGAGGGCGGCCTGGCCACTGTGTTTCCCTCCGCGCCAGGCTGGGGAGGGACCCTGAGGGACACAACCTATTGGAAGTTCTGGGAGGAGAGGGAAAGCCAGCAAGCCCAGAGCTGGCCTGGCCAAAGAAATGGCCCGGAAACAGAAGCAGAAAAGGCTTAGGGGATTCTCTGACAGTCCCTACAGCTCCGAGGGGACTCTTAGGATTATTTTTATAACTTTTATAGAGATAGCACAGGTTCATTCCCAAAGCAGTGCTGTGGTTGAAAGAGCACGGCATATACAAGCAAAAGTGATTTCGAACCAATTTATGTCCTTTGCTTGTGCTTCTGCAGGCCACAAAGGGGAGGCATGGTCTCGGGCAGTGGTTCTTAAATCACCCTTTCCTTCTCCCTCACGCCGCCTCCTCCTCGCTGCAGCTGCTCCCCAGGGCTCGGCCCTCAAGGATCCCTGAGCACGGCCCTGGGCTCTCGCCCCGAGGCTTAGCCTCCACCTCTGTCCCTTTCCTCTCCATCCTCCAACACAAAAACAAGGATGGTCACCTCGGAGGCAAGCAGGGGAGGAAAGGGCATCAGGCCAGGCTAGAAGTCTGCTTAGTGGGTGTGAGCGGGGGCGGGGGCTGAGCTGGGGACACGGTTATGTCAATGCTTTATTCCATCACTTTCTACCTGAGCAACATTATGGGCTCCACAGAGAGGGGTGCAATTGCTCAGCAATTCCTTCTGCTCACGGTCCTGTGCCTCTCCTCCGCACGTGACCTTCTTTCACCCTGAGTGTGAGCTCACGGTTTGGGAACCTCCAGCTGCCTGGTTGAGTTTACTCAGACTTTTGTTGCAAATCTCAGGACCAGGGAACGAGCAGCCTCATGATCCTGGGGTGAAGCATGTTGTCTCCTCATCTGAATCAGTTCACACGCGCCCTGTGACATGCCAGGCAGGCGGCACACAGCCTGTGTCCCCAGGATTTTAGCTTGTGGCCCTGATTCTGCCTTGCAAGGACCACACTGTAGAGGCTGAATCTCTGACAAGCTTTGGTGGAGGAGCAGCCCGAGTCCAGCAGCTGGAACAGAGCCTGTCTGAGCTCCAGTTCTGCGGTGTGACACCCAGGTGGCCTCCCTGTGGGCTTCTCCAGCCCACAGCCAAGCTCCCAGTGAACCAGGCCTGGCCGACAGTCCCAGGTCATGGCTTTGTGGGGGGAGGTCAGAATTTGTTTGGTATCGACTGATTCCCAGAAACCCAAAAGAACTCTGAGTTTAAAGAACCTGGCTGTCTGTGCGGCTGGTGACTTCAATAGTGAGTGAGTTCTCAGCCTAGTGAACTCACATAATGGCATGTTTATGTGTCAAGATGCAGCTACAGAAATCTGAAAAGGAATGGCTTACAGTTGGGTCTATTTATTTGTCCTGGAACGAGACATCTGGGACAGGAGTCCAGGTGTAAGGTGGCCCCGGCATGGCAGCATCTGTACCCCAGCCTCTTTCTCTTTCCGACCTTCTGTCCTCAGATTATGACTTTCATTTGCATGGTCATTGTTGGGTGGTAAAATAGTGGCTGCCCGTTCTTCAGCCTCGTGTTCATACCCTGAGCAGGACGTGGAAGGAAGTACCACGGGTGGGGCGGTGCTATGGAGGGGAAAGGGCCCTTTCCCAGACCTTTCCAGCAGACCTGCTCATGTCTCATTGGCCAGACTGGGGCACGTGGCCACTCGTAGCTTCCGGGGAGGTTGGAATGTAATTGTCTAGCTGCTACATTGCCCCCCAAAGATTCTAGGAGTAGAGAAAGGGGGCAATGGACACTGGATGGGAAAATCACAGAGTCTGTCACAACATGTGGATCTGGTTCCCTGAGTGGGAATGGGTTGATATGAACACTCCAGTCACCCCCAAATTTTACTTCTACCTTCAGCAAGGTCTCTCCAGTGTCCTTGTGACTCTGGGGCTATTCGAGGAGACTTCAAGACTGATGTCGGAACAACTCTGCCTCAGGCGTTTGCACCTTGAATTCAGCTTTTGTGCACTTGTGCAGGCAATGGGCTTTCGGGCCATTCACAGTTGGCTACTCTCAGCCTGCAGTCAGCTGTGTGACTCTGGGCACAGAGTCCCCGCTCGACTTCGTGGCATCGGGAGCTCTCCCTCCACCGCCTCCCTCGGCACTCTCGATCGCCTTGCACATCCTCCTCCTGCGCTCGCCCCACGTGCGTCTTGTTGACTTCTTCCCCTTCCCTCCAATTTTTCTATCAGAGTAGCCCGAGGATCAGTCTGGCAGAGCAGGGTATTTACTGGAGGGCAGAGAGCAGGGAGGCGGAGAGACCGGACCTCTAGCAAACTCTGGAAGGAGCAAAGCCGGAAATGCTGACAGGGTAATAGCTGCAACCTCGTCATTTTATTTTGCCGAAGACGCCTCAGTCAAGTGGCAAGCGAAGGGACAGAGGCCTATCAGGGAAAGGCCAGCTGGGCCAGGGAGTCACCAAGGAGCCCACGCAGGTCTCTTTGGTGGTGATGACTGCTTGACAAGGAAGACAGGGCATCTTGGGGACTTACTTCACAACCCTGTGAGCCCCATCGTAGAAGGACTAGGCTGCCCAGATGGCGTGACTCGGTCCTCTCCATGAAGGACTGCTGGCAGGGATGAGCTGGAACAAGGCTTCCTGGTGGCCTTTCTCAGTGTCACCTGCTATTTGTTCAATCCTTTTCTTCCTACTCTTTGGGAAGCTCCTCCACCCCCCAGCCTGAATTACCCCTGTCCTCCTGCTTCATGCTTTGGGTGTTTGCCTGGTGGGCACTTCTAGGTGCCTTAAGGGCCTTAATAAGATCTGAAACACATACTTCCAGCAGCATCACTCTTGCCTGCCTTGGAAAATTCTTGCCTAAGTGAAATCTAAACAGCCTTTAATTATATGTTACCTCTCAAGGACCATTTAAGAACCAAACCAGTATTTACAAATGGATTCGAAATTTTCTCAGTAACGGGAATTAATTCTGTTACCTCTCAGTGCCTAGGAAAGCAAACAAAAGAGGAGGAAGGCTTATATTTGTCCAATGATATGGGCAAATCAGGCAGCCTTAGGATTTTATCCAATTGGAAACGCACTAACAAACGTTAGGCTGTATTTGATCAGAGGCAACAGGATTGCTGCAGGGAGAGTAGTTGCTGCTCCTGAGTAGAATTTGCCTGACTCTAAGACGCAAGGAGGTAGACAGTAGGAGTGTCAGCACCTTCCTTCCACAGCTGGGTGCTCATGGCAGCAGGACAGCCTCCTCCTGGGAGTGGAGGCAGGGCCGTCCCTGAGCCAGGCCAGTCTCTATTCCACCTGGCGTGGGGTCTGGTCCTAGTTGTGAGGTTGAGTGACCTGCATGAAGGGAGTCCTTTGCCCAGGGAGTCACAGTGATCCCTGACCCCCAACAATACAATGTGAGCTTGGTCTATATCATTGGCTGATGCCTCAGTTTCCCCCATTAGTGTAGCTGTGCTTTATTAAGACTAAAACTGTATCCTGAATTTTCAACTATTTTGTCTGGACCCCTGATGCCCTCCCCAACCCTTGCAGATGGACTCCTCCACCCAGTCCCACCACTGCCTAATGGAAATGAAATGTGAGCCACATCTGTGATCTGAAATTTTCTAGAAGCCACATTAAAAAAGTAAAAGGAAACAGGCAATATTGATTTTAATAACATATTTTATTTAACCCAGTATATTACAATATCATTTAACATGTAATCAACATAAAATTATAATTGAGTGTTTTTTAGTCGGAGTTCTCTAGAGGGATGGAACCAATAGCATATATATAGAGAAATATATATGAAAAGGGATTTTTTAAAGGAAAATTGGCTTACCTGATTATGGAGGATGAGAAGCCCCAGGACAGGCCATCTGCAAGCTGGGGAACCAAGGAAACTGGCAACATGGTGACAAGTCCAAAGGCCTCGGAACCAGAGAAGCTGATGCTGTAATTTCCAGTCTGAGGCCAAAGGCCCAAGAGCCCAGGGTGCTGCTGGTGAAAGTTCCAGAGTCCAAAAGCCAGAGAATGTGGAATTCTACTTAATAATGTCTGAGGGCAGGAGAAGAAGGGCATCCAAGCTCTGGAAGACTGAGAGCAAGAAGTTCCCCTTCCTCCACCTTTTTGTTCCATCCAGGCCCCAGCTGGTGGGATAGTGCCGCCCCCGTTAAGGGCGGATCTTCTGAGCTCAGTCCACTGACTCGCACGTGCCAATCTCATTTGGAAATGCCCTTGCAGACGCACCTGCGGCAGCCCAACATTCTGGCCAAGTGCCAAACCACCCGGCTTTCCCCTTTGGTAGAAGAGGACGGGCTCAGTGCCCAGTGAAGCACTGAAACTAGTTAATGCAAGGAGAATAAATAATCCTTTACTAGCTGTCTGGAAATCTCTTACTTCAGTCAAGTTGACACACTAAATCAGCCATTACAACGAGATGCTTTACCTTTGTGGTTTGATACTAAGTCTTTGAAATCTGGTATTTTGCTACTACAGCACTTCTCAATTCAGACTGGCCACATTTCAAGCAGGTGGCTGCAGCACAGCTGTGGAGTCTTGGCATCTTTAAGGCCTCCAAATCCCAGCTGGGGTCCTGTTGGCTCCTATGATGGCTAATTTTATGTGTCCACTTGATTTGGCTATGGGGTGCCCAGATATTTGGTGAAACATCATTTCTGGGGTGTGTCTATGAGAGTGTCTGGATGAGATTAGCATTCAAATTGGTGGACTGAGGAAAGTAGACTGGTCTTTCTAGTGTGGGTGGGCATCGTTCACTCTACCAAAGGTCTGAATAGAATAGAAGACTGAGCAAGAAAGAATTCTCCCTCTCTGCTTGACTGCCTTTGAGCTGGGTTGTGGGTCTTTTTCTGCTCCAGACTTGGGCTCAGACTGGGACTTACACTATCAGCTCTTCTGGCTCTCAGGCCTATGGACTCAGACTGGTTTTTGTGGGTCCCCAGCTTGCAGATGGAAGATATGGGGACTTCTTAGCCTTCGTAATTACATGAGCCAATTTCTTATGGTGTGTATGTATGTGTGTGTGTATATATATACATACATATATATATATATATATATATATATATATATATATTTCTCTTTGGTTCTGTTTCTCTGGAGAACACAGGCTAATATAGCTCCTCATGGACTGAATATTTGGAAATGTAATATTTGATGACCAAATATGTTATGAAGATGCCAGTTGGTGGATTCCATCTTCATATATCAAGGTACAAGAGAGGCAGCATTCTGAGCTTCTCTGGGTCAGAATCCAGGCAGAAATTAGAAGGCAATTATGAAGTGTGATCCAAGTAACAAGGTGGCATCAGGGGACCAGCAGAAGAAGACAGAATCTAAGAATGAGGCCATTCTTCAATTCTGAGCTCCTGGATTACTTCTGTTTGTCTCCCTGCCTCCAGACCAACCTTCCCTCCAGTGATCTCCACACAATCTAATCATGGTAGTTGACCCTTGGCTTAGGACACATTTTGCCTGTGGGGTGATGTTCAAACACCCATTGGTGTATTCAAGAACCTTCAGATCCTATCTTCTACTTATCTTCTCAGCCATACATGTCCACATCCCCAATCCTCATTGCACACATAAGAGTTTATGCTCCTTGTGCTACAAAGCTTCTGTGCCTTTGTATATGGTTTTCTCACTGCCCAGAAGTCACTACCCTTCCCATTCTTCAGCTTTATTCTTCTATTTGTCCTCCAGGAAATCACATAGATGTCACCTTCTTCAAGAATCTTCCCTGATATCCTCTCTTATCTTCACTCCTGGTTGGGTCAGATGTTGGTATCTTGTATTCCCCAAATCACTCTCAGCGTCTCTATGATTGCACTCATCTCACTACCTTTTAATCACTTGTTTGCCTTCACATCAGACCATGAGGTTCGTGAAGGCATCTCTATCTTTGCAAGACACAGCACTGGGCTCAGCTTGAGGTGGCCTCAGGAAGGTTTATGCAATGACCAATGCAGCGTCCTCCCTAGATTCTACGAAGACTATCAGTGGGGACTGGGCCCAAACCAAGCCTGCTTATTCTGAGCTTCCCACGTGGTTCAAACTGTGACTTTCCAACCACTTCATGGCTAAGCCAACTTAGCCTGGGACCCACACCTTTGGGAAAGCAATTTTTTAGGTATGCGGAAAAAGACTGTGTGGCCAAAGATGTTAATTACAGCATGGCCTCAGATACAAAAGCAGAAGAAACAATGAAATTACAATGAATAAGTAAATTATAGCATGTCAGTGAGCTGGAATTCATGAACTCTTAAAAACAATGATTATAAAGACAGTGGAACAGCACCAAAAAGGAAAGACTTAGCATTTTTTATGCACCTCCTCAAAAAGAAAATTGAACTCTGTTAAACAACAGTTTATCTGTTCATTCATTAATTAATTCACAAATATTTGTTGCATACTTATGATGTACAAGGCACTTCTCATTTGTAAGAAGTCTAGATTTTAATTAAGTGTTCCAGGAGAAATGGAAGGTAGGAATATATCACTCATCACACAATGTTTGCTTTAGAGATATCCTCACTCACCATGTCTCCCTTCATGAAGTTCCTCTTGTAAGTTCTCTTAAAATCTCCTCTTCCCTTGCAGTCCAGCCTCACCTGATTTCCCTCCCATCATTTCCATCCCCTCATATCCCTTCTTGTCCTGGGTGAGCAGTTTACCTATTCTTCTCCAAGTTTCTCCAGTCTTGCATCCTTACACCCGTTACCCTTTCAGTGAACAGGAGGTTTTTTAGAACTTTTCTTTCTTTCTTTCTTTCTTTCTTTCTTTCTTTCTTTCTTTCTTTCTTTCTTTCTTTCTTTCTTTCTTTCTTTCTTTCTTTCTTTCTTTCTTTCTTTCTTTCTTTCTTTCTTTCTTTCTTTCTTTCTTTCTTTCTTTCTTTCTTTCTTTCTTTCTTTCTTTCTTGACAGAGTCCTGCTCTCTTGCCCAGGTTGGAGTGCAGTGGTATGACCACAGGTCTCTGCAGCCTTGAATTCCTAGGCTCAAGCAATCCTCCTTCCTCTATGTGCCTGGCTAATTTTATTTTGTAGAGACAGGGTTTCACTATGTTGCCCTGGCTGATCTCTAACTTCTGGACTCAAGTGATTCTCCTGCCTCGGCCTCCCAAAGTGCTGGGATTACAGGTGGGAGCTATTGCACCCAGTCTAGAGCTTTTCTTAGAAGGCAGTCAAGGGATTGTAAATAACAAACTATGTTTCCTGGCCACAGTACTTTTTCTATCCTGTTACAGATGTGCACTAGGGGCAAAATACCTAATTGGAGATGTTGGTCACCTCGGATCTTGGTCCCCTCTAAGCTCAATGTGGTGGATCGCAAACAAGAACCCTTAGTCCCCTGTGCAGATCCCCTCTGGGATGGGTTAAGACTCCTTGCCTTTCCATTTAATGTTGCTGTAAGGCTGGGTAATGTATAAAGAAGAGAGGTTTTATTTGGCTCACGTTTCTGCAGGGTGTACAAGAAACATGGTGCCAGCATCTGCTGTTTGTGAGGGCTTCAGCCTGCTTCCACTCATGGCAGAGGCGAAGGGGAACAGGCTTGTGCAGAGATCACATGGCGAGAGAGAAAGCAAGGGCGGGGGAAGTACCAAGCTCTTTTTGACAACCAGCTCTCTCAGAAACTGATAGAGCGAGGGCTCACTCACCCCGCCACCACTGGAGGGCATACTCTATTCACAGGGATCTGTCCACGTGCCCCAAACACCTCCCAGCAGGCCCTGCCTCCAACATTGGAGATCAGATTTTAGCATGAGGTCTGGGAGGTAAACATCCAAACTACCACAGTCCTCATTAGTTTTCAAGAGGGCCTGAAGCTGATACCAATAGTGTTTAAAAGAAGTCATATGGAACATTCTATGGCCAAGACTTTTGCTGTGGCTATTCTCTCCTTGTAAGAGTGGGGAGGAAATTGCTGGAAGAGAAGACAGAGTGGCAGTTGGCCTAGTTCTGGGTATGGCCCAGTGGTATTTAAATAATTCATATATTTAAAATAACAAAATAAATATTTTATGGGTCTTTAAATTTCAGGAACAAGCTGCATCCTTGAAACCCATAGATTAAAAACTAGACTCCAGTCACGAATACCGTTGCACAGTAAAATGCTGCTATTAGTGCACACGCATAATTCAGAGCCGACAGGGTTTCACACTCAGGGGCCTTCGGAATGCAGCTCGACTGCCTCAGACCCAACGCTGGGGAAGAGGCTGCTTCTCCCTTCTCTGCTGAGGCTGTTGAGTCCTTTGAACAATAATCTCTTGATCCAAACAAGGTGGGATCCTTGTTCCTGCGAATCTTCGTCTCTGGGAGGGAAAATTTACAACTCACTCCCGACCATCTTGAGTATCTCAAAGAAACCTGTTGATAAAACGTGGCGGGAGGGTGTGCATTAATAGTCATCAGGCAGGACAATAAGGTTGGTGGGAGCTGCATAATTTTTCTATTTGTCTCTATTTCCCAAGAGGGTTTTGGAGATGATGCAAAGTACTTGCAGCAATGTGACTAGAATATTTCCTCAAAAGGGTTGCTTAGTCTCATTCTGTCTATTTTAAAATATAATGCTTATTGATTTTCTTGCACAATTATAGAAGTAATGTATGACTATCATATAAAATTTGGAAAATATGGCAAGTGCAAAGAGGGGGAAAAAAGGCATCTGTAATTGATCTCATTAGTTTTCGTGATCATGGTATCTCCCCTGCCAGATAAGTATAATTATTTTTAGAGAGAGAGACAGAGAGAAAGAGAGAGAGGGAGAGAAAAGGCCTAATTTCTATGCTTAAGCATCTTTTTCTCTTTCCTTTGTTCTCGTATTAGCTCTCTTCTGGTTCTTTTGTTACCTAGGTTAAAAGCAGTTTTGAAGGAGGGTACTTTTTTCTATCACTTGCATCCGTCCCTCATCAGTATCACGGGTCTTGACTGGGGCATATTTTTGGAATTAATTACAAAGATTTCTTTTCCCTTATCACAGAAGAGAAAATCTGTGCAACTTGAACCTTTGTGTGGTGATCCCAGAGAACTGATGAAAAAGACTTAAGGCAGCATTTGTCAATCTTGGCTCTAAGGATATTTCAGGTTAGATGACTCTTTGTGGTGTGGAGCCTCCCTGAGCATTGTAGGGTGTTTGTCAACATCTCAGGTCTCTGCCTACTAGATGTCAGTAGCAAAATACCTTCTCTCCAGTAGTGACAACCGAAAAGGCCTGCAGACACTGCCATATGTCCCCTGGGTGGGAGGGGGCCAAATTGACCCCAGGTGAGACCACTGTCTTGAACACCTAGAAGTTAGAAATGCCAGAGTTTCTGGACTCTTAATTGGTCATGGCTATAAAATATCAAGAAGGTAAGTATTTTAATGGAATTTCTGAAAACATAAATAATCAACTGCTCTTTTTCAGCAAGATGTGGATTGTTACGAAGAGATGAGAGGCCTGAATTTGGAAGCATTACCAGTCAGGAGTTAGTCAGGGGCCGAGCAACCACTTTGGGTATTTTAATCAGAAAGGAACTAGGGACTTAATCAGCAGGGAACTAGGAGCTTACAGAACCCTTAGAAGAGCTGGGAAGAAGTCTGAATGAAGATCAAGACGTGCACTTTGCTGGCTTTCAGGAAGTTTGGAAATCAGGGCTAATGGACAAGGTTTCCAGGAGATCAGAAGGCTGCAGGCAGCCCAGAGGGTTTGTTACTGATGATCTCAACAGCTTGTAGCAGCAGCGTGAGTCGTTTTTAGGAAGAACCTGGAAGCTGCTGGCACTTCCACGTATTTGCCATCTGCTGACACCCAGAGCCTGTCTGTAGCTGCCATGGAATAAGAGAATGGCTCCTCCTCTTCTGCCTCCCAGACCTTCTCTGAATATCTCTCCGTGGCCAAATCTCTCTAAAATCCTGCTGGCCAGGAAGTCTTGGAAATGTAGTTTCCAGGCCTTCAGCCCTGCAGCCCCAGAAGGTGCTGAGAAGGACAGGGATGTGCCTGAGACAGTTGAGGAGATAGTGTGATGTGGCAGAGGGCATTTATTCAAGTGTCCTTTGTTAGTATTAGGATTTGACAGGAGACATAGCCTACTCTGGTGATGCTGTATTGACAAAATAACCTTAAGATCCTTCTATCTAGTTTGATTGCCATGTCTTGTGCATTGTTAAGGAACTATAGAGGCTAAAGCTATGAAATGTATAACATAGATGAAGTTTCCTGGTGCCAATATGACAAATAAACCTGTCTTTGCATCAAAATATATGAAAAAAAAGTATGAAGCTGCATAGATATCTTCATCTATTCATTTACTTGATGTTATCTCATAAATCCCCCAATATCTATTATTTAAATGTTCAAATATTACTTTTATTATGAAAAATAAGCTTAATAAACTTGAAAAAGGATTACTGCTATTAAAAAAATTCCAAAAGCATGATATCTATTTTATTACATATTTCAAAAACATTATTTTAAACACTATACATTATTTAGTCATGTGGATTTAAAATTTTACATAAATCTTCGTCCCCAACTTTAGTTAATTCCTTAGGCTGGTTCCTAGAAGTGGATCACTCATCCAAAACTATGAATCGTTTTACCAAATGTTTGTAGTGATTAGCTACCACCAGTGACATATGAGAATTCCCGTTTTCTGCCACTTTGTATTCAAACTATTTATCCAAAAACAAAACAAAACAAAACAAAACGACTTTGCCCTATTTATAGGCATATTTTATCTTATTGTATAGTCTTGCATTTCTTTGGCTTTACTAATGGGATTGGACTCTACAATTTTCTTTATTTAGGGTCCTGTACATGTCTTTAAAAATCCTTATTATTGTATAGGTCAGTAAGCTCAAGGTACAAGACTCAAGATGAACAAAATGACATGGTGGGAAATAAGACGGCTTCCCACCCCTCTGCTTCAGCCAATCAGTATGACCCAGCAGGCAAACATTTGCCTATTTTAAGTGTATACTCCAGAGATGTTGTACACATATGAACGCTAAGATATATATGTGTGAAAATATGTGAATGTATACATGCATACGTTTATGATTTTTACCAAAGGGTAGAATATTATGCATGCCATTCTGAAACTTTTTTTTCTCTCAATGTAAATCAGAGAGAAACTTTTCATATATTAGTACTTAAAGATATTTCTCGATCTTTTTAATGACTAAAACATATTCTAGTTTTAATGAATAAGACATAATAGAATAAAACATATTCTATTTTATGCATGTGCTATGTTTTATTTAACCGGTCCACTATTGATGGTCATTTTAAGTTGTTTTTGATTATTACAAATCATAGTGTAATAAATAACTTTGTATCTACTAATTTTGCAAACATATCTGCGTATCTCTAGGGTAAATTCCTAGAATTAGAAGTGCTTAGCATAGGTTACATGTATGTAAAATTTTAATAGATATAGATACAGTTATTTTTACTTTAATTCTAATGTCACTAGTGTTTGCTGTTGGAAGAAAACAATTACCTACTTCTTCCTTGAGTCAGATGGGGACCATAGCCTGAGAATTTATTCTAATAATAATGGCTGTGATGGTTAATTTTATGTGTCAACTTGACTGGGCCTTGGAGTGCCCAGATTAAACATTATTTCTGTGTGTGTCTGTGAGGGTGTTTCTGGGTAAGGTCAACATTTGAATCAGTGGACTCAGTAAGGTCGATCACCTTCACCAATGTAGAGGGTCATGCAATTTGTTGGGGGCCTGAACAGAACACAAGGCGGAGGAAGGAGAAATTCACCTCTTTTTTTCCTGCCTCACTGCCTGAGCTGGGACATCTCATCTTCTCCTGCACTTGGACTGAGATTGACACCATTGGATTCCCTTGATCTCAGGCCTGTGGAGCAGACTGAATTATATCGCTGCCTTTTCTTGATAACGGCAGATCATGGAATTTCTCAGCCTTCAGAATTGTGTGAGCCAATTCCTTTATATCTGTCTGTGTATCATCTATCTATCTCTTATTAGAAAGGAAAAGCCTTAAGCACATTTAAATTTATCATAGTTTATTTGAGCAAAAACCACCAGTGATAATGATCAGCAAATTGGGCAGCCCCCAGAACCAGAACAGTTTCTAAGAACTGCCTGCTACATGGTCAGACAGCATTTATGGACAGAAAATGGCAAAACGACCAACTTACGTGGTCACAGCTTGGCGCTGTGTCTTATCTGAATCAGCTGCCTGTGATCCATGCTCTGTTGGACCCAGGACAGGACCCTAGTCCAAATCAATGGCTTCCTACAAATTTTAACACCATCTGTCTATCTCCTATTGGTTCCGTTTCTCTGGAGAACTCCGACTAATACTAATAAGTAATAATAATGCTTGTTATCCACTAGTCGCTGTTCTAGTCACTTTACATATAGGAAATTATTTAATTATTATCACAATCAGATAAATTAGGTATCATTATTAACATTTCCATGTTGCTTTTGAGAAAACTGAGGCATAAAAATTTAAATAACATGCCTAGGCCATTAGGGGCAGTGAGTCAGGATGCTAGGATCTGAATCCAGGCATTGCAGCTCCAGAGACTAAGAGGTTGGGCATCCTGCTACAGCACCAAGCAGCCTAAACTAACTCTTCCGCGTAGCAATTCCAAATCTTTGCCTAGTTCATTTGGTGTTTAAGGCAATGGCCCTTAAAGTCACGCATGTGACTCAAAGATAGATTACATGCTGATTTTTGGTAGGCCTAAGGGCACGCCATTGTTTTTAAACAAATTGCGACTTTGGTGCTTTTTCCCATAATATTTTAATTTCGTTAAGTTTTTGAGGTAGACAATCATGCAGTCTACCAATATTGTTAATTTTATGTCTTTAGGATATTATATCTCTTATTTATTTTTCCTATTTTAATGGATTGGCTCTGACGTCCAGGGTACTATAATGTAATTTTGATGCATTTTTTTTTCTTCAGATTTTAATGGGAATCAATGCCCAGAGTGGCCCCCAGGGTGTAAAGTGTTGGCTTATTCTTCTGGACAGAGATTCACGACCATATTCAGGGATTCTTCTCTTCATTGCTTAAAAGAGCCCTGAATAAGGAATGGATATTTAATTTAATCAAATGCCTGTTTGGAGGGTCACATGCGAATATTATATCAACTGATGGACTGTGTTTGATGATTACATATATTCTGGTTATCTGTTGCTGTGAAATGAACTTCCCCGGAGCAGTGGCTTAAAACAATAACCATTTATTTTGCACGTGAAGCTGCAGTTGACCAGGCTTGGCCGCACAGGCGCAGTTCTAGTGGCTGGAGAATGGGCGGTGTGGAGTGGGGGTGGGGGACGGAACTGGGAAGTGGGGTGCAATTTCTGTTATAGCTCTAAGGCAGCCTGGGTCAGCCCAACCCGAGCAGGGTGGGCTGGACAGAAACGGCACCCACCATCCACAGGGCGCGAAGGAAGCCCCAGGCCTGACTCACAGAATACTTGTTCGGTGAAACAGCAGCCGAGGGTGGAGGGGGACTGATTTATCCTTGCTGCTTCATCAGGTGGTCTCAGCCTCCAAGAGGATCACACTTGACAATTCCGTCTGAAGTCAGCACTGCATGCGTTCCAGAAAGACGGTACTAGGCAGGAGGATATTGTTTTTAAGAATATTTATGCTGCAAAGAATAAATACCTAAATGAGTGAATGAATAACAAAAATCACAGAGAGAGGACATTTGCCAGAGGGCGTCCCATGAGAGCTGTACCTGCCTTCCCCCAAACCCTGAAGGACCAGCTCCCTAACAGGAAAACCTTCTGCTCAGGTGGGTGTCTGGGTGTGACCCCTAACTTTATTCCTTAGCTGTGACTGTGAGCAAGTTGCTTCATCTGTATGTACCTCAGTTTCCTCATCTGTAATATGGGGCAAGAGCAGTACCTTCTGCTCAGGAATACGAGTAAGGTTTAAAAGAGTATCTGTCTACTTATCAATCATGTACCTGTCATCTGCCACACTTTCAGGCACAGTGTAAGCACTTCAGTTAATGTTGGTTGTTGTTATCTTTTCCCCTGGTTCTACACGCAGTCACCAAATCACTCCAAATCTTCCCTCTTATGTGTTTCTCATCCATACCCTTCATGTCTCATCTACCCTCACCGCAGCCCTACAGGTGCCTGGCAACCCTCTCTCTCCCCGACCCAAACCTCAACTTGCACAACTTTCTACACCACAACTTTCTGCTACAGCTTTGCTCTAGTAATTTCCTTCTTATTTTATGATTTTTAAATCTAAATTCCATTGCCTGACATTCAAGGTCCTACTTCATTCTTTATTATGAATACAGACATATCCATGCCCACGCACACACAACATATATATATATATATATACTTAGACACATGTACACACATGCATGTACATATACATACCTATATACATACATGTTCTCACACACACATATATGTGTGTATATATAGAGAGAGAGAGAGAGAGAAAGAGAGAGAGAGAGAGGGAGTTTTGTTTGTGTTTTATGTGAAAGATAACTAACTTACTAGGTGTCTTACATAAGTAACATTTCCCCCTTCACTTTCCACGTTTTATATAGCGAGCTAGCTCATTCTTTTTAACAGTGTCTTCCCGATACACAGGTTCTTGGTTTTGTGTGGGTTTCCACCCCACTCTGCATGAGGTCTCTGGTTTAGGTAGGATGGACTCAATCTCCTGCCCCTGGAGGGTGGATTTTGATTTGTCTGTACTAGTCATTTTACTTTTATTCCTCTGATGGAGGCCTGTGCAGCTGTTAACAAAGAATGGGCCAGCTTAATACGTGAAGACATGGAAAGGTAAATGAAAAACTATTACACACACGTGCTAAGTTACCGCTGCCAGTTATTGAGAGGGGCAGAAGGCATGATTCTGACCAGTGAGATATGGAGTGAGATGTTGAGAACTTCCGGGAAAGTTTCTCTTGTTGGAAAGACACACAAGGAAGATACAGCACCACCCCCCTTCTGTCCCCAGACTTTGTTGTGTCTGGACACGATGTTTAGAGCTGCTGAAGCTGCCTTGTGGTCTGGGGAGGCTTTGTGAAGATCAAGGCAAGCATGCAGAAGGCAACGCCAGGGCCGCTGCAGGACAGGGGCGGGGTGCCCGGCACTTGGACTGTCATCTTGTGAGAATCCATTTCCCCAGCCTTGCAGTGCTGTGGGGTTTTCTGTCCCTTGCACCTGAGCATCTCCCAACCAATGCAGGTCCCGTATTACACTTCAGCTTATCTGCACCAGGGTCCTTCTCTAGCCTGGGCCCGTTCATGGTGGTGGCTCCACATGTCACTGCTACCGAGACAGGAGGATTGATCTCAGACCTTGGTGGTCAGTACCCTGGAATACTCTGCTATATATTCTTGCATTTTTCTGTATTATCATGGGATTTTAATGGCGATTGCAAGAAGCTGTATCATGGACAACTTAATGGCGCCATAGGCCAACATTCCCATCATGTCCTCCTCCTATGTGTCTGCGTAAACAAATCCCCTCTTGCCCCTCATTTCCTGGGTCAGGCCTTACTGCATCTGAGATGCTTTCTTCTCCCATCCCCAGATAGAATTAAACCTTCCTTGGTCTGTACTATTTCTTTTTCTTAAGAACACTTTGCTTTTGGGAAGTGTAGCGTCATTTACTGGACCAAACACTGTAATAAACTCCTTTTATATACACATCTCATTTAATCTCTATGACAACCACTTGAGTTGGAGTTATTATCGACATATTACAGTTGAGGAAATTGAAGCATAGAAAGGTTAAGTGAATTTCCAAAAATGACACAGCTAGTAAACAGCAGCAGTGGTATTTGAAATGAGGTCTGCCTTACCCCAAATCACCATGCTGTGTACTGTACTAAACCATCAAGCACATACGCATGTGTGGGCCCCAATCTTCTTGAAGGTGAGGCTCACGTCTTACTCCCCAATCACCCGATCTCTTTGCAGTCTTCAGTGCACAGCAGGTACATAGAACAGGAATGCTGAACTCAGAGGACTTGTTAGGGGGTGCTTTGGGGATCGGCACTTATGGAAGGAAGGAAGGGAAGGAAGGGAAGGGTGTTCTATTAGTATTTTCTTAGATTCTGTATTTTGGCTATTTGGCATCTACTCATCATAGGCCCAACTATATTAACTGTTTTTTCTTATTTTCTATATTCTTGATGCTCTGGTATTTGGGGGCCTTGTAGATTTGGGGAGAGGACAGGGCTAGCTAACTCCTAAAGAGAATAACAAATTACCTATAAACACTCCTTTTGTATGCAAATCAACCCATCCCAAGTTTATAGCCCCTGCCACCTTCTCATCTAACTCGTGCACAAGCCAATATCACCCATGTCCTAAATTGTCACAGGGCCAGGTACCAGGCAACTAGAGACCACCCTATAGTCTAAAACCCACCAGAATTATGGAAATTAGCCAATCCCAAGCTGTTTTCTCTGCCCTGCCTCGCCTTCCCCATGGAAACCCCAATACAGCCTTCAGCCTGAGATTTTCCCTCGCTCCTGTCTTCTACTGGGCACTTCCCCTGTGGCCCTGCAGGGCACGTGGTGACCACTTCCTGGGACCTGTGAGCGTAATGAACTTCTTCCTTCCCAGCCTCGTTCTTATCCTTCCTTCTGTGGCTGCGCCAGCGATCCCATCCCACATCCGACATGTGAGTTCTTAGCACAAAGGGAGGGAAAGGGGTGGAGGGGAGGGAAGGGGACAAAGGGGAGGGGAAGGAAGCAGGACTGGGCAGGTTAGTCCATGAGGCTGTCTCAGTGGAAACCCCGGCTGGCCTACAGGGGTTTCTGAAGAGGGATGAGTCTTCCGAGCTGTGCCCAGTTGGGGAGAGGAAGCTAAGCCTTTATGTTAGCGCCACTGCGTGCATCAGTCACAGGGTGCGGGCTGCCCCGGGACAGGGGAATGACTTGCCAGGAGGCCTTTCTACAGTGGAGTCACTGCCTGAATAGGTGACAGCCAGGACAGTAGGCAGCACTCCAACCATTGGGGGAGCAAGTCTCTCATTCCTGAGGGGACTTGTGGTGCCCACGGCCTTTCCTGCGCCTCTACCACTGCGGAGCTGGTTCTCTCTAGAGCACCCTCCCCTGTGCTACTTCTGAGCTGCTGCCACCTCTCAGATGGAGATTTGGCCCAGATACAACTGGGACATGTGCTTTTTAATGCCTCAAACCAAGGAGGTACCTGAGAATGGGTTGGGTTTCTGTCCTGATTTGGGTGCTTCTAGGCTCTGTTTTCTCTTTCCCATTGGCTGCCTCCTCCTGCTCTGGGCTGTGGTGGTGAGGCTTGACTTGAATGTGGGGTTCCTCAGAGTGATGGGTGGCAGAGCGCCTCATTTTCTCACCCCAGTCAGCCTCCCCATCACTGCTACCCCCAACCCCCGGCCGTGGGCAGGGAGGGCCCTGCCTAACTCTGCAGGGTGACTGTAGGTGACATGACCTGACCACTCACTGCTAGAGGCACACCAAGGCTACCTTGAGTTCCCCAGGGAAGCACCACACACTAGAGAGTGGGCCCCTGCCGTGTGACAAAGGCAGCTGGAGGGAAACGTGAGGTTGGGGGTGGGGGTGGAGGTGCCGAATGAGTCCATTCTTCTCTGAAACACAGTCTCTGTCTTTTGCTCATAAATTTGTGTCACTGTAAAGCAAACATGCCCAGCTTCAAATTACTCTCATCCAGAATAGGACAGGCTGTCAAACCAAAGCATGGGAATGAGGCCACAGTCACATTTTAAGGGGTGAGGCCAAATCCTTTGTCAAACTGTGGGGTCAGGTGGGCCTGGCTGGGACTCAAGGGTTACTTTACAAAAGCAAGAAGAACACTTAGGGAAATTCAAGCCACTGAGCTGCAAGACGCCCAGCTTGGTGTCCCAAGGCAGAAAGTTCTGACACAGAAACCCCAGGGGAGCCGGATCAGGCTGGAAATAAGTCAGAAGCAAGGAAGCTGGGGTGGGAGAATGGGTACAACTCCAGCCCTTGTGTGGCTGTCCCCAGGGGCTCCTCCCTCATGCTGGTGGCCATGGTTGTTGTTCTGTAGTGGGACAGTCCAGAGGAGAGGAAGCATCGTCTTCCACCTTTGGAAATGACCTTTGTAGTTACCAGCTCATCACTCGAGAAATGTTAATTGGCTTCCTAGTCCGTGCCAGTTCCTGTGCTGGTGGTGCAGATCAAAGCTGAGTAAGACTCAAACACCCTCTGTGTTCCAACAACCTAAAACAGGGAGAATAAACACTCACTCATTTGCTTGAGTGACTCTCCAGACTATTTTCATTATAGAGAATTTCAAACACATTCAGAAGTAGGGAAATAAGAGAATGAATCTCCATGAATGCACCACTTATTTTTAATAGCTATCGACATAATGGCAAAAATTGCCTCCTATTCATCCCCACATGTTGTCCCCTCAAGTATATCCTGACTTCATATCATTTCACCTCTAAATAGTCTAGTGTACCTCTAAATGACTGCAACTTTTTAAAAAAACAAATCACGCAGTACCAATAATTAACAATTTCTTAGTATCATCAAATATCTAATGAGTGTTGAAAGTTTTCTTGATTGTCCCATAAATATGTTTCTGTTTGAAGAGTTGGTTTTTTAAAAATCAAGATCCAGTCAAGATTAAACAGGTAAGTTTTACTACCTGGTGGGTGCTATAGTGGAGATGTGGACAGAGGGCACGGAGTGACCTTTATGCCTCAGGTCATCAGGCAGCCTCCCTGCATGACTCTCAGTGGGGTTCACTGTGGCTATGAGCTCTGGGCACTGGCTCTGAGATTCCAGCCACAGGAACTGGAAGAGCCAGTGCATCTCTCTCAGTCTCAGTTCCTTGTGCACACACCTCACAAACTTCCTGTGAGTATTAAATGAGATAATGTACAGCACTTGGCACACTGGCTGACCTATAGTAAGTGCTCAATAATTCTGAATATAATTATAATAACAATAAAACAAAGATAGTGACATTTAATTTAGATCTGTAAGCATGCAGCCTTGTGTAGGGTAAAGAAGAGGTAATATGTATTTTCAGACAGAGATGATAACCAGCTATATGTAAAGACAAGGCCTGGAAACCTGGTATATTTGACAGACGGTGAGAAGGAGATGAAACTGGAGAGGTGGGTCATGACCAGATCATACATCAAAGGTTTCGTGTATAAAGAGTTAAAACTTAATCTTGTGGATATGGGGGCAGGTGGGGGTTTGTGGGAAAGTATGGAATTGGATTCCATTGGCAGTGGTATGGAGGGGTATGAAGCATCAGCAAGAGCAAGGAGTTGATGACGCCCTCAACTGACTGGTGAGTGTGGGGATTACTCACTCAGCACTGCTGAGGCCATCTGGGAAGGGTTTAGTGATAGGTTAAAGATTGCCAGGCAAGGAGAGAGGGAGAATCTACAAACCACTCAACAGCCACCACAACAGTAGCAGAATACTATAATAATAGCAAAGCCTGGGAGAGTGGGGTAGATCTGATTTCCAGACATTATATTATCTAAAATGTCTATATTTCAACAAAAACCATGATATACAAAGAAACATGGAATTATGGTCCACATGCAAGAAAAAAAATTATCAATAGAAATTATCCTAGAGGGTACCTAGATATTAGGGTCACTAGGTGAACACTTTATATAAGCTATTATACGTGTGTTCAAAGAACTAAAGGAAACCATGTCTAAAGAATGAAAGGAAATTATGAGCCCTATGTTTTACCAAATAGAGAATATCAGTAAAGAGGCAGAAATCATAGAAATTACAGAAATTATAAAAAAAAATAGAAATTATGGAGTTGAAAAGTACAATAATGGAAATAAAAAATTCACTAGAGGAGTTCAACAAAGAATTTTACGTGGCAGAAGAAAGAATCAGTAAATGTGAAAATAGGCCAATTGATATTATACAGTTTAAGGAACACACAAACAGAAAAGATTGAAGAATGAACAGATGCTTAGAGACTCATGAGGTACCACGAAACACACCAATATATAATGGGAGTCTCAAAAGGAAAGGGGAAGAAAAAAAGAGTATTTGGATAATGGCCCCAAACTCCCCAAATCTGATGAAAAACATTAATCTACACATCCCAGGAGCTCAATAAAGTTCAAGTTAAACACAAAGAAATCCAGGCTGTGACACATCATAATCAAATTATCAATAGCCAAAGACAAGTTCAGTTAGGTCATATGTTCATGATCAATATACAAAATTCAATATTGGATCTATGTAATAGCAATAAATTATCAGAATTGAAATAATGAAAATAATTCTATTTACAATAACAAAACATAATATTACTTTGCATAGACTATATACTAAGAATACTTAGGAATAAGATAGGAATACTTAGGAACAATAGAAGTATAAGATGTATACAGTAAGAACTACAAAATGTTGTTGAAAGAAATTAATAAAAGCCAAAATACGAGACCAATTTTATGTTCATGAATCAGAAAGCTTAATGTTAAGTGGCAACGTTCTTAAGTAAACTATAGATTCAACGTGTTCCTATCAAAATTTTAGCTGCTTTTATTTGTTTATTTACTTATTTTGCAAAAATTACAAGCTGATCCTAAAATTCATAGGGAAATGCAAGGAACCCAGAATAGCTACAACCATCTCGGAAAAATAATAATAAAAAAGAACACAGTTGAAGTACTCAGACTTCTTGATTTCACACCTTATTAAAGAGCCACAGTAATAAAGACAATCTGGTACTGACACAAGGATGAACCTATAAATAAAGGGAATAGAATTGGGAAGTTCAAAAATAAGACCTTGTATTTATGGTCAATTGATGTTTGACAGGAAAGCCAAGAAAATTTAATGGGGGGAAGAGGGGAAGAATAGTCTTTTCAATAAGTGGATATCCACATGAAAAAGAATGAAGGTGAAACCCTATATTATGTCTGTACACAAAACATAACTGAAAATGGATTATAAACCTAAATAGAAGAGTTAAAGCTATGAAACTCTTAGATGAAAACATGGGATCTTTGTTATTCGGAGTTAGGCAATGGATCAACCTTGACTATGTCAAGTCAAAGATGTCCATCACAAACAACCACATCTCAACTTGTGTAATTCCACTTACATGAAATGTCTAGAATAGGCAAATCTATGGAGCTGGAAAGTAGATTATTACTGTCTTGAACCTGGAGGTCAGGGGTTAAAGAGGGACAGGAATGGGGTATGACTGCTACTGGGTATGGGATTTTTTTCTGGAGGGTGATTTTGTTCTTTGGTTCTTTTGTTTTAAAACTTGATTGTAATGATGGCTACACAACTCTGTGAAAATATTAAAAAACACTGAGTTCTACACTTTATTATTTAATTTATTTTTAATATGATATATATTTATCATGCACAACATGTTTTGAAACATGTATACATATTGGAATGGCTAAATCAAACTAATCAGCATATGCATTACTTCACATATCATTTTTTATGGTGAGAACATTTAAAAATCTACTCCTAGCAATTTTCAAGAATACAATACATTGTTATTAACAACAGTCACTATACTGTACAATAGATTCCTTGAACTTATTTCTCCTACCTAACTGAAATTTTGTATCCTTTGACCCCTTGCCCTCCTCTAGCACCTGGTAAACATCATTCTACTCTCTAACTCCTACAGGTTCAGCTCTTTTAGAGTCCATGCTTGAGATCATGTGGTTTTGTCTTTCTGTGCCTGGCTTATTTCACTTACCATAATGTTTTCCAGGTTCATTCATATTGTAGCAAATGACAGGATTTCCTTCCTTTTAAAGGCCAAATAATATTTTATTATACATATATGCATTTTCTTTATTTATCTGTTGTTGGACAACTAGGTTGATTCATATTTTGGCTATTGTGAATAAGACTGCAATGAACACGGAGTGCAGATATCTCTTCTACATACTGATTTCATTTCCTTTGGATATATATCCAGTAGTGGGACTGCTAGATCATATGGTAGTTCTATTTTCAACTTTTGAAGAAAACTTTATACTATGTTACATAATAGCTGTATTAATTTATATTCCCATCAACAGTGTTCGAGGATTCCCTTTTTTCCACATCCTTGTTGACACTTGTTATTTTTCATCTGTTCGATAATAGCCATCCTAACAGGTGCGAGAGGATACCTCATTGTTTTAATTACATTTCTCTAGTGATTAGTGACTGTAAGCATTTTTTTCATATATTTGTTGGTCATTTGTATGTCTTCATTTCAGAAATGTTTATTCAGGTCTTTTACCCATTTTTAAATTGGGATATTTTTTTCCTGCTATTGAGTTGAGTTTTTTATATATTTTGGATATTAGCCCCAATCAGATATATGGTTTGAGAATATTTTTTTCCCCATAACATAGGTTATCTCTTTACTCTGTTTCCTTGACGGTGCAGAAACCTTTTGGTTTGTTGTAATCCCATTTGTCTATTTTTGCTTTTGTTGTCTGTGCTTGTAGGTTCATATCCAAGTAGTCATTTCCCAGGCCAATGTTGTAGAGCCTTTTTCCTATGTTTCTTTCTAGTAGTATTACAGTTTCAGGTCTCACATTTAAGTCTTCAATCCTTTTTGAGTTGATTCTGGGGTGAAGTAAGGGTCTAATTTCATTCTTCTGCATGTGGATATCTAGTATCCCACACTTTATTAAAGAAACCATCCTTTTCCATTGTGTGTGGGTTTACTTCTGGCTTCTTTATTCTGTCCCACTGGTGTATGTCTGTTTTTACGCATGTACCATGACATTTTGATTATTACAGCTTTATAATATATTTCAAAATCAGGTAGTATTGTGCTTCCAAGCCCCCCATTAAATTTTCTTGGCTTTCCTGTATGAATCTTCTACTTCCTTGGTTAAACTTATCCCTTATTATTATTTTTTTTGGTAGCTATTGTAAATGGGATAGTTTTATGGATATCTTTTTTGAATAGTTTGTTGTTAATGTATAGAAACACTACAGAGTCTTGTATGTTGGTTTTATATCCTGCAACTTTACTGAATTCTATACTTTAAATAGATGAATTTTGTGGTGTGTGGAATTAAACAGCAATTAAGAAAAAACAGAACAGGTGCATAGTGAAAAAGCAAGTTTAATGAGCATTCTGGCCTCATCTGTGAGGTATGAGCCCTATGCTGAGTGTGAGTGCATAGCTATGTGATGTTTAAAACTTCAAACCAGTATTATTTTCCTGGATTCCTTAGAGTTTTCCCCCTCATTCCTTCCTTTCTTTTCATCCTCCATTTTTCTCTCTTTTAAGGTGTTTTCTTCTCTTTAAAAATTTTATTTTGAAACATTTTGGGTATTCACAAAGTAATATAAAATGATACAATGAATGACTGTGTAGATATTACACAGTTTAAGCAATCAAACATTAATTTGAAATACTCCAGGGGAGAAAAATTTTAACAGAGAAAGAAAACCTTACTCCCCTGGAGTATTTCAGCTGCCCCTCATTTCAGCGTTTTAATTCAGATCTCTAGAAAACCAAATCCAGTCTATTGTGTTGCCTAAATAGCCAGCCATTTAGTTTCCCTGGCCTGATTGCTCTTTCAAGGGTGACTTTAGATAAAAGGCAAAGATACAACTTATCAGCCCTGCCCATGGCCTCTGTTATTTAATCAGGATATTGGATCGCTCAAGAAACATCTCAGCTTCCTTTTCTATATCTCTGAAAATCAGAGAACTAGAAAGAGTTGGGTGATACTGAGTCTTTGCAAAATTTTATGCTACTTCTTTTAGGGATTATTCAGAGCATCCCCTATTTTTTTTGAGCGAGTAAGCAGCCAACACAAATCTAGTAGAATGGGTTTACACATACATGGGTAACAGTCATGGTTAGAGATGATTAAAGGTCTTGTATTAACATGAGCATACTCTTGAAAATGATGCTTAAGAGAGATCAATGTAAAAATGTGTGCTCAGGGTCTTAAAATCAACAGTGTGCAACCTTAGTACACTAATTAAATTTCTTCAATACTCTGCTGAAATCTTTCCTGAAAACCATTTACGAATCCGAGGGTTAGGAGGTCTGCTCTCCCCAGTGTTCCTGCACAAGGAACAGAACATCACGTGTTCACAGCTATGGGATCCCTGGGGAACAGCTCCTAGTATTTCCTTTTTACTGACAGATTCTTCAGCAACTCCTGACGGCTTCACAGCTCTGTGCTTTGTGGATTATTGTTCCACACTTCACTTTTGTGCATCTTGCTGCTGTTCTTTTGTGTCCCAGACTTCTCTGGGCTGACACCTCGCTGGCTATGTAGAAGGCCCTGCTGACACCAACCAGGCTGTTTCTCCTGGAGCTACTACAGGGTCCTCCTGATACACACCTCCATTCCTGGGTTCAGCTGTGACCCCAACTCTTGGTCAAGGGGAGGAAGTAATGCCTCCAGATGTTGAACAGGGGTCTGAGGCTAGAACAGTGCCAGAGAACGGAAGGGGGACGGGGCTGCTTTCCCTCTGCTGTCCCTGGGGCTCAGTTCTGGGAGAGGAACCCGTGGGGGTCAGAGTCCCAGTAGGACAAGCCCACCAATCTCTCCCAGAAGCCTGGGGCTGCCTCAAGACCCATCTTGTCCTTGTATCTTGCTCTCCTTTTTGGCTGCATAAAGGGACTCCCTGGGCCAGCACAGTCCTTCTTTCTGAAGCTTCAGATGAGAGGCTTTGCTGAAACCTAAGCCTGCATTTTTCCAGAGGCTTGGCCAATTGTGTAGCGCTGAAGTCCTAAAAGCTTTTTGAGTACCGGTTCTGGGCATTTAGCTTTACTTTCCATCCTTTGTAAACAGCAACGGTAGCAGAGTGTACTTTAAGGACAAAGCAATGGGAATCCTTTGAGACTCGAGGCCCTTTCAAGTGCGGAGATGGGTGCCAGGCAGAGCCATCTGTATGAGTTAAGAGTCATTGTGAGCCTCTGCGGCTCTTGCAGCTGAGGGGCTCAGTGCTGCTCAGGCTCCTGCCTTGTCTGCAGCTACCTAAGGCCCCAAATGTGCCCTTACCTGTCCTGGGTGGTACCCTCCTGGGGGATTAGCACACATGCTGCACCTGTCACTCTCTTTTCTCTGGGTCCAGCTTGGGCAGCCTGTCCTAGGTACTTTCCTGGAATGTGAGCTCTGTAGGGACAAGGCTTTGTCTGTATCTGTCTTGTTCACTGCTGTTTCCCAGCTCCTAGAATGGTGCCTGGACACAGGTTTTTTTTTAGACAGAGTCTCACTCTGTTGCCCAGGCTACAGTGCCATGGCATCAGCCTAGCTCACAGAATCTCAAACTCCTGGGCTCAAGCAATCCTTCTGCCTCAGCCTCCCACGTACCTAGGACTATAGGCATGTGACACCATGCCCGGCTAATTTTTTTATATATATATTTTTAGTTGGCCAATTCAATTAATTTCCTTCTATTTTTAGTAGAGATGGGGTCTTGCTTTTGCTCAGGCTGGTTTCAAACTCCTGACCTTGAGTGATCCTCCTGCCTTGGCCTCCCAGAGTGCTAGGAATACAGGTGTGAGCCACTGTGCCTGGCCCTGGACATAGTTGTTGGTCAGTAGTAAGTGGTTTTTCACCTGTGGCAAGTCTCTTGAAATCTGATTCTCAATTCCTATACAAGGGGAACTTTATAGTATTATGATTTATTTATTATTATTATTATTGTTGGTATTGTTTCAGGAAGTATCCAGATTTTCATTTGGGCTCAATGTTATATTTGGAAGAGTTGGAATTTTTTGAAACCACCAGAAATGACAGTTGTATCAGATGTGCATGAGAGGGGAGATTCTACATGGTGCTGTCTTGGACTATTTGAATTGAGAATGTGGAGTTCATGATCATGTTCAATCTCAAAACTGCTGCTACCTCTAAGCTTACAGACAGGCCTAGTGAGGGCCTGATGGAACCAGACTGAAGCCTGGGAACATTATTAGAGTGGTGAACTCCTGGGGCAAACAGTCCCCTCCTGGAAGTTGTGGTGACCTGAGTGTTTCTCTACTATGGCTTTGGCCATGACAAGCATGGGCCCTAGAGATAGGGTGTTGGGGCTGATAAGCTGAGCTTTAGAAATAGGCTGTTCTTCTCTTATACACTGTTGGTGGGAATGTAAACTATAGCAGCCAGTTGGAGAATAGTATGGAGGTTCCTCAAAAACCACAAAGATAGGCCAGGTGTGGTGGCTCACACCTGTATTCCTAGCACTTTGGGAGGCCGAAGCAGGAGGATTGTTTGAGGTCGGGAGTTCGAGACCAGCCTGAGCAAGAGTGAGACCCCATCTCTACTAAAACCAGAAAAAACATTAGCCTGTAGTCCTAGATACTTGGGAGGCTGAGGCAGGAAGATAGCTTGAGCACAGGAGTTTGAGGTTGCATCAAGCCATTACACTCTAGCCAGGGTGACAGAGTGAGACTGCCTCAAAAAACAAAAACAGGAGAGAGAATAAAGATGGCGGACGAGAAACACCACCACAAAGAGTGTCTCTGCAGAAAAGACAGATTCTAGCAGAAATTAGAAGAAAGAAGCAAGAAAACGAGCATACAGTGGAAGGGAGCCGGAAAGGGGTACCTGAGACCACGGGAGACTCCACGGGAGGAGGCTGCGGAGGAGAACTGGAAGCTGAGACCTCCAGAGAAGCCTGGAGACCAGTGGCAAGGGTAGGTGGAGAGGTTAACTTTCCCCTCATTGAATCTCGGACTGCTGGTGGGCTCTCCAGCAGGTGGAGAGACCTGCAGACACCAGCCCAGAGATGGCCACCGCCAGCAAGTGGTGAGCCTGTAGCAGACATGGCACCAGGCTCCCAACTCCCGCAGGGCACCTCCCTGTGCACAGACCTGAGATGCGCGGCAGGCGCCATATTGCCTCATTCTGCCCTCCCGTGACCCTATCCGTGGCTGCCGAGAGACACAATATAGCTGCCAGATGGAGTCACCTCCAGGGAATGGGATCTTCCCTTTTGGGGCCCTACAGCTGACTGAGGGGAACTCAGATGGCGAGCTCCCTACCCGCCAGCCCTCCTAGGTGCTGCTGGCACGGGGATCCCGGGAGAACGGGGCAGATCCTGAGGCTGAGAGACATAGACCCAGCTTGGGCTCCCTGTGGGTGAATTGGGACTGGCACTCCTCTCCCTGGTGGGGATATAGTTTGAACTCTGGGGTCCAGAGGTCCCACATGCAGACCAGATCCCCTGCACCCAGGTCTCACATTGCCCAGGGCACAGAAGGGATATACGTGAACAGCCTACTGAGGTGTGTGTGCCTTCAGGGGCAGATCAGCGTCCTAGAGGGCAACCCTCCTCCCAAAAGGAGGCCGTGCACCCAGCCCAGGTGGCCTTCCTGCACAGGGATCCTCCAGGCCAGCATCACAGCCAGGGGATGCCTGGTAGCATGAGGTCTGGCTTGCTGGCAGAGGCCCAGGGGTACCACGGAGTTGGGGAGGGTGGAAAGAAGTGAGGCCTGCTCCAGACTGCAGGTCTCAGACAGCCCCACCCCACACACAGATATTCTGATTGAGCCAGGCCATTCCAGCCCCTCCCTGACAGTTTTTCCTGGAAGCAGAGAACAGAACTTTGACCCCTGCTAATGGCATTGGTGGTGCCTGAGGGCAGGCTTTCCCAACCCAGCTCTGCCCAGACTCACTCCTAGATCAGCCCTCACTGAGGGAGAGAATAAGGACACACCTGGAAGTCCCAGGGCCCCACCGACCACCTGAGGCACTAGAGTGGCTATCTACAGGAACAAGAGCTGATAACAGGACACAAAAACCACAGCATAGCCTGTTCCTTCAAGCAAGCGCCACCTACTGACCAGGGAGGACATCCTGCACACCCTTTTCATGGCACCTACTGACTCATCATACAAGGACTGGTTGAATCTCACCCACAGACACCACCTACCTGCTCAGAAACTAAGCAAGGCATGTTTCTGAGGCAAGGAAAGGAAAGATCAACATGGGAAGAAATTGGCTAAGGAACTCTGGAAATATGAAGAACCAAACGGAAACCACACACCCAAAGAGGAGCACCAGCCCCTTAGAAACAGACACCAACCAAAATCAGGCAACCAAAATGACAGAAGAGGAATTCCAAATGTGGATCATAAGAAAATTCAATGACCTGCAAGAACAACTCCAAACCAACACAAAGAAACCACAAAAAGCCTCCAGGACCTTGGAAAAAAATTCACTAAAGAAATTGATGCAATGAAGAAAAGTTTAACCGAACTCCTGGAAATGAAGAATCAATTCAGAGAGCTATAAAATACAGTGGAAAGCCTCAAGAACAGGGTAGATCAAACCTAAGAAAGAATCTCAGAGATTGAAGATAACATCTTCCAATTAAATAAATCAGTCACAGAGATAGAGCAGAGAAATAAGAGAAAAGAGCAAAGCCTACAACAGATGTGGGATTATGTGAAGAAACCTAATGTGAGGGTCATAGGGTTAACTGAAGGGGAAAAAGAAAACACTCAAGGGTTGGACAAGCTATTTGAAGATATAATAGAGAAAAATTTCCCAGGCCTTGCTAAGAATCTCAATGTACAAGTTCAAGAAGCTCAGAGGACCCCTGGGAGATTCAATGCAAACAGGAAGACGTCACGACATGAAGTCATCAGACTGACCAAAATATCAACTAAAGAGGCCCTTCTAAGAGCTGTAAGACGAAAGAAGCAAGTAACATACAAGGGAAAGCCAATTCAAATAACACCAGACTTCTCTAATGAGACTTTACAAGCAAGGAGAGACTGGGGTCCCATTCTCACTCTTCTGAAACAAAAAAATGCCCAGCCTAGAATCTTATTCCCTGCAAAACTAAGTTTTGTATTGAAGGAGAAAGCAAGACATTGTCAGATAAGCAAAGACTGAGGGAATTCACTAAGACAAGACCAGCCCTTCAAGAAGTACTCAAAACTGTGTTACCCATGGATCAGCACAATAAACACAAATGTAAATCTACTCAAAGCTAAAGATCAAAGCCCAGACACTACAATGGCTCAAGAGAGAAAACAAAGCAACAAAGTTCAACCCAACATAATGAACAGAAATCTGCTCCACCTATCAGTTATCTCAAAAAATGTGAATGGCTTGAACTCCCCACTCAAGAGACATAGCCTGGCCAAATGGATAAAAAAACACAAGCCAAGTATCTTCTGCCTTTAGGAAACACATCTAACCTGGAAGGATGCAATTAGACTAAAGGTAAAGGGGTGGAGAATGACATTTCAAGCAAATGGAAGCCAAAAGAAAGCTGGTGTGGTGGTGCTGATTACAGATAACTTAGTTTTTAAATCAACAAAAGTAATAAAAGACAAAGAAGGTTACTATATAATGGTGAAGGTACAGTTCAACAAGAATACATAACAATTCTAGATAAATATGCACCCAACCTTGGTGCACCCATATTCATAAATCAAACTCTACTGGATCTAAACAAATTGATAAATGACAACACCATAATAGTTGGAGACCTTAACACCCCACTGACAGCACAGGACAGATCCTCCAAACAGAAAATCAATAAAGAAATAATGGATTAAACAGAACGCTAGAACAAATGGGTCTGACTGACATTTACAGGACATTCTACCCCCAAACCACTGAATATACATTCTTCTCATCAGCTCATGGGTCATTCTCCTAGATTGACCATATCCTAGGACACAAAGGACATCTCAAACAATTTTAAAAAATAGAAATTATACCATGTATCTTTTCAGACCACAATGGAATAAATGTAGAAATAAATCCTAACAGGAGTCCTCACTCTACACAAAGTCATGGAAACTGAACAACCTCCTGCTGAATGACCACTTCATAAATGAGGAAATCAAGATGGAAATCAAAAGATTATTTGAACTAAACGATAAAGGTGACACAAGTTACCAAAACCCGTGGGACACAGCTAAAGCAGTCCTGAGAGGAAAGTTTCTATAAATGCCTATGTCCAAAAGTCGAAAAGATCACAAATAGACAACCTAATGAATCATCTCAATTAGCTGGAAAAAGAGGAACAGACCAACCCCAAACCCAGCAGAAGAAGTGAAACCATTAAGATAAAATCAGAACTAAACAAAATTGACAACAGGGAAACTATACGGAAAATTAATAAAATAAAAAGTTGGTTCTTTGAAAAAATAAACAAAATTGACACACCATTGGCTAGACTAATGAAAAGCAGAAAAGAAAAATCTCTAATAAGCTCCATCAGGAACAATAAAGGAAAAATTACAACTGATGCCACAGAGATACAAGATATAATACATGAACACTACAAAAACCTCTATGCACACAAACTGGAATATGTGGAGGAAATGGACAATTTCTTAGATATACACAGCCTCCCTAGGCTCAACCAGGAAGAAATAGAATTCCTGAACAGACCAATATCAAGTACTGAAATTGAAACAGCAATAAAAACCTTCCTAAATATAAAGTCCTGGACCAGATGGTTACACACCTGAATTTTACCACACCTACAAAAAAGAACTGTTGTCTATCCTGCAGAAATTATTCCATAACATCGAGAAGGATGGAATTCTCCCCAACACATTTTATGAAGCAAACATAACCCTGATACCAAAACCAGGAAAGGATGCAACAAAAAAAGAAAACTACAGACCAATATCCCTTATGAATATAGATGCAATAATTCTCAACAAAATCCTAGCCAATCGAATCCAGGTGCTTGTCAAGAAAATAATTCATCACAACCAAATGGGCTTAATCCCAGGGATGCAGGGATGGTTCAATATATGCAAATCTATAAATGTAATTCACCATAAAAACAGAAGCAAAACCAAAGACCATATGATCCTCTCAATAGATGCAGAGAAAGCATTTGACAAAATTCTACACCCTTTTATGATAAGAACGCTCAACAAAATAGGCATAGATGGGGCTTACCTAAAAATGATACAAGCCATATATGACAAACCCACAGCCAATATCATACTGAATGGGGAAAATTGAAAGCATTCCCACTTAGAACTGGAACAAGACAAGGTTGCCCACTATCTCCACTTCTGTTCAACATAGTGCTGGAAGTCCTGGCTACAGCAATCAGACAAGAGAGCAGAATTAAGGGCGTCTAAATGGGAGCAGAAGAGATCAAACTTTCACTTTTTTCTGATGACATGATATTATACCTAGAAAACCCCAAGGATTCAACCAAGAGACTCCTTGATCTGATAAATAAATTTGGTAAAGTCTCAGGATACAAAATCAATACACAGAAATCAGAGGCATTCATATATGCCAACAACAGTAAAAGTGAGAACCAAATCAAAGACTCAATTCCCTTCGAAATAGCAACAAAGAAAATAAAGTACCTTGGAATATATTTAACTAAGGAAGTAAAAGACCTCTACAGAGAGAACTATGAAACACTGAAGAAGGAAATAGCAGAGGATGTAAACAGATGGAAGAATATACTATGCTCATGGGTCAGCAGAATCAACATTGTTAAAATATCTATACTACCCAAAGTGACCTACAGAGTCAATGCAATCCCTATCAAAATACCATCATCATTTTTCAGAGATATAGAAAAAATAATTTTACGTTTCGTATGGAACCAGAGAAGATCCCATATAGCAAAATCCATCCTAGGTAATAAAAACAAAATAGGAGGTATCAATTTACCAGATTTCAAACTATACTACAAGGCTATAGTCAATAAAACAGCTTTTTACTGGCACAAGAACAAGGACATTGACCAGTGGAACAGAACAGAGAACCCAGATATAAAACCATCCTAACATAGCCAACTAATCTTCGACAAAGAAGACAAAAACATACACTGGAGAAAAGAATCCTTATTCAATAAATGGTGCTGGGAAAACTGAATAGCCACATGTAGAAGACTGAAACAAGACCCACACCTTTCACAAAAATCAACTCATGCTGGGTAACAGACTTGAACCTTAGGTGTGAAACTATTAGAATGGTAGGGGAAAATGTTGGAAACACTCTTCTAGACATTGGCCTAGGCAAAGAATTTATGAAGAAGACCCCAAAGGCAATCACAACAGCAACCAAAATAAACAAATGGCACCTGATCAAATTAAAAAGCTTCTGCACAGCCAAAGAAACTGTCAAGAGAGCAAACAGACAACCCTCAGAATGGGAGAAAATTTTTGCAGTCTACACATCTGATAAAGGGCTGATAACTAGAATCTATTTAGAACTCAGGAAAATCAGCAAGAAAAAAATCAAACAACCCTATCAAAAAATGGGCAAAGGACATAAACAGAAACTTCTCAAAAGAAGACAGAATAATGGCCAACAAACATATGAAAAAATGTTTAACATCTCTAATCATCAGGGAAATGCACATCAAAACCACAATGAGATATCACTTAACTCCAGTGAGAATGGCCTTTATCAAAAAGTCCCTAAACAACAAATGTTGGTATGGATGTGGAGAGAGAGGAACACTCCTGCACTGCTGGTGATACTGAAAACTAGTCCAACCTCTGTGGAAAGCAATATGGAGATACCTCAAAGCAATACAAGTAGATCTACCATTTGATCCAGCAATTCCACTACTGGGCATCTACCCAAAAGATTAGAAGTCACTTTATGAAAAAGACACCTGCAGTCAAATGTTTATAGCAGCATAATTCACAATTGCAAAGCTGTGGAAACAACCCAAGTGCCCATCAATTCATGAGTGGATTAATAAAATGTGGTATATGTATACCATGGAATATTACTCAGCTTTAAGAAACAATGGTGATATAGCACCTCTTGTATATTCCTGGATAGAGCTGGAACCCATTCTACTAAGTGAAGTATCTCAAGAATGGAAAAACCAGCACCACATGTACTCACCAGCAAATTGGTATTAATGGATCAACACCTAAGTGGACATATAGAAGTAACATTTATGGGGTGTCAGGAGGGTGGGAGGGGGGAGGAAGGGATGGGTATATACAACCACAACGAGTAAGATGTGCAACGGTTGGGGGATGGACACGCTTGAAGCTCTTACTCGAGGGGCAGAGGGGCACGTGCAATATATGTAACCTTAACACTTGTACCCCCATAATATGCTAAAATAAATATACAAAAAAATTTGAATAAAAAAAACCAACCCCCCCCCAAACAAAACACTACAAATAGAAGTGCCATATCATCCAGCAATCCCACTACTGGGCCTTTAACCAAAGGAAAGGAGATCATTATATTGAAGAGACATCTGCACCCCCATGTGTAGCTCTATTCACAATAGTTAAGATATGGAATCCACCTATGTCTCCAATAACAAATAAATGGATAAAGACAATGTATAAATACACAATGGAACACTGTTCAGCCATAAACAGAGTGAAATCCTGTCACTCATGGCAACATGGATGGAACTGGAGGGCATTGTGTTAAGTGAAATAAGCCAGGCACAGAAAGTTAAACACTGCATGTTCTCATTTACATGTGGAAGCTGAAGAAAGTTGATCTCATAGAAGTAACCAGCAGAGCAGAGGATATCAGAGGCTGGAAAGGGCACGGGGAAAGGTGGGATAGGGAGAGATTTGTTAAAGGATACAAATTACAGCTAGATAGGAGGAGTAAGTTCTAGTGTTCCATAGCACTGTAGGATAACTATAGTTAATAATAATATATAGTTCCAAAGAGTTAAAAGGAGGATATTGAACATTCTTAACACAAAGAAATGATAATAGTTTGAGACGATGGATATGCTAATTAGCCTGATCTATTGCCATACATTACATTTATTGAAACATTGCCATGTACCCCATAAATGTGTACAATTATTGTTAATTATAAACATTGAAGTAAAAAAAGTTGTTCTTGTAGAAAGTGAGGTTGAGAAAAACAGCACTGGGCAAGAGCCAGAGTGGGTGAGGAGGGAGAGAGAGAGAACAGATTAAATTTTTGAGCAAGTAATCATATCTACTGATTGAATTTGAAGGGCATGCCTTGAGCCTACTGTTGGCAGGCAGGCCGTCTGGGAGAACACCACCTCGGGCTGCTGGAGGCTCCCTGCTCTAGGAGACCAGGTCAGGGAGTGTCTGCAGCTGGGGAAGTGGGAAGTCAGGAAGATGCCTTGAACCCAGGCCCTGCTGTACCCTGAGCAGTGTAGCTCCTCAGAGCAGAGCCGGGTCCGGCCAAACACGACAGAGAGGACGACCCACAGAGCGAGGAGAAGGAAGAGCTTGTGCATCGACTCAGTCACATGCTGAGGCTCCGGGAGAAACCAGGGGACAAGAAGAAGCCCAAATGTCATGTGCGATGGAGGGAGAGGCAGGAGGGAAGTGATTTCTCCTTGCCTAAAGCTGCTTGGTGTTCTCAGCAGACTAGGAAGACTGAAGTCCCTGTCCTTCAGGAGCTTACATTCCCGTGGGGAATTCGGGATATCCAAGCTGACGCCACTCCTCCAATGTCTGAGGCCCATCTCTGTCCCAGCAAGAGTCTCAGGGAGCTTGAAGGTGGATTCGTGACAACTATATATCCTGATGCCATCTATGCCCTGTGACATGCTTTCCAGATCCACAATGACGGGGAGCCAGCCACATCACAAAGCAGCTCCAGTGTCATAACTCAGGCAGCCAGGGGACCCCAGAGGCACCCTGGGCCCTCAACAGCGCAGGTCTGTGTAGGGGAGAAGAGGCTGGCCCGATGCTGGCCCGTGCACAGCGGCAGAGACGGGGGAAGGACGGGGAGGGCGGCTGGTGGTTGAGCTCCTTTTCTGCAGGGCGAGTCAGCTTCCATTGGGCTGGGGAAGGGCCACGGGACAGCAGAACCAGGCCGGGCACTCAGAATGGTTTGCCCCCTGCAGTCTATCTCTTCTGTCTCTCCGCTTCCGTTAGCCTTGGATTCTAGGCCCTGTGGCGTAACAGGGCAGCCTTTGCTGCATCCGAGGAAGAAGCAGGAGCTGAATACACCACCCGGAGAAGAAGGGCCTCTCCCTACAATCTGCATTCTCTATGCAGCCCTGGAGAATGACTCTGAACAACTGGAAGAAACAGAGAAACCTAAACTGTGAAGAAGAGTCTGTGGGTTTCTTGCTGTTCATTCATTTTAGCTGATACGTGTTTATTGATTACCTGCTACGGCCCTGGTCCTGGGATGGGTGAATCCCAGGGTTATGACACATCAACCTGTGAAAGTTAAGTGCTGACAGTGGCGATGGGTGTAGATGCCACCTTAGTGGGACAGACAATGGGACTGGGTGAAGACCTGGCAAAGACCTGGAGTAGGAGTGAGGATGATGGCCAGATCCCACATGGGGAGAGGGTAGAAGAGCCCTTTTGGAGGCAGAAATGATACCAGGGAAGGCTCAGCCACAGGATTTGACAATGCATTTCTAGGGGACAGTGAGACCAATTTGGGAACAATGGATGCAAAGGGGAGAGGAGGCAGGACAGGGAAGCTGGGGCCAGGTGGGGAACAGGGTTTGCATGCCTTGTAGGAGTTTGCCTTTCGTGTTTATATGCTGTCGGTTTCTTCCCACCGACTCTGTTGGGAGGCTGTTTCCAGCTCCAGAAGTCCCAGTGAGGGGCCTTCAGGTGTCCTGTGTCTCAGGCTCAAGTCCTATGCCACTGTCACCATCTTTTCTTCAAGGTCTTGGCTTCTTCCTCAAGGCAGCAAGGTGCTATGGGCAGACGTGACAGTTGGGAACCTGGCTGACCTGGCTGCAATCCTGGCCTGCTCCTAATTAGCTTCGTGACTTGTAAGCAGGGGCTTCATTGCGCCAGCCTCAGTTTTCTCATATTTATTTATTTATTTTGTTATTGTTGTTCTTTTTTTTTTAATTAATTTATTTTTATTTTTTATTTTGGCATATTATGGGGGTACATTAGGAACCAATTAAAACTTGAAATCCAATTATTGTTGATAACATAACTTCAAGAAAGTATTAATACCTTGGATTGCACATATGTCAGTAATTAAGGAGGAAGCCTTAGTAACAGAATCCATCTGAACTATTACAAGGTGGCGTCACAGAGTCTGGGGGTCTGCTCCAGGGTGGGTCAGAGCGGGAAATGCCCCTGCAGTTGGGTGCTTGCAGTCAGCTCTGAATTTTGTAAACATGGTTAGCTTTTATAGCCTAGTTCATAGGGTCCTGGTAAGATAAATGCAGATTTTAAGAGCAGGATAAGGTCAGTCTCTGGATCCACATGTTAGGAAACATCAAATATACTGTGAGCCCTGAAAAATTAAATGCTGAGAGGTACTATTTGTTAAATACTTGAGATGCTATAGAAAGCAGTTGGCAATATAAATGTCAAATGTTGTACCTTTATAGTTCAAACTCTGATTTTGACCTTGTGGTTACCTTTACTGCATTGATTGTGTTGCCTGCAATGGAATGGAGCGGCCAGAAAGCTGGGGGGCTGAGCCGGGAGAGCCCCAGACTGGGCACGTGCAGTGTATCAGCTACTAAGAGAGCTGCCTCTGGTGCTGCCTGGCAAATGATGCATTTCTCTGTTATGTGCATGGTCTGCAGAGGGCGCTAGCAGCATCTCTTCTCTCTCTCTCACTCACACACACACACACACACACACACACACACACACACACATACACACACGAATAGATACAATAAAATGGAGAAAATTAGCACCCGCCTTATGTGTAATCAGTGGCAGTATGTAAGCGAGTATGTCTGGCAAACTGAAGCGCCTTCCCCCATTCTCTGTGCCCTGTGGGTTCCTGTGGTGGAATTTAGTGTGAAATCAAAAACTAACTGACCTTGAACTCTGCATTCATGTCCTTTTAAATTTTTTCTGCTATGTTGACCAAGGGCTCAATAATAAGAAGGAGAAGCTCAAACAGGGAAATCATCTCGAAACTTTTTGAATCCACGGAGGAAAAATAATACAAATATCTAAGTGCCATGTATGCAATATAAATTCATAAGGTATATTGCACATTTTAGAAATATATCGCCACAGTATATATTCCAAATGTCACATAATGGGCTCAGTTTTCTGATATCTCAAATATATCTTCTGGGCTGTCAAGTATATTTTAGAAATGAGTGTCTTTTTAATGGCCCATAGTGGGTAACCTCAGCAGAATAGGAGAAAATTCATTATTTCTTCTGGTGCTAAGTGACTTTTACTTCCAAAGGTGGTTAGGGAGAGTGAAAAAAAGAGACAGTTCTTTTCAGTTTGTGGCTTGGGAGGGGTTAGGAAGGTAAGATGCATTCACAGGGCGCTGTGTAAATGGCTGGACGGGAGACGAAAACTTTGCTAAATAATGAGAGGGAGAGGGGAGGGTGGAAGCCATGCTGAGCGGGAGGAATAGCTTGGGCAGTGGAGTTCTGGTCGCTGTGAGCCAGAGACGCTGTTTAAAATTCTGGTTCCACGGCACCTTCCCGGACAGAAAGGAAAGGATTTGTTGCCACTGCGACAGGGCTGGGAAGGGAGGACGGGCGGAGGGCGTGGAACCATATTGGGCACCAACCGCAGGACAGACACTTTATCTAGGTGTCCTTATTTAATCCTCCTGAGATGCTTTGTGTGAGGGGGGGTTGGCATTTTTATCTCTATTTTGCCGACAAAGAAACAGGTGCAGAGCTAAGTAACACAGTAACAGTCGTACTGCTTGGGCCTGGAACTTAGGTTCGTGCGACACCAAGAGCAGCCCCACTCGTAGAGGGTGGGAGGGAGGCTGGCCGGCTGCAGAGGCTGCCCTGCGTGTTCTCCTCCACACAGCAGCTGGGTGATCTGCAAGAACTCCGGCCCTGCCAGCTGTCTGTCATCAGCGTCTGCAGCGGGCGCAGGAGCTCAGCTAAGGCGGTTTTCCCAGGTGCACCCAGAGGGAAACGTGAAGGCCCATCCCCCGGTCGTCTTCTCTTAGGCAAACTCCCGGTGCAAGTACAAAGAGCTGTGGATCTGAAGACCAAGTGGGGAGAGGACAGGGGACAGGCAGCTGGGACCAAGGCTTTGCTGAGGAGGATCTGCCCAAGTAGGGGGCTTCCACAAACCTATTGCAAATGGACGGTGGGATACCTCTCTGGGAAAGAGGCGGGTCAGCTCTGTTGGTCTGGGAAGGAGGAGCCCCGTGATCTCAATGGGGAAACTGGCAGGGCTGGGGAACAGGGCGGCAGCCAGAGACCTGCCCTGGAGGGGAAGACTGAAGAGTCTGAGAAGGTCATCAGTGAAGTAGGATGAGAAGAAGAACGGGCGTTGGCATGCAGAGGGAGGAGGGGGGGCCGAGTGGGCAAAGGGAAGGAATGGGAGGAATTCTGAAGCTGTCCCATTGAAGCTTCTGCTGGCTCTACTACCCACATAAGGCCTTTGCTGGGGGGAGATCAGGGCTTATTCACATGGAGGAGGAAGGGAAGGACATGGTGAGCCCTGTCCTGATTAAGCTGGGCCCTTGGGGTCCCCACCAGCAGAGGGTCCACAGCCCTTATGTGGCTTCTCAGAGGGGGCAATCTGCATCCTACAAGCCTCTTTCCTCGGTGGCTTTCTAGCCCTGAAGCCCACTCCCCTCCACGCCTCTACCACCAGGCCCTGACTTGGTCTAGAGACAGACATGCTCCTGAGACAAACCAGAGCCAGCTGGGACAAAGGGGCCACTGTCCCTGGGGCTCATTCTGGATCCCATTTGCTAAGGTTCCAGCTTGTTGCCTATCTGAGACCCACCTGGGACTTGGGTCAGGTTAGTGGATCTCCTTTTCTGAGGCCCTATTCTTTCCTTGGGAAAGGTCTCTCCCCAGGACATCTATCCCTTATGCCTGGAGCCCTGGTCGCAAAGTCTCCCTTTCCCTGCTGCAGCTGGCTCTGTACTCCAGAAGCCACTGGAAAGCCCTGTCCCAACTCCTCCAGCCCCGTCCTCCACCCCCCAGATCAGTCCCCAGTTTGAGGGCTCACGCTTAGCTGCGGACACTGATTCTTTTGCTGTTGACCTTGCTTTGCTGGGCTGTGTCCTGGATTAAGATGTTACTCATCTGCCCTCAGGGACAGGATGGAACCGCATCACAATCATGAATATTTATTGAGTTCTTCTGAGTGCCCCACCGTCTCTTCTAAGCACTTTCTGTCATCTAACTTATGGAGGCCTCAGGGCTATGATGATCCCCATTTCACAGATGAGCAAACTGCACAACGTCATCCAGCTCAGATCTGATAGAGGCCAGATGCAAGCCCCTGGCAGAGGCAAGATTCTCCTCCAAAGCCAGGACTTTTAACTGCTCCATTACCCCGCACATCAATCCTGCACACATGCAGATGGGCCATGAGATAGAAGAACACCGAGCATTCCTGGAGCTTGGATGGAAACCCTGATTCAGAGCAGGCTTTCTAAGGCAAAGGGGGGTGCAGTCCAGAATGCAGACTTTGGAGTGGACAGACATGCTTGGGAATGGTCAACCTGTGGCTTTGGGCTGGTGGTACTCTGAACCTCAGTTAACCCATTTGTAAATGGGCTTAAATAATTACTACTCTCTGGGGTTCTTGTGTGAAATAACCAACCCTGAGCATGGTACCTGGAACATTTATCATGAAATTCGATGGTTGAAAGCTGTAATTGCTAGGATGCACAGGAAGCTACATCCTTTGTAGCAAGTTGTTGTTGCAGGCTGGCTGTGCTTCTGCTTGAGGCAACCCTGGACAAATGCCATGGAAATGTCTCTCCTTGTTAATCATAGTAATTACCCAAATGCAGTGACAGACGACTGAGGAAGCATCATTACTGAGGGCCTCTTCTGTACAGCCCCTTGGGAAAAACTCTGGCGTCCTGCAGCAGCTTCTGCCTGTTCCCAGCCAGCTGGACAAGAAGCCAGGCACTGGTGGTAAGGAGGGAAGAGGCACAGGCTTGTTCCAAAGGGGCTTCCCAGGCAGTGGGAGACACAGTACCATACAGTGTGGGTGGTTGCATGAACAGTCTTGTCAATAAATCCCCTGAAAAGGATTTTCTTAAAAAAAAAAAAAAAGAAAAGGAAAGTGACTTTATTCCAGTGAACAGTTTGCAAACTGGGGAGATGCAACCTTCTGCACAAAAACAAAGGTGCTTTCTGAGAGAAGAAAGGGTTTGCCTTTTTTTTTGGAGACAGTCTTGCTGGGTCCCTCTTGCTCAGGCTGTTCTTGAACTCCTGAGCTCAAACAATCCTCCCCCTAGGCCTCCCAGAGAGCTAAGATTACAGGTATGAGCCACTCCACTTGGCCAGGGTTTGCCTTTATTTTTTTTTTTATTTCGGCATATTATGGGGGTACAGATTTTAAGGTTTCAATAAAGGGTTTGCCTTTTATAGAGAAAAGTGCTTGCCCAGGTTCCCACTCTGGTCCATTTATGCAAATGAGCAATGCAAACTTGCTTAGTTCTGATTGGTTGACACTTGCTGGCTTCTGATTGGTTGTTGCAGGTCACATTCTATTGGTTGATTTAGGTGGCATAAACAGAAACAGAGAGCTATGAAAGTCCCAAAGTTAAGCAAATATGGGGGAGGGGGCTCCTGGGGACCACGGAGGAAGTGTGTGACCTCCAGTCAGCAAATGGCCGCTTGGCTCTATTTGAATTTAAGCCCAGGTAGCCACTCAGGATCTGTGCTGAAGGATTGACTTTTTCAGGGTTCGCAGCCTGCGGGGAATCCTGCCTTCTCTTACGCAAGCCCTTGTATAGACAGACCCCTCTCCCACTGGCCCTGGGTCAGGTGTGGACTTTGCTTTGCCAATGGAACACCAAGCCATGCGATGCGGGCAAGGGCTGGATGGTCCGTGGCATCGTGGTATGCCCGCCTAGGGCCCATCGTGTGACAAGGCCACGGTAGCCACGCAGACGGATCACGTGGAGGAGAGCTGAGGTGCCCAACAGCCCCAGCCACAACTGCCGGATGCGTGAATGAGACCATCAGGTACAAACCAGCCCCCGGCTGACTTTCCATGACCACAAATGACAGTGCATGGGAAGTACTGGGTTTCCCTCAGGTGTCCTGCAGGGGTCTGGCTATGGAGTGTGCTTTTTCACCTTCTTATCTCCTGAAGGTGGGGATAATTTTAATCCACAGTGACTTTTGTGGGGTGTCTTCATCCTGACTTGTCTGCTCATAGCAAAGGGTAGTTTGTACCCGGGCCATGTCTATGCAGTAGTCACCTGCTACTCTTCACGTGTGTGCTCAGGATAGTCCTATAAAACATCTGCTTCTCCTGAACTTTATGCTCTATTGCACAGAGAAGTCACACCTGCCCAGTCATTCCCACGTCCATATGCAGAGCAAGTTGTGTGCATTTGCATACACTTTTACACAGACACCCGGTTCTGCTCAGCTTGGTGGCAGGTCATTTTCTGTGTGTATGAAAGACAGTGCTTGCACTTGAAATGAGTTCCCCATTCATTGCCGGATTCTAGAGGCAGACCCATTAGAATGCACAGCCAGCCTGACAGTCCACTCTGCGAAGGGTGTTAAATACTCACACAGCACAGCTCTGCCACGGAGCAGGGATAAATATGGCAGGTATGAAATGGGTCTAAATTGCTCTTGATGGCTCTATTCAATAATGTTGGTCTTTTCCTTACAGTGCTATATAACAATAGTCATTTTCAAAATGGGGTGCTGCAGTTGTTTTTAAGGAGGAATTGACAATTTTGACCTACAGAGTAGTAATTTGCAAAATGTTCTTTCTTTGAGCCATTCACTGGGAAATACAGGAAGCCCGCAACTGCCAAACTTGAGGCAGAAACGGCTGTAACTAATGATAGCCTAAGTGCGGGAGCGCGGAGCCTTGGTGGTGATGTTCGGGAGTCGGAACTGAGGCCAGGGAGAGGCAGAAATGAGAGTTTCATTACAGACAATTGGGCTCAGAAGACCCAGAGTAAACCTTATTTTACTTCACTTCACAGGCACATTTTACATTGTTGGCTCTGCACTTTATAGCCCCGAAATGGGATTCGATCCAGGGAAATGACTGAGTTAGACAAAGGGACAGTGGCTTCTAGAACCACTCAGAAGTACTTGTTAAATGCTCTGAATACACCAGAACACAGGCTGAACACTTAGATTCTTTATGCAAATTCATAAGAAAGAGTCCCAGGAGCTCTGGGATTGCACTTTGAAAATTGTAGGTACAAATGACTGTTCTTTACTTTCTCATGCTTGTTTATGTGGGCCCCCAAGTTGTGTACATTTTATGTATACCGATCTGAGTCACATTTGCCCTACTTTTTCCTGCTCCTGGGTGGGATATTCATTTCAGGGTTTTTCCTGTGTTTGTCTTCCTTGCACACTTGCCCATGAAGGTAGACAGAGTGTGATGTCCCCTGACTTGAGTGGCAGATGTGGGGGTGGAAGAGAAAGTGCCACAGAGCCCAAAGCAGAGTGTGCTTTAAAATGTCGCCCTTTCTGGCTTTGACTTTCCTGAAGCCTGAAGCGCTGAAGAAATTTTGTTAGGCCTTTCAGGGTAACACAAGTAGAAAAGGAGCGGTTTTCTATAGTCCAGGAAATGAGATCAGGGACCAGAATGTGGGACAGGAGTGAGAGGGCTGGCGAGGGTAGGGTACCCGCTCTGCTCAACGGCAGCTCTGCAGAGGGAGCGAGACCTCAGGGGAAACAGTGGCTCAGGGGCTCAGCGAGACCTCAGGGGAAACTTTGTATGCCCAGGGAAATCGGCGTACAATGCCCATTTGCCTGGGAGTTCTCAGCCTTAGCAAAAACTCCTGCACCCTGTCATGTAGCATGGAAGGAGGTATTGCTGGGTCCCCAGAGCCTACGTTGGCCTTAAACCAGGAAGGTGTCAGTAGCAGCCGTGAGGGAAGCTGGAGGCCACCCTGCTGTTTGATGGACACCAGTTATGGCCCATTTGTTGGAAACTTGGGTGGGAAGGAGGCCTTGCTAACAAATAAGATTAAATTTCCTTTTTCCTCTAATAGCTTATTATTTTATCAAAACTATATATATATATATATATTTTTTTTTTTTGAGACAGAGTCTTGCTTTGTTGCCCAGGCTAGAGTGAGTGCCATAGTGTCAGCCTAGCTCACAGCAATCTCCTGGGCTCAAGTGATCCTCCTGCCTCAGCCTCCCAAGTAGCTGGGACTACAGGCATGAACCACCATGCCCAGCTAATTTTTTCTCTATATATTAGTTGGCCAATTAATTTCTTTCTATTTATAGTAGAGACAGGGTCTCACTCTTGCTCAGGCTGGTTTCAAACTCCTGATCTCGAGCAATCCGCCCGCCTCGGCCTCCCAGAGTGCTAGGATTACAGGTGTGAGCCACTGCGCTCGGCCCAAAACTATATTTAAATGGTTGTGAAGCTAATTAATAGAAATATGGAACAGCAAGTTGGGTAAGGAAAGGTGTTATTACCCCCATCAGACAAAGGCCTCCAGGAGGAGAACAACTGAATGGGGTCCTTTGACTTCATACAGAGATTTTCTTGGGAAGCGAGTGGGAAAGGCTACACAGCAGGCTCAGGGGCCTGCAGAGGCCCGTGGCTGGGTCGTGGCGTGGGCAAGACACTGGGCGCTCTTAGGAGTATGGCCAGGAGGATTGGACAGCTCTCAATTTCCTGCTTTTACGTTCACCATGGCCAAGGCTTTCAGGGTAAGGACAAGGAAGAACACTTCAATATGGGTGAAATTCATGTTCTAAAGAGAGAACTTCATCATCTCATGGTCCTGTCAAGTAACATACAAATAAGAATCTGGGCTAGGCTCACCCAAACACTATCAATTTAAAAATTGACAACAGCAGAAGGCATCTTGGTGCTGACCCCCCTCCACACCCCCTCCTGCTGAGCTACCTTGCTCTGTCTGCGTTGACAGCTCTGCACACAGCCCTCACCCTGTGAGCCAATCAGCACGGGCTAAGTTGCTGTGGTAACAAGAACCTGGATCTCGGTGGCCTACAACAGGGACATTTATTTCTCTCACATGACATCCTTGTCACAGCTGACTGGAGGCTCTGCCTTGTGTTGGCCTCACTCAGCTGGGGGTGGGCTCCTTCTCCATGCTTCTCTGGGAAGTGGGCCCCTCTCCTGAGTCGTGGTTCGGAAGGCCCTGTGCTTTGGAGTGCCTTCCTTGAAATCATCGTGTCTCTCACTTGTGTCTGTGACCAGCCAGGATGGGCAGGGCACCCCGAGCTTGTATTTGGTTTCACATGGTGCTCAGCTGTTCGAAATGCATATCTTGAAATTTTCTAAATCTCCATCTAGTATCTGGGACCGGTGGGGCCAGAGCCAGCGGAGCTATCCTGGTGGTGTGCTCTGAGCACGCCTGTGGGACACAAGGTGGTCCCAAGCCCTGTTTCCCCTTTTGGGGTATTTGCTGCCTTTCTGTCAAGTATATGGGATCAAACGGATGCCCTGAGGACCCTCTCAGCTCAACCTTGCACCTGTGAGGTCTTGCTGGACACCATGGCCAGACGCAAGTTCCGGGGAAGTGGTCTGGCACGTGGATCACTCCAGCTGGCTACCATGGTGTTTGTTTAATGGGATCCTGTGGCACTGGGGCGCCAGAAAGCTGTGAGAATGCTGACTTTGGGTGACACGTTAGATACAGGGTGATCTCAGGGATCTGCCCCACCGACAGCCCACTGCTGAATTGTTGCGTTTGACCTGTGCGTGTGGTCTTGTGCATCGTGCATGTTCCAACCACGGTGCTGCCTCTGGTCTGCAGCACCCAAGGGCAGCAGCAGTGGTGGCTTTATTCTGCACACACTCATCGCTGGCTACCGGATGGTCATCCTCTCCCTTCTGCAGGCTCTACCACAAGGAGCTGGGAGTCCCTGGACTCTTCCTATCTACTCCTTGTTCCCCTTCTTTTTCTGCCTTCTTTTGGAATGAGTATATTTTATTTTATTTTATTTTTTTTTTTATTTATTTTTTTTTTTGAGACAGAGTCTCGCTTTGTTGCCTAGGCTAGAGTGAGTGCCGTGGCGTCAGCCTAGCTCACAGCAACCTCAAACTCCTGGGCTCAAGTGATCCTTCTGTCTCAGCCTCCCAAGTAGCTGGGACTACAGGCATGAGCCACCATGCCCGGCTAATTTTTTCTATATATATTAGTTGGCCAATTAGTTTCCTTCTATTTATAGTAGAGACGGGGTCTCGCTCTTGCTCAGGCTGGTTTCGAACTCCCGACCTCGAGCAATCCGCCTGCCTCGGCCTCCCAGAGAGCTAGGATTACAGGCGTGAGCCACCGCGCCCGGCGGAATGAGTATATTTTATGATTCCATTTTTGCCTCCTTTATTAATGTGTTAGCTTCATCTCTTTGTCGTGTTATTTTGGTGGCTACTTTTGTAGTATGTACCTATGATCTACCACGTTCTACCTTCACGTAGGATGTTATTCCACATTATGCACAGTGTAAGAACTTTATAACACTGTAGTAATTTCATTTTTTCCCCTCCCAGGCTTTGTGTTTTTGTTGTCAAACATTTTACTTCTAACATATGTTAAAACCACCCCCTACCTCGTTACTATTTTCACTTTAAACAATCAGTGATCTTTTAGACAGATTTATATCGTAAAGTATTTTTTGTTTCCTTTGATAGTCACTATTCCCAGTGCTCTTCAGTCCTTTTTGCACATCTGGATTTCCATCTGAAATCATTTATCTTCTTCCTGAAAAATATTCTTTAATATTTATGATGGGGCAGGTTTGCTGATCATGGAGTTTTTCACCTTTTGTATGTTTATCTTGTCTTTATTTTTACTTCATTTCTGAGAGCTATTTTCACTGGTTATAGAATTCTAGGTTGACTTTTTGTTTTTCTCTCAGTACTGTAAAGTGTTGCTCCCCTGTCTGGGCTGACGTGTTTCTGACTTAGAATTCACAGTCACCTTATCTTTGTTTCTCCTTTTGTAATATGTCTTTATTTCCCTGGGTACACTTAAGAGTTTGTGTTTATCATTGTTTTTCAGTAGTGGCATGCTATGGTGGAATTTTCTTCATGTTTCTTTCTTAAAAAAATTTTATTTTTAATTATTATGGGTACATAATAGTTGCAAATATTTATAGGGTACATGTGATATTTTGATACAAGCATGCAAGATGTATTAATTATGTATTAATTAAATCAGGATAATTGGCATCTACCTCAAGCATTTATTGTTTCTTTAAAAAATTTTTTTTATTTCAGCATTTATTATTTCTTTGTGTTAGGAATATTCTAATTCCACTCTTTTAGTTAAAGTGTACCATGACATATTGTTGACGACACTAAGTTGTGCTAGCAAACATTGTTCATTATAACTATCTGACTATATTTCTGTACCCATTAACCCTCCCCACTTTATCCCTCCCTCCCTACTACCTCTGGTAGACACCATTCTTCTCTGTCTCAATGAGATCAATTATTTTAATACTTAATTTCCACATGTAAGTAGGAACATGTGAGATTTGTCTTTCTGTGCTTGGCTTATTTCACTTAACTTAATGTTCTCCAGTTCCATTAATGTTGTTTCAAATGGCAGGATTTCATTCATTTTATGGCTAATATTCCATTGTGTATATGTATGAAATTTACTTTATCCATTCATCCATTGATGGACTCTTAGGCTGATTCCAAATCTTGGCTATTGTGAATAGTTCTTCAGTAAACATGGGGGTGCAGATATCTTTTCAATATACTGACTTCCTTTCTTTTGGATATATAACTCACAGTGGGATTGCTGGGTCATATGGTAGTTCTATTTTTAGTTTTTTGAGCAACCTCCATACTATTCTTCTTAGTGGTTGCACTAATTTATACTCCCACAAACTTTCTTCATGTTTCTTGTACTAGGAGTTTTTTGAGCTTCTTGGATCCGTAAATTTATAGTTTTATCAATTTGGAAAACTTTAAATTATTATTTCTTAAAATATATTTTTTGTCTACCTTTCTGTCTCCTCTTCTTCAGAGACTCTAATTACATGAGATTGGCTTATAATTCATACAACTCACTAATGTGCTATTCGTTTTTTCAGTATGTTTTCCCTTTAGAGTTCATTTTAGACATTATCTATTAATATGTCTTCAAATCACTAATCTTTCCCATCCCTCACCCCTTTTCCCCAGTGTTTAGTCCACTATTAAGCCCATTTAATGGGTTTTCCTACTGAGTCATTTTAGTATTTATCTATAGAAGTTTTATTTGGCTTTCATATATTTCAATATTTCTACTTAACATGACAAATCTTTTTACTCTCATTGAACATATAAATTACAATCATAATATCCATTTCAATGTCTTTGCTAATTCTATCATCTCTCTTTTCTCTCAGTTGTTATTTTTTAAATTGACTTTTCTTCACCTTTTAGGTCATATTTTTCTGCTTCTTTACATGCTTGCTAAGTGTTGATTGGATGCCAGGAGTTGTGAATTTTATCTGTTGAATGCTGGATATTTTTGTGTACCTATATATGTTCATAAGCTTTGTATTTATGTGCAGTTAAATTATTTGGAAACAATTTGATACTTTTAGTTCTTGCTTTTAATTTTTTTTTTTTTTTTGAGACAGAGTCTCGCTTTGTTGTCCAGGCTAGAGTGAGTGCCGTGGCGTCAGCCTAGCTCACAGCAACCTCAAACTCCTGGGCTTGAGTGATCCTTCTGCCTCAGCCTCCCGAGTAGCTGGGACTACAGGCATGCGCCACCATGCCCGGCTAATTTTATATATATATATCAGTTGGCCAATTAATTTCTTTCTATTTATAGTAGAGACGGGGTCTCGCTCTTGCTCAGGCTGGTTTTGAACTCCTGACCTTGAGCAATCCGCCCGCCTCGGCCTCCCAAGAGCTAGGATTACAGGCGTGAGCCACAGCGCCCGGCCTGCTTTTAATTTTTGTTAGGCAGGACCAGACAGATCAGCATTTAGTCTACGGCTAATTTTCCCCACTACTGAGGTAAAAATTCTTCTGAGTACTCTACTGATGTCTTGTGAATTATTTTAATATAATCTTTCCTTCTTGCTTTGGTGTTAGAGCACATCTTCTAGCAGTTTACTAAGAAGGTAAGGTATTTGAGAACTTATATACCCTAAAACAACTTTAATCCTACCCTTATATTTGATTGATAGTTTTTTCTGGGTCTGAATTCTAGTGTGAATTAGAAAACAATTTCTTTCAGGGTCTGAAGATATTATTCTATTGCTCCTAGCTTCTAGTGTTGCTGTTAAACATTCCAAACTCATCTGCTTCCTGACCCTTTGTATGTGACCTGATATTTCTTTCTGAAAACCTCTATAATCTTCTCTTTGTTTTCACTATTCTAAAATTTTATTATACAAATCTAGGAATGCATCTATCATTATCCATTCTCCTGGGCATTTGGCGAACCCTTTCAATCTGAAATTCATGTCCTTCAGTTCTTGGAAATTTGTTTGAATTATTTTGCTAATAATTTTCTCTTATTTTTTTCCTGGAAATCATATTTGGATGTTAGACCTCATGACCTAATAATTTATCTTTTTAAAGTAAAAAAATAATATTTTCCATCTCTTTTCTCTCTACTCTACTTTCTGTGATATTTAAAAACTTATCTTTTAAATTTTCTATTAAGTTTGCTTCTTCTAGCGTATTTACCATATCCAAGAGTTCCCTTTTTGTTTTCTAATTTTCTTCCTTTTAAAATCTTGTCCTATTATTTATTTATTTATGTTTTGTCAATGGACACAATGTCTTTCCCCTTTCTGCCAGTTGCCCTTTCTGTTTGTTTGGTGTTCAGTTCTCCGTATTCCATGTTGGAGGCTGTCCCCCTATGTCCGTAGTTCTTCTCTGTTTGTTCAGGCTTAAGAGTCAAGTGGCTTAAGGGATGATCAGAAGCTCTGAATACTTGGATGTGGCTTCTGGACTATACGTTTCATCGTATAATGATCAGCTTGAAATATTTACCAGGGAACCACTAGTGTCATAGTGGTCAGTGCCTTCCTCTTGGGCTGGTTAGGTTCTCCAGCAAAGGCTCTTTTAAACTTCTGCTGGGAAGATGTGGCTGGCGACCAGTGTATGCAAGTTTTAGTATGCAGGGTTTCTTAATCCCCCTGTTTCTCACGCACTGCTCTGCTCCTATTTGTACATGGTATTTCCTAGTCACAATCAGTCTCTTTTATTCTCCCCAGAGAAAAATTCTTCAGATGGGCTGGGGTGGGGAAGAGGCAATTTCCTAGTGGTGTGCAATGGGGAGTGGGTTTTTTTTTTTTTTTAAGAATTTACTATGTATCAGGTACAGGTATACACATTTTACAAATCCTAACTTACAAAGATGGAAGGATTGTTAACATCCCATTTTTTTCAGGGACAAGAACTAAAGCACAGAGTGGTATAGTAACTTGCCCAGCACTTCTTAGCCAGCAAATGGTCATCTGGGACTTGCAGCCAGGTAGCCGGTTTCCTTAATGTGTCATCTTGACAATATTGCACGGTCAGCTCCAGATTTCACACTTGCAGATCTTTCAAATAATCTTTCTTAGCTACCTCCAGCATTGCACCCCACTTCCAGAGGAGATCCCTGGAGCTGCCAGCCCCTAAGCTGTCTGTCGATTCTGCTTTCTTCTTTGGATTGTTTCTTAGCTGTTTGTATTGTTGCCAAGTCACTTACCACTCACTCATCCGCTTTCCAGCTTCCAAAATGAAAGGGATGTTGTCTTCTCCCCCCATTTCCCTGTCCTTTTGAGTTTATTATTATATTTTTTTAACAAAATCTGTTTGTTGTAGTTTCAGTGGCTTGTGGGAGAGGGCACTTTAGATGCATTTGTCCATCAGCTATCTCCACCTTGAGATCTTGAGATGGAAGTTTCCACCACTCTGGTGAGCACACAAATTTAGTTTGATGTTTATAGGTTATAGAGAAATGAATGTTTCTTGCACCCCTAAATTGTAGATAGAACTTATCCCATTTCATGGGCTCTGAGGTGTACAAATTCTTATGCCTTTGAGGAATTCATGTGTATGTCTCTGTGGCATGGACATTTTGGGGACTTGTGAGTATTTCTTAAGCAAAAAGTGGCATTATCTCCTCCCGTCCCAATTACTGCATACCTGATCTTGTGAAGGACATTGAACTCTATGACTTCGGCTTCCTCATTAGCAATCTCCTCTTTCCCATTAGGAAAGAAGCTGGCCCTGGCAGCTGGCACTCTTCTGCCACTGGCATGCTTGATTTTATGAGTCCGTGAGGTTAGTTGGGATACAGTGCTCCCAATTTTTGCAATTTTTCCCTTTTGTGGAGGTTTCTTCTTTATTTTCTGATCACAGGCACAGGTTCTTGCCAACTCCCAGGCTCCTTCTCATCTCACTAGTTCAAAAAAACCCAAAGTCTTGGTAGGTCTCGAGCTCAATTCAACCTCAGTTACAGCCACTTACTGACCTCCTACCCTGTGGCAGGTGCCGTCTTACACGTGCAGCATGCAGAAATGAACTAGTCAAGTCCCTGCTGTCCTGTAGCTAGTGATCCAGCAGGGAAGACAAACACAGAGCTCAATATCATGCTAAGAAATAGGTGCTTTGATAGCATTGAAAATAAAGTGTGCTGGAGGGAGCACAGGGAACGAGTGATGAATTTTGCCTGGAGGGTTGAGGGAAAGCTTCATATTAATGTATACTGTGACAGATGCATCAGTTCTCCAGGGGAAGTATGAATGTTCTAGGCTATAGAAATAGGCTATGGGGGTGATGGTGGAGTGGAGGATAGGAAAAGAGGGAGAACAGGCAGTCAAGCAGTATGAACATGCGTTGCTATCTTCTTGAATGTCAAAAGCATAGAGAGGACATAGGCGGGGATGAGATTATTCTAATAGAAGAGAGGTTTGGCTGAGCAAAGTCTAGTGACCTGGTTGAAGCCATGCTCCGCAGTTTGATTGCCTGGTTTGTGAACTTAATTTTGTCACTACTGACTCTGATCCTTGGAAAGTTGCTTAACATTTATTCAATTTCTTCATCTACAAAACAGGAGTGATTACACAAATTAAACCACTGACCCATGTAAATCATCTCGCAAAGTAAATGGCACAGAGGATAAGTGCTCGAATGTTAGCTCTAATTTTATCTCTCTTTTCATCCTTCTATACAACTCTCCACTTTATGCCCTCCTTTGTTCTGCAATGGATTTGGCAGAAAGAAAAAGATATTGAAGGGCTCTCAGGAAGAGCAAGATGAGTTTGGTTTTAGAAACAACGAGAGTTTGCTATGCCTGTGGGATACTCACGTGGAGACGTCAAGCAGATTTCAAAAGTTTGGTTCTAAGTGCTCAGAGGAGAGCCCAGAAGAGGAGATACGGATTTGTGAGTTACAGGTGAGGTCAGTGGAGAGAATGAGATTAAAATAGGAGGGGGAATTGAGAATGGAGAAGACAAGGATGTTATTACCTTGAGGAACTTCTCCATTTCAAAGGTGGAAGAGGAAAAGGAGGCGGGGGGTGGGGAGAGAGTGTATGAGTCCACTTGGGTTGCCACAGACTGAGTAGCTTAAACAACAAGAGTTTATTGTCTCACGGTCCTGGAGGCTGAAAGTCCAAAGGTCAAGGTCGAGAGGTCAGGTTCTGTTGAAGGCTTTTTCTGGCGTGCAGGTGGGGGCCTTGTCACCAGGTCTTCACGTGGCCTGCTGTGGGTGTATGTGAATGAACGAGGAGAGGAGGAAAGGGAAAGAGGGGGAAAGAGCTCTCTGGCATTTCTCCTTGTAGGGACACTAATCCTATCTGACCGTGGCCCCACCTGTATGACCTCATTTAACCATAATTATCTCTATAAATGCCCTATCTCCAAATACAGTCAAATTGGAGGTTAGGATTTGAATATATGAATTTAGAGGAGGGCACAATTAATAGAATATAATTTGGAAAGATGGAAACAAGAGGTACGGAGGAACTTGGGGGGCAACAGGGAAATGATGTCACCCCGCCTGGCAGCACCATGTAGAAGCCGAGTAAGCTGACTGACTCTCCCAGCCAGTGAGCTGAGAGCCGGTGTTCAAACTTGGGGCTCTGATCCCGAGCTGTGCGTCATTCCCACTGTGTTGCTCTGCTTTCCCGGTGGGAGGTTGATATTGAGAAGAGGTCACGGGTTTGGAAGGGGTCCGGGAGGAGTCCGTGGCAGTATGGGCAAGCTCCAGGATGTGGGTTACCCAGGGAGAGGGGGAAGCTTAGCAAATCTTAGACTTTGTGAGGGATGTAGGTGCACTTTGACATGTCCATTGGATACACCCAGAAAAGGATGACTCCATGGTCAAATAGCTGTAGGAAACCCAGCATTCTGTGTTTCCCGGGGTCAGAACTCGCGTGCATGCTTCAGATCTCTCTTGTTTGAGCTGCATCTCCGGCCAACAGCTCTGCATGGGCTCTGCTGGCAGGTGCAACCCGACAGCTCCTCACCTCCAGCACGCACCTGTGCCTGGCGCTGCCTGCCGTCACCAGGGGTCTCTGCTCTGCACCCGCAGGCTGATGGATACATTCCCTCCTTTCTCCCTCACCACAGACAATCCTGAGATATGGTGCGCGCAGGAGCCAGCATTCTCCTGCCTGGTGGCAGCCAGCTTGGCAATGTGGTCTCATTTTCCCTCTTTGCTTTTGCTGCCTTCCCTCTCGTTCCTCTGTCGTGGTCCTTGGGGTGTACTTCCTAACAAGGCAAGAGCGCATAAGGCTCCCGCCTCAGGCTCATTTTCTTTTGAAAATGAGACTCGTACACCTAGACCATAATACCCCTTCCTTTGAAGATTCACAGAGTATGTAAGCATAATATGGTTTCTGAGAATTCTTCAGGAAACTTCTCTGCATAATCCAGGCAGGCCTAAACTTATTAAAGTTTGAGATTCTCTCTTTTTAAAAAAACAATAATTATATCAACTCCCAGGATTATAGTGGTCTATGGAACGCAGCTTGGCTTTAGTTCATGTGGTCTGTTTCCAAGGGCAGGAATTAGCAAGGACATATAGTAAATATTTTAGGCTTTGCAGGCCAGTGAAGTTTCTGTCACCACTACCCAACGCTGGCATTGCAGCCCAGGAGCAATGCAGGCACAGACAGACGCAAACGGGCATGGCTGCATCCCAATGACACTTTATTTACAAAAACAAGTGGTGCGCTGAATTTGACCCCTGAGCTGTAATTTGCTGACTCCTGCTAAGAGAAACATAACTGTCAATGGGAAGAAAGAAGGAGGTTGCTCACTGGTTATGGAGAGACAACAGGGCTGGAATGAGGGAAAAATACAAGGAAGTTGAGGGTGGTCTCCTTCCACAGCTAAATGTTTCTCATCCTTCTTCTTATACTTCCTGAATCCCTCAGTGTTGTTAGCACAGCAAGCATGGAACATGGCCTCTCGCTTTGCTTCTAGTCTGTTCTGTGTGATCCAGGGAAGGCAGGTGTCTGGAGCTGCTCCTTGGCTCCCCTGCCCTCGTGCTCAGTGCACAGAGTTTCCAGAATCCTCGGCACCCTCGGGCGCTGATGAAACCCTCGCATTCTTGCCCATCATCAGCATCGGTCTCATGGCTCTGCCTCCCTGAGCATGCTGTTGTCAGTGGGATGCACCTTGGGGACGCCTGCGGTGCCGGGCCAGAGGGGAGAGGGGCCTGAGCAGCTCTGCCCGCCCAGCTGGCGTGTGGATGCTGGCAAAGAAGCTGTCTGGTGCAGAGCTTCACATATGCTCAGCGTGTCCCAATTTTAACATTTTTCTTTAAGAGTCAAGACAACAGGTGTACATCAGTAGGCTGATTCCAGCTTTGACACAGGAGGACAGAAAAGAAGAGGAGGGGCAGCAGGGGAGGAAAATTCACAGGCAGCCAGCACCTGCTGACGCCCGGCCCCTTGGCAGGCACTTCACGCGCTATCTCCTGCAATCCTGAGTCCTGGAGTAAGTGCTATTGTTTTAATCTTTTCTGGGAATCAGAGAGGACGTGTATCTTGCCCAAGGTTATATAGCTAGCACAAGGGGCAGCCAGGAATGGAATCCCAGGGAGACAACACTAAAGCCCACGCAACCCTTGCCACCTACCGCACAGGAAACACTCCTCCTACATGGCAAGTCTGCAAATGGAGCTCCCGTGGCCCGGAAGCCAGTCTCTTCCACACGTGAAGACACATGCCGAAATTTCAGTATGAAGCCAGCTCTCCTTCCGGTGGTTACATCAGAACAATGGAGAAGCTGTGTCCCCATTCGGTGCCCACATTGGGGGGCGGGTGCTTGGGGCTGGCACACTCTTGTGCCCAGAGGTTCACTCGAAGAACTAAAGGGTTGACAAAATTCAGGATTGGAAGTCCTGTGGATTATTTGGGAACATGGAGCATCCGCTAGTGACAGAAATGAAGTAGGGTGTCTTTGTGCTAAGTGCAGGACCATAATCCTCCAGTCCTGGTGGTTGAACCAACTTGCCCGCTCCTTGCAGCCCAGCCTTTGGACCTGGGACCAAGATAGCCTCAGAGAGGGCTCTGTAGAGGGAGAGATTATGTCCCTGAAACCCAAACGCCTGTCTGACTAGCACAGAGCCAATTTTATAGAAGTGGATTCAACCAGCTCTCTTCTCATATGCTGTTTGGGGCTGTCTGCATGATTTTTTTACTGAAATTGGTTGTATCATATTGGAGAAGCTGTCAAGCCAGGACTGACCGAACATAAAATGGACACAAAAGAAGCCACATGTGGGATGGGCAGAAGGCAGGCCCACCACGGCTGAGATGATGGCCGAGCTGTAATTCTAATGGTTCTGGTGGAGTGGTGGCCATCAGATCTGATCAGGTCCCCTCTCCTGGGGACAACGAATGCTAGGTGAACTACAAGAAAGAATTTTATTTGAGTTCAGATTCTTTATTTCAAGGATGAAACCTCTTTCTGGCTTCTAAGGAAGCAAGCTTGACAGATTGCAGGGACACAGACCTGGGGGTGGGGGTGGGCGGGAGGGGCTGTGGCTGATCAGCTGCCTTCCTCTGCTCTTTGTGGCAAACCTCTGTTGTTGGAGATCATTGTGGCCTGTCTGCTCGCCGAATTCCCACGAAGTGTATGTGACAGGAGGGAGTAGAATGTGGGGTGCAAACTGCACCCTCGGTCAAAGCCCTTAGCCTCAGTGCTGAGGCCTCAGAGGAGGCCCCTGATACCGGCAGCCAGTTCTCCCCTCTTCAGCCTGACATTTTGTTTGGCCGTCAGCCCCTGGCTCCCCTGATTCTGCTACAGCGATGCCTGGATGTTGACTTTTTTTTTTTTATTTCGGCATATTATAGGGGTACAGATTTTAAGGTTTCAATAAATGCCCTTTCCCCCCTACCCCCACAAGTCTGAGTTTCCAGCATGACCATCTCCCAGATGGTGCACATCTCACTCATTATGTATGTGTATACCCGTCCCCCTCCCCCCTCCCACCTGCCCAATACCCTATTACTGTAGTACCTATGTGTCCACTTAGGTGCTGTTCAGTTAATACCAGTTTGCTGGTGAGTATATGTGGTGCTTGTTTTTCCATTCTTGGGATACTTCACTTAGTAGTATGGGTTCCAGCTCTAACCAGGAAAATATAAGATGTGCTATATCACCATTGTTTCTTAGAGCTGAATAGTACTCCATGGTATACATATACCACATTTTATTAATCCATTCTTGGATTGATGGGCACTTGGGCTGTTTCCACAGCCTTGCGATTGTGAATTGTGCTGCTATAAACATTCGAGTGCGGGTGTCTTTTTTGTAGAGTTTCATTGGATCTTTTGGGTAGATGCCCAGCAATGGGATTGCTGGATCAAATGGTAGATTCACTTGTATCGCTTTAAGGTATCTCCATATTGCTTTCCACAGAGGTTGAACTAGTTTGCAGTCCCACCAGCAGTGTAGGAGTGTTCCTCTCTCTCCACATCCACGCCAGCATCTATTGTTTGGAGACTTTTGATAAAGGCCATTCTCACTGGGGTTAACTGATATCTCATTGTGGTTTAGATTTGCATTTCCCTGATGATTAGAGATGTTGAGCATTTTTTCATATGTTTGTTGGCCATTCTTCTGTCTTCTTTAGAAAAGTTTCTGTTCAAGTCCTTTGCCCACTTTTTAATAGGGTTATTTGACTTTTTCTTGCTGATTTTCGTGAGTTCTAAATATATTCTAGTTATCAGCCCCTTATCAGATGGGTGGGATGCAAAAATTTTCTCCCATTCTGTAGGTTGTCCGTTTATTTTCATGACTGTTTCTTTGGCTGTGCAGAAGCTTTTTAGTTGATCATGTCCCATTTATTTATTTTTGTTGCTGCTGTGATTGCCTTTGGGGACTTCTTCATAAACTTTTTGCCTAGGCCAATGTTGACTCTTTGACTTGCACTCATGGTCCGTGTGGGAGATGTCCACAGTGAGCATCTCTGTAAGCCTGGTGGGTAGAAAGCTGTGATAAGCCTCTGTGCACCACCATGGGGCTCCCGAGGTCTCCAGAGAAACAGAACCAGTAGGATATATATAGATGTATATACGAGGAGATTTACTAGAGGAATTGTCTCAGGTACTTATGGAGGCTGAGAAATCCATGGTCTGTCTGCTAGCTGGAGACCCAGAAAAGCTGATGGTGTAAATAGGTCTGAATCTGAAGGCCTGAGAATGACAAGCACTGATCTTGGAAGGCAAGAGAGGATGGGTGTCTCAGATCAAGCAGGGAGACTGAAACCATCCTTCCTCTACTTTTCTGTTCTATTTTAACATCTAGGCTCCTCATGAATTGTATGACACCCATCCACATTGGTGAAGGTGAATCTTCTTTACTCAGTCTACCAATTCAAATGCTGATTTTTTTCTGGAAATACCCTCACAGACACACCCCAAAATACTATTTTACCAGCTATCTGGGCATCCCTTAGCCCAGTCAAGTTGACACACAGAAGTAACCACCACACCATGGGAACTGGTGACTGTCTTAACTGGCAGAGCCTGCAAATCACATGCTGGGTGCTCTGGCTGGGAAGCAGATAAGAGTTACATGAAAAAATAGGGTAGAAGAGGCCCAGGGGAAGTAATTAAACAGTGGCCGGGCCTCCTCCTGATCACAGTGCTTTAGCAGACAGAGTTCTGGCAGGGTCACTGACCTCCAGCTGCATGGGTTCATCTCCTGATTTATCATAACCCGAAAGTGGAAACAATCCAAACATCCACCAATAGACGAATGTGTGAACAAACTGTGGTACATGCACACAAGGGACTGCTACTCGGCATAACAGTGAATAAACTACTGATCCAGGAACAACATGGACGGACCTCAAACTCATACTGAGTGAAGGAAGCCAGCCAGCCAGAGAGGACATAGTCTGTGATTCCAATTGTATAAAACTGTAGAAGATTCAAACTAAGCTGCTATGACAGAAGCTGATGGGTGGTTGCCCGGGGATGGTAGAGGCTGAGAAAGGGTTGGAGGAAAAATGACAAAGGGGCAAGAGGAAATTTTGGAGGATGTTGAGATGTTGAATATGTTCACAATTTTGATTGTGGTGATGGTTTCATGGGAGTAGACACTTACCACAACTTATCCAATTGTGTGTCTTGGACATGTGCAGTTTATAGTATGTCAATGATACCTCCACAAAAGTTTGTTTAAAAACTCCAACTTCAAAGCAGACTTCCCTGACCTCCACCTGTCCCCACATCTGAATTATGCCTTTCCTTTCTGTCTATCTTCCCCAGTGCACTCCCTCAGGCCAGCGCGGGCCTGGGTTCATCTGGTCTTCACCGCGCCCCAGCAGTACCCGACCCTTAGGAAGGAACAGAAATACTTGCTGGCTGGCAAATACAAAGACGTGGCTTCAGTGCTGGGTGTGCTGTGCTCAGATTGCAGCTCTGACACTCACACAGGTATTTAGCATTGTTACTCTGAGCTGTTTTTTACTTAGAAATTAGTGACAATCTGCCTCACAGAGTCATTGTAAGGAGCAAGTATGACAACATTAGTGATGCACTCAGCCCAGTGTCTGCCACACACCAGCCCCTTTCCTGCTCCGTTCTACCCTAACTGGGGGCTTATCAGCAGATATTGATGTCAGGCCAGATTCCCACAGAGGAGACACGAGGAAACAAAAAACAGTATTTTAGATAAAATATGCTCAGAACTGTGGAGTAGAGGGTTCTGTTTCCTCCTATTCCTGAATTAGGCTATTAAGCTTGGAATGCTCCACAGAGAAGGAAGGTGATTCCTCTGCAATGTGCAGTGGGCAATCCGTGCCAAAGCCTTCCTGCAGAGCCTCTTGTGCATCCAGGGTCAACCCTTGGAAGCCGCTGTTCTGGCCTTTCAGGACTGGTGTTCCCTGGTTAAGGGGCAAATGAATTTCTGAGCACTGTGGTTTGAGTGTTTGTGTCCCCTCCCAAAATTCATATGCTGAAACCTAATTTCTCTGTGATGGTAATTTAGATGTGCAGCCTTGGGGAGGCCCTCCTGAACAGGATTAGTGCCTTTAGCAAAGGGGTCCCAGAGAGCTGCCTTGGCTCCTCTGCCAAGTGAGCAAGAAGATGCTGTTTATAAATCAGGAAGCAGGCTCTTACTAGACACCGAATCTGCCTGCACCTTGATCTGGGACTTCACAGCCTCCAGAACTGTGAGAAATTCATTTCTCTTGTTTATACATGACCCAGTTTATGATATTTCTGTTACAATAAACATCCTGAACAGACTAAGGCACTGAGTCGCCTCTAAAACTGGATAACGCCATGCCTTCCTGGAGGGTTGTGTCTTCACCAGCGGTCTCTGACAGTAACCCCAACCTTGCCTTGGTTGGAAGTCCTGAGGACAGGCAGGGGCTGGGGAAAACGCACACCCCCAAGAAGAGCAGAGTGACCATGGGAGGGGCTGAGCACTAACCCAAACAGAACCACAGAGGAGGGCAGTGGCTCCTCCACATCTTGTGACATTCAAGTCAGTATCTTTTGCTCCTCCTCTGTATCTGAGATCATTATAGAAATAAACACTTCAAATTATATAGGTACTATATAACTTCAAAGGGAAATGCAAAAGAATTCTGAGATAACAAAGTATTTCTGGATATTCTGAGATAGTACTCTGAAACCCAGGTAATTACTAGGTCACTGTTTAATAGATAAGGGAAAAACAGGGAAGGAAAGCTATTACATGACTTCATCCTTGAGCTGTTCTGATTTTGGACCCTTATGGCTTAAACAATAAGTCCTAAATAATTCTCTGAATTCCACTGTTAGGTAGAGGGACAGGGAAGATTTCCTTGGGGACTTCTCTTTGAGAGAAGGCTGAAAAGATGTACTATGTATTATTTAGACAAGGAAAAACAAGGAACGTTATAACAGATTGAGCCTAATGTGCTTATTCTGTTACATCATTTCAGACAAGGTATCCAACTGTCCTGAGGAATAGGCGCAAATGTATTCATTAGCAAAAAAAGAGCCATTTGTAAACTCAGCCAAAGCAAGACAGGTTGTACCCAGACTCTTGAAGGTCATCAGATCATGTCTACTATCTTAGTATGAAGGTTAAAAGACAAAACAATTAAAGATAATAATAGTTACAATAATTTGTTAGGAGATACAGGATATAAAAAAGATATAAATTGTATCATCAAACATTTAAAATACAGGAGGGTGGTGGAGTAAATGTGTAAAGTTTTATTTTTTTATGGCATCAAAGGTAAGTTATTATCAGCTTAAAATAGCCTGTTATTACTATAAATGTTTTTTGTAAGCTTCATAGTTACCACAATGCAAAGGCCTACAGTTGATACACAAAAGATAAAATAGTAAGAAATTAAAGCAAACCATTAGAGGAAATCACTTAATCATAAAGAAAGACAGCAAGAAAGGAAGAAAAGAACAAAGGATCCATAAAAAAAATCAGAAAAATAATTAACAAAATGGCAGTAGTAAGTCCTTGCCTATCAATAATTACCTTTATGATATTATGATATATATACATATATTTTGGTTTTCATCCATGGTTCCTGGCTCATAACTCCTATCACCCTTGTAATTTCCTAGGTGGTGAGAGCAGTAAAAGTATCTTTATATGTGGCTTTTTGTCCTTGGTTCCTGAAACAGCTCCAGAGCAATAAGGTGAAAGACAATCTTTTATTATTTATATTAATAAGAACCCCTTCCAATCACACCTGAGCTAATGGGGTGATTTTTGGAAAGTCCCTAGATCACCACAGGTTGGGCGGGATGGAGGTTGTCAGGGGAACCAGCCATGTGCTTAGAAGGTTGGAATTCCCAACTCTACCTCCTACCTTCTGGGAGGAGGAGAAAGGCAGAAGGTTGAGTTGATAACCAATGGGTAATGATTTAACCAAGCAAGCCTCCATTATAACCCAAAAGGACTGAATTCATGGGGCTTCCAGGAAGGTGAACAAAAACACACCCGTGCCGGGAGGGTGGCATACCCCCTATCCACAGAGATGTAAGGTCCTGCACTGGTACCCTTCTAGACCTCTCCCTCTGCATCTCTTTATCTGGCTGTTCATCTGTGTCCTTTAAAATATATTTTATAATAAACCAGTAGATGTAAGTGCTTCCCTGAGTTCTGTGAGCTGCTCTAGCAAATTATTCGAACCCAAAGAGGGAGTCATGGGAACTCTGGTTTATAGCTGATTGGTCAGAAGCACAGGTAAAATAACCTGGGGTTTGTGATTGATATTGACAGTAGGGGCCAGTCTTGGGGCTTAAGCCCTCAACCTCTGGGTTCTGATGCTATTTCAGGTGGATAGCACTGGACCTGAATTGGAGAATACTCAATTAGCATCTGCTGTGGAATTAACTGCTTCCTTGATGTATGGGGGAAAAAAATCCACACACATCTGCTGTCAGAGGCATGTAGTGAGAATATAGTAGGAGAAACTGAGTTTGTTTTTCTACTCGTACACAACCTTGAATGTAAATAGATTAAATTCTCCAACTAAAAGATAGAATGGCTGAATGGATAACAAGACCCAACTATATATTGCCCATGAGAGACTCACTTTCCTGTAAAGACAGACATACACTCAGGGTGAAAGGATAGGAAAAGATATTTCATGCAAATGGAAGGCAAAAGAGAGCAAGAATAGCTACACTTAGATCAGATAAAATAGACTTTAAGTAAAAAACTGTAAAATGGGACAAATAAGGCCATTATATAAGGATAAATGATTATATATTCTCAATTCATTAAGAGGATATAACAATTTTAGTTATTTACGGATTCAATAGTGGAGCACCTAAATGTGTAAAGCAAATATTCATGGAACTGAAGGCAGACATTGACTGTAATACAATAATAGTAGAGTATTTTAACACCCCAATATCAGCAATGGACAGGTCATCCAAACAAAAAAGTAAAAGGCAACATTGGACTTAAACTACACTTTAGAATAAATGGACCTGGCAGACACATACAGAACCCTCCATCCCACAGCAGCAGAATACACATTCTTCTCAAGTGCACGTGGAGCATTCTCCAGGGTAGACCATGTTAGGTCACAAAGCAAGTCTTAACAAATTTGAGAAGATTGAAAGCATGTCAAGTATCTTTTTCAGCCACAGTATTATGAAACTAGAAATCAATAATGGGGAATTTTAGAAAATTCATAAATGCATGGAAATTAAACAACATGGCTACTGAACAACCCATGGGTTAAGTAAGAAATTAAAAGGGAAATTTAAAAAATTTTTAAAAAAAATTTTCATTTTGAGACAAATGAAAATGGAAACACAACATGCCAAAATTTATGGGATGTGGCAAAAGCAGTTCTAAGAGCGAAGTTTGTATATCAATAAATGTCTACATCAAAAAGAGAAGAAAGATTGCAAAGAATCAACCTAATGTTATACCTTAAGGAACTAGAAAAAGAAGAAGGAAGTAGGTCCCAATTTAGCAGAAGGATGGAATCATGAGGATCAGAGCAGAAATAAATGAAACACAGACTATAAAATCAATAGAAAAGATCAATGAAACTAAGGGTTGTCTTTTTTGAAAAGGTAAACAAAATGGGTGGCCGCTTAGCTAGACTAAACTAGAAACAAAGGAAGAGGATTCAAGTGAATAAAATCAAACATAAAGGAGAAGACATTGCAACTGATACCACAAAAATACAAAGGTTTGTAAGAGGCTGCTATGAACAATTATATGCCAAAAAATTGGAAAACCAAAAAGAATGGATAAATTCCTAAACATATGAAACCTATTGAGACTGAATCATGAAGAAATAGAAAAATCTGAACAGATTAATAACGACTAAGAAAATTGAATCAGTAATAAAAAGTCTCCCACCAAAGAAAAGTCCAGAACCTGATGTCTTCATTGCTCAATTCTACCAAACATTTAAAGTAGAACTAATTACCAACCCTTCTCAAAATCTTCTAAAACATTGAGGAGAGAATCCTTCCAGACTTACTTTATGAGGACAGCATTACTATAATACCAAAGCCAGACAAGAGCACTACAATAAAAGAAAATTGTGTGGATAGATGCAAAAATTCTCACCAAAATACTAGCAAACTAATTAGTTCTATTTAGCCATTCTGCAATGCATGCATATTTCAAAACATCATGTTGTATATAATAAATATATACAGATTTTATTTGTCTATTAAAAATAAATGAATACATAAATACAAATTTAAAAAAAAACCCTTAATAAAGAAAGACAGGCTGTACCTAGCCTCTTGAAGTTCATCAGACCCATATGTGCTCTCAGAAAATAGTGGACTCTAGTTTTGGATGTCCCATTCTTTATTCGTTTGGTAATAGCACCTCTGTTTTCCTTAGGAAAACCATCCCTTCTCCACTCTCAGCTCATGGGGTTTGGGTGCAACTGTCTCCAAGGATGAGCACGTGATAGAGGCCCAGCCAACTGGGGTACTCTTTCTTCCTGGCTACAGTGATTGATTCTGTAGGAGGCAGGGGAAACTAGTTTGGTTCAATGAGTCTTGATCCCAGGATTATTATCAGAATTATTGGGAGAGAGAAATGTTCTTTCTGTGGGGAGGGTTGATATGGTCTTTCTGGAGTTGCCATCCTGTTACCAGATAGTGGGAGATGCTTGAGAGTGAGCCTCACACAGGAGGGGGCCAAGCTAAGAATGCTGAGACCCTGGAAGAGGAGGGGTGTGTGTGTGTGAGAAAAGAGAGAGAAGGGAGAGGAAAGGGGAGGGAGGGAGGAAGGGAAGGCGGGGGAGAGAGAGAGAGAGAGAGAGAGAGAGAGAGAGAGAGAGAGAGAGAGAGAGAGGGAGAGAGAGAAGACATTTTTCTGGTGGTTCTTTAAATTTTGGGGAATTTATTACTCTTGATCCAGAAATACCCTTGGATATTTCAGTAAGAATAGGCAATCCACTTCTCTCATTTTCTAAATTGTATTGAACTGTAACATGCATACAGAAAAATGCACACAGTGCATCTGAAGAAGTAATAAATATATGATTTTATGAATTAATAAAAATATGATTTGATGAATTTTTACAAACTCAACACTTGTGTTACTAGTATGAAGATAAAAGAAAAAAGCAGGAACTTACTAAAACTCGAGTCCCTATTGTGCTCTTTTCCAGTACTGCTGCAATATTCTGATGTCTAACAGTATGCACTGCGTTGTCCATTATTTTACTTTATATGAGTGGAAGTATACAATGTATGTGCCTGGCTTTTGTGGTTCAACATTATCTCCACTTATATATTCTACTGTTGATGACCATTTGAGTAGTTCTGCTGTCAACATTCTAGTACATATCCTTTGGTGAATACCTATGTACTAGAATGTTGATAGTAGCACCATATATGCATGGTATATATGCACACGCATTTCTATTGGAACTGTACCTAGAATTGGAATAGTTGTGTCATTGAGTATGCACGTGTGGAGCTTTGACACTGCTTTCTAAAATGTTTGTGCCAATTTACCTTCCCACTAGCAGTGAGTGTATAAGAATTCTAATGGCTTCATATCCACAATAGCACTTGGTATTGTCTGTCTTTTTCATTGTAGCCATTCGGTGAGTTGTCATGGTATTGCATTGTATGTATGTCTGTGGGTATTTTTCCCTTTTTAAAACATTGTGGTATAATTTATTTGCAGTAAAATGCACAGATCTGAAGTGTCCAGTGTCATGAGCTTTGATAAATGCATGCAGCTATGTAACACACACTTATTAAGATACTTAGTATTTGATCCACCGAGAAAGTTCCATTTTGTTTTTTCCAGTCAATACCTGCTCTCTGCCCTGGAGGCAACCACACCTCTAATTTCTTTCATAATAGATTAGTTTTACCTGCTTTGGAACTTCATGTTTAATGAAATGATACAGTATGCACTCTTTTGTGTCCTGATTTTTTTGCTCAGCATTGAGCTTTTGAGACCCATCCGTGCTGTTGTACATAACAGTAGTGAGTTCCTTTTTGTTGCTGAGTAATACCACATGGTATGCATAAATATATGTTTATTATCCATTTTCATTTTGATGGCCATTTGGATTATTCCCCGCACTTGGCTATTACGAATAAAGCTGCTATTAAATACATTCTTGTACAAATTTGCATGTGGATATACGTTTTCATTTTTCTTGGGTAAATATACCTAGCAATAGAATAACTGGGTCATAGAGTAGGTGTATATTTAACTTTGAGAGAAATTGCCAAGCTGGTTGTATCATTTTACACTCCTAGCAGTGTATGAGAATTCTGGTTGCTCTATATCCTTGCCAACATTCAATGTCATCAGTCTTTTTTATGTTACCCATTTTAGTGGGTGTGGAAAAGTATTTCATTGTGGTTTTAATTTGCATTTTCCCTAATGACTAATGATGCTGAGAACTTTTTATTGTACTTATTGGACATTCACATATATTCTTTCATGAAGTGTCCAAGACTTTTGCCCATTTTAAATTTTTTTCTTTTTATTGATATATCTATATCTATATTCTCTGGGCATGAGCTATTTATCAGGTATATGTATGTTGCAACATTTTATCCCAGCCTGTCAGTTTTCTATTCTTCTTTACAGTGTTTTTTGATGAGCAGAAGCTTTAAATTTTAATGTAGTGTAATGTATCAAGTTTTCCTTTTATATCTTATTGCTTTCTGGGTCCTGTGTAAGAAGCTTTGTTTTCTTTCCAGTTACAAAAGCATTCTCTTATGCTTTCTTCTAGAAGCTATATGGTTTTTGGTTTTGGTCTTTGATCCATTTCAAAATAATTTTTGTGTAAGGTTGGAGGTAGAGATTAAGAGTTATTTTCTTCTAAATTGTTATCCACTGTTTCATGACCATGTGTTGAAAAGATTTTCCTTTCTCATCTGCAATACATTAGTGCTTTTTAAAAAATTAATTGAGGTTATAAGTGCAGTTCTATTTATGGACTTGATTTTGTTTCATTAACCTCTTTGCCTATTATTATTTCTATTATCACACTCTCCTATTTTATAGCTTTATTATCGATCTTGATATTCAGTACTTTAAGTCTTTCAGCTTTATTTTTATTCTTTACTTTTTTTATATTCTTAGTTACGATAGACATGGAGATGTGATGCTCAGATCTGACTTCAAGAAAGGATTCATTGCCTAGCTGGGAGGAGTGTGGCTAGTAGCCAGCCTTCAGCTATTAGCTCCTCTGGGGTCCACCTTAGCTTTTGAACTGAGGCCACACTCCTCTTAAGATGGTCCCAGCCAATAAACAAAAAAGACAGTGGTAGCTGAGGTCATGCTCTTCTTGGGGTAGCATTCAGCCAATGACTAAGCAAAGCAATTGTACAAGAGCCTTGAAATGTCTTCCCAGCATTAAAGGGGGGGGACCCCTTTAATGCTCTGGAACTCCTTAATGAGCTGGCAGAGACTTTCTCATATCGGCATTGCTATTTGGCTACTGCCCCTCGCCCAATACTACTTCCTCTCTTTTTTTCCCCATGAGTGTTGTAATCTAATACATCATTTGCACTTTTATATCCATCTTCTTCCTGACTGGCCCTGTCGGTTCCTAGACAGCCACAGTAAAATGAGTTTTGTGACAGTATTACTGCCCTGCTGGCAAGCAGACTCCATTTCAGGTGGTAGGTGGAGCAGTGGCTGACTGTGGCACGAAGTGGTGCCTCACTTGTTAAAAGTTTAATGTGGCAATTTGGGAGAATGCTCTAGGGAAGGAGCATGCGCTGATCAGTGTGCTGATTCAGGAATATCAGGATAAAGGGACTGGGTCACTGTTACTAAGTTTCTTGGATACCCTGTAGATAGATAATGAAAGGCCAAGAACAATTAACAAACAATTGGCTATTAAATGTTAGAGCCAGGCATTCTCTTTGGTAGCTTACAAAAAAGCCCTTGTCTCATGAAAGGAGCAAGGAAAAAATGAGGATTAAACCCAAGATCTAATAGAATAGCTGTATTTCAGAGACAGTTGAATGCTCAACTAAAGCAGGTTTCTTATGCTGAAGTCAGGGCCCTGATTGAGAAAATCTAGGACTCTGACACACAGGATGGGAACAATCTGGATGGTCACCCCTGAAAAATATGATTTACCAGATTTCTAAAAATCTTCTTAGCTTACAGAAGTGCCCTAACACTCTTCATTTAGAGCTACTAGCCCTCCACCTGCTGCCAAATGCAATATGAGATAGGAATATAGAGATCTTTCCCCTCAAGGGAACAGGTACCCTCTCAGGAGCCGATCTACTTCCTCTCCCAGCTGCCAGGCCCACACCCATGAGCTGCACCATAATCAGTAGATGTGTGGGGCCCCAGAAAGAAGGAAAGCCTCCATACCTAGGGAATTGCATGGCCTAATTAGTGGCTGGGGAGTATCTGTGAGACAGTTATGAGAGTGCTCAATCAAAGGGGCATGGACATAAGATTTGATGAGGAATACAGGGCTTAATGACCTGGAAGAAACCTAGGGGTCAGTACAAACTCCTGTTAAGGTGACTCTTGGAAGTCTGGTAAAAGCAATGGCCCACATTGAATGGTATTGAAATATTTTGTGGCAGATGGTATAGGAAGGGATTGAATGGGTCAGGGAACTGAGCGTGCTGGAATGGATATATTATCCGAGGCTAAAAGATCACTCCCTTGGAGCCATACTTTTCACCAAGGCCACCAGAAATGCACTGGTGAGAGGGTCAGTGGAATCACTACGAAGTTCAGGTATGGCTGCCCTCTGCAGGATGGGGCCAACCGTTGGAGAGGCTGTCACAGAGCTCAGGTCACTAAAGGCCATGGGGTGGTAGCACTTTCCCTCTTCACAAAGCAGTGGAGGCCAGATGGTGGTGCTGGTGTTAACCTTCAGAAGTGGGGTGGGGAGGGGGTGGTGCCTAGAGCTGCAATTAACATAATGGTTGGCCTGGTAGGAGGGGCAGCTAAGAAAACTTGACCTGAAGAAATTTGTAGGTATGGTTAATAGAACACAGCATCTCTGAGGCCAAAATAGTTGTGCAGCCAAGGAGACCATTGTGTAACCTCTTTCTCAGAAGACTAGAATAGAGAAGCAGGAGGCTGAAGGTGTTCTCTGCAAGTAAAAGCACACATCTTTTCTCAGTTTCTTCTAACTGGGGGAAGGTGATATCTCATTGTGGCTTAAATATGGCAAATCACATTTCCCTGATGATTAATGATGTTGAGAATTTCTTTAATGTTTGTTGGACATTTGCCTTTCTTCTTTTGAGAAGCATCTGTTCATGTCTTTTGCTCACTTTTTAATATGGTTATTTATTTTTTTCTTGCTGATTTGCTTGAGTTCTTTGCACATTCTGATTATTAGCCCTTTATTGAATATGTAACTTGTGAATGTTTTCTCCCAATCTGTAGGTTGTCTATTTGCTCTGTTGATTATTTACTTAGGTGCGCAGAAGCTTTTTAGTTTAATCTAATTCAATTTATTAATATTTGTTGTTGCCATGATTGCCATTGGGGTGTTTTTCATAAATTCTTTGCCTAGGCCAATATCTAGAAGAATTTTTCCTGTATTTTCCTCTAGAATTCTTATTGTTATTAATAAATTGAATTGTTTTTATTTGCAATTTGAATATCTTTTTTAGTGGCTTTTCTGTTTAAATATCTCCCCACTTTTTATTGTGCTAATTGGTTTCTTACTGTTGAGTTTTCAAAATTCTTTATGTTTTGTGGATTCAATTCCTTTATCAGATATCTGATTTTCAAATATTTTCTCATAGTCTGTGGTTTGTCTGTTTTTAAATTAACAGAATTTATTTTTCAGAGAAGCTTTAGGTTTACATAACATTGAGCAGGTAGTACAGAGGGTTCCCATGTACTCCCACTTCACCTCACCTCACAGTGTCCCCTGTATTAACATCTTGCATGAATGTGGTACATTTGTTACAAATGATGAACCAAAATTGATACATTATTGTTGGGGACTGACATTACATTTTCCTGGTTTAAGAATTAAATTTAATGATATACGTGCTCTCCCCAGAGCATTTAAAAGTAATGTGTTCCAGACAAGTTCCCTGTGATAAACAAGGTGTTGCTTAGAGGCATAACCAAAGATCTGAGCAGCAAGTAAGCAAGAGCTGCCCAGCCCCATGGCAGCAGGGGTCTGGAAGCCACATGATAAACACATTGTTCCTGTGATTGCTGCTTAGCCCCATAAGATGGCTGGTTAGCCAATGATGGGTAAGACTCCTCAAGGGAGGGGCGACCTAAGACAGGCACAGCCACCAGGGGAAGCCTAGAGGAACTGGGGATGGAAAATGCCCCCTGTGGCTGCCTTGCCCATCCTTGCTAATCTCAGTCCATGACCTATGCCTGGCATCTAGACCTAAAAAGCCCCTGTGCTCTACCTATTCACCACTCTCCCTCTTTTCCCCATTGGTGACCACTAATGTTTTTACGTCTATAGTTTTTACCTTTTCCAGAAAGCTGAAGACATACAATTCATAGTCTCTTCAGAGTGATTCTTTTACTAGAAAATATGCATTTAATGTTCTTCCATGTCTTCTTGTGGCTTGATAAGTTCATTTTAATCGCTGAATAATATTCCATTGTATGGATGTACAATAGTTTGTTTATCCATTCACCTTTTGAAGGACATCTTGGTTGCTTCCAGATTTTGGCAATTATAAATAAAGCTGCTATAAATGTTCACGTCCAGGTTTTTGTGTGGACAGAAGTTTTCAACCATTAAGGGAAATAACTAGGAGGGTAAGGGTGAGAGTGTATGGTAAAACTTTTAGCTTTATAAGACACTGTCAAATTGCCTTCTAGAGTGGTCATTCATTTTTAAATTCCCACCAAATGTATAAGAAGTTCCTGTTCCTATTGGTCCACATTCTTACCACCATTTGGTATTGACATTTTCAGCTATGTTTTGTAAATATTTTCTCCTAGTCTGTGGCTCATATTTTCACTCTTTTAATAGTCTTTTTTGCAAGGCAGAAGGTTTTATTTTTAATGAAGTCCAACTCATCAATTTTTTCTTTCACGTATGGTACTTTTGGTGTTGTATCTAACAATCCATTGCCAAACCCAAACCACCTAGATTTTCTCCTATGTTGTCATCTAGACATTTTATAGTTTTATGTTTTACATTGTCTATGATCCATTTTGAGTTAATTTTTGTGAAAGGAATAAGGTTAGTGTCTAGGTTTATTTTATTGTGTGTTATTCAATTGTTCCAACACCATTTGTTGAAGACTATCATTTTCTCCTCAAATTGCTTTTAATTTGTGTTGAGGATGAATATTTGTGTGTATGTGTGTGCGTGCTTCTCTGTGTTTGACAGAGGGGCTGTTCCATTGATCTATTTGTATATTCTTTTACTCTACCCCTCTATCTTGATTAATGTAATATATAGTAAGTTTTGAAGTTCAATAATGTCATTCCTAGGCCTTTGTTCTCCTACATCAGTCAGGTGTTGGCTATTCTGGATCGCTCGTTATTTCATATAAATTTTAGAGCCACTTTGTTAATATTCAAAAATTAACTTGCTGATATTTTGTTTGAGATTGGTTTGAATTTATAGGTCCAGTTGGAGAGAACTGACATCTTAACAAATAGCTTCATATGTCACCATTTATTTTTATTTTTTATTTCAAAATATTAAGGGGGTATAAGTGTTTTTGTTACATAGATACCTTGTATAATGCTTAAGTCAGGGCTTTTGGTGTGCCTGTCATCAAAGTGGTGTTCATTGTACCCAATAGGTAAGCTTTAATCCCACACCTATCCTTCTACCCTTCCCCTTTCTTTGATTTCTATGTCCTTTATATTGCTTTGTGCCCATGCATACCTGTCTATTAGCACCCACTTATTAGTTAACACATATGGTGTTTGGTTTTCCATTCCTGAGATGCTTCATGTAGTATAATAGTCTCCAGTTGCATCCAAGTTGTTGCAAGTGACATTATTTCATTCCTTTTTATGGCTGAGTAGTACTCCATAGTGTGTGTGTGTGTGTGTGTGTGTGTGTGTGTGTGTGTGTGTGTACCTACCACATTTTCTTATCCACTCATGAGTTAAAGGGCACTTAGTGAAATTGTGAATTGTGCTATAATAAACATTTGAGCACAGGTATCTTTTTGATAAAATGACTTCATTTCCTTTGGGTTGATAACCAGTTATGAAATGCTAGAACAAATGATAGGTCTACATTTATTTCTATGAGGAATCTCCATACTGTTTTCCATGGAGGTTGTACTAATTTGTGGTCCCACCAACAGTATATGTGTTCCTTTCTCTCTACATCAGTGTTAGCAACTATTATGTTTTGACTTTATAGTAATAGCAATCCTGATAAGGGCAAGGTGGTATCTCATTGTAGCTTTAATTTATATTTCCAAGATGATTAGTGATATTGAACATTTTTTCATGTGTATTGGCCATTTGTCTATCATCTTGTGAAAAATCTTTTGTTCATGTCTTTTGCTCACTTTTTGGTGATGCCATTTGTTTTTTTCTTACTGATTTGTTTGAGTTCTCTGTAGATTCTGAATATCAGTCCTTTGTCAGATATATAGTTTGTGAATATTTTTTCCCATTCTGTAGGTTGTCTATTTACACTCTTGATTATTTCCTTAGCTGTCCAGAAGCTTTTAAATTTAATTAAGCCCCATTTCTTTATTTTTGTTTTTGCTGTAGTTGCCTTTGAGGTGTTAGTGATAAATTCTTTGCCTAGGCTGATGTATAGAAGAATTTTTCTATGTTTTATTCTAGAATTTTATGGTTTCATGCCTTACATTAAGTCTTTAATCTATCCTGAATTAATTTTTGTATATGGCAAGAGATAGGGATCCTGTTTCATTCTTCTGCATATGGCTATCCAGTTTTCCTAGAATTATTTATTGAATAGGGCTTCCTTTCCCCAATGTATGTTGTTGTCTGCACTGTTGAAGATCAGTTGGTTGTAGGTAGATGTTTTTTTTCTGGCATCTCTACTATGTTCCATTGGCCTATGTGTCTACTTTTATACCAGAACCATGTTGTTTTGTTTACTATAGGCTTATAGTATAATTTGAAATCAGGTAATGTGATGCCCCCAGATTTGCTCCTTTTGCAAAAGATTGCTATGGCTATTTATGTTCTTTTTTAGTTCCAAATGAAGCTTAGGATTATTTTTTTCTAGATCTGTGAAATATGACACTGGTATTTTGATGGGGATTGTACTGAGTCTGTAAATCACTTTGGGCAGTATGGATATTTTAACAATGCTGATTCTACCAATCCATGAATAGGGGATGTTTTTCCATTTGTATGTGTGTCACATGTGATTTCTTTCATCAGTGTTTTGTAGTTCTCCTTACAGAGATCTCTCATCTCCTTGGTTAAATATATCCGAGGTATTTTATTTTCTTTGTAGCTATTGTGAAATGTTATTGTGTCCTTGATTTGACTGTCCATTTGACTGTTATTAGTATATAGAAATGCTACTGGTTTGTGTACATTGATTTTGTAACTTGAGGCTTTGATGAATTTATCAATTCCAGGAATCTTTTGGTGAAGTCTTTAGAATTTCCTAGGTACAAGATAGTATTGTCAGCAGTCAGGAATAGTTTGACATCTTTTGTCCTGATTTGGATGAATTTTGTTTTTCTTGCTTAATTGCTCTAGTTAGGACTTCCAATACTATCTTGAATATAAGTGATAATGGACATCCTTGTCTTGTTCCAGCTTTTAGGGTGAATGGTGTTAACTTTTCCCCATTCAGTATTGATGTTGGCTGTGTGTCTGTTATATATGGCTTTTATAATGTTGAGATATGCTTCTTCAGTGCCTAATTTGTTGAGGCTTTTTATTATGAAAGGTGTTGGATTTTATCAAATGATTTTTCTGCATCTACTGAGATGATCACATGGTCTTTGTTTTTGTTTCTGTTTATGCGGTGAATCACCTTAATTGATTTGCATATGTTAAACCATCCTTGCATCCCTGGGATGATACCCACTTGATCATAGTGGATTATCTTTTTGATGTGTTGTTGAATTTGGTTTGCTAGTATTTTGTTGAGGATTTTTGGATCGATGCTTATAAAGGATATCAGTCTGTAGGTTTCATTGTTTGTTGTGTCCTTTCCTGGCTCTGATGCCAGAGTATGCTAGCTTCATCGAATTAGTTATGGAAGATTCTCTCCATCTTGATATTATGAAATAGTTTCTGTATGATAGTACCAGTTTTTCTTTGTAGGTCTGATAGAATTCAGTTGTGAATTCATCTGGTCCAGGGCTTGTCTTCGTTGGGAGATTTTTTATTAGTACTTAAATGCCACTGATCTTTATTGGTCTATTTAAGACTTCTCTTTCTTCTTGATTCATGGTTGGGACTTCATGTGATTCCAAAAATTTATCCATTTTCTCTGGGTTTTCTAATTCATTTGTGTACAGGTTTTCATGGTATTCATGGATGATATTTTCTATTTCGGAAATAGTTGCAGTATCAGTTGTAATGTCTCCTTTTTTACTTCTGATTGAGGTTATTAGAGCCCTTTCTTTTCTATTTCTGGTTAAGCTGGCTAGTGGCCTATTGATTTTGTTAATCTTTTCAAAGATCAAGCTTTTTGTTTCATTGATCCTTATTTTTTATTTATTTATTTATTTATTTTTGGTTTCCATTTTGTTTAGTTCTGCTCTGAGCTTTGTTATTTGTTTTCTCTGCTGGCTTTGGGGTTGTTTTTCTCTCCTTTTTCTAGGTCCCTGTGATGTGACATTTGTTGTTAATTTATGATCTCTCTGTCTTTTTGATGTAGATTTCAGTGTTTTTTTGGGAATTGATTTCTAGTTTTATTCCACTGTGATCTGTGAAAATACATAGGATAATTTCTATTTTTTTTTGAATTTTTTGAGACTTGTTTGGTGGCCTAAGATATGATCAATCTCAGAAAATGTTCCATGTGTTGTTGAGAAAAATGTATATTCAGTAGTTTTGGGGTAAAATGTTCTGTAATTGTCTGTGAGGTCCATTTTTTTCTAGAGTGCTATTTAAGTCCAGTGTGTCTTTATTCATTTTCTGCTAGCATGTTTTGTTCAATTCTGTCAGTGGAGTGTTAAAATCCCTGACAATTAAGATACTACTGTTTATTTTTTTAACTTAGATCTAGAAGAATTGGCTTTATGAAACTGAAACTCCTGTGTTAGATGCATATACATTTAGGATTATTATGTTTTTGTTATTATTATATTTTCTCCCTTTATCATTATGTAAGACCATCTTTGTCTTTTTCTTTATCATTGCTCATTTATTGTTTTTTTTTGATTTTTTTTATCATTGCTCATTTAATATCTACTTTATCTGATATAAAAATGGCTACACATGCTTGCTTTTGGTTTCTATTTGCATGTGAATTTTTTTCCATCCCATTACCTGAGTCTGTGTGCATCCTAGTGGTTTACATGTATTTCTTGGAGTCAGCAAATACTTCAGTTGTGTTTTTTTAATCCATTCAGCCAGTCTATGACTTTTAAGGGGGGCATTCATACTGTTCTCGTCAAGTGTTACTTTTGATATGTAGGATACTTTTCTCTGCAACATGTTGGGTGATGCCTTTATTATTTTGTTATCCCTCTTGTACTATTGTTGTATAAGAGCTGTAAAATATAACTTTTGGGTGTCCTTACACTGGTTTGTATCTATTGTGCTTTTGCATGTATAATGCACTTTGAGCATTTCTTGTAGGGCAGGTCAAGTAGTAACAAGTTCTCTCAGTGTTTGCTTATCTGGAAAATACTTTATTTCTTTTTCATTTATGAAACTTAGTTTAGCAGGATACAAAGTTCTTGACTTACCATTATTTTGTTTAAGGAGATTAAAGGAAGGCCTTCATTCCTTTCTGATTGGTGAGGTTTATCTTAAGAAGTCTGCTGTTAGTTTCATGGGTTTTCTTTTATAAGTTTTTGCCTCTTGGGTCATAGGATTTCATGTTGACTTTTGCTAGTCTGATGACTATATTCCTTAGTGATGACCTTTTTGCAATAACTCTCCCAGGTGTTCATTGAACTTCTTGTACCTGCATATCTAAATCTCTAGCAAGACCAGAAAATTTTTCTTAATTGTTCCCTCAAATAGGTTTTCCCAAACTTGTGCTTTTTCTTTTTAACCCTCAGGATGCTTATGATTCTTATGATTCTTATATTTGGCTGTTTTACACAGTACCATATTTCTCAGAGACTTTGTTTGTTTCTTGATTGTTTGTTCTTTTTGACTGAGTGGGTTATTTTGAAAAAGTTGTCTTCAAGCTCTGAAATTATTCATTCTGCCTGGTCTATTATATTCTTAAAATTTTCCACTGTGTCTTGTATTTCCCTGAATAAATTTTTCATTTCCAGAACTTATATTTGTTTTTGTTTTTTTTTAAATAAATCTATCTCTTTAGGAAATTTTTCATTCATTTTCTGAATTGTTTCTATGATTTCTTTTTATTGGTTTTCCATTTTCTTTTGGATCTCATTGAGCTTCCTTACAATCCATAATTTATATTCTTTATCTGTCCTTTTGGTATTTTCATTTTGGTTGGGATCCACTGCTAGAGAGCCAGTGTGCTCCTTTGGGAGTGTCCTTTCACTCTGATTTTTTAATACTTCTGGAGTTCTTGTGCTGATTTTTTCTCATCTGGAGCAGATGCCACTTCTTGTTTTTGGATTTTCTTTTTGTTACGTGGGGCTTTTTGCCCCCTCACCCTTAAGGGTGTGTCTGTAGCATATGTTGGGTGAGGACCTTTGGTTTTTCTTCTGGGCACTTTGATAGGGGTCTAGGTTTTAGAAACATGCTTTGGTTATAGATAGCCTTAGTGTGGTGGTTTTCTCAGTTGCTAGTTATTTGTAGGCTGTAGCAGTGTTGTACTATGTGTGTGGGCAGATTCCCTGTTTCTTGTTGACAAGGGAAGATGGAAGTTTTTGAAATACTTTGTTTTTCCCCAGCTCTGTGGTCTTAATAGTGTGAATTTTATTGTCATGCCCAGTTTAATCTCAGAGACAGTAGGTGGTGCTTGTGGGTAAGAGCCTGCCACACCCTATATGATTGAGTCAGTAAATGCTGTCATGGTCTGTACAAGTTGTCCTTCCTGCCAGTAGGTGGTACTTGTAAGAAAAAGCCATCTGCACTGGTGTTTCGGGGTACTGTGAGCAGCTCTAGTAGATGAGGTAAAGCACTTGAATGTGCAGGCAGTGAGCAGGGCCCTGGAGCTCCCAGGGGACTCCTTATTCTCTATCGCAGCAGAGGTAGGTGCAGGAGCAAGGCTGGTTGGGGCTAGGTTGAGTGAGCCTGTCTTCAGTATCCACAAAGGTGAACACAAGGACTGTCTTGGCAGGGATAAGGCTCAGCTCCCAGGCCACCGGAGAAAGCTGAGGTGGCCCCACCAAGCCATAACATTTGCACACAGATGAGGGACATTTTGGGATTTCCAGTCTGGCTGCTGGGGGTGGGTTTTGCTCTTCTCCCTCCTCCTGTGTTCTGTGCATCTCCTTAAGGCATCTGGCTGTAAACAGTAGCCCAAACTAGCTAAGGTCCCCAGCAATGGCACTGCAGGCTGGTAGCTTCCCTCCCCAGGATCCCTCACCAGACCAAAAGCATGGCTTTCCTGTGGGGGTAGGGGTGCTCCACAAGTACACTGTGGCTGAGACCCACACCAAACTCTCCTTTCAGGTCTGCCTGTGTGGGCTCCCTCATCTCACAAGATTAGTTCACAAATCTCCCCTCCTTGCCCCTGAGCAACATGATTGAGTCCTGAAAGTATGGGATCCAGCCTGTGGGCCTGTCATCTGATCTCTCAAGTTCAATCCCTGACTGTGCTAGGGAGAAGCATGTTGATCCCCAGTAGCCCATGAAATGCTCAAGTAGGCTTATTGTCCTTGTGCTTTGGGGTATGCCCTGTTCACTGGAGCAGCCGGGTGAGCAGCACTGGGAGGACTGGTGGGCAGGGTGCTCACAGTCTGGTCTGCTGCAGGTCCTTAAGAGGAAAAGTATGAGTTCCACTCTCTGTGGGAGGCTTGGAATGGTGGGAACACCAACTGAAGGGAAGCAGCAGCTCCTGAGAGCCCAAGCTCTATCATCCCTTGGGGCACCTATGCCAACTCACATGGGAACTGCCACTTGGCAGCAGTAGTAAGAGAGGGGGAGGAAAATATTCTGAATAGAGGAGAGCTGGCACTCTAGTCCCTTTTGTCCCTTTTCCTGGAAGGCAACCACATAGAATGTCCAAGCTTTAGGATCATACAGTTCCCTCAGGACCCACTGGCTCCTGTGGCCACCAGTCTGGGCAGGAGTTAGGAAATGTTTGTGTGGGGACCTGTGTCATGAAAACTGAAGGGATGAAGCTCCCCAGGGAGGACAAAGGCACACAATCAGTATAGAAGTAGTATGGTGTCCACCACCTAAGCTTGAGTCTGAAGTGAGGGGGAGAAACATTGAGGGGGCTGGCAGCCTAGTGGTTTGTTCTCAAGAACCTCCCAATTCACTGGTGGCAGCATATTTTGGGCTCATGAGGCTAGTGAATCTCGCCAGAAGCTTGGGAGCCTACAGTCTGCCAGAAGTATGAGAAGAGGAGAAACCAACCCCCTACCTACAATTTCCTCAGGGCTCCAAGTTTCTTGGGTGTTGATCTCTGCTGAAATCTTGCTCCTTCTTGTTCTGCTCCACAACTTATTCCCATGGAATCTCCACTAGGTTCTGGTACTTGCCCTTCAGAATTATACCTGAGCTGTGATTTTTTTTTTCATCTAAAACTTTTCTTTCATTCTGAGACAATCTGTCAACTAATATCCCCAGTTAGCCATCTTGCCCAACCTTTCTACTATGTAACCACTTATGTATATCTTCTTTCATTTCTTTCATTAGAGTTTTATAGTTTTGTTCATGTAGATCTTATACTTATTTCAGTGAGTATATTCCAAAGCACTTAATTCTGTTTGATGTTAATATAAAGGATATTGTTTTTAATTTAAAGTTCCAATTGTTCATTGCTTTTATGTGGAAAATTTGTTGACTTTTGTATATTAACCTGTTATCCTGCAACCTTCCTAAAACAGCATGTTAATTTTAAGAGTTTCTTCCTTTTTTTGATGCTTTGATGTTTTTACCTAAACAATCCTGCAATCTGTGAATAAAGACAATTTGATTTCTCCCTTCCCAGTTTGTATAATTTTTATTTTCTTTTCTTGTCATATCACATTAGCTAGGATTTCCAGCATGTTACTTAAAAGGAGTGGTGAGTGGGGACCTCCTTGCCTTGCTTCTGATTTTAGTGAAAAAATCATCTAGTTTCTCACTGTTAAATATATTAGCTTTAGTTTTTTGAGGTGTTCATTATCAAGTTGAGGAAATTACTCTCTATTCCTAGTTTGCTGAGAGATTTTATTATGAATGGGTTGCTGGATCCTTTTAAATGATTTTTCTGTATTTATTTATATAATAACATTATTTTCTTTTTTACCTTGTTGATATGATGTATTCCATTAACTGATATTTGAAATGTTGATCTAGCCTTGTGTACCCAGAATAGATTCCACTCAGTGTGGTATAATATTCTTTTTATACATTGTTGGATTCAATTTATAAATATTTTGTTGAGAAATTTTGCATGTAGGTTTATACGAGATATTGTTCTGAGGTTTTTCTTTCTTGTAATGCCTTTACATGGTTTTGGTATTAGAGTAATGTCAGTTTTTAAGAATGAGTATTCCTTATGCTTCTATATGCTGGAAGAGAGTGTAGAGAATTGTATAATTTCTTATTTATATGTTTGGTAGAATTCATTGGTAAAACCATCTGGGCTTGACACTTTCTATTCTGGAAGGTTGTTAATTATTGATTAAATTTACTTAATACTTATGAACTATTCAAATAATCTATTTTTTCTTGTGTGAATTTTAATAGACTATATCTTTCAAGGAATTAGTCTATTTTGTTTATTATCAAATTTGTGGGCATAGAATTATTTGCAGTATTTCTTTATTATTATTTTGTTGTCCATAGGATCAGTAAAGATGATACCTTTTTCACTTATAATATTAGTAATTTGTATCTTTTTTTTCCTTGGTTAGCCTGACTAGAAATTTATAAATTTCATTTATTTTTTCAAAGAATTACATTTGGCTTTGTTAATTTTCTCTATTGTTTTACTACTTTCAATTACACTGATTTCTATCTGTAATTTTTAATATTTCTTTACTGAAGCCTGTTTTAAGTTTATATGCTCTTTTTCTTTAGTTTTCTAAAGTGAAAGTTTGGCTTACTGATTTTAGTTTTTTCTTCTTTTCTAAAATATGCATTCAATGGTATAAATTTTCCTCTAAGCATTGCTTTAGTTACTTACACATGTTTTGATAAGTTGTAATTTTATTTTCATTTAATTCAAAATATTTTTACATTTCTCTTGAGATTTCTTCATTGAGCATGTGTTATTTAGAAGTTTGTTGTTTAATCTCAAAACATTTGAGATTTTCCAACCATCTTTCTGTTACTGATTTCTAGTTTAATGTGCTTGTCATCTGAGTGCATACTTCATATGATTTATATTCTTTTAATTTGTTGATATTTGTTTTTTGGCCAAGAATGTGGTCAATCTTGGTGAATGTACCTTCTGAGCTTGAGCAGAATGTATATTCTGTTGTTGTTGGATGAAGAATTCTATAATTGTCAATTAGATGCAGTTGACTGATATTGTTTTTCAGTTCAACTGCAGTCATGTATTGCTTACTAATGGGGGTATGTTCTGAGAGATGCACGATTAGGTGATTTCATTGTTGTACAAACATCATAGCATGTACTTATACAAACCTGGATGGTATAGCCTACTACACACCTAGCCTATATGGTATGGCCTTTTGCTCTTAGGCTACAAAGCTGTACAGCATATTACTCTACTGAATACTACAGGCAGTTGTGACACAATGATAAGTGTTTGTATATCTAAAAACATTTAAATGCAGAAAAGGTACAGTATACATGCAGTATAATGATAAAAAAAATGGTACACCTGTATAGAGCTTACTAGGAATGGAGCTTGCAGGACTGGAAGTTGCTTGGAGTGAGTCAGTGAGTGAATGGTAAGTGAATGTGAAGGCCGAGGACATTGCTGTAGGCTTATAAACATTGAATGCTTAGGCTAAAATAAATTTATGAAAAAAAATTTTTTTCAATAATAAATTAACCTTAGCTTACTACAACTATTTTACTTCATAAACTTTAATTTTTTAACTTTTGTAATAATGCAGCTTAAAATATAAACACATTGTATACTTGTACAAAATTATTTTCTGTCTTTATATGGTTTTTCTATAGCTTTTTAAAAAATTTATTTCAGCATATTATGGGGGTACAAATTTTAAGGTTTCAAAAAATGCCCTTTTCCCCCTTCCCTCACAAGTCTCAGTTTCCAGCATGACCATCCCCCAGATGGTGCGCATCTCACTCATTGTGTATGTATACACCGGCTCCCCTCCCCCCTCCCACCTGCCCAATACCCTATTACTGTAGTACTTATGTGTCCACTTAGATGCTGCTCAGTTAACACCAGTTTGCTGGTGAGTATATGTGGTGCTTGTTTTTCCATTCTATAGCTTTTTATTTTTTAATTTTTTTATGACACAAGCACACACATTACCCTAGGCCCACACAATGTTAAGATCATGAACATCAATTTCTTCCACCTCCACATCTTGTTCCACTGAAAGGTCTTCAGGGGCAATAACAAGTATGGAGCTGTCATTTCCTATGATAACAATGCCTTCTTTCAGAATACCTCCTGTAGGAGCTGCCTGAGGCTGTTTTACACTTAACCTTCTTCTTTTTTTTAAAAAATAGCAGTAGAAGGAGTACACTCTAAAATAACAATAAAAAGTATAGTACAGTAATACACAAACCAGTAACTTAGTCATTTATTATCATTATCAATTATTATATACTATACATCATTGTATATGCTGTACTTTTGCAAGAATGGAAGTACAATAGGTTTGTTTACAGAGCTGGCTCAGTGGGAAGCCCCTGGGGTGCAGGTGGACCACACAGGGACTGATGGGAGGCCTGCAGGCATTGGAATGGATATGAGGCCCCTGTTGTTGGCAGGAAGACTTCAGGTTTGGTGCAGGTAGGAAACCTACAGGGCATCGATTTTTGTGTCAAGAAGACAGCAGACATTTTATCACCAGGCTGAGTCTGCAAGGTGATTGAGTGATCACACATTCTGGGCCTGTAGCTAGGACAGAGCTCCACTGGAAGTTCTCACATTCATACCCTGGACACAGACCCCTACCTTTTTCTGTGCAACACTGGAGAGCCCCTTCCTCTCAGGAGAGCCCTTTCCTCCTGCAGGGTCTCCCCAGCCCTTTATTGAGAAAGCTTAGCATTGTGCTTGCTTTAAAGGAAAGATGCTTAAATTAATTCTTTCTAATATCACAGGAAATACATTGAAGGATAAATGTGGAGATGAAGTGCAATAAATTAATGGATGTCACACCTCTTTTCTAATATTAGCATTTAATGCTAAAACTGTTCAAATACTGCATCTCACATATCTGTGTATGCTGTGTTTTCATTTCCATTCAATTTATACTATTTTCTAATTTGTCTTATGACTTGGTCTCTGACCCATGGGTTATGTAGAAGGATGTTTTTAAATTTCTCAATATTTGGATATTTCTAGGGCAATCAAGCAAGAGAAGAATATTAAGGGTATCCAAATTGGGAAAGAGGAGGTCAAACTATCACTCTTCTTTGATGGTATGATCTTGTGTCTAGAAAATCCCAACGATTATGGAATCATGAGTCTCCTAGATTTGATGAACAAATTCAGCAAAGTCTCAGGATAAAAAATCAGTGTACTGAAATCAGTAGCATTTCTATATACTAATAATAGTCAAGACAAGAGTCAAATCAAGGACTTAATAATATTCACAATGGCTCCAAAGAAAACAAATACCTAGGAATATATTTAACAAAGGAGGTGAAAGATCTGTACAAGGAGAACAAAAAAACTCTGAGGCAGGAAATCACAGAGGATACAAACAAATGGAAAAAACACTTCATGCTCATGGATAGGTAGAATTGGCCTTGGATAGGTAGAATCGGCCTCGAAATGTCCATACTACCCAAAGTGATTAGCAAATTCAACATAATCCCCATCAAGTTACCAAAGTCATACCTCTCAGATCTAGAAAAAGTAATTCTATGCTTCATTTGGAACCAGAAAAGAGTCCAAATAGCCAAAGCAATCTTAAGCAAAAAGAACAAAACTGGAGGTATCACACTACCAGACTTCAAGCTATACTACAATGCTGTAGTACCAAAACAGCATGGTGTTGGTACAAAAATAGAGACATAAACCAGTGAAATAGGACAGAGAACCTGGACTTAAAACCATCTACCTACAGCCAACTGATTTGACAAAGCAGACAACAACATACACTGGGGAAAAGAAGCCCTATTCAATAAATAGTGCTGAGAAAATTGGACAGCCACATGCAGGAGAATGAAACAGGACCCCTACCTTTCCTCACTCACAAAAATTAATTGAAGATGGATAAAAGACTTAGATCTAAGGTTATAGCTATTTTTATGTTATCGATTTCTGGTTTAATTCTCTTGTTATAAGAGGACTACTTTGTTTGATATGAATTATTTTAAATATGTCAACATTTTTTTTTTTTGGTCTGGAATATGGTTTATCATGGTGAATGTTCCAAGTACACTTGAAAAAAATGTGTATGCTGTGATTGTTGGTGACAGAGTTCTATAAATATCATTTACATCAAATCAATTGCTAATGTTTTTAGATTTTCTACACCTTCTTATTCTCAGTCTATATTCTCAGTTCTTTATTGAGAGAGGATTTTGATATCTGTCACTAAAATTATGGATGTTTAAATTTAGCCTTTAGTTCTATCTGTTCTCACTTCATTTATTGTGATGCTGTATTTTTAGCTGCATACGTTTTTAGAATTGTTATGTCCTCTTTGTGAATTGATCCCTTTATCATTATGAAATGCCCTCTTTATTCGTGGTAACAGTCCTTGTTCTGAATTCTACTTTGTCTGATATTAATATAGCTTAACTAGCTTTCTTTTGATTAATGTCTTCATGGAACTGTAGACAGTTATTAGGAATTGAACTATGTTTGGGTTGTTGTTCTGGTTACCAGCAATGTACCATTGCCTTCAAATTTCTTTAATATTATCTTGTGCATAAAGTGGATACTGGGGTACTAGAAAATTTTTGTCATTGTTCCTACTTCACCTTCAGTTTCAGGCCTACCCTATGAATGCGTGCACAGAGGAGACCTCTCTGTATTCTCTACACTATCCCCTTGATAAATTCTTCTGCCTTTTACTCTTTTGTTGCTTGATTGGTTTTACAAGCAAATTGCTTAATTTTCAAGGGTCTGGAGATTTTCCCTGTTACTGACTTCTTCTTTAGTTACATGTTGGTTAGAGAATATACTTTGTATGTTTTTAATAGTTTTAAATTTGTTAAGGTTTGTTTTACAATCCAGGATATGGTCTATTTGGGTAAATGTTTCTTGTAAACTTAAAAAAATGTGTATTTTGCTCTTGTTGGATAGAATATTTTATAAATGTTAATTAGATCCTGTTGATTGGCGGTGTTGTTGAGTTCTTCTATGTCTTTGCTGATTTTCAGTGTATTAGTTTTATGTATTACTGAGAGAGGAGCATTGAAATCTCCATCTGTAATGGTAAATTTGTCAATTTCTCCTTCAGTTTTCTCAATTTTTATGCCTTGTGTTTTGGGGGGTTATTATTAGGTACATGAGCATTTAGGACTGTTTTGTCTTCATGGTGAATTGACCCTTGCATCATTATGTAAAGTTTCTGTTCTTTTTTTTTTTTATTTCAAAATACTAAGGGGATACAAATATTTTTGTTACATCACTTCAAGTAGGTATGTAAATGTGCCTAACACCTCTTAGTGTTCACTGTACACTTTAGGTAGGTTTTTGCCCCTCTTCCCCCCTGCTTTAGTTACAATGACTTTTATTTCCCTCTATTCACATGTGTTCTCATTGGTTAGTTCCAATTTAATAGTAAGTACATGTGGTGTTTGTTTGGGACAATGACCTCTAATTCCTTTCAAATTGTTACAAAAGGTATTAATCCCTCCTTTTTAATGGCTGAGTAATACTTCATGGTGTACATATACCACATTTTGTTAGTCCACTCATGAATTCATGGGCACTTGGGTTGATTCAAGATCTTTTTTTTTTGGAGATGGAGTCTCGCTTTGTTGCCCAGGCTAGAGTGAGTGCCATGGCGTCAGCCTAGCTCACAGCAGCCTCAAACTCCTGGGCTCAAGCAATCCTCCTGCCTCAGCCTTCCAAGTAGCTGGGACTACAGGCATGCGCCACCATGCCTGGCTAGTTTTTTCTATATATTTTAGTTGGCCAATTAATTTCTTTCTATTTATAGTAGAGACGGGGTCTCGCTCTTGCTCAGGCTGGTTTCAAACTCCTGACCTCGAGCAATCCGCCCACCTCGGCCTCCCAGAGTGCTAGAATTACAGGCGTGAGCCACTGCGCCCGGCCGATTCGAGATCTTTGCAATGTGAATTATGCTACAAAAAACATTTGAGTGAAGGTGCCTATCTGATAAAACAACTTCTTTTCCTTTGGGTAGATATGCAGTAGTGGGATTGCTGGATAGAATGATAGATCTACTTTTAGTTCTTTGAGAAATCTCCATACTTTTTTCATAAGGGTTGTGCTAATTTGTAGTGCCACCAACAGCATATAAGTATTCATTATTCTCTACATCCATGCAGTGTCATTGTTTTGGATTTTTTAAATAAAAGCCATTCTAACATGAGCAAGGTGATATCTCATTGTGGTTTTAGTTTGCATTTTCCTTATTATTAGTGATGTTGAACATTTTTTTTTCATGTTTCTTGGCCATTTATCTATCTTCTTTTGAAAAACTTCTATTCATGTCTTTTGCCCACTTTTTAATGTTTTTTTTTCCAAGTTCCATTTATTTATTTATTTTTGTTGCTGTAATTGCCATTGGGGCCTTAGTCATAAATTATTGGCCTAGAATGATACCTGGAAGAGATTTTTTCTTACATTTTCTTCTGGAATTCTTATGGTGTTACGCCTTACATTTAAGTCTTTAATTCATCTTGAACTAATTTTTGTGAGCAATGAGAAACAGGGGTCCGGTTTCATTCTTCTACATGTGGCTATCCAATTTCCCCAACACCATTTGTTGAATAGGGCTTCTTTTCCCCAGTGTATGTTGTTGTCTGCTTTCTCAAAGATCAGCTGGCTTTAGATATATGGTTTTATATCTGGGTTCTCTATTCTGTTCCATTGGTCTATGTCTCTACTGTTGTACCAATAACATGCTCTTTGGTTACTATTGTCTTGTAGTTTAGCTTGAAGACTGGTGATGTGTTTGCTTCAGGTTTGTTCATTTTGCTTAGGATTGCTTTGGCTATTCAGACTCTTTTCTGGTTCTAAAGGAAGTGTAGAATTATTTTCTCTAGATCTGTGAAATATACTGTTAGTATTTTGATGGGGATTGAATTGAATTTGCAAATGACTTTGGGGAGTATGGACATTTTTAACAATGTTGATTTTATATACCTATCCATAAGCATGATATGTGTCTCCAATCGTTTGTGTCATCTGTGATTGCTTTTCTCAGTGTTTTGCAGTTCTCCTTGTAGAGATCTTTGACATCTTTGCTTAAGTCTATTCCTAGGTTTTTAATTTTCTTTGTAGCTATTGTGAATGTTACTGAGTCTTTGATTTGACTCTCAGCTTGGCTGTTACTGGTAGATAGAAATTCTACTATTTTGTGTACATTTAATTTTATAATCTGAGACTTTGCTGAGTTTATTTATCAACTCCAGGAGTCTTTTGTTGTAGTTTGTTGAGGTTTTATAAATACAAGACCATACTGTCAGCAAAAATTGATAAGTTGACCTCATCTTTCCCAATTTGGATACCCTTTATTTCTTTATCTTGCCTGATAGCTAGGGCTGGAACTTCCAGCACTATGTTGAATAAAAGTGATGACAGTGGGCACCCTTGTCTTGTTCCAGTTCTTAGGGGGAATGCTTTCAACTTTTCCCCATTTAGCATGATGCTGGCTGTTGGGTTTTCAAGTTCTTTCTATGCCTATTTTTTAAATGGTTTTTATCACGAAGGTGCTGGATTTTATCAAATGCTTTTTCTGTCTCTATTGAGATGACCATATGATCTTTGTTTTTGCTTCTGTTTAGCTGGTGAACCACATTTATTGATTTATATATGTTGAACCATATTTGTATCTCTGGGATGAAGCCCAGTTGGTCATGGTGGGTTATTTTTTTGACATGTTGTTGAATTCAGTTTGCTTATTTTTATTGAGGATTTTTGCATCTATATTCATAAGGGATATTGGTCTGTAGGTGTTTTTTTTTGTTGTGCTTTTTTATGGATTTGGTATTAATATGATACTGCCTTTCTCATTGAGTTTGGGAGTATTTCCTCTGTCTCAATGTTACAGAATAATTTCTGCATTATGGGTATTAGTTCTTCTTTGTAAGTGTGGTAGACTTTGGCTGTGAATCCATCTGGTGTAGGGCTATTTTTGTTGTTGTAAGATTTTATGTTACCAATTCAATCTCACTGCTCATTTTTGATCTGTTCAGGAATTCTATTCCTGATTGAGTCTTTCAAGGTTGTGTGTTTCCACAAATTTGTCCATTTACTGCACACTTTTCAGTTTATGTGTGTAGAGATTCTCATAGTATTCATGGATGATATTTTGTATTTCTGTGCTTTCAGTTGTAATGGCTCCTTTTTCATTTCTGATTGAGCTTATTTGGATCCTTTCTCTTCTATTCCTGGTTAATCTGGTAAGAGGTCTATCAATTTTGTTTATCTTTTCAAAGAGTCAACTTTTTGTTTTATTGACTTCTTGATTTTTTGTTTTGTTTTCTATTTCATTTAGTTCTGTTCTGGCCTTGTTATTTGTTTTCTTCTGCTGGCTTTGGGTTTGCTCTGTTATTCCTTTTCTAGTTCTTTGAGATGTGAAAGTAGGTTGTTAATTTGTCATCTTTCTGACTTTTTAGTGTAGGCATTTAAGGCTATAAATTTTTCTCTTTTGCTGAATCCTGTAGATTTTTGTAGCTTATGTCCCCTGTTTCATTCAGTTCAAGGAAATTTTTGATTTCCATATTTTTAAAAAATTTATTTATTTATTTATTTTCCCTGGGTTTAACTTATTCTTTTTTTTAATTTCAGCGTATTATGGGGGTACAAATGTTAAGGTTATGTATATTGCCCATGCCCCCCCCTCGAGTCAGAGCTTCAAGTGTGACCATCCCCCAGACGTTGCACATCTCACTCATTATGTGTGCATATACTCATCCCCTCCTCCTCCCTCCCACCTGCCCAACGCCCAATTAATGTTATTCCTATATGTCCACTTAGGTGTTGATCCGTTAATACCAATTTGCTAGTGAGTCCATGTGGCACTTGTTTTCCCATTCTTGAGATACTTCACTTAGTAGAATGGGTTCAAGCTCTATCCAGGAAAATACAAGAGGTGCTAGATCACCATTGTTTCTTATAGCTGAATAGTACTCCATGGTATACATATACCACATTTTATTAATCCCTCATGTATTGATGAGCAATTGGGTTGTTTTCACAACTTTGCAATTGTGAATTATGCTGCTATAAACATTCGAGTGGAGGTATCTTTTTTGTAGTGTCATTTGATCTTTTGGGTAGACGCCCAGTAGTGCAATTGCTGGATCAAATGGTAGATCTACTTGTATCACTTTAAGGTATCTTCATATTGCTTTCCATAGAGGTTGAACTAGTCTGCAGTCCCACCAGCAGTGTAGGAGTGTTCCTATCTCTCCACATCCACACCAACATTTATTGTTTGGGGACGTTTTGATGAAGGCCATTCTCACTGGAGATAAGTGATATCTCATTGCAGTTTTGATTTGCATTTCCCTGATGATTAGAGATGTTGAGCATTTTTTCATATGTTTGTTGGCCATTATTCTGTCTTCTTTAGAGAAGTTTCTGTTCATGTCCTTTGCCTAGTTTTTGATAGGATTGTTTGATTTTTCCTTGCTGATTTTCCTGAGTTCTAAATAGATTCTATTTATCAGCCCTTAATCGGATGTGTAGCTTGCAAAAATTTTTTCCTATTCTGTGGGTTGTCTGTTTGCTCTCTTGACAGTTTCTTTGGCTGTGTAAAAGCTTTTTAATTTGATCAGGTCCCATTTATTTATTTTTGTTGCTGCTGTGATTGCCTTTGGGGTCTTCTTCATAAATTCTTTGCGTAGGCCAATGTGTAGAAGAGTATTTCCAACATTTTCCTCTAGGATTCTAATAGTTTCACACCTAATGTTCAAGTCTGTTACCCAGCATGAGTTGATTTTTGTGAGAGGTGAAAGGTGTGGGTCTTGTTTCAGTCTTCTACATGTGGCTATCCAGTTTTCCCAGCACCATTTATTGAATAAGGATTCTTTCCCCCAGTGTATGTTTTTGTCTGCTTTGTTGAAGATTAGATGGCTATATTTCATTCTTGACCCAATAATTGTTCAGCAGCAGGTTGTTTAATTTCTATGACTTAATTGAGTATTACTTGTGGAATTGATTTCCAGTTCATTCCACTATGGTCTGAGAAGATATATGGTATGATTTTGATTTTTGTAAATTTTTTGAGACATGCTTTGTGGCCCAAGATATGATCAATCTTGGAGAATGCTCCATACACTGATAAGAAAATGTATATTCTGTGGTTTTGGGGTACAAAGTTCTGTAAATGTTTGTTAGGTCCATTTGTTTTAGATCAGCATTTAAGTCCAGTGTTTATTTATTTTCTGTTTGATGATTTGTGCAGTTCTGATGAGAGTGGGGTGTTGAAGTCCCTGATGATTACATTGTTGCTATTTATTTCCTTGCTTAGGTCTAGTAGAATTTGTTTTATGTATCTGGAAGCTCCTATGTTTATTTAGGATTCTTATGTCTTCTTGTTGAATTTCTGTAATACAGCTGTTCTGATTTGTTCATTTCACCTTTGATTGTCACTGTTGAAGGCTGTGCTGGTTGATCTTTGTGCTGGTTATGGGGTTGTTCACCAGATAGTTGTGGGAAGTTCGAGTTGGGAGCTCAGGACCCTCTCCATGGAGGCTGGCATTGCGGGGTTTGCTCTGACTGGGGTTTTCCCACAGAGGTGACCGTGGCAGCTAGGTGAGGCTTTCTAGGCAGTAGTCATGGATTCCTGGGCTGTGAGAATTTGGTGAAACTAGTTCCCAGTGTATTGGTGGTCTGAGTCTAGGGTTGGTCCTGGGCAAGTTATTAGACTTTGGACCGGTTGCACCAACCCTGCAGTGGTGGAAACTCAGGGGTGGGATCTTGGGGTCCAGGTACAGCACTGGAATCTCAGGAGTGTTGTCCTGGGCCTTGTGGGAGTTTTGGGGTAGCAGGGGTGGTGTCTTGGGCTCTGGCATGAGAGCCTCAGAGCTGGAACTGGGGAGGAGCCAGAATCAGGGCTTTTGAGCAGAGCCTTGGAGCCGGGAATAGGGCTGTGCAGCTGTGCAGGCAGCAGGCTGATCTGACCTGCAGGACAGGGTCAGGGCTGAGCAGGTGGTGGGCTATTCCTCAGGCTCGGGGACTGGTAATGCCAAGTCACATGGGTGGAGGTGGTTCCAGCAGCCTGGGAACTACAGAGTTTTCCCCATCCACTCCAAGACCCACTGAAGCAGTCACCCAAGGCCTCCCAGGTCGCAGCCTGCAGCGCCCCAGTCAACTCCTGTGCTCAGATCCCTGTGAGGGAGGGGTGCTTGGTTTCCAGTCATGGCGTCAGCTCAGAGGACCCTCTGCTTAGTCTGCTCACTCCTCATCCCAGTGGGGTGATGTGAAGGCCACTGCTGCAAAGCTTGTATCCTGTGCAGACTGGGTGCTTTGCACCCAAGAGCACAGGATGGCTCTAGCTATGGAAACCTGGGGTTGGCTGCCACCTGATCTCCACTGCACCTGTTGTCCAGTGCAATGGCTCCAACACAGACTTCAGGCAGGTCTTTGGTCCTTCCAGGGAGAGGCCTGAGGTGTTGGAGGGAGGCCTCTCACAGAGTGCCTGTGGGGTGAGTACAATGCCAGTGCTCTATCCTCCTAGTCTTTCCCATCTGTCCCACATGTAGACAGACCTTGTCCAGTGTATTACTCTGTCACCTTTTTCACACTGAGTGTCCCACGTTGCTTCTTTGTGATTTCACAATGTTCCTTCCAAGAAGAGCTATCTGTAGGTAATGGTCTGCCTACAATTACACTTTTTCTTTGAGACTGGTGTGCTTGTGGGCTGCTTCTAATCTCCCATCTTTCTAAATCCCTCCTCTTTACTTCTGGTGATTTTCTTTGCTCTGAAATCTACTTTGTCCAATATAGATTTGGACAACTCCAACTTTCTTTTGTAATATAGCAACTCCAATATAGCAACTCCAACTTTCTTTTGTAAAAGTTTGCATGTTATATCTTTTTCTATCCTTTTTCTTTTAACTTACCTAAAGCATTATATTTGAATGGTGTTTCATATAAACAGTGCATAGGTGTATCTTGTTTTTTTGGTCCATTCTGATAATTTTATTCTTTTAATTGGTGTCTTCAGACCATTTATATGTAATATACTTATTGATATATTTGAATCTAAGTTTATTATTTGGTTTTAGATTGTTTCCTTCATTTTTGTCCCTCCATTCCCTGTTGCCTGCGTTCTTTTACATTGCTTGGGCATTTTTTAGTATTCTATTTCACTTGCCCACTGACTTTTTTTGACTGTATCTCACTGCAGAATTTTTTAGTGATTGCTCTAGGCAGTTATTTACCTTTATCACAGTTTAATTAGAATCAATATTTTATCAACTTCAAATGAAATATAGAAATCTTATCACCGTATGCATCCTGTTATCCTCCTCTTTGATGTTTCAATTGTTGTATTTTACTACTATATGCATTGAAAACCATATGAGACAGTGGTATAATTTTAACCTTCAACCAAGGAAGATATTTTAAGATCTCAAAGGGAAATAGTCTATTTACCATTTTGTTTTCTTCCTTCATTCCTTAAGTTCTACTTTTCTTTCTGGTTATCATTTTGCTTTTGTCTGAAAAATGTATGGTAATTTTTTTCTAAAGAGGTCTGCTGGAAAAAAATTCTCCTAGGTTTTTTTATTTTAAATCTAAGAATATTTTATTTCACATTCTTTTAAAAAGAATATTTTCACTGGATAAAGAAATCTGGATCAATAGTTCCTTGTTGTTAGTAACTAAACAATGTGTGCCACTTGCTTCTGGTCTCCATGGTTTCTGATGAGAAATTCATTGTCATTTGAATTATTGTCTTGCCACAGGTAATGCATTGCTTATCTCTGCCTGTCTGAAGGTTTTTTCACAGCCCCTAGTTCTCAGGAGTTTGAATATGTGTCTTAGGACATGGATTTCTTTGGGGTTATCCTCTTTGGGATGTGTTGAACATTTTGAGTCTTTAAATTTGTGTCTTTTGCTAAACAGGAAGTTTTCAGCTATTCTTCAAAAAAATTTTCAGGTCTACATTCTTTCTTCCCTTCTTTTGGAACTCTAATGACACAATGTTAGGTATTTTGCTATTATTCCACATATTCCTGAGGCTCTCTCAAGTTTTTCAGTCTACTTTCTCTCTGTTGTTCAGACTGGATAATTTCTATTAGGCTATACAGAGTTCACTGATCCTTTCGTCTGTCATATCCATTCTGGTATTAAGCTCTTTTAGTGCTTTCTTTTTTTAATTGTAGTTATTGTATTGTTCAGTTCTCATATTACATTTACATTCAACTCTTTTTTTTTATATCTTCCATTTCTTATTGTGCCTATTTTGCCATTTATTTCATGGGTGTTATAAATTGGTTGGTGGAACATTTTTATATTAGCTGCTTTAAGTTCTTTGTCAGATAATTTTAACATATTTTATCTTGGTATTAGCATTCATTGATTTTTTTTCTCTTTGTCAATTGGGATTTTTCTTAGTTCTTCATATACTGAATAATTTTTTATTTTATCCTGGGCATTTTGGATATTACATTATGAGGTTCTGGGTCTTTTAAAAATCCTATGAAAAATAATATTTTTGTTTTAGCAGGAAGTCAACCTGTTTAGTTTTAGAATGCACATTCCAACCCACCTTCTGCGGGCTATTGTCCCAAAGTTAATGCAGATTTCAAAGTCTTTGCAATGCTATTTGGAGCTGTCCCATGTGTGTGCCACACTGTGGTCAGTCTGAGACCTGGGCAATAATCTGTTAGTTCCATCCTCAAATTCTTTGCTACGTTAGTTAAACCAGATCCACCTCTGCCCAACTTTGGGTTGAGGGCAGAAATTCATTAAGAAAACTTTTGTGGTATCTCTTTCCCAAGGTCTTCCGTCTCTGTGATTTCTTGCCTGTTATTTTCTAGTTTCGTGCCCCCCTCTTAATTCTTAGGCCATAAAACTGGGGCTTTAGTTATCCTTCCCTGTCATATGCCTCTGCAACTGCTCCTGCAGCCAGAGACAAGCAAGAGGATAGAGGGAGAAAGAGAATCAATAAGGGTTTGGCTCACCCTCTGGGGACCAGCGCTCCACAGATTTGTAAAGAATGGTTGCCTTCCCTCAGTCTAGATTCCTATGGGCCCTAACATCCATTACTGCTTCCACCACCAAGAGCCTGCATCAAGTTCAGGACACAAGAAAATGGAAAAAAAAAATTAGCCCAAGATTTTCATGCTGTCTTTAAGCGTTAGGAATTCCTTTTTCCGCTTATTGAGCCTAAACTCAAGGGCTTTTCCTAGAGTTCTTTCTCCACCCTGGTGCCAAATTCTGGATTTCGGATTGTTTTTGTTAGGCTGATGGAAGGGGGGAAATGATAAATTTACCACCAGTTTGGTGGTACTTTGAATTCTGGTTTTCTTCCCTATTCTGCCCATAATTATTTACTTTTCAAATTCCTCAAATAACTGCTGTATGCATTTTGTCCAGGTTTTATAGTTGCATTCCATGGGAGAGACAGAGTGGATTATACTTAGTCTATTAAATTGTAACTCCTCTAAAAAATAAATTTTTTATTGCAGCAATTTCATATTTTGTTTATTTTTAAGACATCCTTTTATTCTAAGATCTTTTCTTTTCTTTAAAATCATTCATAATGTTAATAAAATATCATTCAACCAGAGAAAGCTTTACTAATGAAACCTAGAGTGGAAGGAGAGGTCTTTTGTAATTTTGAAAATAATGTTTCTTTCGCTATTGATTAGATTTGCTTTTGTCTTTTTTATTTGTATCATAATATTTCTGCTTTCCAGAAATTTGTATTGTGCTTTTCTGTTTTCCTATAGTTTATTTACTACCCAATACCCTAATGGGACCATAGTATTTGAAATGGTAAAAACATTGAAGGCACTTAACTTGTGTTTTTCTCTGTGTATCTCATATATTGTGATATGTAGTTTTATAAATGTCTCCTTTTTTTCCCCAAAATAGACTTAAATTTTAAAAATTTTAATCTTGTTATTTAGGAGACTAATGCTTATATTTCCATATTTTTGAATGTTTTAGTATGTGTTTTGAGAATAAAGCCTATAAAATTTCTTCTTTTTAAATTACATTCTTAGTGTATCTTATTTTTTATCTTTCTTTTCATATACCATCTGTGGCTACTGTAAAAATATTTATTTTTGTGATTCTGGGATAGTGAGTTGGTATCAGTTAATGACATCTAGATTATTATCTGTTTATTTCTCTACCTTCCTTACTGAGCTGTGACCATCTTGAGGGCAGGTGCAAATGATTTCTCCATGTTTATATTCTCAGCAGCCAGAGAAGCCAGGCAGAATGCAGATATGAGAAATATTTATTCATATTATTTTCCACAGTGTTAATTTCTTTGACATTCTGTATGTTTCTCAAGCTTATCTTCTAATTTACTAATTGATTTTTCTGCAACACCAGTTCTATTATTAACCACTTCTAATACTGAGTTAAATTGTTCCACACAGTAAGATTCAAGTTTGCTCTGTTCCTTTTTCCAAGATGTGCAAGAAATATCCTCTTGTGGTTTTAAGTTTTTTTCATGTATGTTCAAATTTTCTAAGAGATCAGTTTTCCTGAGAGGCTGTTTTGAAGTTCTGTTTTTGTTGTTCATTTATTGGAAGAGCCTGAATTGTCCAAGTCCTGGTTTTGTGGTTGGGTCATTCTTGAACGTACATTTTTAACACACTGATTGCCACACACTAGAAAAAAAAAATTTCCCTGCAGCCACAGTGTCTTATTAAAACAAAATGATACTTTATAATTTGTTATTTTTTACTGTTTATTGTGTGAATTATATGCATTGCAGCCCACGTTTTTAGAATTAACTCGTCAATATTAATTGTAATAATAAGAACATCAACAAGTAAGATTTTCATGAACCAACTGCAGCGTTTTGTTTCACAAGGCCCTGGAGTCGAAACTAGCATGAGTTAAATACAACTCACATGGCAGTTAATGGGTTAATTTTCATGTCCAACCAGGGCTGAATGGTGTTGGCTCCTCTGTGATGCTAAAGTTTAGATTTCAGTTTGCCCTATTATTAGAAAGAAATGATCATCAGTATTGCTTTTAAATTTGGAGTTTGAAGTTTATGCCAAATTAAAGAAGCTTATTATTTATGTCTTCCCATTTTTCAGAATATCAAATGGTTCCAAACATGAAACAGAGCTCAAGGAGAAAGATTCCTTTCCATTTGGGATGAGGGTCAAAAAAGTATCTGTCTTTTTGTAACCACATTGCTAGAGTACTACCCCAGTGTTGGGGCTAGGGTTGGGGCTCAGGCCAGTTGGTACTACCATTTGCCTCTTCAGCGTCTCAGATGAGAGGAAATAGGCTACCAATGGACCAGAACCTGGAGTTGGAGCTCACTCTTGTGAAGTTTCTTGGCCCTGGCCAGGCTGTGCCTCTGAGGGTGGAGTGTGAGCCCTGAGCTGGCCCCGAGAGGTCTCAGGCTATGCCAGTCTCTTCTCTTGACCCAATGTCCTCTCTGAGTCAGGGTTCTGGGCTTGGGTTCAGCTGCTGGTGCCAACTTTTAATTCTTTCCAATTTTGTCAGTTAGAGTATACATTTGCTGCAGAATATGAAATATGCTTAAAATTCTTGTCAAACATTTTGAGTGTTAATGTGGATTTTTTTTTACCCTTTGACAGAAAATGTCATAGATATTTTAAGAGGAAAAGGGAGAGGGGAACTTATACAAATTCCTTCATGGTGCTGTCATTTTGGAATGACAATATGTTTCTATCTTAACTTCCGTACCTGTTATTTTTATCTGAGAATCCTTTCTGTGTCGTGTCTTCTGGTGGCTTCTTAGTTTTCATTTATATACTTTTGTGAAGTTTTCATTTTTTTGACAATACTTTTCATCATAGTCTTTGGTCCTGTTTTTAAGTCTACTGTCTGACATTCTTCCCTATCCTTACAAAATTCTCTCTGTCTTTTGCTGTAGTCCAGCCATTCTCTTATGTAAGTCATGAGTCAGGAGACTGAGTCTTGTGTTAGCTTCTCATTTTTTATACTTCATACTCCATACTCCTTTCTTCCTTTCTTATTTTTATTTTTTTAGAGACAGAGTCTCACTCTGTCATGATCGTAGCTTACCTTGACCTCCCGGGCTGAAGCGACTCTCCCACCTCATCTCAGCCTCCCGAAGTGCTGCGATTACAGGTGTGAGCCACCGTGCCTGGCTCATGCTCCTCTCTTTTATAAAGTTATGATTTTTAGATAGAAGAAAACAATTAAACTGTAACCACCATTTCTATGATCTTCAGTTTTTTCCTAGGTCTCTAAAATCTCTAGATGTGCAGTTCATTTTCTTTTTATTTTATTTACTCCCAGGTGATGTGGGAGACATCCATGGTTCAGGTTGCTGGGTAGGATCATAAGACTTCCTTCCCATCATGCATCGGGCTCATGTTTCAGGAGGAGAGCGTATCTGTCATAGCAATACACGGTCATCTAAACCAGGCACTTTGATGACCACTTCCCCAAACTGGTCAGGCTAGTTTGAACACTGCAGATAAAGTTGTATGAGGATCTGTAAGACTATCACAGGAGCATCCAGGAGCAAGGAAAATGTAATAGACCACCACAAGGGACCAGAGTCAAGACCTGAGAGAACATCTGGAGGCATGGTTACTCTGTTTCTCAGGGCTGCGTAGTCTCACCTCCGTGCTTCTCTGTCATCCACACATTTCTCCTCTTTGTTTTTTTGTTCTTTTTTTTGATGCATAGGAATACAGCCACCTCCAGCTCAGTTCCTCATTACTTTCTAGTTCAAATGCACAGCAGATATTGACTAATATTTCCAAAGCCCAAACTCCTGGGAAGGAAAATCCATTGGCCCAGATTAAGTCCAATCAATTACATCAAATAGGAATACAAAGGTACATCTGGTGAGTGGCGTGGTAGTTCTCAGAAAAAGGAGTATGTAGGCTGGAAGGAAATCACAAAGGGTGTCTGCCACAATGTCTCCTTCATAGAACTTTACCAATTACCAAACTTTCTTGGACATGGCAAGTATAATGTTCTCTCCACTCTGTTCACCTGACTCTGCCTTGGATTTGGGACTGCTTCTATGTCACCAGAATGCCTGCTGCTCATTCCCCAAGGGAGGAATCCTGAATACGTGGTTTTGCCTCTAAAATAGGACACAGATTCTTCATTCTTTAATTCTTCCTCCTGTATGCCAGTTTCTTCATCTATAAAAAAATGGACACAGTGATATCTCTGGCCATTGGGAAGTTAAATAGGACCATGTATAAAAAAATACCTAGAAGAGTAACTGGCACGTGGGACACACTCAAACAATTTTGAGCCATAGGCTCTCATATTCTTAAATTGGACACTGATTTATTCCTTGTCCTTAGGGATATTTTTCTTTTTCCTACCTTCCATCCTTTATTGGTTTTCTATGATAGCACACTATCTTTGCCAACCCCCTGTCTAGAGTTTGCAGAATTCTGCTTCTTGAAAATTGGCATATTTAGGTTGGTGCAAAAGTAATTGCAATGTTGGACTGTGACTTTTAAATCATTATAAAGAGGCTCAAGTACATCTTTATTAGTCAAAATAGGAACCATTACAATCAACATATTTTTGCCAATGAGAAATGTTTGTTTATTCCTATAGTGTAAAAATCTGTGCTTTGGGATTCCACAAACTCTTGGAAAGCATGTTCTGCATCCTGCTGGTTGTGGAAGCATTTTCCCTGCAAAAAGTTGCCAAGATGCTTGATGAAGTGGTAGTCAGTTGGCAAGAGGTCAGGTGAATATGGTGGAGGGGCAAAACTTCGTAGTCCAATTTGTTCAACTTTTGAAGCATTGGTTGTGCGACTTGCGGTTGGGCATTGTTGTGGAGAAACGACAATGGGCCCTTTGTTTTGAGCAATGCTGGCTACAGGTATTGCAGTTTTCAGTGTATCTCATCTGTTTGCTGAGCATTCTTCTCAGTAATGGTTTCACCAGGATTCAGAAAGCTGTAGTGGATCAGACTGGTAGCAGACCACCAAACGGTGACCATGACCTTTTTTTGATGCAAGTTTGGCTTTGGAAAGTGTTTTGGAGCTTCTTCTTTGTCCAGCCACTGAGCTGGTCACTGTCAGTTGTCATATAAAATCTACTTTTTGTTGCATGTCACAATCTGATCGAGAAATGGTTCATTGTTGTTGTGTACAAGAGAAGATGACACCTCAAAATGAGGATTTTTTTGATTTTTGGTCAGTTCATGAGACATCCACTTATTGAGCATTTTCACCTTTCCAGTTTGCTTCAAATGCCGAACGATTATAGAATGGTCAACATTGAGGTCTTCTGCAACTTCTCATGTAGTTGTAAGAAAATCAGCTTCGATGATTGCTCTCAAGTAGTCATTGTCAACTTCCGATGGCTGGCCACTGTGCTCCTCATCTTCAAGGCCCTTGTCTCCTTTGCAAAACTTCTTGGACCACCACTGCACTGTATGTTCTTTAGCAGTTTCTGGGCTAAATGGGTTGTTGATGTTGTGAGCTGTCTCTGCTACTTTACAGCTGATTTTGAACTTGAATAAGAAAATCACTTGAATTTGCTTTTTGTCTAACATCAATTTCCATAGTCTAAAATAAATATAAAATAAATGGCAAGTAATAAGTCATTAGCAAAAAAAATAAAGTGATAAATGCACATTAAAATGATCTATAACATAACCACATTTATTTAAGAATGTATACCAATATCAAATAGCAGATGTCAACAGTGCTAAAACGGCAATTACTTTTGCACCAACCTAAGCATTTTTTTCATTTCCAGTCTATCAGAAACTTTCCATTTTACATGTTTTACATGTTTCTCAAAGACACTGACAGAGGCTCGTTGATTCATTTGCAAATTCTCTTTGTATCTTGAGCTCTAATGTCTCAGCCAACAGACTTGAAGACACTATGGGAAAGTGGGTGCTTTTAGCACCTCTAGTTTTCTTACAGTGGTTCAATCCTATTCTCAGTCTAAATATGAGGCTCTTGAAGAAGAAAATGGAATGTACAGGGATTCACTTTTCTTTATACCTCAATATTCCATAATTGATCCCAAGTTTGCCCCTGCCTTGGCCTTCCCCAGGCCCTCAGAGTTACCAAGAAAGCCTTTATTCAGAGTCTGAGCGTTTTTGCAAACCACACTAGCCCTGGTCCCTGTCCATGTCTCTGTTTACCATATGCCTACTTTCCACCTTGTGGATGATTTCTTTACAACCTGAAAGAACAGAACTTACAACAAGATTATTATTGCTCAGTGGGCACATCCAATGTTTTCTCTAGATAAAAATTTTATTAGTTAACTGATGAAATGATTAACTTATTCCACGTCTGATTCTGAAGAGGGCTTGAGGCAGCTGTACTAATCAGCACCCATTGCATTGTACTTATTCAAAACTGTAGACAGTTGCTGAGGGTACGGACCAAGCCTCATCCTTGTATCTTCTTTCCTCAAATGGAGCCTGGTACCAATGATAACAATAGCACCATTTACTGAGCTTTTACTAGGTGACAGGCACTTAAAGCATATTATCTTATTCAATCATCACAGCAATCCTATGGAATAAATGCTGTCACATCTCCATTTTCATGGATTAGAAAACTGTAACATAAAGAGGTTAGTTAATAGGCCCAAGATTCCTGCTATGAAGTAGTGGGGCTGGGGTTGAAATTCTGTTGGCCAAATGCCAGGACATGGCTCTTAGACACTAGACTGTCTGTCTCATCCATTGGGAGCCTCAAGCACAAGTGTTGAACTGAGCGCCCGGCCTCTTCTTTTGCAAATGGAAAATTATCTTCCTTCCCAAAGTATCTTGGCTTATGATTCTGCCTACACTTTCTATTAAATTTCTGAAATTTGCATTTAAAAATGTAGCATAGCCATTTGATTTTGCCCAACAATTTCCCTTTTTGCTATCATAGAGTGATATGACAATGTTCTTTCAAGTTCTTGTAATTCCCACTTCACTGAACCATATCTTCTTGATGGCCAGAATAAAGTTCAAGGTGACACCTATGGTCACTTCCTGTGCCATCTGCTACCCTTCTTTCCAATTCAGTATCTTTTGAGTAGGACATACTCAGTGCTCCCAGGTGGAGTTTCTTCCTGTTATGCCTGAGGATACCATATAGGCATACTCCCATGCTGTTTTAAGTTCTCTTAAGATGTTATGTGTTTTGTTTGACAGATGTGGAAAGCAATATTGTTGCTTACCTGAATCAATGATTTCTTTGAGTAGATCATGGCCACTGCTGTCATTTAAAAGTCCCAGTGGTTCCCTTCTGTAGGAGCTTGTTTCATGAGTGTATCTAGGCCTACCTCTTTAGGTCTTAGACCAATAACTATTTAAAAGTCTTATCTCCCCACAGTGCCCTTGGAGTTTTAGATTGCATACCCTCCATGTGGAATGACTTAAACAACAATTCCAACTACCTATAACTAAAATGATTTAAAGATTGACACAGGAGGACTGAACGCTGGCCCAGAGCCAAGGCTTTACATGGGCCATGCTGCTTCCTCCTCCAAGGCAGAGATGGGTATCTGCAGGATGTCTGCCCACCGGATGGCAGTCCAAATGGGTACCACAAAGTTTTCCTTCATTGCCAGTGTTTTTACACACTGACACAGAGACGTGGAAAAGATATAGAAATGTTGCGGTTTTCTAAAGTTTTATGGTAGAAATTAAGGTCCATGGGCTTTGAAAAAAATATTCTCAAATGTGGGTTGATGTGATCATGTCTATGATCTGAGTTCAGCAACAGGGATGATGAGGGTAGCACAATTGTGTTTGCCATGGTGTGTGTGTGTGTGTGTGTGTGTGTACATACATGTACAATAGCATAGACAAGATTCTCCGCTCACTGTAGCCATTTCCCTTCTTTTTCAGCTTAACATCTTCTTGCTGAGACCAGCTGGTCTCCAAGCACAGGCTTGGGAGTTAATTATCACCCTGGCTAAGAGCTTATAATTTTGTTATCTTCAGCTTTGCTCCAGAAATTCAAATCCAGTTTGTGAATATAGTTCCTTTGTCCTCCTCTCATTTCCAGATTCAAGTCTCCACTGGGAAGAGACATGAAATTGCCATTTGGGCTTCTAGAAGACCACCTGCTTTACTGTTGCACACCATACTAATCCATGGGTTACTGTTTTTCCTAGTTTCTTTTCTTAAAGTTTTGGGCTGTGTTTCTGGAGGGAGTGTGACAAGCATTGTGCCTTTCTAGTGGTGTGGAGTCTCATTTCCTTCTCTGGAGCTCAGAGTCTTGCTCATATCCTCTCCATTCTACTGAGCTCAATGCTGAGTTTTCTGAGGTCGCTGAGCCAGTCACTGGAGGAGCTGGGGTTTCAATCCAGGAGGACTTCACATCAAAGGGGAGCTGCTTTCACCACCCTGTGCAGCTTCCCCCTTGGGAGTCTTAGCATTGGTCTATGTTCCACAGGTTGTCAGTATTTCCCCAGAAAGACCCTTTGTGGGAAGTTTCCCTGAATGCAGAGCTCCATCTGGGCTGACCTTGGGATTCCACTCCTATGTGAGGCAGGAGTTAAAAAGATTCTTAGTTTAGGCCAGGCATGGTGGCTGTGATCCTAGCACTCTGGGAGGCCGAGATGGGAGGATTGCTTGAGCTCAGGAGTTTGAGACTAGCCAGAGACCTGAGCAAGCATGGGACACCACCTCCACTAAATAGAGAAATCTCTAAATAGAAAAATTAGCCGGGCATGGTGGCACCCACCTGTAGTCCCAGCTCCTTGGGAGGCTGAGGGAGAGGATCACAACCCAGGGGTTTGAGGTTGCTGTGAACTAGGCTGATGCCACAGCACTCTAGCCTGGGTGACAGAGCGAGACTGTCTCAAAAAAAATTCTCAGAGGAGAGACTGTTATGGGATGGCCCTGCCTGAACACCTGCAGAATGTGGCCACAGGACATAGAAGACAGAGAAGATCGAGGTAGTCCCAGAGTTTCCCCTGGCTAACCTCCCATATATGTCTCTAAAGATGTGACATTTATGAAAAGGAGCTGGTTTAAAAGGGGATGCTTATGTGAAAATATGAGGAAATGGGCTATTTTCAGCTTTGCTATACTTTAAAGCTTGGAAAATTGGGAGCCACATAGAAGATTAACCCAATCTGTTTCCTGCTGCACTTCCTCTGAAAAAGATCCTCTGAAGGCCTTGCTGCCTGACTCTCATTAAGATAGTCACCGTCATCAAGTTGAATCAGGCCCTGACTCTGGGGTGGGATTGCTTGGCAGGCATATATTTCAAGAGGCTCTGTGGCAAACCCACTGCTTTAGACACGGCCAGGAAGGAGAATGTGGTTTTATTTGGTGATAAAATGAGATTGCAGCTATCAGGGAAAATAGGAAAGAAGAGAATTTCTGATGAGAGTTTTTAGCATGGTGTCAGGACCCCCTAAAGCTATAGCCTATAAGTGACTAATTGGATCAAACCCAGGAGTTGGGACATGCCTGGTTTAAGCTCTAAATAATGTATGAGGACAATGGCTTAGTTCAGCAGCCCTGGGCAGGCTCACCACATTTTATCCATGGAAAGAAGGAGGGAATTCAAAATTTAGGAATCACCTACTAGAGGTACTTGGTTCTTTAATTATGTTATTTTATTTACTGTTAAGAAAACCCCTTTGAGAATGAGTACTCTTATTATCATTCCCATTTTATAAATTAAATACAGAAACTCAGGAAGATTCAGTAACTAGTGCAAGGTTACACGGCTGTCAGTGGTGGAATTTAGACATGACATCTTGGCCCATGCCGTGGAGGTGGCAGATCAGTGTGTTTTGTCTATCTTATAGACAGCTTCATCAAATGGTGACCCTCGATATCACCAAATATCTGCTTTGTCTTTCTCTCTCTCTCACACACACACACACACACATACTGCAAATCATGGCCCGTGAGCACCTGTAGAGAAAGTGTGATTACTAGGACACAGATGGGTTTACTGAAAACAAGCCTTTTCTGATTAAGTTCATGTTTTAGTTGTTGATAAGGTTACTGGATATAACATGTTGCGAGGAGTGACCTTAATGATTGTTGCCCAAAATAGCAACTGTGAGTGCAGGTCACTCCTTGTGGACTGATTGTCAGTAGGACATTGCTCTGACCTTCCACCCTTGGCAAGCATTTCCCCACTGTTTGACCCTTGACCTTTGACCCTGCTTGGGTTCTCACATTTCGATTCTATGTTATGTCCCCAGCTCCTGGTGGGTTACTGACGACTGACTCTGTGTCACAATTTGCCTCTGTGTTTATAAATCTCACAGACAGCCCTTCAAACTTTGGAAATCCCCGCTCCCTTCCAGCCTCTGCTGAGGATGGTATCAGTTTTAAATTCTTATATAGACCTGACAAAGGCCTTGAACGTGTGAAGAGACAAGGGTGGGGGGATCCTGAGAAGGGAGTGGAGCCAGCGTGGGTCTAAAGCAATGCGGGGCAGGAGGACATGAGTAGGCAGCACAGGTAAGTTCCATGCACTGAAAGGACAAATAACATTGACTCCGGGAAGGTGAGTCAGCCAAAGCACCCCCACAGGTGACTGAGAGAGGGGGACAAAGAGGGGACACCTCACCTGTGTGATAAGGAGAATATACCTGAACTGGGGAGACAGCAGCTGTCCTGGTTATCTGTTACCATGTAACAAATCAACCCCATAGGTAGTGGCTCAAAACAACAACAACTTATTTAGCTCCAGACTCTGCAGCTTGAGTGGGACTTAGTGGGGCAGGCTTGTCACTGCTGAATCGCCTTCAGGTGGAGGGCTAGACCAGAGCCTGGTTTTTCACTTCCAAGAGGGGTCACTCATGGGGCTGGCAAGTTGTTTCTGGCTGTTGGCTGGGAGTGTTGCTGGCTGAGGGCCGGGGGCCCTGGTTTCTTTCTACATAGACCTCTTCACGTGGGCCCCTCCACGAGCTGCTTGGGCTCCCCCAGGGCATGGCGCTGGGCTCCCAGAGTGGGTGACCCTGAGAACCAGGCAGAGCTTCATTGCTTTTGGAGACCTTGCCTCTCACAGCGTCACTTTTGCCTCATTCTGTTTGTGGAGTCAGTCACAGACACCAGTCCCCATTCAAGGAGAGGGGACATAGAACTCAGTCTTGATGGGAGAGGCGTCAAAATCGCATTGTAAGAAGAGCAAGTGAGATGGCAGACGTTCTTGTGGCCATTTTTAAAAAATATAATCTGGCCGGGCGCGGTGGCTCACACCTGTAATCCTAGCTTCCTGGGAGGCCGAGGCGGGCGGATTGCTCGAGGTCAGGAGTTCAAAACCAGCCTGAGCAACAGCGGGACCCCGTCTCTACTACAAATAAAAAGAAATTAATTGGCCAACTGATATATATAGAAAAAATTAGCCGGGCATGGTGGCGCATGCCTGTAGTCCCAGCTACTCGGGAGGCTGAGGCAGGAGGATTGCTTGAGCCCAGGAGATTGAGGTTGCTGTGAGCTAGGCTGACGCCATGGCACTCACTCTAGCCTGGGCAACAAAGCAAGACTCTGTCTCAAAAAAAAGAAATAAAATAAAAAATTATACAATCTGCCACCAAAGTCAACGGGGAGAGTGGAAATAAGAGAAGAGGTTACAAAGTGTATTCCCGGGCTCTGGTTTCAGTATCTCTGATCTAAATGTCTGACTGGATTGTTAATTTACAAGGTGATTAACTGATGTTGGAAGGCTCATGGAAAAGGTAGTGTGTTTTGTTCTAAAACAGTATTGAAACTTTTGGTGGTAGAGGTAGCCCAGTTAATGGCTCATTGCTGCCAGTGATAGCTTTGGTGCAGTTAGTGGAACTTGTCTCCATTCTGGTCTGGTCTGAGGGAAGTGGAAGTTTCTTTTAATTGGAGATTTGGCAGAGGAAGACAGGAAGAATTTGTGTAGAACCTCGTGTGTGCATGTATGTCGGCATCTAGGTGGTACCACAGACCAACCGCTACAAGCTGTAAGCCCCTGGGACCAATTCAGCAGCGTGGGAGGATTTGGGCATTGCCCAGTCAGTGGGACAGAAAATCTCAGGCCCTGGAGCCCACAAGGACAACATGATGCCTTACTTAGGTCGAGCCGTATAAAAGCTCACCTGTGCTTTTGAGGCAGATGAGGTTAGATGTGGGCAGGAAGAGGCCTCAGGTAACAGCTGTTTTCTCTTGTCTCATAACAAGCTCTGGGTCCACTAACATGGAGATGGGGTGGGATTAAGGCCTCTTAGAATTGTTAACTATTATTTCTGTAAATGTAACTTTTGTTTTTGCTTTTAAGTGCAGGAGAAAAAAAGTAGTATGGAGAAGAATATCAGGTTAGGGAAGTACACAGCCATGGGCATGGTAAATGTCCAGAGAATCAGTAATTAAACAGTCTATTTGTAAACAGTTACTGTGGCTCGATGGGGAAAAATCAGCTTTCAGGGCTTTTAAACGTATTTGTACATGGGAGGGCTTGCACCTGGTCGGGCTGAATGTGTGTCTGTGCCGGGCAGATTTCACTCTGAATATGTGATTTCCTTCCTGGGTCTTTACAACCTGAGAGAGTATGATTCTGTGCTTTTTCAGTATTTCAAGGCTGCAATATTTCTATCAATGGGCCAAGAAAATTAGAAAATTCAAGTGTCATTAGAATACAAAGTAGTGTTACGAATGGTAGCTTCCTTAGGATTAGGTGCTAAATCACAAACTCTACATTTTGTTTAATTGTATTTGTCAGGCAGGCAACACGTGTTTATCGAGAGCTTACTCTGTTTCAGGTGCTGGGGTAGATGCAGGGCAAATGGTGGAAGAACAACCAAGTCTGCCCTCGAGAAGGTGGAGAATAATTTGGTAAGAAAGTAAATGTGCAAATAAGTGCAAGAATTTATATACATATAAATCAGATAATTTGAGGAACTGTTAAGTGCTGTGAAGGAAACAGAAATTAGCGGTGTAATAGATGTTGACCCAGGCCATCAGGAGGTGTCTCTGAAGGGTGGCATTTAAGAGGAAAACAGCCATAAGACCTGGCTGGGAAGCATCCCCTGGAGAAGGTCTTGGGGAGATGAAGTCAGCGCTTGGAAGACTAGAAATAAGGCCACTGGCTGTGAACAATGAACAAAGGATCTGGGAGAGGCAGACAGGAATACAGCAACATATAACTTTTGGCTAAAGAGTTTGGTTTCACTCTAATAGCAGTTCGAAGCTACTATCTGGCTTAGAATTTAGGAATATCACTCTGGGTATGCAAATAATCAAGTTTGGAAGCAGGACACTGCTGCCCTAGTCCAGATAAGAGATGCTGGTGGCTTAGTCTCGGATGTTGCAATGGAGACGTAAATAGTGATATGGCTTCTGCTTTGCCTTAGAAGTTGAACCAATGGGATTAATGCATGAGTTGCAAAGGACTGGGGGGGGGAGGAGGGAGAGAAAGAGAGAGAGAGGAGGGTGGTGTAGGCATGCAGTTGAAGCAAGTGGATAAGATGATGTAATAATAAAATTATTTTTTATTTGATTATGTACATTTTTTCTCAAGACAGGGTCTCACTCTTTTGCCCAGGCTGGAGTGCAGTGACACAATCATAGTTCACTGTAACCTTGAGCTCCTGGGCTCAAGTGATTCTCTTGCCTCAGCTTCCTGAGTAGCTGGAACTACAGGCATGTGCCACCATGACAGATAATTTTTAAATTTTTTTGTTCAGACAAGGTCTTGCTGTGTTGCTCAGGCTGGTCTCAAATTCCTGGGCTCAAGTGATCCTTGCACCTCGGCCACCCAGACTGCTAGGATTGTGGGCGTGAGTCACTGTGCCCAGTCTTTTTCTTTATTTTGAGACAAGATCATCAGGTGAGAGTGGGGATGTGTCTTACCAGGGAATGTAGTAGTCACAACTGTTAAAGTTGGGTGTTAATTTGAATTTTGAAGACATAAATCAAAAGTGAGGCCAGTAGCATGTTTGTAGATTTTTTAAAGAGTGGTTTATTTCAGGATTTGGCAAATTTCTTCTGTCAAGGATGGATAATAAAGTATTTTTGGCTTTGTGGACCATACTGTTTTTGTCCCACTATTGAACTCTGCCATTGTAGCATGAAACTAGCCATGGATAAGACAGAACTTAACAAATGTGTCTGTATTCCAATAAAACTTTATTTGTAAGAACAGGCAGTGGTCCACATTGGGTCCAAGATTATGGTTTGCTGGCTCCTGGCTTAGCTGCCCAGGTGTCTCTGTGAAGACAGAAGACATATGGACACCAGTAGTCTTTCTTCCCAGATAGTATAATGGAATGAGGGGAGGTGTGGGAGATCAAGGGCATCTACACAAGATTTAAGCAAAAAGTATTGTACTACAGGCTCCAAGTTGGGCAAGGAAGGAAGTGAGCACACGAGGACCATGCTGGACAAGGATTCCAGGTCCCAGTGGGATCAGAGAGTGGCAGCAATGGCAATACCAAAATCCATGAGCTGAAAGACAGGAGGTTAGACAGATAGGGGTGCATGAAAGGGAAGCTCTTCAGAGGGGGGGTAGTTACTGGGGTAATACCCAGCTGGTTGACATGGCACAGAAGGAAAGGTTATCTGAAACTGAGAGGAGATATTGTTGGTTGGATCAACTGTGTATGTTCCAAGGATGATGATGTAAGAGGTGTTGAAAAGGAAGACAGTGATCCAGGGCCTAAAATCTTCAGTAAATGAGGAGGAATGACCATGAGGTCAGCAGATGACCACAGCAATGAAGAGCAATGAGGGTAAAGACTGACGGCTTGGACTTCAAAAGAGCTGGGTTTATGAGTGAGGAAAGGGGGTGCTTCAAGGGGAAGAATGAAGGATACTGACCCCACCTCCAGGCACAGTGTACCATCCGTGGGGAGAAAGGTGACCACTGCCGAGACAGCTGCAGGGTATTTGGTGTGCATAGTAGACAAACAAGATGTTCCATTAAATCAAGGAAAGGAAAGGACATTTCAGCCAAAGGCCAAGGCCCGAGGAGAATTTAGTGATATGGAGGATGAGTGCCAGTGGCCACAGAGGCTGTTCTTTCTAAGCTGGAGGAGCTGCAGCCTTTGAGAGCACATGGTGGCCATGCACCTTGGGCAGTGGCCCCTTTTCTGGAAATACAGGGGAGTAGGTGTGTAGAGTGACAGTTAAGAGAACAGGGCACTGAAAGCCTCTGGTCAACTGTCCCTTCTATGGTATGTGAAGACAGGTTTTTTCAGTTCCCTTTTTCATGCATTTTTAATAGACTTGATTGATGACTGATTGTTAATTGATAAATGATAATTGTGCATATGTATGGGGTACAATGTAATGTTTTGATCTATGTATACATTGTAGAAAGATTCAATCAAGCTAATTAACATATCCATCCACCAACTTGGACTTCAAAAGAGCTGGGGTGGTAAGAATGTTAAAAGTCTTTTCTTTTAGCAATTTTGAAACACACAATAACTTATTATTAACTCTGGTCACCATGCAATGCAATAGCCTTCTAAAATTTATTCCTCTAGGCTAACTGACATTTTGTGCCCTTTGATGAACATCTCCCCTTTGCCCATCCCTCCCCGCACCCCAGCCTCTGGTAACCATTATTCTATCTCTTCTTTTATGAGGTTGACTTTTTTAGATTCTACATGTATGAGAGATCATGCAGTATCTGTCTTTCTGTGCCTGGTCTATTTCATCTAGCATAATGTCCAGTTCCTTTCATTATAGGAAATACAGAGACCAAATTATGCTCGTTCAGAGATTTAGATTGGGATGGCTGGAACCATGTTTAAATAATTATAAAGACCTTAAGAGCTCATATTTAATTAAGATTTGTACACGTATTACTTAAATTCAGGATAACTGTCTTCTCATAGCATTTCTGGAAGGGGTTAAAGGTTTTCCAACCAGCAGCAGGTTCCTTGATTTTGCAGTGGGATAAGTCAGATTGGATGGTGGCAGTGACATCTGGCCTACACAGTAGAACACATTCTAGAAATGTCTTTGCACTAAGGTGAGGCACATGTGTTAGGATCTGGCCCCCTGAGTCTGTTTTTTCCCTTCCCCTGGCAGAACAAGTCTCTGTCAAATCCAGCAGAATAAGATGCCACAGGGGAGAGATGCCCAATAACAGGTTACAGCTAAGGACATCCCAGGAAGTGAGAGCTGAGTTTTGTGTCCCTACGAATGGATATATTTTAACTTGACATTTCCTTTGCTAACAAAGAGGAAAAGAAAGGAGAATAATACCATATAATAAAATGATATGGGACAATTGGGAAATGGAAATTAGGCCATATTAATAAAATTTTAATCATATAATTACATTCTTAAGTTAGGCGATTGACTTACTTGCTCTTAATTTGGGTGGGGAAAGCAATTATTGTGAAATTTTATGCACTCTTTTGTGGGCTGTGGGTGAAGGCACAATGGAACTTAAAACCGGGGATGCAAAGCTGCAGGCTCCACTGGAGATGCCTGCTACTGGACTCTGATGGAACTTATTGAAAAGCACTATATCATTTTCATTCTGTGATTTTTTCTCTGTGTGTATATGCATGTGTGTGTGCTATATTTGGAAAAGGTGCCAGAGTTGTACCAAAGATTACTGGGAACCAATGTATTAATACATAATTTGAGGAAGTGCCTGGAGGCAAGGGAATATGGGAATGCTTCTAGAACTGCAGAAGTAAGCAGGATGTTCTGCATCCCCTTGGAATGCCACACCGACTCTACCATGTTCTTAGGGGAAAAAAGACGATTTTCATTTAAAATTGTAATTGACATCAACGATCAGTTTCCTGCAAAGAGCAGTGGTTGATAAATGGATTCTAATAAATTGTCAGCTTTTAATGGTTTGTGTTTCGAAAGATGCCAGAAATTTCCACAAAAATGTTAAGAGCTTTTTATAGAAAATGTTAGAGTAGAAGGCTAGGCATGTAGGAATAAGTAGCAAAGGACTGATGCATTAATTCTACAAATGCTTACCACTTCCTTATGAAAGTTGTCTTATTATCCATATATCATGCATTATTCTAGGAGTTGGGGGCAAAGTAGTAATCAAAACAGATAGAAATTTCTACTCCCATAGAGCTTGCATTGTAATAGAGAGAAACAGATTGTAATATATATGTATACATATATATGTGTATCTATGTGTGTGTGTATATATATATATATGAAACATAAACTGTGCAGATCAGTTAGGGAAACAATTTTCTTTTGTTTTAAATGTTAGTAGTGCAAGTGCCCATCAATACATCAGGGTGAAACTTAAAGCTGGAAAGGTGAGCAAGGAATGGTGGAGGCAGGGAGTCAGTTTTCAATAGGGTGGTCAGGGAAATCTTTCCTGGGAAAGAGCATTTCAGCAACGATTTCAGGACGTAAGGGATAAGAAGTGTGCAAGAAAGAATGGTCCAGGCAGAGGGAGTAGTGGTTGCAAAAGCCGTGACCCTGCAGCATGCCTTGGGTGTCTGCAGGCCAACAAGGAGACTTGTGCCTGGGTGGAGTCAGGTGGGAGCAGTAAGAGGGGCAGGCAGAGAGGGAAGCGTGCGGGAGCAGTGTGTGTTGAGCCTCGCAAGTCATTGTAAAAACGTCCACGGCTTCTCTAATTCAGATGGAGTAGCTAAGGCTGACTCTTTTTTTAATAGGCTCATTCTGGATGAAATATGGAGATTAGTTTGGAGGCCAGCAGTACTGCTAGCAGGAAGACCTGTTAAGAGGCTATTGAAATGTTCCAGGTGAGAAATGATAGCTGCTTTGGACCAGGGTGGTAACAATGAAGGTGGGAGAAGGGGTCAGATTCTGAGTATATTTTTGAGGAGAACTATGACTATTTGCTGATAGATCGAGTGTGGGAAGTGAGAAAGCAGAGGAATTAAAGATGAGGCTAAGCTTTTGGACCTGAACTACTGGAAGGATGGAGTTACCATTAATTGTGCTGGTAAAGATTCAAGTTTTGTGCTTGCTATATTTGAGCTGCCTCTTGGGCATCCAAGCAGAGGGGCCTTGCAATTAAATATATGAGTCTGGAAGTTGAAGGAGAGGTCTCAGCTGGAGCTGGAGCCTGAGCACCATCAGCATAATGATAGTATCTAAATCCACAACACTGGGTGAAAACACTAAAACAGTGTGTGTAGATACAAAAAGAAGGTTAAGCGAAGACGGAGAATTGTCCATTGATTTTAGCAACCTGGGGGTCACCAGTGACTTCGACAAGAGTGGTGAGGGGTGACTAACCTGATTGCAGAGGATCCAAATGAAAATGAAAGGAGAGAAATTTGAAAAACCAAGCAATTACAATTCCTTTTATTAACTTTATTGTAACGGGCAAGCAGAGAAATAGTGTAGCAGTTGAAGGGAGAAGTGTAGTCAAGAGAGCGATTTTATTATTTATTTATTTTTTAGTATGGGAGAAATAACATCTTGTTTGTAAACGATCCACTAGAGGGAGAAAGCGATGATGCAGGAGAGAAGGAGAAATGCCAAGCTCCCCTGGCAAGCAGGCGCAGAGGGCAGGGATCGGCGGTGGAGGGGTTGCTGCTAGCTGGGAGCTGAGCAGTCAGTCCCTGGCACACAGAAGGGAAGACGAAGGATTTAGGCTCTAATTCTGGGTGGGACAGAGAGATATTGGAGTTTATTCAAGATGCCTTCTGATTGCTTCTGTTGGATTTAGGAAGTTCAGGAATAGAGTGCAGAAAGACGTTATCTAAATCTGCAGACACTAATTCTCTACCGGCGATCTTGGGCGCAGACTAGATCTGATCCGAGATGCCTTGGTTAGCTTCAGACGCCATGGGTGGGGGTGGGCCAGTGTGCTCGCTCCTATGGGGTCTCGGCCTGCAGCAACACCGCCTTGCGCACTGCCACCAGGATCCAGTCATTGACGTGGGTCCCTGCGTCCTAGGTACCATCTCTGCATTATGCCTGCTTTACATATCCCTTCCTTCTGAAGGAGTAGATGGAAATAGATCCTGGGATGGGGAAGAGGGCTGTTAATCTGGAAAGTGCTTCTGTAAATACCTAGCTTATAAAGGATTAAAAAATTTTTTTAGTGGCTGCCCTAGAGTTTATAATATACATTTGCAACTAATCTAGGCCCATTCTAAAAATAACACTATACTACTTCACAGATAGTATGGTTACCTTATATCAGAGATTTCCAAATTCTTCCTTCCTATACCTTATAACATTGTTGTCATTTATTTCACTTATTCACAAGTTATAATCACCAAATATATGGTTGCTATTAGTATTTGCAGCAAACCATTATCTGTCAGATCAATTCAGAGAAATGAATTAGATACTTATTTTTAAGAAAAATAAAAGATTTTAATTTACCTTCATTTATTCCTTCCTTTTTCTATGTGGATCCAAGTTTCTGACCTGTATATTTCGTTCTTTCTGAAAAACTTCTTTTTAACAGTTCTTACATGTCTACTGGTGACAAATTCCCTCAATTTTTGTTAGTATGAGAAAGTCTTTATCTCTCCCACACTTTTGAAGGATATTTTCATTCAGGATACAAATTCTAGTTTGGTGGAGTTTTTTGTTTGTTTGTTTTTATTTTTCCCTTAACACTGTAAATATTTCATTTGATTCTTTTTGCTTCATGGTTTCCGAAGAAAAGTCCTATGTGAGTCTTATCCTTGTTCCTCTATAGATAAAATGTTTGTTTTTCCTCTGGCTTCTTTCAAAATTTTCTCTTTGGATAGGTTTTTTGCAGTTTCAATATGATGTGACTAGTGCACATGTTTTGGTAGTTGCGCTTGATGTACTCTCAGCTTCCTGGATCCACGGTTTGGGGTCTGTCACCAATTTTGAAAAATTCTTAGCTGTTATATCTTCAAATATTTCTTCAGTTCTTATTGCCCTTTCTTCTCCTTGTGATATTTTTATTATGCATATGATATTACATCTTTTGTAAGTGGCCCATGGTTCTTGGATGTTTTATTCCCTTTTTTCTTTTGTCTTTCTTTTTTTGCTGAGATTTTCAATTTGGGAAGTTTCTATTGGAATTTTTTCAGGCTCACTCTCTTTCCTTCGACATGTCCAGTCCACTGATGAACCCATCAAAAGCATCCTTCATTTGTGTTTTGTTTTTTGTTTCTAGCCCTTCCTTTTGATTCTTTCTTAGAGTTTCCATCTCTCTGCTTACATTACCCATCTCATCTTGAATGTTGTCCACTCTTTCCATTAGAGCCTTTATCATATTAATTATTGTTATTATAAATTCCCAATCTGATAATTCCAAAATCACTGCTATGCCTGAATCTGGTTCTGATATTTGGTTTATCTCTTCAGATTTATTTTTTAAATTTAATTATTTTTCCTCTTAGCATGCTCTATAATTCTTTTTATAAGGTGAAGATGATGTAATGGGTAAAAGGAACTGAGGTAAATAAGCTGTTATGTGGTTTAACGTTTTTCTGCCTAGGAGTTAGGCTCTTTGTCTATTGTTCCATATAGTTATAGGTGTCAAAAATTAAAGTTTTTTCTAGTGTTCTTTTTTTTTTTTTTTTTGGTCTCCCCTGTTTTTGAATTTTCCTGGAGACTCATTCTTGAATAGAGTCTGAGCCTTGCAGCTCTTTTTAGCTGTAATCTCCCGTTATTATATAGGAGCCCTGTTGATGAGCCCTTTTATTTTCCTATGACTGGGCCTCAGTCTTTGGCTGGGCCTGTGCCCATGCTGTGACCTTCACAAGCGCTTCTCAGCTCCCTTCCTCGTCCTCTTAGTTGACTCAGGAAGGCCAGAAGCAGCTGAAGTGGGTATTTCCTCTCGCCCTTACTGGCTAGGCCCTGATAAAACCCGTGGCGGTGAGGCTCTGGTAAAACAGTTTCTTTTGAGGACAGGCCTTTGTTAATGAGAACAGAAAGCTCTGGGTTTATTTTAAAATGGTTACTTTCCCCCTCCCCCTTCCCAAAGCACGGGGACATTTTCTCTGATCTCTACCCCAATAACTTGATGGGGCTCCCGGAGTTAGAAGTCATGGAGACGTCCCCACCCCACAGAAGGTGGGCCCCCAGGAGACTTTCTCTCTTGTATTAGCCTTTACTGAGCCTCCAGAAATTAGTTGATTGTCCTTCAAGTGTTCCTACCAGCCCACAGCTGTGGCTTCTGCCCATGGTAAGCTCTAATCCTCTGCACTCACCTCTATCTGCAGATTTGGGGCGAGGACTTTTCTCTGTTCCCTCAATCTTCTGAAGGATCAAAGAAGAGTTGTTGATTTTTCAGTTTGTTCGGGTTTTTCTTGTTGTGAGAGTGGGAGTGACAACTGCCAAGCTCTTTACCTGTGGAACTGGAAACTGGAGCCCAAATGTTTTTCAATGGGAAATGATTCAGGTTAGGAGACACTTAGCCTAAAGGAAAACAAAGGAGAAAAATCAATACCAAAGAAACTGCTTGTTCAAAGGACAGAAGATAGATGGTCAATTGGACAAGTGAAGGGAAATAAGAAGGGGAGATTTTCATCTTTTGACAAGAGTTTATAATGATATTTTGACACAAGCAAAATCAAATCTCTTTCTTCCTCCTCTTCTTTTCCTCTCATCTCTTCCTTCTCTTTACTCTCATCTTCCTTTATATCCTCCTCTCTCTTCTCCTTGGGCCTTTTCCTTTTCTTCCTTTGTGCTGAGAGTGTGAGAGATATCGTCTACGATCCAGGCATGTCAGCTGTTGGCATTTATGCTAAGGGTGGTGGCTCATCTCCTTTGAGGCCAGCTGTGCTGCCAGGCCAGACAGGTGCTTCACACTGAGGTCACCTGCACACTCGTGTGGGAGCCTGTCCCACACCTTTTATGTAATCATTAGGAGGACTCTTTTTTTTTCTCTCAAATATTCTCTTAATTTTTTAAAAACCACTTTATTGAGGTATGACTGACATACCAAAAGAGGTACGTATTTAATGTATACAAATTGATGAGTCTGGAGATAAGTATATCCCAGTGAAACCGTCACTACCGTCTATGCCATAAATATACCCATCACCTCCGAAGGGAGGACTCTTGCACGATCCTTTCTGTACATTTTATTGTTATCGACAATAGGGCAGACGTAGGATAGCTTGGCTCTTGGGGATTGCCTCTGGAGGTTGCTACCTGAAGTGAGGATGATTTACTCACTTACCAAGTGCAGAAGACAACTGTCTAGGAGTCTAAGAGACTGGTTGGAAGCTACCACATTCCCCCTCTACTTACCAGGTTAGAGTTTATGGTGGCGCTTTCATTGTTTTTAATACACTTTGCTTATACTCTTGTGAACCATTTCAGTCTTCATTAATTTTCACAGGGCTCTAGCTGTAGACAGAGTGAACATATAAGCTCTCACTCTTTTTTTTTTTTTTTTTTTTTTTTGGCTTCAGTGGGAAGCTATTCAGAAGCAACTGCTGCAGCCTAGTGAGTCAGCAGTTCTGGCTTTTGAAAATCTCAGGACAGCACATTACTGGATGATGGACAAAACTGTAACCGTCTAGACCCTGACCACAGGTATGTGCCTTATCAAATGCGTGATGCCGTTAATACCAAGACATACAATGTCCTTAGAATCTCGGTTACCAGGGTAGACTATTCTGGGGACTCAAACACTAAAAAGTTCAGGGAATTTTTCTGTAATGCTTGGTCTTCCAGGGATCCCAGGAACCTAGTTAGAAAGTCCAGACTGTATCTTCACTCAGTCTCATGCTAACTGTTTTTCGCAGAGCTTCAAGAAATCTCTAAATATAGTAGTAAACATCCAGGAGCCCTGAATGGGGGAAATGGTGAAATGAGAGGGCATCGGGTTGGCCACAGGTGGGAGAGATCAGCAGACGTGTCTTGTGAAGAAGGATGAGAAGGGCCAGGGTTTGCATCCTGGGCACAGAGTGTGGAAAGGTAGTCAAACAAGGCCTGGCTCGTGGAGGAGGACAACAAAGCCCATCTGGGTGAGAACGTGGAGGTGAGTTGGACTGGCATTGCCTTCCGGGGAAGGTAACTCAAAAGGAAAAAGGAAGAGATACATAATCAGGCTTTTGCTTCTGTATCTCAGGCTTAATTACCTTTAAAGGACAAAGACTCAGGACCCAGGATGCTGGGAACTGAAACCCAGTTCTGCCACTTACCAGCTGTTAAACCCTGGACAATTTACTTAACCATCCTGTTCTCATGGTCATTATGAGAATCAAATGATTTGATAATTATAAAGCTCTTAGAATACTGCCTGGCGTGTTGTCATGTTGTAAGCACTGCTGGGTACATGAGTCCCATATTGCATAAGCATGGGTTGCTTGCTCTGAGTGATGTTCTGAGTTATGGGGTTGCCTGCTGCATGCGTGTAGAGGTAGGGTTTGGTTCTGCCACTGAGATTTCTAATGTGCAATACTCAGCAAAAATACTTATTTTCCTGTGGATGAGACTAAAAAATACTGGGTGGAGCCAAGGTTACAAGTGGATCATGGAGATTGTGCACCCCACCTGGTATATAGTCCCTGGTTAAGGTCAGCTTGGAGAAGCGTTTCCACGGGTTTTGTTCAACCACAGCTGACCATAGCTATCCTGCAGCACAGGCTCTTTGGGACGTGGTGAAGATATAAAGGGTGTGCTCACTGGAGCTATGGGGGATATATCCCGTATATGTCGGTTTAAAGAATTCAGATCCCCAAAGGTGTCATTCAGCCTACGTTCTTGCTTGTCTCACTGTAATTCTTAACACTGTTCTCCCGTTATTGTTAGTCTACACTGCTTGGGTGTGCCTGTGCCCATTGTATACCCTTTCCTCATGCCATTCCTTCTTCCGACATTCAGATCATGCCTTTCTTAGACGATCAGCAGAATAAAGACCTTCCTCTCTAGGGCACGTTCAAGGCCATGGTGCTCTAATCACAGCCCAGGGAACTGCCTGCAGCTCTTGGAGGCTCAAGACAGACCCAGGGCTTTGTTGGCAAATCCTGGCTTTGCCTTGGATGGCAGGATGAGGCAGCTGCCCGTCCCTGTGGGCTCGGTGACTGACACACACGTGTTTATTTCACACCGAGCAAGATGCTGTCGACCTTGCGAAGGAAAGGGATCTTGCCACTCCAGTGGGGACTTGCTCGCACCCTGATCTGTTCACACCACTTCCCTCTGTGTGGTCCCCTGTGTCAGCGGCGAGGAAGGGCACGTCGTTTGAAGGTTTATTAACCACTTTGGTGTGGCGCTCACCGGCCGCGAAACCCTGCCCACAGCCGGCACTCCCAGTCCGCACGATGGTCTGTGCTGTGCGTTGACACGACTCCGTCTTGCTCCTGTGTCATGAGGAAAGCTTTAAAGCACTGAAAGCTTGTTTCACTTTACAGGCAGCTTTACTTGTAAATCAGAATAGGTAACACATACATATGTGTTTTCATTACGTTATTTTTAAATGTTCGTAATTTTATTTTGATAAATGAAAAATTAGAAAAGTCATATCACGGCTGTCGCTAAAGTCGACGCTCAGCTGTGCGCCTTCGGATCACGGCTGTCGGCTAAAGTCTCTGTGCACGTTCATCCGCGGCTGTCGACTATAGTCGACGCTGGCACCGAAATGGTTAAATAGACTGAACTAGGCAGGGAGACCATGAAAGGGCTCTATTATTCCCCCTCTCCGCCTTCAGTGCCCTTCTGTCTGCCCTCCCCGCCCACCGCAGGATCACACCTAGGGCAGGTGTCAGGGTGTTTCTGGTCCGTTTCAGATATTAGAATAGTCACATCTTCAGGTATTACCAGGTCTGGATCACTTTAATGGAAGCTTCCTTCCCAGGTGCAGTGTGAAGCCTCTGCTCTGCCCAGCCCAGGCCCGACTGTGTCCAGGATGGGCGCTGGGACAGGCCGCTGTGCTCCTTCCCTCCGCCCCCCTCGCCCTGCCCTCTCGCTGCCCCTGCGTCCTCCCGGATTTGGCCTGGGAGGAGGGAGTTACTCATTGTTTTTAATTTGTGTCAGGTACTGTTCAGGGTTCTGGGTATAAGCCAGTGTGATAATGTCCTGCTTCTTGGAACTCTAATACACTAATTTAAGCAGGGTGAAGATAAACATTAATAAAAATATAATAGGCTGGGCGCGGTGGCTCGTGCCTGTAATCCTAGCACTCTGGGAGGCCGAGGCAGGAGGATCGCTCAAGGTCAGGAGTTTGAAACAAGCCTGAGCAAGAGCGAGGTCCTGTCTCTGTTAAAAATAGAAAGAAATTAATTTGCCAACTAAAAATATATAGAAAAAATTAGCCAGGCATGGTGGCACTTGCCTGTAGTCCCAGCTACTCAGGAGGCTGAGGCAGAAGGATTGTCTGAGCCCAGGAGTTTGAGGTTGCTGTGAGCTAGGCTGATGCCACGGCACTCTAACCCGGGCAATAGAGTGAGACTCTGTCTCAAAAATTAAAAATAATAATAATAATAAAAATATATATAATATATATCTTAAGGAAATAGGGGCTGTAGGGAAAAGTAAAGCAGAAAAGGAGAACAGGAATTTCTAGGACTGGGGTTTGCTATTTTATAGAGTGGTCACTGAAGGAGTTTCAGGACAATAAGGGAATAAGCCATGGAGAATGTAGGGAAGAAAATCAGAGCAGAAGAGACAGTTGTGCAAGGGACCCAAGGAGCCCAGCGTGGCTGGGGGCTGAGTGAGATGGAGAGGAGTGGACATCGGGGCAGAAAGGCGGTAGGACAGGGTGGGGGGCAGTTGTTCAAACGTTAAGGTGAGAAGCAGGGAGACCAGTTGAGGAGTTATTGCAGCAACATAGGAATAGGAGGACATCTGGACAGAGCCTGACACTGCCCATGACAAAGACTCTCTTCTGAGAGTGAACAGATGCTGGAGGTTTGAGGATCAGGGAGAAGATGTGAAGGAGAGGAGGGAAGGGAGAGAACTAGGGAAATGTGATTGCAGGATCGCAGCAGCTCTAGTGGCCACTTGAGGTTAGTGGTCATGAATTCAAACACAAATTGGTCATCTTGGTTTTACTTTAGTGGCATTCTGAACGTAACTTTGTGGATTATTTGAAGACTCCTGTATAAGGACCTCTTCTGTACCTCATGCCCTTTGTGACTTCTGTCAACCCCTATGAGGCAGAATGCTTCTGTGATCTTGCATCTTGGCAGGCCACGCCCTTGTACAGCATCCTTCAAAAGTGACTTGGGATTTTTTTATTTTTTATATTTTTGCACTTCCCACAGCATCCCTGTTGCCTTGTCTTCCTGTTGGTGGTGGATGCAGCTGAGCCCCGTTGTCCTCGCCCCTTGCCCAGCCACAGTGGCTGATTCAGACCTGTCCAGGTGGGAGTCTGTAAACTATCTCCTTGTAACCCACACATTAGAAGTTGCATGTCAGGTTCTTCCAAGAACTTTCCAGTCTTGATAGGGTAGCAGTGGGTGTCAAACCTCCATGTTTCTGCAGCCCAGAAAGTCTCTAGCTAGAGAATAAGATGGTAACTTGCTCATCTGAAAAGTACAGCCTTGGATCTCTCTGCATTCTTCCTGTTAAAAAAAGACAACCTTTTTATTTGGAAATAATTTCAAACTTACAGAAAGATTGCTAGACTAAAAATACTGCACCTGTATAACAGGACACGTGTATACTGTATACTATAGAGACAGGACACCTGTATACTCTTTACCCAGATTCATCTACTGTTAACTTTTTACTCCAGGTGTGTATCATTCATGTGCTCTTGCTCTGTAAGAGGAGACTCTATAAGAAATCTCTCTCTCTCTCAATTGCTTCTTAAATCCTTCAGTATTTATTTTCCAAGAGTAAGGATATTCTCTTACATAAATACAACACAGTTATCAATTTTGAAAATTTACATTGATATAATTATTTTATCTAATCTCTCATCTCATATTTCAGTTTAGCTGTTGATTTAATAATGTACTTTAAAAGAATTTTCCCTTGAGTACAGGATCCAGGCTGGTGTTGCATTTAATTGTTCTGTCTCTTTATCATCCTTTAATTTACAACATTTCCACATAATTTTATGACACTGACATTTTTGAAGAGTACTTTCACATCCTTTAAAAAATAAAACATTTCAAATTTTCTGTTCACCTAATATTACCACTATGTAATTCTAGAATATTTTCATCATTCCAAAAAGAAGCTTTGTGCCTATTAGCAGTTAGTCCCCTCTAGCCACTCCTTCTGGGCCCTAGAATACATTAATATGTTTTAATTCTCTATGCATTTACTTACTCTGAACATTTCACATAAATATTGTCATATAATGTAAGACCTTTTGTGTCTGGCTGCTTTGATGTAGCAGGTTCATTCTTACAGTGTGTGTGTGAGTACTTTCTGGATGAATAACGTTCCTCAGCTGATGGATATTTGAGTTGTTTCCACTTTTTGGCTATTACAAATAATGCTGTTGTGAACATTCATGTACAAGTTTTTGTATGAGCACATGTTTTCATTTCACTTGGGTATATTCCTAGTAGTGGAGTTGCTGGGTTATAAGGTAACTCTGTGTTTAACTTTTTGAGGAGCTGCCAAACTGTTTTCTAAAGTGGCTGCACACTTTTCATTCCTACCACCAGTGAATGAGGATTCCAATTTTTCCACATCCTGTCAACACTTCTTTATGTCTGTGCTTTTGAAGGTGGATGTGAAGTGGTGTCTCCTTGTGGCTTTGATTTGCATTTCCCTAATGATTAACAATGCTGGGAGTCTTCTCATGTTTTTATTGGACACTTGTATATATTCTTTGTGGAAATGGTTGTTCAAATTTTTTGCCCATTTTTTAAATCGGGTTGTCTTTTTATTGTTTCGTTATAAGTGTTCTTCATATATTCTATACTAGATCCTTAGCAGATATATTTACAAATGATCTTTCCCATTCTGTGAGCTATCTTTTCACTTTCTTAATAATGTACTTTGATGCATGAAAGCTATTAATGTTAATGAAATCCAATCTATTTTTCTATTACCTGGGATTTTTGGTTGCTTATGCTTTTAGTGTCGTATCTAAGAAACCATTGCCTATATCAAGATCATGAATACATACTCCTATGTTTTCTTATGAGCTTTGTAGTTTTAACTCTTAAATTTAGGTGTTTGATACATTGAATTAATTATTGTATATGGCAAAAAGTAGGGGTTCAACTTCATTCTTTTTCATGTAGATATTCAGTTAACTCCTTTTTTTTTTTTTTTTTTGCAAAAACCATTCTTTCTCTACTGGATTGTTTTGGCACACTTGGTGAAAATCAATTGACCATGAATGCACGGGTTTATCATGGACTCTCAGTTCTATTCTGTTGATGTATATGTAGTTATGCTATTATCACACAGTCTTTATTGTTGTAGCTTTGTAGTAAGTTTTGATATTGGGAAATGTAAGAATTCTAACCCGGTCCTTCATTTTCAAGATTGTTTTGCTATTCTGTGTCTCTTACATTTACATATAAATTTTAGGGTTAGTATGTCAATTTCTTAAAAAAAGGCAACTGTAATTTTGGTAGGAATTGTATTGAATCTGGGGAACAATTTGGGGAATATTACCATATTAGCAATGTTAACTATTCTGATCCATGAACACAGGATATTTTCCATTTATATAGGTCTTCACTTTTTTTTTTTGCAATTATGTTTTACAGATTTTAGGTTTCAAGTTTTTCACTTCTTTAGATAAATTTATTCCTATGTATTTTATTCATTTGGATACTATTGTAAATAGACTGCTTTCTTAATTTCATTTTTAAAGTGTTCATTGCAAGTATAAAAATGCAGTTGATTTTTATATGTTGATCTTTTATCCTGCAACCTTGCTGAACACTTTTATTAGTTATAATTTTTTTGTGAATTGCTTAGCATTTTCTATATGTAAGATCATGCCACATGAAAATAGATATAATTTTAGTTCTTCTTTTCCAAACTGCATGCCTTTCATTTCTTGTTTTTGCCTAATTGCCCTGTATAAAACTTCCAATAAAATGTTGACTAGAAGTGGTAAGAGCAAAAATATTTGACTTATTCATGATCATAGGAGCGAAGGTTTAAGTTTTTCACATTTATGTATGGCATGAACTGTGGGTTTTTCCCCTACTTTAGTCAGCTCCCCATCTGTGGTTTGACTTTGTGCAGTTTCAGTTACCTGTGGTCAACTGTGGCCTGAAAATGTTATATATAATAAGATATTTTGAGAGACAGAGAGAGAGAGAGAACATAAGCACATTCATATAACTTTTTTTATAGTACATTGTTATAATTGTTTATTTTATTATTATTACTATTAATCTTTTACTGTGTCTAATCTATAGATTAAACTTTATCATAAGGTATATATTATAGGAAAAAATATATAGAGAGTTAATTACTATCTGTAGTTTCGGGCATCCACTGGAAACCTTGGAACATCTTCCTCTTGGATAAGAAGGGACAACTGTATGTTCTTTATCAGATTGACATTTCCTTCTATTCTTCATTTGTTGAGTGTTTGTCACGGAGGGCATTAGGTTTTGTCACATGCTTTTTCCATGTCTATGGAGATAAGCTGTGGGTTTGTGTCCTTATTCTATTAATGTGGTTTATTACCTTGATTGCTTTTCATGTGCTAACCAACCTTGCATTCATGGGATAAGATCTACTTGGTCGTGGTGTATACTCCTTTTAATATGCTGGCATATGGAATTTGGTACTGTTTGTTGAAAAGTTTTGTATCTATATTCATAAGGGATATTCATTTGAAGTATTCTTTACTTATGATGCATTTGTCTAGTTTTGACATCAGAGTGATGCCTTATTCTCCTAGAACAAGATGGAAAGTTTTTTCTCTGCATCTATTATTTGGAAGAGTTTGTGAAAGATTGGCTTTAATTTCCCTTTAAGGTTGTTGGCTTTTCTTCATGAAACATTATTTTGATTATTAACTCAAACTCTTTACTAGCTATAGGTATATTCAAATTTTCTATCTCTTCTTGAATCAGTTTCAATAGTTTGTGTCTTTCTAGGAATTTTTCTATTTCATATAGGTTATCTAATTTATTGCCACATAATTTTTCTTAATATCCCCTTGCAAGTCTTTTTATTTCTGTAAGGCTGATAATAATGTTCTCTCTTTTATTTCTGAATTTTGGCAATGTGAGTATTCTTTTCTTCTTTTTCTTGTTTATGCTAGCTAAAAGTTTGTCAATATTGCTAATGTTTTTAAGAAACCAATTTTTGTTTCATTGGCTTTCTGTAATGTCTTTTTATTTTGTTTCATTGATTTCTGATCTAATCTTCATTTTAATCCTTTCTTCTGCTTGCTTTAGGTTTAGTTTTATCTTCTAGTTTTTTAAGGTGAAAGTTTAATTATTAATTTGAAATCTTTCTTCTTTTAAATATACATATTTATAGCTATACAATTTCTTCTGAGCACTGGTTTTGCTGAATCCCATAAGTTTTGTTATTGTGTTTTAATTTTCATTCATCTCAAGGTATTTCCTAATTTTTCCTTTGACTTATTCTTTGACTCATTGATTATTTAGGAGTGTTTCATGTAATTTCTAAATATTTGTGAATTTACTAAATTTCTGTATGTATTGACTCCTAACTTTATTCCATTATGTTTGGAAAATATATTTTGTATGATTTCAATCCTTTTAAATTTTTGAGACTTGTTTTATCTTTTAACATATAGTCTATCCTTGAGATTATTCCATGCACACTTGAGAAGAATGTATATTCTGCTGTTATTGGATAGAGAACTCTGTAGATGTCTGCTAGGTCTAGTTGGTATATAGTGATGTTCCAGTCTTCTATTTCCTTGTCAGTATTCTGTATAGTTGTTCTATCCATTATGAAAAGTGGGAACATTGATGTCTCCAACTATTATTATTATTGTTGAGGTGTGTTAATTCTTACAACTGCATGATAATATGTAATTATCTCAAAATAAAATCTTTAATGTTGAAAAACTGCACAGAGAATGTCCCTTACTTGCTTTTTGCTTGGGTTTAGTTGTTGGGGACCTCTCCTTACTTCATTACTGCCAATTTGAGAGCCTTAGCTGAACTGCTAAATGGAAAGAAAAGCTCCCATTTAACATCCTGCTATTGAAGTGTCATGATGAATCAGACTACAGTGGGCCAAGCAGGCGGTGGGGGCTGAGCTCTGGGCATGACCAAGTTGGTGTAAGAGGGATTGTCCAAACACAAGATGATTAGGTCTCAATGTCTGCAGAGTGGAGTCTCAATTATAGGTCAATAATAGAGTTAGAAATTGAACTGGTTGAGGTCAGAGCGGTCAGTGTAGCTCAAGCAAGGTTGAAAATTAAAAACTAGGAGGAGGGGACATTGGGTATCACTGTGTCAGAGATAAATTAGGTAGGCTCCAAAGTGGAGATCAGGAGATCCCACCAAATCCAAGGAAAGGATTCTTTCTGGGAGTATACCTCGATTCTGGCAGAGTCCTTCCTGATTCCTTATTTATGCTGCTTTTATTCATGTTCTGTCCTCAAGAGGATGTCTCTACCTCTTTAAAAGTGCCCAGAACTTCTAACAATGGGCTCCCTGTGTGCCTGCAGGAAGAGGACACCTGTATCTGGCCAAAAGGCCACATGTGGCCAAGGTAGGCTGACCTATGGAAAGTGTCTGGCTCTACCTCCAGCCCATAGTAGAGACTCAATGGAGGGGGCTTCCTGTTTGCTCTTCTCAGGCTGTCATATGTCTTGTATGCCAGCCAGATTGCACTGAAATTTATGTATGTATGTACATGTAGGTAGGTATTGCTGTCAGTAGTCCTTGAGATTCTGCTTTAGGGACAACATGGTATAATAAAAGGAAGTCTTTGGAGCCATAAACCCTGAGCATGCCCAGCTCTGATAGTTACTGTAATTTAGGCAAGTTACTGCACCTCTATGTGTGCACAAATGCATGGACACGTAGCCATGAACACATGCACCCTTACACACAGATGCATATACTGACACAGATATATCATAGAGCAGCCAATGCAATTTATTAATTTATTTGTAAAGCACTAGCATTGGGTCTGTAATCACAGAATGGGATTTCCTTAGCATCTTCTCCCTCTTCCCCTTCCCTTCTGTGTGTGTGTGTGTGTGTGTGTGTGTGTGTGTGAGAGAGAGAGAGAGAGAGAGAGAGAGGTATCTTACACAATAGGGAAAGCTAGCTCAAACACATAGGGGTTTGTTGCCCAGAGAGATATCCCGGCTTTAGGCAAGTCAATCAATAGCTCTAATAGTTTTATTACTGAAGTTGGCTGTTTTAAAAAGCTAAACTAACTAGATGGAGGAGAGGCTGTGGCATTAGGTAGAAGACTGTTACTGTGTTACTGCAGGTAAGGAGTCATTTTACTTTGTAAAATAGATGTGAGCATTGCTGGCCTCTTCCTGGCAGAACTAAGTGAAGATGGATGTGGATCCTGGACAGCACCCAGGCTGCGTGCGAAGGTTTCAGCACCTTGCTTCCCTTCGCTCTCCCTGTGCTCTCCATCCTCATAGAAACCGTGGTTGTGCTGCTGCACCTGGATTTTGTTACCGTGGTTACAGATGCAGTCCCTACTGGAGGAAGGGGAGGGAGCTGTATTTTTATAAGAGCAAATTGTACTGACATTTAAATTGGAGGCATCACAACCAAGTACAGCTGCTGAGGAATGGGAGAGTATGTTTCTCCTTTGCAACTGGGATGTCAGGAAGACTCCTGCCTCGTGTGTGTGTGTGTGTGTGTGTGTGTGGACTCATCCTTTAGCCCATATCATGTTTGGAGGACTGAGATTCTGGTTGGGAACAGGGAAAAAGCCTGTTTCAGGGATATTTTGAGGGGTCAGGGCTGAATTAGGGGTTTTGCAACAGATACTGCAAATGATGTCAAACCAGAGTCAGTTCTGAGTAGGAGGCCAAATCCATAAAGCCTAAGGAGATTAGAAGGGTGTCCAAATGTAAGGATCTGGAATTGATCTGATAAGGGACTCAGCAATCTGAAGATGAGGAAGATGGAGCAGCAGCATGTGTGTAGACCAGAGCCCGGCCTCTGGTAGTTACTCATGTGTGCAGTCCGCTTCTGGGGATGGTGCCTGTGTAGGTTGGTGGTATTTGCCAGGTGGATCTAGCTCAAGGATGCCCATGACATCTGGAAAGTGAAACAGCCAATCAGGCTGCTGAGCTGGGGTTTCTTCTCCATCCTTAGGGAATATGATGTGCTCAGGGATAAATTGGTTGGAAATGTTCTGAGCAGTAGCAGGCTTAAAGTGTGTAAAACATTTTCATCCACATTAGTGGATTTGCCACTGGAGCTTCTGTTTTCCTTGTTGTTTAGTCAATCAGTCAGTCAACAAACGTCTACTGAGTTTTCACCCTGTGCCAGTGATAAAGGGCTAGCAGCGTCTAAGGTCTGAAATGCTATCCTTGTGTTTCACCTCAGCATCCTCACCTTAACTCAGCATCCACACTCAGTAGGTCAAGCACAGCCTCACTGAAGACAGGCGTTGGGTTCCAGCATATTAGAGAATAAAAAGCCCAGAGCCCTGAAAAAAAAGTCTCTGATTGGCTATTGACCTCGTCTCTGCCTTCAAGCAGGCAGATGTTCAAGGGCTCCTTGGAGCCCCGGTGCTAATTGCCGGCTCAGTCAGCCAAAAGTCCAGGACTGTGCAGATGGAGGAATTGCTTTGCCCACTTTTAACTTGTTTTTCTGGCATTGGGTAAACTAACATGAACTGCTTACTAATATGAATACTTTAAGAGATGAAGAGCTTCCGTGTTCAGTCAGTCTGGAGAGAATGTGTACACGAACAGATGTGTGTATATGTAAAGCTATAGACTAGAGATTTCTATGTGCATGTTCCATGTATACATCTAAGTGGGTGCCTGCATGTGTCCATGTGTGCAAATGTGCATGTGCACATACATGGGTAAAGGCTTCTTAGTGTGGGCATTTGGAAACCAGAAAGCTGTGGATTTAAGGGTTAAATATTCCGCTTATTAGTCCTATAATTTGAGTAAACAATGTTAGATCTTTCAGCTATAGTTTTCTCATCTGCAAATGGGAATAATTAATCCTATTTTCACAGGCATCTTTGTGAGGATTATATGCAGTAATTAATATAAAGCATCTGGTGGATGTCTGGTACAGAAAAGGCAATTAACAAATATTCATTATATACCTTTCCTTCTCTCTGCCGTGGAAAGGCATGCCTCAAATTTTGTGTCATTATTCTCAATTGATGGAGGAGCAAATGGCCCTCAAAGCAGGCGTATCAATAGCTCGAATGGTAGGCGATTTATAGAGTTTTGTAAAAGCATGTTCACATACTTGTTCTCATAATATCCATTAGCTAAAGTAAAGCAGTCAAAATTGTCGTAGTTGGTGAGATGCAGGAGAAAAATGCGAAGGCACAATCAGAAGAGCTGTTAACCCAGCTTGCAATTCCTGGCTCACAGCTCTCGAGCACTTTGACCCGGCCAGAGGAGGATAGGGCTGCCCCAGGTACAGCGACAGCCACGTGCAAAGTGCCCATGCCCTTGCTGTCCTCTCTTCTTTGTGGTTAGCTGCAATTGGTCTATGTACCCTAAGTCTTGCAATGGCATCCCAAATTGGAATTGCATAGGACAAATTCCTGTTCCCTCCAGACTGAAGCAATTACCATCTTGTTGCTTCACACCAGGCACAGCAGGAGTCCTGGAGCAGGTGTGAGAGGCTCTCAGGGTGCCACCTGCCTTGGTCTAGAAGCCAGCACAAGGCCCATCCTGGTGGCCCCTTCATAGGCAGGTTGTGATGCCTCAGCCTGGGCAGGAACCCCCACTTTGTTTCCTCTGAGAGGTGTTCACACTGTTCTTGCAAGGCCTGTGCCCTGTGTTTGGTACTCGCAGCCCACCTTTGACAGGGGTTCATGTACTTGTGTGGTTGTCTTCAGCAGTGTTGAGCAAGAGCCCATGCTGGCATTTGTAGTCATACTGGTCAGGTGCAGTTGTCGTTTTGTGGAACCCAAGAGCACAAAGTTAAGAAGAAGAGCTGCAGCTAAACTGTGAAGAGCAGAAGTTAAGTTAGGTGTCAGGAGGAATTCTTTGTCTATCTGGCTGAGCCAGCACCAAAACATATGCGGGAGCACTGGCTCATCTCTCTGCATGGCATTCCCTTTGGTGATGCATCTTGGCCAGTGTGCAGGTGGTCAAGGGGAGGGGCTGAAGGCAGATAATGGCCCTGAACACAGGCACAACCAAAGTGCTCAGATAGTTGTGGCAAAAGAAATACACTAATTCCTTATTTGTCACCACACTGCTAACTTTCCTTTTTAGCCTCTATCCTTTAATGTCATTTAGATTCCTTATTTTGTTCTATTAGAAAAAGCAATGCTCTGACCTAGTGGAATTTTAGTAAGTTATGGTGAATCAATAAATACATCAATTGTATGCCTGCTCAAGGCCCAAGTATTTCTTCTTTAGAATATATCTGATCTCTGATAGGTTACACTATTGTTACAGACCACTTTGTAATCCCTAGGGAGAGGGAGCCAATGAGTTCTTCGATTTTTTTCCAAAAGTATATTGAGGAAAAGCATGAACTGAAACCTGCTGTATCTAACTCCATCTCCTGCCCAGCTGGGCTACTCTCTCAAGAAGTGCAAGTCCACTGTTCCGTTTCTAATCCTGTGATGTGTCACTCACATTGGCCACCCTGGCACTACTCTCCCATCCAAACCCTACCCATTTATCACATCCCTGTTCATGGAATGATCACTCCAGCACCGTTGACCAACATCCTCTAATACCGCAGGGTATAGTTGTCTTAGCTAGTGACAAAGCATGGGTGTTGAAGCTCGGTTAACCCTTTGCACTCGCTTGCTTTTTTATCAATTCCTTTATTCTACTCGGGATTTAATTTTTTAAATACCCCAGATTTTACAAAGCACGGCAGTAGAATAAAAAACCGGACTTTCTTTTCATACAAACTTATTTATTTTGATTTTTTTATATTTCAAATTATTGATACATTCAAAGAGTAATTTTAATCTCTATAATTTTTGCTAACCTTGTCGAGTCACACTCGACATCCGAGTACTGTGTTTGAATTCCATCGACAGACAGTCATGCACCACATACGATGTTTCAGTCAATGAAGGACCATGCCTATGATGGTCCCATGAGATTATAAGGAAGCTGAAAATTCCTATTGCCTAGTGACTCAGCCTTTTCAATGATGCAATGCAACATATTACTCACGTTTGGGGTAGTGCTGATGTAAACTAACCTACTGCATTGCCAGTCTATAAAGGTATAGCACATCCAATTATGTATAGTATATACTGCTTGATAATGATAATAAACAATTATGTTACTAGTTTATGTATTTGCTATACTTTTTAATCATTATTTTACAGTGTACTCCTTCTACTAATAAAAAAAATAAGTTAACTATAAAATAGCCTCAGGCAGCTCCTTCAGGAGGTGTTCCAGAAGAAGGCATTGTTATCATAGGAGATGACAGCTCCATGTGTCTTTTTGCCCCTGAAGATCTTCCAGTGGGACAAGATGTGGAGGTGGAAGACAGTGACATTGATGATCCTGAGCCCCGAGGAGGCCTAGGCTAGTGTGTGTGTGTCTTAGTCTTTAACAAAAGAGTTTAAAAAGTAAAAAATAAATTAAAAATAGAAAAAAGCTTATAGAATAAGGATGTAAAGAAGGAAATATTTCTGTACAGCTGTACAATATGTTTATGTTTTGAGCTAAATGTTAGTATAAAAGAGGCAAGAAGTTAAAAACATTTAAAAACTTTGTAAAGTGAAAAAGCTATAGTAAGCTAAGGTTAATTTATTATTGAAGAAATTTTTATATAAATTCAGTGTAGCCTAAATGCACAGTGCTTATAACGTTTACAGTAGTGTGCAATAATATCCTAGGCCTTCACATTCACTCACTGACTCACCCAGTTCTGCAAGCTCCATTCATGGCAACTGCCCTATACGGATGTACCATATTTTTGTCTTTTATATCATATTTTTTCTGTGTCATTTTCTAAGTTTAGATACACAAATAATTACCACTGTGTTACAATTGGCTACAGTTGCCTGTATTCGTGACAGTAATCTGCTATATAGGATTGTATCCTAGGAGCAACAGGTCTTACCATATAGCCTGTGTGTGTAGTAAGCTGTGCCATCTAGGCTTGTGTAAGTACACTCTGTGATGTTGGCACAGTGATGAAGTTGCCTAAGGATGCATTTCTTAGAACACATCCCATTGTTAAGTGATGCATGACTGTATATATAATCTGTAAGGTGCTGTCTCTAAACAAATATCCATTCTTTCTCAGTTGTCTTTATTCTCCTCCATTATTTCTGTATTAGGCAGGAATACTTTAGTTGTGAGTGAAATAGACCTTACCCAAACCAGTTTAGGTTAAAAAGAAATAGGGGTGGGATTTAGTAGTTTCTGTAAGTGGGAAGCCAAGAGGTAGAATTGACTCAGGAATACTGCTCAGCCATAACGAAGAAATGAAATAATGTCTTTTGCAGCAACTTGGATAGGTCTGGGGGCCATTACCTTAAGTGAAGCGACTCAGGAACAGAAAACCAAATGCTGCATGTTCTCGCTTGTAAGTGGGAGCTAAACTGTGGGTACACAGGGGCACATAGAGTGACAATAGACACTGGAGACTCAAAAGGCAGGAGGATAGGAGGAGGGGGAAGGAAGAAAAGTTACCTATGAGATACAGTGTACATGAATGCACTGAATGCCCAGACTTTACCACTATACAATAGAGCCATGTAACAACGTTTCATTTGGATCCCCTAAATCTATTGAAATAAAAATAATAAATAAATAACAATATCAAAATATCACCAGGAAAGATAATCAAAAACTCGAAAACATTATGAGGATACTGAGCTTTCTTTTTCCATCTTTCTGCTGTGCTACCTCTGGGTTTTTTCTCAGGGAGGCATTTTCTGCGTTGTGGCAAAGTTGGTCCCCTGCATCTCCAGGCTTCTAACTATTAATAACTAACCCAACTACAGGCAGCAGAAATTCTCTTTCCCCCCAGAATGCCACCAACAGTTCTAAAGTTTGATCTGGAAAAGTGTTTATCAAGCTGTGTGTTGCCTGGCCAGCTCTGACCTCTGACTCACATCAGATCAGGCCTGACTTGAAGACCTTCACTTTGATCTGAGGATGTTCCTGTTAAAACATGCAGAACCAGAGTGTGGGTGAGGAAGAATTTTCAAAGGAAAATCATGGCTCTCACAGTAAAAGAGAAGGAACTTAGTGCTTGGCAGACAAATAGCAGATGACCAGTGTAATGACTTTATTAAACTTTGACCAATTAGTGCTCCGGGGCAACATTTGGAGGCATTTGATCTCTAGACTTAATGCACAAGCTTTGCTTTCTGTTTTCTCTTATTTCCTTTATTTAGGACTTTCTTTCCTCCCAGACTGGAAACTTCACAAGGACTGTGCCTCCTCTGGGAAACATGCAATGTGTTCAGAATGAACAATACTTGTTTGACACCAAATGTAGCTGTAGGTGCTCCTCCTATGTTGCCAGTGGCACCATCATCACTCTCCTCCTCCTCCTCATCAAGATAATCATCATCACTGTCACCAGTGTCACCATCACTATAATAGACATCATCATCATCATTATTTTCATTGTCGTCGTCATCATCATCATCATCATCATCATCATCATCATCATCAAACACCCATTTCTTGAGTACTTAGCCTGTGTCAGGCCCTGCATAAATGCCTTTAAACATTGTTTCATTTTACCTTCACAATGGGGCAGGTTTCTTTTTCCTTTATTTTACAAATGAAAAACATGGGGCTGAGGTCACAGTACATAGAGCAGGATTTGGGTTGCATTTGCCTGACTCCAAATTCCTTGCACTTAACTACTATGCTACATCCCCTAAAAGCATTTTAATACTAATAGTTTACCAAATATTAAATATTAAGATTATTTGTTTTCCCTGTTTCTGGAGCACTGTTACTCGACATATGGTCCAAGGACCACCTATAACAAAATCACTCTGGGTTGCATGTTAAAAATTCAGATTCCTGAGCCTTGTCTAGCAATACCAAATCATAATCTCTGAGATAAATGGTACGTCTCTCACACGATTCTTGCTATAGTCTGAGAACCATCGTTCAGGGAACAGGAGGATGTCCCAGCTCCATGGTTTTCCTCAGCCCTTTGGTCACTTCCTCAGGTGGTTCACATGATAGCCATAACTTTTATAGCCTCAGCTACAGGGAATATGGTGAAATCAAAGGAAATCTACTGGAGAAGGGGGAAGTCAGGAACAGGGATGGACTAGGTCAGGAGAAACAATACGACTGTAAAGTTCAAGCTGGTGTCTACAGGGTGTGGGAAACTCCAGCTCATCTAGAAAAGCTCCAAATTAGCGCAGCAATTGGCATAACTGTCCCCTTCCCGTCCTTCAGTGCAGATGTAATTTCTTCTACTGTATTTCACCATCCTTACTATTTTCTTCATAGCATTTATACAAATCCGTAATTGTTTATTTATTTGCCAATGTGTTATTTGTCTACCTGTTTGGTTGGAGTGTAACATTCACGAGGGCAGGGGCTTTGACTTCGCTGAGGAAAATCAGAAGTCTCATGGAATTCACGTAGCCTAGCACATGCCTGGCATCTTGAAGATACGCAAAAATACTTGCCAAAAGTATGCATCAGTAATCTAGGGAGAGAGGCATGGCTGCAGCAACCTCCTGTTAGCGACCCCGAGGCTGACACAGGATGGTGCAGAGGATTGAATTGCTTTGCCTTGTTTGAAGTCATGCCTCAGCGACCACCTGAGAGTATCAGAACAACCGAGTGGGTGGGATCCAGGGCAGGGCTCTGACCCAAGCAGAGGTCTGAACCAAGTCAGAGGCTAGGTTAGGGAAATATAATAGTGATTGAGGGGAAAATAAAACAACCACATATTAATTTTTCAGTAGTATCAGCAATTTTCTAGAAATACAGTGAATTATTAAAAATAAAGTATTTGTACCACAATAAAAAAAAATAAACCTGATTGGCCCAGCCTACTAGACTCTGGATTTAGGTAAAATTTCCTTGTACCCATGACTGGCATAGGCTGTGCCTACATATTCTGTTAGCCTGGATCAGGACAGAGCCAGAAGTGGGTAGCTGTCAGTGTGGACCTATAGGACAACGTTCTCAACCGTGAAGCCTCCTCAAAGTCACCCTTTTCCCTGGGAGTAGAGGTCTAGGAAAGCAAAATAGATCATTTTATCCCCAAATAACTAATATCTTGCTATGTGTCATGGGTAGTGCATATAGAGGCAAAGGACATAGGAAGACCAAAGAAACTTTTGATAAATTCATGTTTGCTATCTCTGATTGATGTGAACTGGGGATATTTGGGAATATTCCTAACATCACATGCTGACCCGGAGGAGGCCTTTCTGCCCTATTAGGGGTTGTCTCTTGAGATGTTTGGGGCTCTTGACGCAAATGATGAGGCATTTCTTTAGGCAATAGTGATACTCTTTTACATTTGGTGACGGAATTTTCTTCCTCCTTCTTTGGAGCTTTTCATGCCCCTGCCTCCTGCTCTTGGTGAGGATCCTTGGAGCAGGTTGTATAAAAGAATTTCCTTGGCCCTGAAACATCTTTCACAAATGCTGAAAGACCACATCAGGTGTTTCTTGTCTTCTTGTCTCAGCAATGGAATTTTGAAAGGCTTTAATTCTGCCTCTCATTTCTAATTTTTCTCTGCTTCTAAAAATTTATTGGTGGAGCTTTTCAATGTAAAATGAATACATGCCTGTTAAAAATAATTTGGAAAATATAGCAAATTAGAGAGACAAAAATAATGTCAGTGATCCTATACCCCAAAACAATTACTGCTAATATTTTGGCTTATTACTGTCCTACAATTTTATTATGAATAGCTTTTAAAATTTTTTGTTTGTTTTACATAGTAGCAATCATGCTTTATATGCAATTTTGTATCCCTAAGTATAAAATTATAATGATAACACAGCAGAAGCTTTTCCCCATGTTAATACAAGCAGTTCATAAATATCAATTATGTGTAAGACTGTTGATTTAATCATTTCTTTACTATTGGACATTTAAGTTGTTTGCAATTTTTGAATAATGCTGTCATGAACATCTTTGTAATTAAAACATTTCCCACATTGAGGAACTTTTTACCTAGTGTAGATTTCATGGAAGTAGAGCTACTATATTCGTGTATATAAATCACTCTTGCCAGTCGGGAGCTGGCAAGGCAACTGTGCAAATTACAAAAAGGCACATGGGACTTTCCACCAGATAGGGACTTCCATCTACAGGAAAATTGCCTAAATAACCATACACACAGTGCTTGCAAGGTGAATGATGCCCCTTGGAGTTGTACAAAGCACAACTTGCATGACCATCAATGGAAGAACTGATGTAAATACTTCTAAGATTCCAAATTGACTTCCCAGATTTTTATAGTAATTTATTCTCTTAACAGAATGTATAAGTGAGCCATTTTATCTCACCTTGGTATGGAGAATTATTTTATTTTTATTTATTTATATTTTAGCATATTATGGGGGTATGGCACCTTACTTATCTATTTATATTTATTTAGATGATTAATGAGGTTTAAGATAGTCAATGTGTTTGTCTCCTCTTTCTCTGAAAAACAAAACAACTCTAACAAGAGATAGGATTTTTTTTTCTTTTCCAACAAAGAAAAGCTAAGCAGAAGTTGATAACTGAGGCCAGATCTGGCTCCCAACTAGACAGAAGGTGTTTCGTGGCTCGTACCCAAGACTTGTACTTTCTGTCTCCGTGGCTGGGGAAGCATGTAATTGGCTCTTGCTGCTTTTAGCCTTCCCTTCTGAGAAGAACCTCTCTGGCTCTTCCATGTCACGTCTGGGCTTCTTCAGGGACGATGGTGACCTCCTCGGAGGCGGAGGGGACTCGGCGCGATCTGACCTAATGGAAACCTCACCCACCAAAGTGGATTCTGAGAGAGAAAGCCCTGCGCCCTGCCCTCGGAGCCACCTGCTGAGCCAGAAGGCCACATGGTCTGCCTGGGATTCTTTCTCGAAGCCCTCGCCCTGCATCAAAGCTGGGTCAGTGCCTCTGTCTCCACACGGTGATGTCTTCATTCCTGGAGCCCATGCTTAGAATTTATTCCTCTGACTGATGTTTATGAGTTCCCTTGGTGTGTCAGTAACTGCTCTAGGCACTGCAGATAGTGATCCATGAGAACAGACAAGTCCCCTGCCCTTGTAGAGCTCACAGGAATCGGCAAGGAAGAAAATCAACAAGTGATCAAAGAGATGAGTGAGTCAAATGTAAGAGGTCATGTGCTCAGGGGTGACTGAGGCTGGCAGGAGCTGTGGAGCCGGTGTTCAGGGAAGGCTCTTCTGAGGAGATGATGCTTGAGCTGAGACCTGAATGACCTTATAAATGACTATAAGGTGAAAGAAGAAAATAATATCTATTGAGACGTTATCGGGGTACATTGTGAATACAATTTTATTTAACCCACATTACAAGGTGTAAGGTGCTACCTCATGCTCACAGGGATTAAATAACTTTCCCAAGGTCTTGCAGCTTATCTGGGTCACAGTGAAATTTGTCCCCAGCTGAGCATGGGTCCAAAGCTTGTGCCCTTTCCATAAGATCTCACTGCATATCGAAGGGGGCTGATATGCAGGCCACGACTGAGTAGCTGCAGTCTTTGGGTGGTGTGGGCACAGGTAAAGGAGGATGAGACCAAGGATAAGAATTCCATCCCTGACTGTTATCTTAAGTTCTCCATGATTATGACTGCAGTGGCTCTTGGTAGAAAATGCTGGCATGGTGGATAGAGAAATATAATTTATTGGTTTAGAAAATCTCACACCTCCAGGGAAAGTCATCCTCTACTGAGGAGATGTGTGACACATTTTCTCTTTATCATTTTGACCATCAATAGGTAGAAGACCCAAGCTGGAGCAAGGCTAGACCCTCATGGAGCCCATTCTGTTCTGGCAGCGTTGAGACTTAGGGGAACTGTTCTGGCTACAGGCTGACTCCAGGGTTCTCTTGTGTTAGAATGATCTGGAAAGGATGGGGGCAAAATAACCAGCCCAGAGACTAGCAGTGGGGTTCAAGCCTTGATCTCTTTCCTAAGTGACCTGTGTTTTTATTGACATTTTCTGATACCCAGTGCAGGAAGGAAGGTACTGGGCCCTCTCACCGGACAGGCACAGTTGCCAACATGAGAGATGGGCAGGGCTGAGATTAACTGTGCCCAGGCTCAGCAGGGTCCAGTGGAAACTTTGACAGCTTAATTGTATTTGTACTCAGTCACCCGCAGCTAATGCATCTTCCTGGCAAAGCAGGTGTCTTCCATAAGGAGCACAACGGGGCAGATTGTTATCACAAGAGCTTGCCAAGGTCTGCTCTAAATCGTCCCTGAACCAGTGATAATAATCCAAATTGCTACAAATAGACAACAATTTGCAGAAATGTGAGCCGTCCAAGGGATGCCTTTGACTTGGGGAGCAGAGGCAAATGTGTGATAAATATCAGATTCGTAGGAAAGAAATTTAAGGTTATCTTGGGGGTCAGCAACAGAGTAACTCTGAAAGATAGTGCATTGCTCCATTCTTTGAATTCCCAAGAGTTTGCTTTCCACTTCTTCAGATCATAGTTTGCAGTTTTGACAACATGCTCCAATGTATTGGACAGGTTTGCAGTCTTGGGATCTGGGCCATTTGATAGACTAATAAGCATTGGATTCCTGGATGAGCAAGACTGAAGTACAGGAGGCCATGAGGTTTTGATCCTGTCTGCCATCAGGGATGTGCAACAGAGGCTGAAACTGAAGGTCCCCTGGAAAAGAACATATTGGGAAGAGTCTGGTGTCATTTGGTGTCACTCTCTTTAGTCCAGAATTTATTGAGTATTCAGACTCTGTTCTGGGCTCTGTGGCTGCGAAATAGTAAAATACTGTTCAGATTCTGAGGGTTTAGTGAGCTAGATGTGGGGAGCACTTGCCTGGGGGGCAGGCAGCCAGCAATGCACAGCCACCTCCTGCCCGCCAAATCTCTGGGGCTGGGGTCTTTGACAGGTCAGGAAGAGAGGAAAGGAGAAAGTAAAGGTCTTCCTTTTCTCCTCTCCTCTCCTTGAGTTCTTATGCTTTCATTTCTTTCCTTTTCCTTTTTCGTGCTTTCATCTTCTTTCCTTTTAGGCTATTGTTTCATTTTAAAAAGTCTTTATTTTATAAAATTTAGAAAATTAACAAAAGGAAAGAGGAGAAATGTTGTTCATAATCTTACTATCCAAAGACAAGTAATAATAATATTTGAGCCAATTTTTTTCAGTTTTGTACTCTGCCTAGTTACTTTTTCCTAATTATGATTTTTTATTTGCATTTTATTTCACATTATGTGTTATTACTAACTTTTTATAAACAACTTTAATGGTTACATAATAGTCCAACAGATGGGAATAATATAAATTACTTAGCAATTCCCTTATTGTTGAACATTTAGAGTTTTTCAACATTCATTTTCATAAATAAGTAACAGTACAATAAACATCTCTGCAAATAAGTACTTCTTTGTGTTTAAAAATAGTTCCTGAACATGGAGTCCTAGAAGTGTAATTACTACATCAAAGTATGTAAATATTCCTGATACTTTCTTTTTTTCCTTACCTCCTTTTTTCCTTCCTTTCTTTCAATAAGAATTGTATATATTTAAGAAATATAACATGATGCTTGATATATATCATATATATGTACTTTGTATAAATATTAATGTATTAAGTATATATTAAGTATATATACAAACAGTACATATGTATAATAAAATGATTACTATAGTCAGGCTAATTAATATACCCGTCTCTTCCATCTCTACCTTTGTATGTGTGTGTGGTGTGAACACCTGAAATCTATTCTCTTAGCAAATTCCCAGTATACAATACAGTCTCATTAACTACATTTTTCATGCTGTATATTAGATCTCTAAACTTATTCATCCTACATAACTGTAACTTTGTTTTCTTTCACCTAATTTTCTTAATATATTAATCACAAGAGGAGTGTGTGTGCATGTGTGTGTGTGTAAATAAATTGTTTTCTGAAAGGGTCATATAAATTCACACATCTAAACCCATTTTGCTAAATTTTTTATAGTACATTAAATAATTACCACCACCATGAGGACAACAACAAGCTTTACTAATTATAACAAATATGATTTTTATATTGGCAAATAAATGAGATATTCTTCAAGGACATTCTGAGGTCAAAATACACCTGGGAACTGAATGTGTTTGTGAGTCAACAGCTTGCAGAAGCCTGGTCTGGTAGGAACCTGGTGCTACAGCAGGGACTCTGGCCTGTCACCCACAGAAGTATAGGATCTGGTGGTCAGAAACAGAGCATGGTGCTCTTAAGATTGGACACAGGATGAACAGATGGCATCTACATTAATTCCCAGCCTGTCATGTAATACCACTTTAAAGAACACAGAAATACAGAAATTATCCCTAGTTTTATACTCAGATAATCAAATAGTTATAAAGCTTATAAATTATAAGCCACAGTAGCAATTTTAGGTATATTAAGTTCTGGGACCCTAGAAAGTTCATGCCAATAAAAGCATAAATAATACATTTATTTATATTTATGTCTATATTAATGATATATTAAAAGTATTTAGTTGTACTATAAGTACAGATATATACATATGTGTTAAAGAGAGCCTTTCTTTCATATGTTGTAAATTATATACTAAAATATTTAATTATATTATAATTACAAATATATTTATAGAGAGAGGGGGGTGGGGAATGTGAGCTCTTTTTCTGCTGAAGTCTTCCCAGTTTTCTATTCGATTATGTTTATCAGGACCGTTGGAAATACTCCGTAACTAAGACTGCATTACAGTGTCTGGGAACCTCATCTGAGTTTAACTGCCACCGCCACAATAGCAAAACAGCAGCTAACTTTCATTGCTTACTATATACTGGATACTGTGCTGAGTGTTTACACGTTTCCCATTTAATCGTCTCAGCAATTCAGTGACATTGATATTATCCCCACTTTACAGATGAGGTGACTGGGACCTTGAGAGGCTAAATGACTTATCTAAGCTCACACAGTGAGTAAACTGGGGGAGTCATGGAAGGAGAAGTATTCTCGGTGTGGGGGAAAGACAGAATAATTTTATCGTTCCATTCCTGGGTTCTCTTGCTTGGGAAGTTAGGAGTTCTTGCCGGGACGAGCTTTGCAGATTCAGTGGGGTCTGATTCCTGAGTGGGGCACTGGGCTTTGTTCCTGCAATGCCAGCCTTTCATCTAATAGATTCAGTAAGTAGCTCCCGCCTAGGATTGGTGTGGCCCATGGTTGAGGTTTGGAGAAGAGAACACTTGTTTTACAACAAACCCAGAAAGGAAATATCATCATGGAGGATGTAGATCAGGGGAACCTCTCCTAAATTTTTTTTTTTCAAATAAATGACCATAAAGATTTAACTTTCTTGCACTTAAAAGCAAAAACCTACAGTGGGAAGTCACAAGATAAAAATGCTCTTTAGGTATAGTGAGAGTGGCTCTCTGGTGTCTCTTGGACTCTCACATCTGGTGGCAAATTGTGTTGTCTGCACATACTAACAGACACGCCACAGTAAGCTGAGAGGTCCCTGAGTGCCTGTGGTGGGGAGGGTTGTACACCAATGCAGGGAAACTCTAGAAAGAGGCACCGAGCCTGCTGTCTGTGCTGTTGAAGGAAGGGTTTAGGAGGAGGGACCCACACAAATAACCTGCCAACCTTGTTACATGGGCATTTCAGGAGGCCAACACCGGAGCTGTGCTTCTGAATGTTTCATGCCCCGTTTTCTTTAGACTTAATTTAGGGCCTTTGATTTCATGAGACTTACATTTTCTACCAGGAATCCAGCTCAATCAATACTTTCAAATGTATTATACTCAAGAAATACGGATTTTTAGTTCAAAAATTAATCAACAGTCAATCACAGGATAAGATGGGAAATGAAATATGCACTTGCAAGTTAGAATGCAGTGATTCATAACATATCATAGCAAACTCTATAGTGGATTGCTAAGGCTATGCTTTGAGGAAACATTTTTTTATCAGATAAATTTAAGGAGTACAAGTACAGTTTTGTTACATGTGTATATTGCACAGTGGTGAAGTCTGGGGTTTTAGTGTAACCATCACCCAAATGGTATCATAGCCATTAATTAATTTCTCATCCTTCACTCCTGTCCTGCCCTCCCACTCTTCCAAGCCTTCAATGACTATTACTACACACTCTATGTTCATGTATATACATCATTTAGTTCCCACTTATAAGTGAGAACATGTATTATTTGACTTTCTATTTCTGATTTGTTTGACTTAAGATAATAGCCTCCAGTTCCATGCATATTGCTGCAAAAGACATGATTTCATTCTTTTTTTATGCATGAATAGTATTCCATTGTGTGTATCTCTCTCTCTATATATATCATATTTTCTTTATTCAATCATCCACCATTGGACATTTAAGTTGATTCTGTAACTTTGCAATTGTGAATAGTACTGCAATAAACATATGAGTATAGGTATCCCTCTGATATAATGATTTCTTTTCCTTTGGGTAGATTGATGGATCATATGGTAGTTCTATTTTTAATTCTTTGAGAAATTTCCATAATGTTTTCCATAGATGTTTTACATTCTCACCAACAGTGTATAAGCATTCTCTTTTCTCAGCATCCTCACCAACATTTGTTACTTTTTGACTTTTTAATAATAGCCATCTGACTGGTGTAAGATGATATCTCATTGTGGTTTTTATTTTCATTTCCCTAATGATTAGTTATATTGAACATTTTTTTTTCATATACTTCTTGGCCACTTGTATGTCTTCTTTTGAAAAATGTCTATTCATGTCCTTTATCCACTTTTCAGTGGGGTTATTTCTTGTTGTTGTTGAGTTGTTTGAATTCTTTGTAAATTCTGGATCTATTATAGTTTGAAACACTTGCATTTAAAAAAAGTGAAGCTAAAAATAAACTTATTATACATCTTAAAAATTCAAAGGACAACAAGATAAATCAAGATAAAATGGGAGGAGGCATTAAAATGTTAGTAGAAATGAATGAAATAGGAAAAAAAATAGGAGTTACTTGAAGCACAGTTTGCAAATGAGGAACAAAGTTTGTGTTGTGCTAGGGATTTTTGGCCTCTGCGTTCCTGGAGTACTCTGCCAGGGCCCTGCCCAAACTTTCAAGTACAGGTCCTAAGGGGCACAAAGATAGATCCACTCTAATCATACACACATTCCATTTTTGAACAGGACTTCTGTCAATATATAAGCCTGCTGTCCTACTGATAGGAACCAGTGACCTTGCTGCATTACTTTATTAATCCTTATAATATCCTTATCAGGGAGATATATTTTCTACTATTTTTAATACTAGGGAATGAGGCTTATTTTAGATGTTTTATTTATCTAACAATTATTTATTGATTGTTTACTTCGTACTGGGCAGTCTTCTGAGTGCTGAAAACACAGTAATGAATAAAACAGGTTACATTTCCTGCCTTCATAGATTTTCATTCTAGTAGCAGCTTCCCAAAGTTACCTGTAGTGGAATTTTGAGGCTGGTCCATGCATTTAGTATGCCTCCTGTAAAACTGGAGACAATAAAAGAAGGAGTCAATTTTTGGCACAACCATACACTGACCACATGGCCTCGTGACCACATCTGTGCATGTCCATTGGGGGCCCGCTTCCTTAGCGTGGCAGTCCATTACAGAGGGTAGCACAGTGCCTGAAACACAGGAGAGCTTAGTAAATGACAGCTAGTGCCATTAATATTCATTTTATTATCATCTGGCCCTGACTGCTTTCACCTCTCCGTGTGTATTTCCTGAGCTGAAGATCCAGCACCTCTGCGTAGTTAAGAATTTAACGTGACCCACAAAGAACTGTGGCCTTTGTCTTTGGTTTCTTTGAATTTTTCTGTAAGCCCTTGGAATGTCATGACCTATATGACTGATAGGGATGTCTTTGTTTACCTGGGGCCTTGGGTTGTGCCAGAGAGGGTGGAGACTGGCCGCATTAGAAAGACCAACAATGTGATATGTGAGTGCTTTGAGTCACGTGGTGTCAGTCAACCTCTGGAGGGACTGGAGGGTGAGATCCGCCCAGTAGGCAATCCCATCTGCATGATGGAGCCTCAGTAAAAACCCTGAACACTGGGGCTCAGGCGAGCTCCTCTGGTTGATAATACTGCACACATATTGTCACATATAATTGCTGGGGCAGTAACAGTCTCCTGGCTCCATAGGAGAGACCAACTGCAAGCTCTGTGTTTGGCATTTCTCCTGGACTCTGTCCTATGAGCTTCATCCCTTGGATGACTTAATCTTTATCCTTTCCCTGTGATAAAGCCCGACCACAAGTCTAACAACATTGAGTGAGTTCTCTAGATCCTTCTGGCAAATTATTAAACCTAAGAGTGGTTTTGGGAACTCCTACACTTGTAATTGGTGTCAGAAGTGAGGATTGCTGTGTGGACTGGTCCCTCACACTGCAGTTTTGTCTAGCTCCAAATCCCCAAAACAAACCTCCCCAGGTTTCACTTGGGAAGATGTAAGATTGAGAAGCACTGTCCAGAATTCCTATAAGACACATACAAAACTTGCAAACAAGAGGGAAAAAAGTGAAATAAGTCAAAAATAATAATGAAACACCCACCTTCATTCCCAAATCAAAGGCTGATGGGCTGTAAAGCTCCAGCAGCAGCCAAGGTGGGCTGTGCCTCTTGAAGAGAAATACCAGGTCACAGGCAAGCTCTGACACCATCGCCCACAGGCTCGGGGCTCTGCTTCTGGAAAGGGCAAAGGCGTCTTTGGGGTCCACGGCTCTCACCTCCTACCATGTCCTTTACAACCTCAGAACATTTTTCCTCACTTATTTGACTATTTGTTTACATTCTTCATCCTTGTAAGGGGATTTGAAGTAACTTAATATATACCTACATGCTCCAGTGAGTTAGAGGAGTAAAAATGTGAGCGAGGGAACTCGAAGTGGAAAAGGAATTGGGGGAGCGACTGATTAGGACAGGAGGAAAGAGAAGGAGCCGGTTAATATCCAAAGTGCCTGCCACAGAAACCCTCTGCATGTATTCATTATATTGCTTAAAACCTCCATGTTCTTATTTATTCATCTACTTCCTTCCTTATTTACTTTTGGCCTACTTAATCTGTTTTCCACAGCGCTAAGAGCCTTCTACCTTGATGATGTCTGTCAGTTTCCCCTGCGTGCCTAATGGTTGGGGCCCTACACTTTGCTGCCGTGTAATTCATTTTCAAAGGATCGTGATTGTTAGATCTTCATTATGGGCTCCACTTTCTATGTAAAGTAACCTTTTCTCTACTTAATGCATCTTGCCTTGGATTCTACTTTGTCACTAAAACGGCCACCCCTGGGTTATTTTCATTTGTGGACAGCCACTATAAACTTGAGTAACCTTTTAATTTTAATGTTTCACTGTTATTTGGTTTGGGTTGTGTCTTATAAAACAGCGTATATTTATCTTTGGTTTTCCACTCAATCTGAGAGATTTTGATTTTGATTTTGAGAGAAGGATTTAAAACAGTTGCATTTTTCCAGAGATGACGTTTTGGTGTTTTCTCCTACCCACATTAACATGTCCAAAATGGAATTCTGGACTGCCTCCACCCACTTTCCCAAGTTTCCACAGCTCCTTCAAGCTAATATTTTCCTCATCTTCCTGACCTCCAGCATTTGTGTTACCAGTACTCCAATATTGCATATTTATGAGTAGAGGTGAGTCCGTTTTTCCAGCGACTACCTTATTATCACAGAAGCGCTGACCGTGGCTTCTGTGCAAGTGGCCGAGGCACCTGCAGGGCTGGCTGCCGTGTTGGTAGAGTCCCTGGCGGGCTGGTGGGAATAGAGCAGGTGGGCAGGCTGGGCCCCTTCCACGGCCGTGGTATGACGGGCTTTGCTTGGGAGGTAACATCCTGTGATGTTGATGTGGCTGTGCTGGGGCTTTTCCTTTCTCACCCCTTCTCAGTGTCTCCTGAGGAGCTCTGGGGTTGGTTCCCTCTGCTCAGCTTCTCTTTCTAATACACCATCCTCGTATGAGGAGCTCCTTCCTCCCCCCGCACCTGTGCACATTAATTACATTAACTACTTTTTTTTTTTTTAAGAGAATACTTATTTGGTTTTGGTCTGAGGTCAAAGACCTCTGCTTTCAGAAGCTCTTTTTGTTGTTGTTGTTGTTGTTGTTGTTGTTGTTTGCAGGGGGTGGGCAAAATATTGGGAGACAATGATCTCTACAGCTGTGCAGGGTACAGATTTTAAATCAATTACCTTGACAGCACCCTGCCCTGCTCTGGCACTCTGTGTGTGTGTGTATGTGTGTGTGTTTGTGTGGGTTTTCTTTTTGTTTGTTTAATCTTGAGCTTTGAGCTTCTCCTGGGTTATCTAAAATTTTGTTTATCTCTGATGCTTTATGCAGTTTAATACCATTTTGACTACTCTGATTTCTCTGCCAATCCAATTTTATCTAGTTTCTGTATTCTTCAAAATCAAAAATAATTTTTGGCCATTAATAAATTGCCTCCAATGGCCCCCAAATTATTCAAAAATCTTCTTGTTTCATTATACTAACAAATCTTTTGGGAAGAAGGTAGATCCTTATGTTTCTCTTTACCGGTACTTGTTACCATTTCTTAAAGATCATATTTTTTGGATTCTACTGAGCACATAAAATAGATAATTTAAAAGCTGTTCTCTTTTTTCCCATGGAACATTATTTTTAGAGGATTGCTTTTTCCCTAATTGTCTTATGGTTCCTAAAGTCTGCCTGGAACTTCATGCTCCTCCCCCACCGTACCCCACCATTCACTGTTTTCTCTCCATTTACTTATTCTTCATGGCAAAGCCATTTATCCGGTCCCAGCATTTTGCCAAGAAAACTTTCAGTTCATTTGTGACCAGGTACAGTTCATAAAAAGAACACCCCCTGGCAATAAAGGTTGCACATGAATTTCCAGAATCTGTCACTTTCATTGTTGTTTAATCCATCCGAGATTGCGAGACACTACCCGGTGGGCTTTTAAAGTCTTCAGTGAGCGATGGCCTTCAAACGGTGGCACTTGAGTCTAACAGAAACAATATAACTACTGAATCATTTTTTTCTCCATTGTTGACAAATGGGTAAATTATTTAAATAATGGACAAATATAATTTTTCTCCAAAGTAACCTCTTTCTCATGACTATTATGGGGTGAAGTGGATGAGGGTAAATGCTACAAGGTCGTATGATGTTAGCTAAGAAACAAATGTGACCAGGGAAGGTTACAGACACAGATCATCACAAGGAGGTTCTCTGTCCCCGATCTCTGGGCCTCCTACAGGAGACACACTTGGGTTAGGGCCTGTGAGATACATTTTGGTCAAGCTCCTGGGAGGGCTTCAGCAGTGTTACCACCTTCTTGTTGCTAATACTTTTAATGAGCTTTGATAGCCTTGTTACTGGAGGAATAAGATGTTTGAGCTCTAGTGTCACAAAAATCTGAGACTAGACACTGTTTGTTTAGGGAGTGTTGGAATATACATTTGGAGATGTGGGGATCCTGTGGGAAACTATAGGCCCTCATACTGAAAGGAGAAGGCCACAGGTCTCCATGGACAACTGGGTTCAGCGTAAGCACCTACCGCTAGAGTTTGGAGGGGCTCTTAGTCTCAACTAGCTCAATGTCAAGTATTTTCCAGAAAGATCTCCAGGGATTATTTTCAGACAACCCTGTCTATTACATTGCAGATTGTGATTCCTGAGATCCTCTACAATTTAATCTGTCAGCATAGTATCCTTAAGTTGCCTTTTGACTTTAAGAATCTATGGATCTGTGATATTAGTGCAATCTATGTCTATTATAGGTTATCATATAGTTATTGACTTTTAAAATATTTTATTATGGAGTAATTTTAGACTTCTGGAAAAGTTGCAAAGATAATACAGAGAGTTCTTGTATAGCCATGGAGGGAGAATAATGCCCTTTGTCCAATATGCTCATGTCCTAAACCCTAGGACCTGTGAACGTGTCAACTTACATGGCAAAAGGGACTTTGCATCTGTGATTGGAGTAAGATTCTTGAGATGGTGAGATTATTCTGGTTTATCCTGGTGAAGCCAGTATAAGAACAGGGGGCCTTATAAGGGAAAGAGGAAGGTTGCAGAGTCAAAGAATGATTTGAACATGTTATGCTGCCGGCTTTGAAAGTGGAAGGGGGCCGTGAGCCAGGAATGTAGGCAGGCCCTAGAAGCAGAGAAGGCAAGGAAACGTTGTTTAATGGGAACAGAATTTAAGTTTGGGAAGATGAAAAAGTTCCAGATACAAATGGTGGTGATGGCTCAACAACAGTATAAATGTACTAAATGCCACTGAACTATACACCTAAAAGTGGTTAAAATGGTAAATTTTATGTCATGTACATTTCACCATAATTTAAAAAAAGGCAAAGAAACAGATTTTCCCCTAGAGCCTCCCAGAAGGATTCAGCCCGTCTGCTATGGTCTGTGAGTTGGAAACTTAATCTCCAAGGCAACAATATTGAGTGTGGGAACTTTACAAGTGATTAGGTCATGAGGCTCTGCCCTCATAAAGAATTAATGCTGCTCTCTTGGGAGTGGCTTAGTCGGTGTGGGAGTGGATTACTGATGAAAGGATGAGTTCGGCTTCCCCCTCCCTCTCTCTCATACCTTTCTGCCTTCCACAGCAAGAATGCTCTTGCCAAATGTGGGCCCCTTGACCTTGGACTTCCCAGCTCTAGAACTGTAAGAAATAAATCCCCATTCTTTATAAATTACCTGGTCTCAAGTATTGTGTTGTAGAAGCATAAAACAGGCTAAGACAAAACATTGGTACTGAGAAGTGGGTTGTTGCTATAGCAAATACCTGAAAATGTGGATGCAGCTTTGGAACTGGGTAATAGGCAGAGGCTGGAGGAATTTGGAGGAGCAGGTTGGAAAAAGCCTACACTGCCATGGATAGAGTGTTAAGGGCAATTCCGGTGAGGGCTCCAAGGAAGATGAGAACTGTAGAAATAACCTAAATCCGAAGAAGATGAGAGCTGTTGGAATAACCTAAATCTTCTTAGGGATTTCTTAAGTGGTCATAATTGGAATGTTGGCATAAACATGGCAAGTAAAGGGTGTTCTGATGAAGTCCCAGACAGATATGAGGAACAAGGTGTTAGAAACTAAAGGCCATTCTTGTTATAAAGTTGTGAAGAACTTGGTGGAATTATGTCCATGTGCTAGGACTTTGTAGAAGCCAGAATTTAAGCAGGATGAACTAGTATATCCACCAGAACAAATATCTAGGCAGCAAAGTATTTAAGGTACTACAAGCCTTCCTTTGGCTGCGTACAGTAAAATAAGAGAAAAGAGAAATAATTTAAAGACACAATTTGTGCTAAAAGGGGACAGAATGGAAAGATTTGGAAAGCTCTTAACCTGGCCATGTAAAGATTGAAAATACATGTCTGGGAGAGGATACTATGGCTGTGGCCAAGCAACCTTTGCTAAAGAGATTAACATGGACAGAAGGAAGCCAGGTTCTATTCATCAAGACAATGGAAGAATGACCCCAGAGTCCTTTTGGAGATTGTTGAGGCAAGGTTTTCAGAGAGATGCCCGAGGGAGCTCAGCACTAGCTGCCTAGGGGCACCTCAGAAACCTGCTCCCTGGATTTGGCTGTCCCAGCCACGACTCAAGGTATGGCTCGACCTGCTGCTCTGGAAGGTACAAGCCACAGACCTTGGCAGTTACCACGTGGTGTTAACTATGCAGGCATGCAGATTGCAAGAGTTTTGAGGCCATGGTAGCCTCCACTTAGATTTCAAAGAATGTTGCAAACAGCATAGGGACTCAGGTAGAGACTTGTCACAGGGGTGGAGCCACTAGAGTGAGTCCCCACTAGGGCAATGCCAAGCAGCTCCATGGGAGTGGAGCAGCTCCCAAGACATCAGAGCTGTAAGCCTACCAAGTGCAACTCCAGCCTAGGAAAGCTGCAGACATGAGAATCCGACCTGTAAGAGCTGCTGGGTGGATTGAGCCCAGCAAAGCCACAGAGGTGGGGCCACCTGAGGCCTTGGGGTCCCACCTCCACCCTCATATGTCTAGAATGTCCAGGACATAGAGTCCAAGGTTATTATTCTGCAGCTTTAAGACTTAATGTTGTTTTTGTTGTTGGGTTTTAGACTTACTTGGGACCAGTTATCCCTTTCTTCTTGCCTATTTCTCTCTTTTAGATTGAGAATGTCTATTCTATGCCAGCAGAACTCTTGGATTTTGGAAACTGGTAATTCACAGCTGGGGAGGAATTCACCTGAGTCTCATTCATATCTGATTTAGATGAGAACTCTGGACTCTGGAGTTTTGAGTTGGTGCTGGAACAGGTTAATACATTGAGGCTATTGGAATGGAATGAATGTATTTTGCACATAAAAAGGACATACATTTTAGGGGCCAGGGATGAAATGCTATGGTTTGTATGTGTCCCCCAAAGTTCATGTATTGGAAACTTAATCCCCCAATGCAACAATGTTGGAGAGATGGGGTCTGCACTGGGTGATGAGGTCAGAGGGAATTATTCCATTATTGCAGGGCTGAGTTCTTGGTGAAGGATGAGTCTGGCCCCTTCCCCTCTCTCTCCCTTATGTACTCTCTTGCCCCTCTTCCCCCTGCCATGGGATAATGCAGCAAGAAGGCCTCACCCGATGCAGCCCCTCAACCTTAGACTTCCCCATCTCTAGGACTCTGGAAAAATAGATGTCAGTTTTTATAAATCACCCAGTGTCAGGTATTCTGTTATAACAGCACAAAACAGACTAACACACCTGCTAACATCTTGATTTTAGCCCAGTGATACTTCTGATCTCCAGAACTGTAAGATAAGTTTTTATCGTTTAATCCATAAATCCGTGATAATTAGTGACAGCACCAATAGGAAACTAACATAATACACTTCACTCAGTTTTCCCTAATGGTAACATCTTACATAAATATGGGACAATTATTAAAACCAAGAAAGTAACATTGGTACAATACTGTTAACTATTAATAAACTTCAACTTTTTTTAGATTTCTTCCAGTTTTTCCACAAATGTTCCATGTTCCATGAGCCAGTTCAGGATACTGCATCCTATAATATTTAGTTATGGCGTCTCCTTAGTCTAGTCTGTGAGAGTGTCTTAGTCTTTTGCATTTGTGACCTTGACCTTTTTGAAGAGAACTGGTCAGGTATTTTTTCGAATATACGTCAATTTAAGTTTGTCTGATGTTTTCTTGTGATTAGAGTGAAGTGTGGATTTGGGGATTTGGGGGAAGAATCCACAGAGGTGATGTGTCCTTCTCTTTCCATCACATTGGAGGGCATTATGTGATGTGCTATTTTGGATGAGATAGTGTCTGCAAGTTTCTCCACTGTTAAGTTTTTCCCTTTCCGTACTCTATTCTTTAGAATTGCTGCAGTTTTGTTTCACAATCTTCATTACTGAAGGTCTGCAAGAACTTTGAGAGTCAAAAAAACTGATTTTGAATGCCAAAGATGCCACTATGTTTAAAAAGTTGAAAAAAATTATTTTGCTCCCCTGAATCCCATGCTGCCATCTGGGAAATTGGAGAGTGATAACTCCTGTGGCTGTCGTGAGGATTAGATGAGATAGCACATGTATTTACCCAGCAAAGACGCATTTGGTAAGAATCACATTGAGTGAAAGGGATGCAGGCGGTAGGTATCAATGGTGAAGCGATGATGACACAGACTTTGCCCCTGCAGGGTTCACAGTGTGACAGGAAAGATAAATTATTGAGCAGGAAGCCATAGTAAAGTGTGCGGGAAGCACAGAGAGCTGTGAGAAAGCGTGTTACGAGGACCCAGTGCAGACATTGAGAAAGTCACTTAGCACAGTGTACAGAGGCCCTTAAGGATGGATGGATGTGCATTTCCTTCCCTCTCCCATGTCTGGGTCTCTCCCTAGCCTCGCAAACTAGCAGGGCAAGATAATGACAGGGTGCTTTCCCTTCTGTCCCTGTAGGATGCAGCAGAGCCTTCAAAGAGCTAGTACGTGATGGCCTGCAGAGCAGCAATGCCCTGTGCGCAGCGGTTTCCTAAGAGTGCATGACAGGGGAACCGTTCCTTGCTTGGAGCGTGTCCCTAGCCTGGTGCTGTGAAGAAGAGGAGCTTGAGGGAATGCCACTTTAGCACATTTGTCTCTTCACCCCACACCTGCGTCTGGGGTAAAAACCTACCTCTAAACGTCTGAGCTTACAGCACGTGCAAATTTTCACAAGCATTGCGCGAGGGCACTTTGCATGTGTGATCACTTCTAGATATCTTCCTTTTGAAAAGTGAGGTTAACCTTCCCAAGGATTGTGGAGGCACGTATACCCAGTAGTTGAAGAGGGATTGTTCAACTTTAATTTTAAAAAGAAATTTAAAAAACTTAAACAAATGAGCCCCCCTACATATTCATAACCAAAATTCAACAATCATCAAGATTTGCCCATATTTGCTTTAAATACCCACTCTACCTTTTTCCCCCCTGTGGCTGAAATATTTTAAAGTAAATTCCAGATATCGTATCACTTCAACCCTATTTTCTTTGGTACACAATTCTAAAAAACACACACCTTTTCTTATATAATGACAACCATCATTAAATCTAGTATTAATAAAAAAATCAACACTAATTTTCTGGTGTCATCGACTAAGAATTAAGTGTTTGGGAAAGCCTCGGTACTCCTGTTTTAGAATGAGCGACAGTGAGAAATAGGTGGTGACTTTCTCATTTATTTTTCTGCTCATGGAAAATCACTCTTCAAATGCTCATGGTGCTCCAAATCCCCTATGTATGTTGCAGCTTTGGAGAAGAAGAGTTACTCAGCAATTGTGGTCCAAACTGAGGCAGTTGGGGAGGTATATTTTGAATCCATAAGAAAGACAGGGGTCCCAGAAAGCAAGAGACATTTCTGTAAGTTGGATGGACAGGAGGCTCTGAGGAAGACACAGGGGTTGTTTTTTACTCACAGGATTCTGTTGTTCTTCAGGGACTGAGCAAAATATAATTGATCTAAACAGTTATAATGCAATTCAGTAATACAAGATTAAGATGATTGCATTGCAATTGAACATAAACCAGCTAATTTAATTGCTTTCAAAAACACTGCGTGTTTGAGATATGAGGCCAGCAAAATCAACTGGCCAACAAGATACTTGGTGGCTGCACAGCATCACTAGTTTTTTTTATTTTTTTTATTTCGGCATATTATGGGGGTACAGATTTTAAGGTTTTCATAAATGCCCATACCCCCCTCCCCCCACAAGTCTGAGTCTCCAGCATGACCATCCCCCAGATGGTGCACATCTCACTCATTATATATGTATATACCCACACCCTCCCCCTCTCACCTGCCCAGTACCCTATTACTGTAGTACCTATGTGTCCACTTAGGTGCTGCTCAGTTAATACCAATTTGCTGGTGAGTATATGTAGTGCTTGTTTTTCCATTCTTGGGAAACTTCACTTAATAGTATGGGTTCCAGCTCTAACCAGGAAAATATAAGATGTGCTATATCACCGTTGTTTCTTAGAGCTGAATAGTACCCCATGGTATACATATACCACGTTTTATTAATCCATTCTTGGATTGATGGGCATTTGGGCTGTTTTCACAGCCTTGCAATTATGAATTGTGCTGCTATAAACATTCGAGTGCAGGTGTCTTTTTTGTAGAGTGTCTTTGGATTTTTTGGGTAGATGCCCAGCAATGGGATTTGCTGGATCAAATGGTAGATTCACTTGTATCATTTTAAGGTATCTCCATATTGCTTTCCACAGAAGTTGAACTAGTTTGCAGTCGCACCAGCAGTGTAGAAGTGTTCCTCTCTCTCCGCATCCATGCCAGCATTTATTGTTTGGAGACTTTTTGATAAAGGCCATTCTCACTGGAGTTAAGTGATATCTCATTGTGGTTTTGATTTGCATTTCCCTGATGATTAGAGATGTTGAGCATTTTTTCATATGTTTGTTGGCCATTCTTCTGTCATCTTTAGAAAAGTTTCTGTTCAAGTCCTTTGCCCACTTTTTAATAGGGTTATTTGATTTTTTTTCTTCCTGATTTTCGTAAGTTCTAAGTATATTCTAGTTATCAGTCCCTTATCAGATGCATAGGATGCAAAAATTTTCTCCCATTCTGTAGGTTGTCTGTTTACTTTCATGACTATTTCTTTGGCTGTGCAGAAGCTTTGTAGTTTGATCATGTCCCATTTATTTATTTTTGTTGCTGCTGTGATTGCCTTTGGGGACTTCTTCATAAACTCTTTGCCTAGACCGATGTCTAGGAGAGTGTTTCCAACATTTTCCTCTAGAATTCTAATAGTTTCATAACTTAGGTTTAAGTCTGTTATCCAGCGTGAGTTGATTTTTGTGAGAGGTGAAAGGTGTGGGTCCTGTTTTAGCCTTCTACAGGTGGCTATCCAATTTTCCCAGCACCATTTATTGAAAAGGGATTCTTTTCCCCAGCGTATGTTTTTGTCTGCTTTGTCAAAGATTAGATGGCTATATGAGGATGGTTTTATATCAGGATTCTCACATCTGTTCCACTGGTCAATACTCCTATTTTTGTGGCAATACCATATTAATTTAATTACGACAGATTTGTAGTATAGCTTGATATCTGGCATATTAATGCCTCCCATTTTGTTTTTGTTGCCTAGAATTGCTTTTGATATTCGGGGTCTTCTTTGGTTTCATACGGAGCATAAAATTATTTTTTCTATATCTGTGAAGAATGCTGATGGGATTTTAATAGGTATTGCATTGAATCTGTAGATCAGTTTGGGTAGTATAGACATTTTAATGATGTTGAGTCTGCCGATCCATGAGCATGGTATGGATTTCCATCTGTTTACATCCTCTGCTATTTCCTTCCTCAGTGTTTCATAGTTCTCCCTGTAGAGGTCTTTTACCTCCTTGGTTAGGTATATTCCTAGGTACTTTAATTTCTTTGTTGCTATTGTGAAGGGAATTGAGTCTTTGATTTGGTTCTCAATTAGATTGTTGTTGGAGTATATGAATGCCTCTGATTTCTGTGTATTGATTTTGTATCCTGAGACTTTACTAAATTCATTGATCAGTTCCAGGAGTTTCTTGGTTGAATCTTTGGTGTTTTCTAGATATAATATCATATCATCAGCAAACAGTGAAAGTTTGATCTCTTCTGCCCCTATTTGGATACCTTTAATTTCATTTTCCTGTCTGATTGCTGTAGCCAAGACTTCCAGCACTATGTTGAACAGAAGTGGAGATAGTGGGCAGCCTTGTCTGGTTCCAGTTCTAAGTGGGAATGATTTCAATTTTTCCCCATTCAGTATGATGTTGGCTATGGGTCTGTCATATATGGCTTGTATCATTTTTAGGTATGTCCCTTCTATGCCTATTTTCTTAAGTGTTCGTATCATGAAATGGTGTTGAATTTTGTCAAAAGCTTTTTCTGCATCTATTGAAAGAATCATGTGGTCTTTGTTTTTGCTTCTGTTTATGTGGTGAATTGCATTGATAGATTTACGTATGTTGAACCATCCCTGCATCCCTGGGATGAAGCCCACTTGGTCGTGATGGATTGTTTTTTTGATAAATGTCTGGATTTGGTTAGCTAAGATTTTGTTGAAAATTTTTGCATCTATATTCATTAGGGATATTGGTCTATAGTTTTATTTTCTTGTTGCATCCTTTCCTGGTTTTGGTATCAGAGTAATATTCGCTTCATAAAAGGTGTCGGGGAGGTTTCCATTCTTTTCGATGTTGTGGAATAGTTTCTGCAAGATAGGTAATAGTTCTTTGTAAGTGTGGTAAAATTTGGGTGTGAAACCATCTGGACCGGGACTCTTCTTTTTAGGGAGATTTTTGATTGCTGTTTCTATTTCAGCTGTTGAGATTGGTCTGTTCAGGGAATCTATTTCTTCCTGGTTGAGCCTAGGGAGGCTGTGTGTTTCTAGAAATTTGTCCATTTCCTCCACATTTTCCAATTTGTGTGCATAAAGATTTTTGTAGTATTAATAAATTATATCCTGTATCTCTTTGGGATCAGTTGTGATATCTCCTTTTTTGTTCGTGATGGAGCTTATTAGAGATTTCTCTTTTCTGCTTTTCGTTAACTTAGCCAATGGCGTGTCAATTTTGTTTATTTTTTCAAAGAACCAACTTTTTGCTTTATTAATCTCCTGAATAGCTTCCCTGTTTTCAATTCCGTTTAGTTCTGATTTGATCTTGTTGATTTCACTTCTTCTGCTGGGTTTGGGGTTGGTCTGTTCTTCTTTTTCCAGCTCCTTGAGTCGTTTCATTAGATTGTCTATTTGTGATCTTCTTGTCTTTTGGTTATAGGCATTTATGGAGATAAACTTTCCTCTCATATCTGCTTTAGCTGTGTCCCAGAGGAGTTGATAACTTGTCTCTCCATTGTCGTTTTGTTCATAGAATTTTTTAATTTCCATCTTGATTTCTTCATTTATGAAGTAATCATTTAGTAGGAGGTTGTTTAATTTCCACGTTTTTGTGTAGAAATGTGAGTTTCTGTTAGGGTTGATTTCCAGTTTTATTCACTGTGATCTGAGAAGGTACATGGTATGATTTCTATTTTTTTAAATTTCTTGAGATTTACTTTGTGTCCTAGGATATGGTCAATCTTAGAGAATGTCCCGTGAGCTGTTGAGAAGAACGTATATTCAGTGGATTTTGGGTAGAATGTCCTGTAAATGTCAGTCAGACCCAATTGTTCTAAAGTTTTGTTTAAGTCTATTATTTATTCATTAATTTTCTGTTTGGAATATCTGTCTTGTGCCATCAGTGGGGTGTTGAAATCTCCAGTGATTATGGAGATGCTATTAATACATTTGCTTAGATCCAGTAAGGTTTGCTTTAGGAATCTGGGTGTACCTAAGTTGGGTGCATATATATTTAAAATTGTTATCTCTTCTTGTTGAACTGTGCCTTTCACCATTATATAATGACCCTCTTTGTCTTTCAATACTTTTGTTGGTTTAATAATGAAATTGTCAGAAATTAGAACTGCCACGCGAGCCTTCTTTTGGCTTCCACTTGCCTGGAATACTGATCTCCACCCTTTTACTTTTAGTCTTTATGCATCCTTGCAGGTTAGATGTGTTTCCTGAAGACAGCATATACTTGGCCTGTATTTTCTTATCCATTCAGCCAGCTATGTCTCTTTAGTGGAGAGTTTAAGCCATTCACATTTATTGAGAGAACTGATAGGTAAGGTAGATTATTGTTCATTCTGTTGGGTTGGATGTTGTTGCTTTGATTTCTCTCTTGAGCTATTGTATTATCTGGCCCTTAATCTTTGGGTTTTGGTTGTTTTTATATTCGTGAGTTTTTATTATGGTGTTTTGTGTGTAACACTGTTTTGAGTACTTCTTGTTGGCTGGTCTTGTCTTGGTGAATTCTCTGAGACTTTGCTTGTCTGAGAATGTCTTTATTTCTCCTTCATATATTTAGTTTTGCAGGGAAGAAGATTCTAGGCTGGGCATTGTTTTGTTTCAGAAGAGTGAGAATGGGGCCCTAGTCTCTCCTTGCTTGTAAAGTCTCATTAGAGAAGTCTGGTGTTATTCGAATTGGCTTTCCCTTGTATGTTACTTGCTTCTTTCATCTTACCGCTCTTAGAAGGGCCTCTTTAGTTGATATTTTGGTCAGTCTGATGACTGCATGTTGTGACGTCTTCCTGTTTGCATTGAATCTCCCAGGGGTCCTCTGCGCTTCTTGAATTTGTATATCGAGATTTTGAGCAAGGCCTGGGAAGTTTTCCTCTGTTATATCTTCAAATAGCTTGTCCAACCCTTGAGTGTTGTCTTCTTCCCCTTCTCGTCACCCTGTGACCCTCACATTAGGTTTCTTCATATAATCCCACATCTCTTGTAGGCTTTGCTCTTTTCTCTTGTTTCTCTGCTCTATATCTGTGACGGTTTTATTTAGTTGGAGGGTGTTATATTTAAGCTCTGAGATTCTTTCTTCTGTTTGATCTACCCTGTTCTTGAGGCTTTCCACTGTATTTTGTAGTTCCCTGAATTGATTCTTCATTTCCAGGAGTTTGGTTAAACTTTTCTTCATTGTGTCTATTTCTTTAGTGAACTTTTGTTCTAGGTCCTGTAGACTTTTTGTGGTTTCTTTGTGTTGGTTATTGAGTTGTTCTTGCAGGTGGGTGAGTGTTCTTATGATCCATATTTGAAATTCCTCTTCTGTCATATTGGTTGCCTAATTTTGGTTGGTGTCCATTTCTAAGGGGCTGGTGCTCCTCTTTGGGGGGTGTGTTTTCCTTTTGGTTCTTCATATTTCCTGAGTTCTTTCGCTGATTTCTTCCTATGTTGGTCAGTTGTTGTTTCTTTTCTTTAGGTTTTTGTTTGGGTATTCACATGCCTTGTTTAGTTTCTGAGCTGGTAGCTGGTGTCTGTGGGTGAGATTCAACCACTCCCTGTATAATGAGTCAGTAGGTGCTGTGAAAAGGCTGTGCAGGATGCCCTCCCTGTCAGTAGGTGGCACTTGCTTGGAGGAACAGGCTATGCTGTTGTTTTTGTGTCCTGTTATCAGGTGTTGTTCCTGTAGGGAGGCACTCTAGTGCCTCAGGTGGTGGGTGGGGCCCTGGGACTTCCAGGTGTGTCCTTTTCTCCCTCTCAGTGAGGAGTTGTCTATGAGAGAGTCTGGGTGGAGCTGGTTTGGGTAAGCCTGCCCTCAGGCACCACCAATGCCATTAGCAGGGGTCAAAGTTCTGTTCTCTGCTTCCAGGAAAAGCTGTCAGGGCGGGGCCGGAATGGCCCCGCTCAGCCAGAAAGTCTGCATGTGGGGTGGGGCTGTCTGAGACCCGCAGTCTGGAGCGGGCTCGCTTCTTTCCACCCTCCCCAACTCCGCAGCTACTCCTGGGCCTCTGCCAGCAGGCCAGACCACACGCCACCAGGCCTCCCCGGACTGTGATGCTGGCAAGGAGGTTCCCTGAGCAGGAACGCCACCTGGGCTGGTCTTACGGCCTCCTTTTGGGAGGAGGGTTGCCCTCTAGGATGCTGCTGTGCCCCTGGAGGTCCACACACCTCAGGAGGCTGTTCACGTATATCCCTTCTGTGCCCCGGGCAATGCAAGACCTCGGTGCACTGGATCTGGTCTAGCTGGTCTGACCTCTGGGTCCCAGAGTTCAAACTATATCCCCACCAGTAAGAGGAGTGCCGGTCCCAATTCACCCACAGGGGGCCCAAGCTGGGTGTATGTCTCTCAGCCTCAGGGTCTGCACTGTTCTCCTGGGATCACCGTGCCAAAAGCACCTGGGAGGGCTGGCGGGTAGGGAGCTTACAGTCTGAGTTCCCCTTAGTCAGCTGTAGGGGAAAGGTCCCATTCCCTGGAGATGCCTCTGGCTGGTGGCTGTATTGTCTCTCTGGGTAGCCGCAGGTAGGGTCGGCGGAGGGGAGAAGGAGACAATATGGTGCCTGCTGCGCGGCTCGGGTCTGTGCACACGGAGGTGCCCGGAGGGAGTTGGAAGCCTGCTGCCACGTCCGCTACAGGCTTACCGCTCACTTGCGGCGGCGGTCTCTGGGCTGGTGTCCGCAGGTCTCTCCACCCGCTGGGGAGCCCACCAGCTGTCTCAGATGCAGTGGAGGGGAAACGGCAGATACACCCACCCTTGCTGTTGGTCTTCGGCCTGCTCCGGCAGTCTCAGCTTCCAGTTCTCCTTCGCAACCTCCTCCCGTGGAGTCTCCTGGGGTCTCAGGTACCCCTCCTTCCAGCCCTCATCCACTGTATGCTCATCTTCTTGCTTCTTTTTTCTAATTTCTGCTAGAATCTGTCTTTTCTGCAGAGACACTCTGTCTGGTGGTGTTTCTCGTCCGCCATCTTGATCCGCCCCCCCCCCCCCCCCAGTTTTTGACCTCTGTATAAATTTGGATCAGGAGAAGCTTGAAATCTACTCTTTTCTTTTCATGCTATTGGATGCAATGCAATTTTTAAAGTGGTTGCCCTGTGGCATCTACTTAGTGACAAAGTGGAGGAGTCCTGTAGTTTGATAAGGTAGCCACACCTCAACCTGTGCAATTTGTCTCTCTACGTTTTGCTCTTTCATTTATGGTATAATGACAGCCCATGATCCCATGGCTCAAAGAGGTCAGAAAATCACTAGTCCAGTAGGCGACTGCTGGACATCTAAGAAGAGAGAGCTGTCTCAGGCAGTTCTTCACTTGTTCCTCTTCACATAGCAGCTGAGAGATGAGGGCATATGTCTCTCTTTTTCTATGGGCCTTGGGCTGTCCCATCACGTGGTACAGCTGTGACAATCAGACCAGTCTCTTACTGCACAGCCCTGTCCTAGGAGAGGCACGTGGCGGATTCCCAACTGGAGATGTGTGCACTGAGGAAGCCCAGCGCCTCATCTCTCAGCAGGAGGGGGCTGAGATTGCCCGGTGCCCAGCTGAGAGCTTCTGGTTGGAGCAGGACCCATGATCAATCATCCCATTTACCTGACAGCTGAACAAGCCTGTTAAACAATGCCCAGAGCACTTACTGTCTGGGGCGAGCAGGAAAATTATGGCTTTCATATATATACACTGATAGTTTCTTCTGTTATTTACCTTAACAAAGCAACTCAACACAATTAGTGCAAACTACCAAAAGCTCCTGGTTATATTTAGCTAACGGATTCCGTTTAAGGAGCAAGTAGTTAATGATCTGAACTGCAGACTGCTATCACAGCAGCCCTAATAAGCTGGAAAACACAGGCAGGATAAGCACTGAGCATTTGCCTGGTGGGGGGGTGATTGAACCTGGAAATGCACCAACAGGTTCCACTCAGTGTCCTCAACTGTTTTACATAGAGAAGGCCTGGAATCAGGAGGACACGTGAGGACTTTGCCCCTTTCGTGCTTTAATCCATCAATTTTTATTGTCAGCTCCAGCTGTGGGCCTCCCTGGGTCCAGGCTGCAGGTGGTCAGTGGGGCCGTGACAGACTCGGAAAAGGAGGATGTTGGAGATGCATGGGGAGGCCGGGATGGGCTCACTGTGTCACATTCAGATGACAATGATGCAAAACAGAAAAGAGGATGGTGACGGCAGAATTTTGGAGAAGGAGGAGCTAAAGGAAGGGGCTGGTACACCGGCCCTGCCATGCCACGGTCAGGATGTGGACTAGGGGAGTGGAGGGACAGTCAAATCTCAGAAAGGCCTGGGGCCCGCAAGGAGCCTGGGACCAGAGGCTTTGGCATAGGAGGAGGAGCGCGGGCTTGGGGCAGGGTGACCACAGTCAGACTTATCCTCTAACTCATTTGGGGAATCCTCGAATGCTCTCAGCCTCTGCTTTTTATCTGTATAAGGGGGACCTGATGAGACCCACTTCATAGGATTGGTGGGCCCTGTAAATGCAATGATATTAAAAAGAGAAGTTACCTAATGGTGCCTGGCTCATAGACATGCTCAGCACAGGGTGACCGCTTTGGTCTTTGTCATTGTTGTCACGGTGCTGGTCCTGGTGGCTTGGCCAGACATTAGCTAACAATGGTGCATTGCTCTCAGCAGTCTGTGTTCTTGCTCTTTAAAGGAGAGATGTGGCTTCTCACTCTACTCTGGATGTTTTCTCAGGCTGCTGGTTGGATGTTTTGACTTCGTAGCCAGACTTGTTGCATATATTTTGGTAATTATTTGGTCCTCTACCAGGATGGTATATGCAGCCACATTTTTGAATTTAGTGTCTTTGTGATGGGAACACACTCAGGATGAACCAATCACAGCCTTACCTGTATATGTGGAAAGTTGTCTTTGTAAAGTGAGACTCAAGGAAGATTTTGTGCCAGTTTCTGCAATGTGCGTACGTTTTCTGATTTAATTCTCACTCACCTAAAAGTCGTTAGGATTCCATACTCGTTTTTACAGGGGAGGACACTGAGGCGACTGGCCACAGCCACAGAAATTGACATCGGTTGTTCATGATGCTGTAAGTCTTCTGTACTCCCTTCACAGTTTGACAGTTACCTGTTTGGTAAATCCTGCCTTTCCAACAAAAGGTCTTAAAAATGCTACCACCACCACCACCACCACCACCACCACCACCACCAAACTCCTGTTTGTCCAGTCACAGTCTTTTGTGCTGCCAGGGTGTAGGCGTGTGGTTCTGGGGCACAGAAACCTTGTGGTGGGAGTGGGTTCAGAGGGACAGGGTTGTGGGTTCTTCCCGTGACAACTTTCTCACTAGAACCTGGGGAGGTTCTGGGCAATAATCTTAAAAGTGCAGCCTAGGGCCTGTTGCCCCTGCCTTTTCAAACAGCACATGATTTTTCTAAAATCCCTGAAAGAACTATTCTGTGTCTACAACTCAGAACCTCACCTGAAAATCCTATTTGGGCTCTGATCCTTATTTCTCTAAAGTTCATTACAGCGCAGGAAGATGATTGCCTGTCCTTGCTGCTGCAGGCCTCCTTCCCTGCAGACTCCGGGGTTGCGGGAGTCCAGCAGGCTCACGAGCATCTGCCTCACTGCTCGGTGACTGCCAGGCCTCCATGCTGCAAACCGCATGGAGCAGGCAGCTCCCAATCTCCTTTTCTTGGCACTTAGTTTCCTATATTTAAGAAACCCCCCACCAAGAGACTTCAGGGTTTTAAGGCTGAGTAGCAGAGCAGATTGTACCCCATCATTGCAGTCTCTAGTCTTGCTTTTTGGAAACATGGAGCCACATGACCTTGGAAGAGAAGAGGCTCTTTGGTAACTCACTGACTGCTCTGGCCCCAGCTTCATCATCTGCTTTGGGGCCTGGGCTCTGGGCCAAAGAGGAACCTTTGCACGGATTTCTGGAGTGAGCACTTAGTCAGCTGATTGATTCCTTCTCGGGCCTGAGCTCTCTAGCACCCACTGGTTGGTGTCTCTTTAGCACTTATTCTATACTACCTTATACAGAGTATATTACTGACTGGAGATAATCTGTGATCTAATTTCCTTCTTTACCTTTCAGCTTGTGTAGGTGGCCAACCTAATCTTCCTTCCGCTGAAGATGCCAGGTTGGCCTGCCATTCAGAGCAGTGCCAGGTGTAAAAACAAGAAGTTAGTGTGCAAAATAGAAGAAATCGTAATTTCTTTAAAATGATTCCAATTTACCTAGCATTTTTTAACCTGTTCAGATGTATACTTAGTATGTCAATTTTTTTATTTTATGCTCTTATCGGAGATTATCTTTTCCATTGAGGTTTTCGATGATGTAATTTTACGGGTGTGCAGGGTATTCACTTGTAATTTAAAATGATATCTTGTACATAGCTGGTTACATCTCCCCTCTTTCTAATTTTTTTGATTTATGACTTTTATCTTGATGAGCTGCAACATGGCTTTGTCTCTTTTATTAGTACTTCCAGAGAACCGGGTTATAGATTTATTAATGTACTATTTTTCTATTTTTAAATGTCTAATTTTCTTTATATTATTATTCTGTTATTTTCATTTTTCACTAAGATTTTTAAGTGTAATATTTAGCACCATTATTTTTGCTTTTATATTTTTGTATTGTAGAACCATCTAATGCTCTAATTTTATAAATAAGATCTGCTATGCTAGGATCTGACAAGTTTTGCTATTTTAAAAATTATTTTAATTGTCTTATAACCTTATAGTTACTGTTTTCTGTATTCATTTCTGCACCAATATTATGCAGTACAGCATGAATGTTAAAAGTGCAGCTTTATCATAAGATTGGCTGGCTTAGAATCCCGATTTCTACACTAATGTGTGACCTTCTTTGGAGATGCATGATGAGGACTGGTAGGTAATCCATGGGAAGGATTTTGTTAAACTATTCTATATCTGTTCATGGCAAAGTTCCTTTGGGCACATTTGAAGATCTCTGAATATTTGGGGTAGTTGGGGTATTGTTTCAGAATTAATATAGTTATACTTATTAGTAAAAATCCTTGTCCTCTGTTTAAGTTCATCTTGATTTTGTTCTGTATTGAATAGTTTCTTTACCTGCTTATGAAAATAGTCTCTAAGGGGACATTGCTTTAATTCAGCCCTTACCCTTCTGGATAATTGGTTGACATGTTTCTAAAGTTCAATGTGGATGCTTGCCTCTCCATAAGCTTTACTTATCGATGTTAGCTTAACTTAGCAGTGTGGAAATTGGGTCACATTTTTTCCCCTTTAATGACGTTTTCTGAAAATTAAATTAGATTAGTCATAAACTTTTATGTCCCCCTTGTGAAGGTTAATTTTATGTGTCAACTTGACTCAGCTATCTTGCCCAGATAGCTGGCTAAACATTATTTCTGGGAGTGTGTGTGAGGGTGTTTCCAGAAGAGATTAATATTTGAATTGGGGGACTGAGTAAAGCAGTTGGTCTTCTCCAGTTTGGGTGGGCATCATCCCATCCCTTGAGGGCCTGCATAGAATGAAAAGGCAGAGGAAGGTTGGATGCGGGAGCTGGGACCTCTATCTCCTGCTCGCCGTGCTCCTGGTGCTCAGGCCCCCACCTCCAGACTGGAGGCTGCACCACCAGACCATCGTCTCCCCAGGTCTCTGGGCTTCAGATCACATTACTGGTTTTCCAGGGTCTCTAGCTTGCTGGTGGCAGATCATGGGACTTTCTCAATCTCTGTAATCATGTGAGCAAATTCCTTATAATAAATCTTTTTATATATTAAATGTACATCCATCCATACATACATACATACTCATAGAAATATGCACACACAGTTGGCCCTTGATATCCATTGGGGATTGGCTCTGAGACCACTTCAAATACCAAAATTGGTGATGCCCTAGACTCCTATATAGAAGGGTGCAGTATTATAACCCATGCATATCTTCTTGTATACTTTAAGTCATCTCTAGATTACTTCTAATACTTAATACAATGTAAATACCATGTAAAGAGTTGTTATACTATGGCGTTTTTTGTTTGTATTTTTTATTGTTCTTTTTTTCTGAATACTTTCAATGTGCAGTTGGTTGGATCTGTGGAAGTGGAACCCGTGGGTATGGAGGACCAACTGTGTGTGTATCTATTGGCCGCCTGTTTCTTTGGAGAACTCTGACTAATACACCCCTACCGCTTGTTGGTTAACAAAAATGTTGCATTCCTGTTACCAAAAACATGTCAGGGAATCCCTTTGTGTGGCCTGAGAGCCCTGGCCCACCAGGCAGGATAGTTATCGTCAGAACGAATGGGATGAGTGGGCCGTTGCGGTTGTACCTTTCCAGTGCTTTGAAGTCACTGTAGTTGTAACATGGGGGAAAGCTTGTACGATCTGCTGTGAGCCCCTCTGTTTAGAAATCATGATTGATTTAGTTTAATTTTTTATCAAAGAATAGGAGAAACTCTCACTTCATGTCCCCTAAATGGTTTCATGAGTGGAGGACATCTGTGACCCACATTTTTTTTTTTTAATTTTATTTGTTTGTCATGAAAGCGCCAAACAGATTTGGAACATATTTGGCTGAGTCCCTCTCCCTGAGTACATCCCTGGCTCCTTGGGTGATGCCGACGGAGACTTGGCTGCAAAGCCTTAGCAATTCCACTCTCATCTACTCCTGTCACTAAGATCACCAGTTTGGGGGCTCTGGGCCTTCCATTAATGAATAATAATGAATCCACCTTCAGATACAGGGCAGAAACACTGTCTGTAATCTTTGGACATCAACAGACACCAATTTTGAGTGTGAACAAATGGAGAGTCGTGCCCTTTGATTGTTCTTTCCCGTCTCGCCTTAAAGCCCTCTCCTGAGTCAGCGTTCTCTAACTCTGGGGGTAGCAGCATCACCTGGCAAACTTAGTACATATACGAAGCCTCAGGCCTTATATGTTAATGTTCCTGGGCCTCTGTGTTCTTCATTTACTCCTAAGGTGGTTGCAATACATCCCAAGCATGAAAACCACTACCCTAAATTGTAAGGATGCTCCATTACCTTTTATCAGCTCTCTGATGAATTTCACCTTTCCTGAACACCACCATGATCTACCCTCTAAGCTCTCCTGAGAACCCTCAAGGACACTAATCCTCTTGATTTTTCTTGTCCCAAACATACTGCAAAGTTTGTTTGAAACTCTGATTCATCTGCATCAAAGAATCTCCTTGTTTTTATGTTTTTCCAGATGTGAATGGCCGAGTCCTGTTCTTGTTTCCTTTCTGGCGAGATCTGCTCTCAGCTTTCTCTTTCCATCTTTGTATGTCGCTAGCAGGGGCTCCCTGACAACACCAGGCAATCTCTAGTGACTCTGCTGCCCTTACTGAAAATTTATTTTTTCTCTTTTGCAATTTTTATTTCCTTTAAGCTCTGTACCAATGGTGTCGTTAGTCTTAACCTCCCACCCCTACCCTCAACCCCCCGTGGTCTATTTTCAAACTAACAGCCAGAATGATCCTTTGAAAATATATCTCCTTAAACCCTCCAGTGACTACTCATGATAAACCCAAATTCTGTCCATGTTTTTGAAATAATCTGGTTCCAGGTGTATTTCTGTCTTTATCCTGCAACACTCTCCCCCTTGGTGTTGTAGATGCTATGATATGTGGCCCAAATCCTGCTCTAGGACTGAAAGAATTACTCCCTGCAGCTGCCAGGCTCCTGTGGAAATTGCCCAGAGGTGGAGGAAGCTGCTTCTCCCATGGCCAGCCATGCCCTCTTTCTGGGACAGCATGAATCTGAAGACTGGAGGATGAATGGGCACAGGGCCTGGCATCCTTGCGGCAATGCAGGACAACACGGAAGGTTCATCCCAGCCTGAGGGCCCCTGAGGGCTTGGCCAAGTCCTCTGTTGAAACCATATCATGGTCTAACTTTTTTAATTCAATCCTGTGTCTTCCCCCTTCCTTTTCAGTGTGTTGATCCTGAGAGTTCTCCCTACACAATCTCATTCTCAGAGTCTGCCTTTTGGGGATACCAATCGGCACCACTTGGGCGCTTCCCTCAAGCCCTGGGCCTTCTTGCTCAGCTCAGATGATGCCAAATGTGACAGCACCTCAGGACGGTTCCCTGGGCTCTGTCTGCCACACTCTGCCTCTCCCCTTTGCATGTCTCGGTGGCGTCCTCACAGCAGGGCTCTGGCCAAATGCACCTCATCATGCAGGCCTTCGTGGCCTCCCTATAAGAAATGAAAACCCCTTTCTCATTGCCTTATTTTATTTTCTACTAATCCATAATTATGACCATCTGACACAAATATTTTCTGTTTTGTTATGTCTTCCACTACCAGTGAGTATGCTCCATGGGAATATTTTGTTTATTGCTCTTTCCCCAGTGTCTGGCACCGAGTAAAAACTGAATAAATATTTGTTGAAAGAATGAATAATGAGTGAATGCTATTTGCTTTCCTGTTTTAAGTCTGCAAGTACTTCCTCTTTCCATGCTTCCTCCTGTTTGACTGCAGTTGGGTGGCTGGGATTTCCAACCAGAGAGAGCATAGCACGGAGAATGTTCTTCACTAGCTGATTTAGTTGTGGGGGAAAGGAGTGCGGGGAGGGATAGGATTCTTGGAAGAATGCCTGGACAAAGCCCATACTCCCAAGAGGGAGGGGGAAATAATCTTCTGGCTTGCTTCTTTCTTTCTTTTTTTCTTAGAAAATTTTTCCTCTGCTGTATGTGAGCTGTCATTTTTTGAAGCACTGGCCACTGACCTCTGAGTCCGCAGCCACTTGCCTTTAACCTCATCACTGTCTATTATGTGTGAACAACACGGAGGGGCCGGGCTGTCACTCACAGTGATCAGCTCGTTGCTTGGCCATAGCAGTGACACCCTCATTTCGGAGGACCGGTCAGTTACCAGTGAATCTCCCCAGTTCACTCCATCACTGAATTCACACTTACTTCTCTAATGTTTAAAAATCCTCCTTCATTAAAAAAAAATGAATATGAAGCCCTTTTGACACAATGTTTCACTTGAGATAATAAGTCTTAAATTTGCACTTGTCCTGTGCTTACCCTCCTCCCCCCCAGACTATGAGCCCTGCTGAACAGTCCTTTCCCGTTTGTTGTGGGTGGGTTACAGTGGGAAGGAAGCCATCAGTCCTCCATCTGACGTTTGGGGGATCTGGATTGTGAAGCGCTGTTTGTAGACCCCATCAGAGGTGCCCAGGTAAATGAACAGTGACTGATTCAATTAACTGATAAGAATCTCTTAGCAGATCCAAGCCATCTTGTTTGAACACAGGCATTATGTACAAATAACCACCAGGGTGGCTGTCATTTCTTACTGGAGAAACCTGAGGATCTTATGTGTGCCACAGCCCAGAAGGTGGCGACATACACATTTTAGGGATAATTGATTTTTAAATGCCAATGAGCCCTAGACAGGTAGCAATCTGAGAAAAATTCCTCTAATTGGATGCCTTTTGGAGCAGAACCCACCCTTTCTGTGTCCAGCAGGCCTTCCCCTTTGAGAAGGTCAGGGCGTTCACGGACTGCATTATTTCTCTGTACTGCCCAGTGCAGCGGAGAGAACCGGGGCATGGGAGTCAGCCGACTTTGTTTGAAAGCCTGGCTTTGCCATTTACAAGCTGTGTGGCCCTGAACATGGTACTTAACCTTGGTTTTGCTCAATATAATTTAGGATTAATAAGAACTCTGTCATCAGGCTCTGAGGACTAAATGAAATAAGGTACGCTAGGCATGTTTCATATTGTCAGGTCTGCACACTTCCCCTTTGTGTTAGAAAAGGGCACTGTTCTGGGGTGCTGCAGCCCCTCAGAGTGGCGTGTGAGTGGCAGGCGGGCGGGAACTCAGCCCCCACCAGCACATGCACCACGTGCTCCTGTGGCAGCTCTGCTCCTGTTCTCTCCCCACCTCGCCTGGGGACGCGTGAGCCTGCAGTTTATTGATAACTTAGAGGACTAAGCATGGCAAGCATTACCTCCCTCCCAGAAGAGGAGGACAGGTTTTGATGCAATGTTACTCCTTTGGAAGGAGATGGAGGAGATAACCAGGACAGTTTAAGACCTACAGCCTTAGAGTGCAGGCTACAGAGCCAGACAGGAAGAAACAAAAAAATGCATGTAGACTGAACACAGAATTCTTGGAGATCTAAAGTGCAAGCTTAGCCTTCAAAGTAGGAAATTTTACCTGCTTGGAAAATTGGATTTGTTACCCTTTGGGATGGTGAAATTCCTGGATAACTTAGCAGAGTGTCTCACATGCAGGTTCCTGTGAGTGATCCCTGTGAGTGATGACTGTGAGCAGTACAGCTCTAGCAGTGGGCCATGTTGCCATGGAAACCCGGAAGCTAGAAGTTCCTCCAGGCTTCAGAAAGCCTGTCAATTAGATCCATGTACTTGGGGAGTTTAATGAAAACAGACACTTGTCATTTTTTTTAGCAGCCATCTAATATTATATACATTTAAAATATGTCCATGGAAAGAAAAGCCCGCGGTTAAGTTTAGCTGTTTATTTTAAAAGAATTCTCTTGTGTAGCTTTGACAGGGCAGATATTTCTGCCTTCTCCCCACTCCGCCCCCTCTACATTAAAGAAGAAAAGTGAGGCCCTCTGGTGTTTAGTGGAAACACAGTTAGGAGAGCCACTTACGGTGGTTCATTCAGGCTGTTCAAGAGGAATGTCAGTGCTGGGCCCCTTATTTACATCGCAGTGGGGGTGGGTGGTCCCACTCTCCCCCTTCATGTTCTCCCCTCTCAAACTGGATCACTGAGAGCTCTTTGGAATCATGCCCCCACACTGACTGACTGATAGGTACTTTTCAGCAGCTCAGAAAAGAAAAACCTTCATTAGGTATCACTCTCTTCAAATGTCAGATGCTGGAGAATGAGGAATCATAATTTTTGCCCAGACTGACTTGCCGTCTGAGGCCAGCTGCTGGGGTCTGACTCTCCCTGCAGACGCCAATCCATGGTCAGCATGGAAGCCACTGTCAGAAGAGAAGCGGGTTCCAAGAGTGGCTGCTACTATTTGTTTTCAATCGAATGTATGTGTGTGTGGACATGTATGTATGTGCTCATTGTTACCCAGGCACATAATGTTTGGTTGTAATTTGCAGAAGACACATGTAGACCTCTTATCATGGATATGACTGACCATGAGATGGGAATACTTTTTCACCCTGGGCAAAGAGCTGAGGCCCTGGTGGTCACAGACAATGTCAAGCACATATAAGAAGCTGAAAGCCCATTTTAATCAAGTCTGTCTTCGCCTAACCCATTATGCAGCCAAATAACAATTGAAAATCCAGTTCCCCACATTGAGAATCAAAGGTGGGTGATTCCTTGACTTCTGAGTTCAGGGCAGCCTACTCTTTTTACTTTCCTTTTAAATGTCAAATCATAAGTAGGTCAGTAGACACCAGAGTGTTGTTAGTTCTCTAGTTAAGTTTGGTTCATAAGGATGTAGCCAACTTTTCAGCAATATCTGAAAATTGCATTTTATGGTTTGCATCTGGTAATTATTGCATCTCTGCTTGTGGCAAAGAAGTCAGAAGTATTGATATGGAAAAGCACAGATATTACTCGACCTCGCTGATTGAATTGGGGAAAGCAACAATTATACAGATCCCCAAAGTATGTATGTTATGTGGCCCTGGATAAAGATTATTCTAAGAAACCCATTCTCGGTATACTTACAGTAATAGTGGTAATTAGGCAGTGAAAACAGGAAACCGTGAGCCCCAATTAGATATCTGTCCCCACATGGCTCTGTTAAGCCCTGCAGATGGGTGGTTGGCAGAATGATTATGCACATCAGATGTGTTAAAGTAGGAAGTGTTGCACAATGGTCAGAATGTGAGACTTACATGGACTCTGCCACTAATTGACCGTCTGATCTCAGGAAAGTCACTCACCCTGCCTGGCTTTCAGTTTCACCACTCATATTTTAAGACAATTGAACTAATTGAGCAGAAGCTTCCTTTTTGATTTTCCCAAGCGCAAAGCTTGCCTTGTTGCCTTCTCAAGCTGAGCAAATATCTCCTTCATGACGGATGGGAGAGACCCAATTTCCTTATAAGCAAAAATTGTGCTACGGCTTCTCAGCCTAACCATGAGGAGATGCTAGGACTGCAATGTTTGCCCTGCTTCTGCACAGCATTGGCAAGAATCTAGAAAACTTTCTCTCAAGCCAGTAGCAAGAGTTGTCCAGAAAGTACACTCACCAATACACTCCCCTAAATGTTCTTGCATGGAAAGAAGAGATATGTTACGGTGAATAGGTCTTTCAGTTGGTATTTATAGGATTGTAAAGTTGTAAAGCTGGCATCATGTTAATAGCTTACATTCTCTTAAATTTTGTGATTTACTACTTGATATGTCAGCACAAAGTTAGAACTTTGGAAAGAAGAAAGGCTTGGTCACCTTACCTATGGCTGCAGTAATGGCAATAATTTTATAAAGAAAATTGCTGCTCTCTGGGCAATGCTTCATCTGACTTGATGCTCTCTGCAGCAGAAGGTGAAATTACAGTAATTACAAACTTGATCTTGGCTGTGACCTCTGAATTGACCATTTGAAGGAACCTGGATTATGTCTGAGTCTGTTATCTCTGCAAGGAGACCAGCTGTCTACAGAATTGCTTTTGGGGCCCCATCATATCATCATGAAATTACAGTTAGTAATCTTGCCAACGTTTTCCAGATCTGGTGCTGATAAGCTTGAACACATTTGACTCCTTGATTTCCACTGTTATTTAGAGATTTGGATGACTTAAAGCCCCTATTTTTTAAAAAACTCAATTCTTATCATGATCCATCAATATCACAGTGTTTTTATTCTCCATTACATTTTTATATGATCCTATTAGTTGGGAGAAGCCCAAGTGATATTTTTCTTTTCGATGTGGCCTTGTCTTCCCTTTGCCTTTGCTGGAACTCTGAAATTATATACCTTCCACTAAATCGGAATCCCACCATCCTCTGACCAACAATTTCCAAAATGCTGATTTTCTTTATTGAGTTTTGCTAGGTGTGGAACGAAGGGAATTCTTTCTGCTCCATGCACATGATATTTACAACCTGTCCCTAAATCAGAGATCAGAAACGCTTCTCTTTAGATTATTGAGGCTGATAGTTTGAAATTAGCTGCTGGTCACTCTGCACTCCTGGTGTCTTTGTGCTGTCTCCGTGAAAACCAAAGTGGGTTTTTGGATTGACAGAGAGTCAAGCTTCCACGCCCTAAGGAACATGGCCCCGTGGTGGCTCCTATGCAGGGACTCAGCAGGAGCATAGATCAGGATCTGTGACGGGCATGCACCCCGGAGATGTGGCTGCTTCCTATTGGGTGTCCAGGTGAAACTGATGCTCTCTGTTGTCGAGGGGCTGGTGGTGTGGAATGAGCTTGCACGGAAGTGGGGTGCCAGCCTGCTTTGGGGGCATTTCTGCTTCTCCTGAGTTGTTTGCTTCTATATTGGAAACTTCACTGATCACAGGCCAGGGTAGGAGTGCAAAACTTATTTTCTCTATCCAAGGTCATATATGAGATTTGCAGATTCCTCCTGTACAGCCTTTTCCCCCCCTCTGCCATAGCAGTAGAGAAAAAAGTGATAATCAAAGTACGTATTGCTCTATTCAGTTTGACAAAACACTGGTTGAGAGTCTGCCACGCTGGGAGCAGTGAGATGAACAGGAGATGAGACAGCCCCTGTGTGTGTTGTGTCATAACTTGAGTTTGACACAACGGGACATGCTGGGGCTTAGTGACATGGTCAGTGGGAAGGGGAGGGAGAAGAGGCTGGGATTGGGGAAGTGAACCAGCTGTGGGATTTTCCCTTCTAAACAGATGGCCAGAATTGCAGTATACGGCTTAAAATGCGTTGCAATACCTTGCATCTAGCATCTGAAGGAACGTGACTCTAGGATCCTTGGAGTTCTACGGATGGGAGTACGTGAGCTACATGACTTGTCTATGCAGACATGGCCCCTGCTACTGGTTAGGGGCAGTGAGTCTGGACTCTGTTTCCTGAAGCAAGGACCAGTGTGGGTTCTGTAGACGTTAGTGTCCTGTCCAAAGAAGTAGGGGTGAGGCATGGTTTCATTGTAATGACCACCTCATTCTCTTTCATGCATTTACTCCCTCCTTGGTTTCTGGGATGCCAAATGACTGGGCTTTTTCTTCTATTTCCATGATTAATTACTCTTCCCAGTTTCCTGTACTGGTTCCTCGTATTCTCTCCTGACCTCTTCATGCTGGGGCGTCTCTGGGCTCCGTGCTTGATTCTCTCTCTGCTCTGTTGACATTCACCCCTTTTTCAGTCTCTTGGCATTAAATGGCCTCGATATCCTGGCGACTTGCACATGTCCGTCTCTAGCCGAGGCCTCTGTCCTGCGGTGCAGGCGTGCTTACCTGGCAGTCTACTCAGCATCTCCACTCGGGCCTCTCAAACTCAACAGGTCTGAATCAAAACTCCTCTTTCCACCTGTTCCTTCTGCAACTTTCCACATCTCAGTTGGTGGCAAATCTGGTCTTCCAGGTGCTCAGGGAAAGAAGCCTTGCAGCCATGTGAGTTCCTCCCTTTCCGTCACACATGACATCCAATCTGTCAGGAAGTGCTGTTGGCTCTTCAGAATATACCCACAGTTCAACGCTTTCCGCCACCTCCCATATCACGCCGGGTGAGCCGTCAGCATCTCTGACCTGGATTACACCAGGGACTTCCTAACTGCTTCTTACTCTGCTTTTCCTACACAGTTTTTAACACTGCAGCCCCAGTGATTCACGTAATACCTAAGCCTGTTATGCCACTCTTAAAAAACCCTGCAATGACAGCATTTCATTCTCATTAGAAATGTCCTTATGAGGGCCTAAGTGGGCCAGCCTCAGTGCCCTCCCAGCCCAGGAAAGCCTGCAGGCCCGGTGGCTCCAGGACATCTTTCTGGCCCCTGCAGCCCTCAGACAGCCTCTTCCCGTCTCTGCACCGGCTGCTTCCTCTGGGCCCCTCCAGTAATCCGCATACTTCCCTGACTGCCTTCCTTCTCGCCGGTACTCAGAAGTCACCTTCTTAATGTGCCCTGCTTAGACCACCCTCTTTTAAATTGCAACCTGTACCCATCCTCCCCACCGCTTTCTTGAGCATTCCTGACCCCTGGTACCTTGCTTGAGGTTTTTTTAAAATTTTTTTCCTCCAACTGTAGAAATTATCATCTTCTATCTTACAATTTCTTCATGTATTTTCTGTGCTTATTGTTTGTCTTCTCTCAGTCCTCTCTTCCCCTTCACACACTAGGGTATAAAGTCCATGTGCACAGGGGATTTTTATTAGTTTTGTTCACTGTTGTGTCACAAACGCATTGGAAAGACTCTGGAAAACTCAGAGTCTTTGGACACTCAATACATCTGTTGAATGAGTCAATCCAGAAATTCCGTGCCTTCTCAATAAGTATATCAGTTTCAAACACTGGAAGATTCGGAGTTTCAGTGTGGAAGGGTGTCGTCAATGGATTCCTAACCCACTTACCAGTTTTACTCAGCTCTGGAATGCATTTTGTCATCTTCCACTGTGGAATTTAGATGTTATTTAAAACAGTGTTAGTAGTGCTATTCCCCTCCCACCTCCCAAGGGAAAGAGACACTCAAGTGTTTTAGGGAGACTTAGACTCTGGGTAAGTGACTTGCACCACACTTTGGTCCTCTTGGGAATTCCTGGGTATATCATTCTCCACGTTAAACATAAGCAATCTCAGCCCTGATGTGCTAGGTTCAGACTATTTAAGGTAACTGACTATCGCTGATATATGCCAGTAGAGGAAGCCACCTGAAGTCATAGCAATTGTCTACTCTGGAATTATCAGTGCCATGAGAAAGCTGCTCTTACCACATTCTTCCTTACAAACATTTGTGTGAGCATCTTTCTCCTTGGAAAACAGAATCCTGTATCTGGTCCATTTCTCCATGTAGATCACTAAAAAGGCATGCACCTCAGGGGCTGAAATGATCAGATTCATATTTTCTTCCATAATGAATTAAGATCAGGAAATTATATTAACCCCAATACTTTTATTCTCTAAGAATGAAGGAAAGTGCATACTATGTTGGTATTTAAGAGCAAATTCTTACATGACTCAGCACACCCAGGGGGTGCTCCATTGGAAATTTCAAACACTAAGTAATATTTTCTCATATAGTTAGGTTTTGATATTGTCAGGAGTGCTTTCAATTATTTTTAACTCTCTGGCAACAGGAAGATTATTGATTCTGATAGCCTTTCTCTAAACTAGAATCCTCTCTAGCTCTTTGTACCATCTTGAAGTAAAGAAAGACAGAAAAAATACATTGGTGGTGGCTTTGCAATACAAATGAAGAGAGAAAAAATGAATAGGCCCTTCCTGAACTCATGCTTTGTTTTCCTATGAATACGTTTTTATGATTCCTAGCAATTCTCTCAAGACTGGAAGATAAAGATTTCATTGTAGATGTAAAGGTCTTAATTAGAAAAATTGACAAGAAAATACTTATCTCTTCATACTGAATGACAGGAAAATACAACTTCGGGAATTTGTCACTTATGATTGAGTAGAATCACATTTTAGTTTTACATATTTGTCTCAACCTGATTAGTGCATGGGCAGGTTTTTTTGTTTAGTTTCCTGATCATGAATATTCTGAATTCTTAGCTTTTCTTATCTGCAAAGAAAAGCAATTTATAACATAGGGCCTGAACAAATAAAGCACTTCAGACTCTTACAGTTTCCTTATTATATAAATGGATTCTCTCCTTAAAAGGGAAGTTCACTATTTATTTTTCCTATTTTTTTCTTGATCAAAGAGAGGCAGTTTTATTATTTTATTTTCTAAGTTTTTAAGGAAAGGAGGATGTGTATTTTTAAATTTTATGATGCTAAGCCAGAGATACCTTTTCTATCAATATTTTGTCTTATAAAAGAATCATTTGCTAAAACAACTGTCTCTTCCAAAAGGACACAAATATTTGCCAAGCATTTCTCCATTATGGATATTACACACATATACCTAGAACCAATTCATCTTTTGTGAGTCAGCAGTTTCATACAATAGTATAAGAGGTATTTCCAATATCATGCACACATGATAGTGATTGATATTGCGCATTGTTATTTGTTCTAGAAAATTTACCAAAAGCCTGTTCTTATTTTCTCTGAGCATATGTGTCATTAATTCTGTGTTAATATCAAGAGTCTTATAAATAAACAGTGTAAATTGTATCTTCCTTTCCTTATATAGCATACGGCTTTGAAAAATGCCTCTTGCCTCTTTACTTTTGGTCTCTTATGTCTTTTACTTGACTAAATTAATTTGGGAACATTAATCGTTATTATTGTTTTTCCAGAGAAGACATTGCATCTTCTTTGAAAATAATCCAAAAATCTTGATGACTTTGTAGCACTGTTAGATGAGGTTTCCTCGCAGCTGCAGGATGATTTTTCTGGGTCCCTGCAGAGCCAGAGGAAGGTGAATGCCAGGGACCACCGCCATGGCTCCTCTCTCTACCCTTGATGAGGGTGTATCTTTGCAATCACAATCCTTGCTTATGGGTCCAGGAACCAAGAAAACGTTAAGTTTGAAAATATTTCCTTCAAAATATGGAAAAGTTTCTCAGCTTATATTTGTCCAAAATAGTAATGTAAGTCCAAAAAAATACAAATATGAACAAATGGCAAAAGCAAGAATTGGCTTCCCTGCGCTTCTGGATGGGCCGGAGGTGGAGGCCCTGAGAACAAGGTAAGAGCCACGACAACAGGCTGCACCTGTGTCCAGCCCAGGGCCACCACCATGCTTCTGTTAGGCTTGTGTCCTTTGCCAAAAATTTAGGATTTTTTAAAGGTGTATGGGTGTATGTATGTGTGTTCTCTGCCCACAGATCAAAAGCCTACTTCCAGAGATGGATAACATACTGAGCAGCAGGAGGCAACAAAGTGCTTGGCTTAATCAATCCAAATTTCAGATATTCATCACTGTATTTTCTAGTTATACTAATATTTTACTTATTAGGTGCTTGTGCTAAATCACTGTAGGTGCATATTCACTTGTCCCAGCACACAGAGTTATAGCCTCACTGAAATCTCCTGTTTAATTTATATTTATAACATCGTCATGAGTGGTATTACATTTTTGAACTTTTTAACAGCTTTATTGAAGTGTACTTGATTTACAATAAACTGCACATATATAAAATGTACAACGTGATGAGTTGCATGTGTGTTTATATCCATGAAAGCATCCAGAAACCATTTTGCCAAGGTAATGATCACATCCGTCAAACCCAAAGGTTACCTTGTGCCTGTTTATAACTCTCCCTCTGGTTCTCCAACCCATTGTCTCTGGGCAGCTACTGATCTGCTTTCTGTTACTGTAAATTAGTTTGTTTTTCTGGAATGTAATATAAATGGTGTTAAATGTCATGCACTATTTTTTGTCTGGTTTCTTTCTCTCACCATAGTTATTTTGAGATTCATCCATGTTGTTCTGTGTGTTAGTTTTAAGTTATTTTTCCATTTTATCATTGAGTATTATTCTGTCGTACGAACATACAGCAATTTCTTCATCTTGTTAATGGATGTGTGTGTTGTTTTCATTTTTTTGACTACTTCAAACAAAACTACTATTAACATCACTATGCAAGTCTTTGTATGAATAAAGGCTTTAATTTTTGTTGAGCAAATTACCTCAAAGCGGAATTGTAGGTATATGTTTAATTTTTTGTGAAATTGCCCAACTATTTTACAAGCTGTTGTCACCATTTTACATTCCTACCACCAATGTGGAACAGTTGTTCCACATCCTTTGTAACAGTTGTTGGGGCCAGTTCTTAATTTTAGAGTTTCTAATAGGTATATAGTGAGGTCTCATTGTGGTTTTAATTTTCTCTTCCCTGATGACTACTAATGTTGAGCTAATGACAAAGGACTAATGTGTGTGCACTTATTTGACATCTGTGGATCTTTTCTGCTGAAATATCCATTCAAATATTTGGCTCATTTAATTTTTTTATTCTTTTCTTTTTATTATATTAGAATTCTTCATATAGTTTGCTTGCATGTTCTTTATCAGCTACATGATTTACAAATATTTCCTCCTGGTCTATGGTCTGTCTTTTTATTATCCTAGTAGTGTCTTTTGATGAGCAGAAATTCTTTATTTTGATGAAGTCCAATTTATTGTATTTTCCTATTTTGAATTGTGCTTTTTGTGTTGAATCTAAGAAACTTTGAGTAACCCAAGGTCACAAAATTTTTCTCTTTCATTTTCTTCTAGAATTTTTATAGTTTTAGATTTTACATTTAGGTTTGTGATAAATTTTAAGATAATTTTGGTATAAAGTAAGAGACATAGATTTAAGTTTCCTCTCCCTGTGTCTCTTTCTCTCTTTCTGCACATGGACATTCAAATGTCCCAATTGTTTCTTTTAACCTTTGTCCAATATCAGTTATATATATATATATATATATATATATATATATATATATATGTCTATTTCTAGACTCACTATTATATTTAGTTGGTCTGTTTGTCTAAGTTTGTTATTCTCTGTCTTACACTATTTTTTTTTTTTATTTTGCTAATCTATGTCCTTTGCATTTTCCCATGAATTTTAGAAACAGTTTTTCAATTTATATTTTTAAATAGCTTGCTGGGATTTTGGTTGGTAATACATTGAATCCATACATTCATTTGGCACTAATTGAAATCTTTAAGAATAATGAATATTCCATTCCAAGACATAATATAGATCTCCATTATTTAAGCTTTTACTTTTTCTCAGCAATATTTTATAGTTTCCAGTGCCTAGATTTTATGCTTATTTTGCTAGATTTATCCTTAATAATTTTATATTTCTGATATAATTGTAAGTGATATAATTCAATTTCCAATTGTTTGTTGCTGATATATAGACATATCATTGATTTTTATAAAGTAATTTTTTACCCTGCAACGCTTTTTACTTCACTTATTAGTTCTAGGAGCTTTTGTGTAGATTCTATAGAATTTTCTACATAAATCATAATGTCACTGGCAAATAAAGACAATGCTATTTATTTTAGTATCAAGATGCCTTTGATTTCTTTTTCTTGACCTACTACTCTAGCTAGAGCCTCCTTTACAATGTTGAATAGAAGAGATCTGCAGACAGAGACAATTTTAATTGCTCTCTTCCAATTTGGATGCTTTTATTTCCTTTTCCTGTCTTATACTGGCTAGAAATTCCACACTATGTTGAATAACAGTGGTGAGAGTGGACATTCTTACCTTGTTTCTGATTTTAGAAAATATTCTTAGTCTTTCAGCATTAAGTATGATATTACCTGTGGGTTTTTAATACATTTTGTTGCCCTATTGAAAATGTTTCTATCCTACTTAGAATTTTTATCAGAGATAAATGCTGATTCTTGTTAAATGCTTTTTCTGCATCAATTGAGATGATTTTTAAAAGTCTGCTATTATGGTAAATGCCATTAATTGATATTAAATATAAAAAGAACTTGTATTCCTGGCACAAATCTCACTTGGTCATAACACATTTTTCTTTTTGTACATTATTGTATTTGCTTTGCTCAAATTTTGTTAATACTTTCCATATATACATTTATTAAGGTCATTGGTCTGCAGCTTTTGTTTTCCTTGTATGTCTCTATCTGGTTTTGGTATCAGAGCAACAATGAACTCATAGAATGTGTTAGGAAATATTTCCTTTCTTCAATTTTTTGGAGGAGTTTGTGTAGAATTATTATTATTTCTTCCATGAAGGTTTGATAAAATTCATGAAGTCATCAGTGGTTGGGGTTTTCTTCGTGTGAAGGTTTTTTTAAAAAAATTTCCTATAAATTCAATTTTTAAAATAAATATAGGGCTTTTTAAATGATCTATTTCTTCTTTTTTCTTTTTCTTTTTAAATTCTTCTTGAGTAAGCTTTGGTAGCTTTTGTCTTTTGAGGAATTTCTCTCTTTCATTTAAGTCATTGGATTCATCAATAGTAACTTGTCAAAATATTCCTTTGTTATCCTTTTAATATATGTGGAATATGAGTGCTGTCATGTTTTTCTTTTCCGAAGCTGGTAATTTGTATCTTCTTTTCTTCTCCCTCCCCAAGCCAGTCTAACTAGAGGTTTACAAATTCTATTGACTTTCTTAAGGAAGCTTTTAGTTTTTTTCTCTATTGTTTTTCAGTTATTTATTTCATTGATTTCACTCTAGTTTTTATTATTTCCTTTCTTTGTTTACTTTGCCTTTAATTTTTCCTTTTATAGGTTTTTTTTTAAATATAGCTATGGTCATTGAATTGAGAACTTGTTTATTTTTAAAATATCAGTGTTTAATGATATACTACTGCCCTTCAATATATCTCCTTCAATACTGCCTTACCTGTATCCCATAACTTAAAAAAAATAAACATCATTGTATATATATAAGGTATGCAACATGACTCATCATACTCTATATATGTATGGGATACGTATAGATAGTAAAATGGTTACTATAGTTAAGCAAATTAACATATTCATTATTTCACATAGATGCCTTTTTGTGTATCAAGAGCAGCTAAAATCTACTCATTTAGCTTGAATCCCAAATATGGCACAATTTATTACCTACTGTTCTTATGGTACGTGAGATCTCTAGAATTGTTCATCCTACATATCTGCTGCTTTGTGTCTTTTAACCTCTCTCTCCCCGTTCTCCCCCCAGCCCCACCCCCAACCCTGGTAACCACTGTTTTGTTCTTTCTGTATATTTTAATTTCTTTTTTTAGAGTCCATATATAAGAGAGATCATGCCATATTTTTCTTTCTGTGTCTGGTTTATTTCACTTAGCATAATGCCCTCCAGCCTCATCCATGTTATAGCAAATGACAAGATCTAGCCTTTTTTAGGGATGAATAATATTCCGTTGTATATAAAAATATACCACAGTTTCTTTATCCATTCATCTGTTGATGGACACTTAGGTTGTTTCCACGTTCTGGCAATTGTGAATAATTCTACAGTAAACATGGGAGTGGAGACATCTTTATGAGGTGGTAATTTCATTTCCTTCGGGTATATGCCAGGAAGAGGGATTATTAGGTTATATGGCTGTTCTATTTTTGATTTCTTTATACATTTCTGTGCTGTTTTCCATTATGGTTAAAATTTGATATGTTGTATATTCATCATCATTCAGTTCAAAACACTAATTTCCCATTTTTATTTCTTCTTTACTCACAAGTTATCTAGAAGCACCATTCAGAGAGAGAATTTAATGTAAGTGGAGGAATAAACACCCACAGTAGAGCTTGCTCCGGAGCCCGTGTCGGTGTGGACAGTCTGGCAGAAATTAACAGGCAAGAATAGAGTGCAGTGGGGTCCCAGTAGAAATGCACTTTGATAACGTTAGTTCCAGAGAGGGTTTTCCCGTAAGTGAGGAAGCACAGAAACAGGTTAGAGTACTATAAGATGGAGCACCGGTTATCAAAGAATTTAAATAAACAGACTTGAAAATGTGCAGAACCAAAGAGGCAGTCCTGGAAGATCTCGTTTCTGTGGAAGGGCAGGTGACAGGTCTGGGGGGGTTGGTGGTAAATGAAGGAAGCAGGTGGAGGAAATTGACAACCCACACAAAGGAGGAAAGGATGAATTAGAAGACACTCCAACCTTCTCCATTCATGATTCTATCCCCAAAGAAAGTCTACTGTCTGTATCAAGGGAGTAGTATGCTCTTGAACCAAGAAATTTAATAGACTGTCCAAAAGTTTTAATCTGCCTATGTTGGGTGGGTTCAATTGCCGACCTAGAAAAATAGGAGACAGTTTAAAATGAAAGAAAATGAAAGTTAGAATTCATGTAATACAAGTATAAATAGAAAATAGAAAGTGAGAGTTAATATTATTAAGCTAATAAAAACATTTCTCTGAAATGAAAATGAAACAGAGAAAACTGTAACACGATACTCTAACAGGAATTAAATACTATTAAGCAAGCATGTGCAGATATTAAAAAACTCCTTGATTCAAAATTTAAAACTCTGAGTCAATATTTATAATCCAGAAGAAAAATGTTAAAACTAAAAGAAGTGAAATGGTAAGTGATCAAATTCAGAAAAGAATTTAAAGAGAAAGAACAAATAATCTAAGAAATGGAGACTGTATAGTAAGTTCCCAAAGAATAATTAACTGAAATAAAAAAAAGAAAAAAGAAATAAATGTAATTACAAAAGAGGTAAGAAAGATCAGAAGAAAAGATAAAAATGGAAGACAAGCAAAGAAGATCCACGATACCTATTATTGAAATTTTTAAATAATTTCTTTCTTTAAAAACGTTTTTAAATAAATACTTAAAAAATAACTCTTTAAAAATAATATTTTATTTCTTTTTTCTCTTGTCAGTCAGTGTATTATTGGAATTTCTGAAGCAGAAAGACAAAATATGAAATGAAACTAATATTTATAACTGTAATCCCCCCAAAATCTGTAAATAAAAATGATCTATATCTATGTATCAATATGTTACCCTGTATGTTTGGGAAATTAACCAGGAATAGTCAACTCAAGACATATCCTTGTGAAACTTTTGGACTTTAAAAATGAGGGAATAAAATATCCTCTGGGCCTCCTAGCAAAAATTATCACATAGCTGAGAAAGGAAAGTGAATGGGGTTGGCATCAGAATGCTTTCCAGCTACCTACAAAGCAAGAACAAAGAAGAACAACATCTTCAAGAAGCACCAGAGCTAAAAAATGATAGTTAAGGCCTTTATGTCTTTTTATATTATTTAGTTATATTCTAAAACTCAAGGAACACCCTCACAGAGGCCTCCCTGAAGACGCCATGAGAAATGAACTTCACTTCTACCAAGAGTGACGGGAAACGTCAGCAAAACGCCAGTGAGGACGGCACCCATTGACTCGCGTGTTTCTACCCCTGCTTGAGGAAGGTACGGGTTCTGCTTTGCCAGGCCTCCTACCTAATTTGACTGTCAGGAATGCAGACCTGGATCGGACAGATCTAGGGCAGACCTAGGATCAACCAGGCAGGGATGTTTTCTAGATGAGTGTTGGCTGTGTGTGAGCTGCTCAATTATAAAAAAAAAAAAAACAACACTGAAAATATGCTGCTCATTTCAACGGAAAAGTATGTTCTCCATGGATTCCTTCCCTAGTTGTGGCTGCTTAAGATAACAGACAGGCCAATGACAGCAATGAAAAGCAGAAGAGGGCAGGAGGCTGCAGCCTGCCCATGAAAATTTGCAGAGGAGAATTTATGAATTTGAGCCACATAGGTAGGAGCAGACTGTCTTGCATGGAGAAAACAACAAGGAAGATGAGAAACTCTAATTTTTTCAGCATTCTTTCCTTGGGTATTTGAATCCCTTTGTGGGTTAACAAAGATGGTTATTCTGTGCCTTTGAATATTGTGTTAAATTTGTGGGAGGATGTGCTGTTTGGGTTTCATAAACATCCTAAGCCCACATAGCATCCTTGGTGCCAGTAATAGGAAATGGGCATCCCTGAGTGGTTTTAAGGGTTTCCTCCCTCTAGTTACATTCCCTGTGATGTAAACCCTTGCTAGAAGCAGTGCGCCCTTGCCCCAGCAGCATTGGCATCATTGGGGAGCTCGTTAGAAATGCGAATCTATCTGTATTTTTTAAGTGTGTTGCAAACTTGAATATACATACAAATTATCTGGGGATCTTGTTAAAAAGCAGATTTTTGTTCAGAAGTCTAGGGTGAGGCCTGAGATTCTGTATTTCTAACAAGCTCTCAAGTGATTCCGATGCTGCAGGTCCTCCTACCACACTAGATAACTTATGCTTAGCTCCCTTTGCAAGAATTTGTTGAAATTCTTTGCGATGTCTCCTGGTAAACTAGTGTTCAGTGTTTCGCTGTAAATATCTGACAAGAATAATAGGGCACCATAAGTGAAAAGAATTTCTTGTTGATCTGAGGAGCCAGGACTAGGTATTGTATGCTGTGGTTATTCCAGATTAGATTTCCCTTTTCTGGTATTCTCTAGAAGTTGCACAGAGTCACAAATCACAGTTGCACATAGCTGTCTTGAGTTTTTAATGATCTTATTCATGGCATAGATTCAAGAAAGGTCTGGCTTTTAATGAATAGGCAAATTTATTTTGTAAGAAGGCCGGGCGCTGTGGCTCACGCCTGTAATCCTAGCTCTTGGGAGGCCGAGGTGGGCGGATTGCTCAAGGTCAGGAGTTCAAAACCAGCCTGAGCAAGAGCGAGACCCCGTCTCTACTATAAATAGAAAGAAATTAATTGGCCAACTGATATATATATAAAAAAATTAGCCGGGCATGGTGGCGCATGCCTGTAGTCCCAGCTACCCGGGAGGCTGAGGCAGAAGGATCACTCGAGCCCAGGAGTTTGAGGTTGCTGTGAGCTAGGCTGACGCCACGGCACTCACTCTAGCCTGGGCAACAAAGCGAGACTCTGTCTCAAAAAAAAAAAAAAAAAAAATTATTTTGTAAGACATCAGTAGGAATATAATCAAGAGACATCCAACAAATAAACAATGCTTCATGGCCTTGATTGCTCATCAGAATCACTTGGACCCTCTTAAAAATGCAGTTTCTTAGATTTAACGTCCAGAGATATTGAATCAGCATCCAGGTAGGCAAGAGGTATCTGCATTTCAAAAACTTTCAGGGTGATTTTGCTGCACAGTCAGTTGAGAGCACTGCTCTGTGTAAACAATTCCCCTAGAGTTATATAATCTGGTGGTACAAAGTCAGACAGAAAACAAATGGGTGAGAATAAGAAGATTATCCCTATTAGGAGATAGAAGATTCAAATAGCCCAATTAACAAGTTTAGTCTATTGCAGAAATTTAGGACTGTGCACTCAGTATTGGAAAGTATACATTTTTGGCAAACATACATGTAATAATTACCAACATTGTCCATATAGTAGGATATTAACTAAGTCTCAACAAATATAAAAGATGATTAGTACACAGATCATATTTGTTATTAATAATGTAATTATATTAAGTTTGAGCAATAATAACATTTTTTACTAAAAATGTCTCATATGTTCAGAAATTAAAAACACATACTTCTAAATAATATATGGGTGAAAGATAAAATCATAATAAATATTAGAAAATGTTTAGAATGGAAAACAAAACCACTAAATATTGAAGTTTGTGGAGTGCAGAGAAATGGTAATTCAAGAGAAACTTGGAAGTTTAAATGATCATATTAGGAAAGAAGAGAATTTGAAATTTGTAAACTAAGAATACAGCTTATGAAATTGAAAGATATCAGACTAAAGACAAAAGGAACAGAAAAAAAGAAAGATAATGCATAGGTAGTTCTTTGAAAAGAACACTTGAAAAATATTCAGAAAGATTGAATGGAGAAAAAGATGAAAAACAATATTAAGAATAATAAAAGTCATCCCTAAGTATACAATATAAATAAAAAATTATAAGGTAATACTTTGTAAATTTGGAAATCAAAACAGAATTCCTGGAAAACATAATTTATTAAAATTGTACCCAGAAGAAACAAAAATTATCAAAATTAAAGCACTAGCTACAAAGTATCCCCTGTCAAACAAACAGGCTTTTACATTTGAATTCTACCAAACACTCAAGTGAAAGAAAATTCTAATAGTATACAAATTCTACTAGAGAATACAATTTTTTTTTTTTTTTTTGAGACAGAGTCTCGCTTTCTTGCCTAGGCTAGAGTGAGTGCCGTGGCGTCAGCCTAGCTCACAGCAACCTCAAACTCCTGGGCTCAAGCTATCCTCCTGCCTCAGCCTCCCGAGTAGCTGGGACTACAGGCACAAGCCACCATGCCCGGCTGATTTTATATATATATTAGTTGGCCAATTAATTTCTTTCTATTTTTATGGTAGAGACGGGGTCTCGCTCAGGCTGGTTTTGAATTCCTGACCTTGAGCAATCCGCCCGCCTCGGCCTCCCAGAGTGCTAGGATTACAGGCGTGAGCCACAGCGCCCGGCCGAGAATACAATTTTATTTTATAATAATAGTAACAAAACCACGAGGACAGTACAAGAAAGATAATTATGGGCCAATCTCACTCATGAACAGGGAGACAAAAATCTTAAATTATTTGTTAAATGAATCTATACTATGTAAAAAAAGATGATGTTTTGTGTCTGATATGAATTCTCCCAGGAAAGCATGGATGATTTAACATTAGAACATCTGTTACTGTATTTCACATATTAAAGGACTAAAGGAGAAAAGTAATGAATAGATACAGAGACTCTATCCATACAGTTTAGATGCATTCAGTAATAAAAACTAGAAAACTAATAATAGAAGGAAACTCATGGATATGATAAAGGGTATCTGTCAACAACTGACTTCATATAACATATTCAGTGGTGAAAATCTAGAACTATTCCCTGTAAAATCAGAAGCAATATAGGCAACTTTGGTCATCTTCTGGTCCTAGCCAGTGAAGTAAGACAAGAAAAGAAGTAAAATTTATAAAAGTAGAAGAAAATTGTCATTATTTATATAGGATATAAATGTAAATACAGCTAACTCTAAAGATTCTATGGGTAAATATTTACAAATAATAAGAATGATTTGAACATTTTTTACATATAAATTCTATATAAAAAACACATCATATTTTATATGCCAGCAACAAAGAATAGAAAAATGTCATTATTTTAAAAGATGGACTTAACAAGTACCACCAAAAATGTAATGGACTAAGAATACATTTAATAAAAAATACACAAGATCTCCACTGAGAAAATTATAAATTTTTATGGAAAGATATTAAAGCCCATTAAACTTGATGGAGAGATATACTAAGTTTATGGAAAGGAGGACTGAATACTTTTAAAATGTCAATTCTCCCCCAAAGGACCACAGATTCTTGCTGATTTGAGTAATAATCCTAACAGAGTTTTTCTTGGAGCCTGACAAGCTAATTCTAAAAGTTGTTAAAAGAAAAATTTTAAGTAGAGGCACAACACACTTCAAAAGGAAGAAAAAAAATGATGGAAAATGAGAATCACAACTTGTTATAAAGCAATAAATATTATTAGTTAAGTAATAGACAACCAAACCAATAGAATATAACTTAAAGTCCAGAGACAGAAAACTTGAACTGTGACAGACCTAGAATTGCAGACTTTTATGAAAGATAGACATTTTAAAAAATTATGTTGAAGGCCGGGCACGGTGGCTCACGCCTGTAATCCTAGCTCTCTGGGAGGCCGAGGCGGGCGGATCGCTCAAGGTCAGAAGTTCGAAACCAGCCTGAGCAAGAGCGAGACCCCGTCTCCACTATAAATAGAAAGAAATTAATTGCCCAACTAATACATATAGAAAAAATTAGCTGGGCATGGTGGCGCTTGCCTGTAGTCCCAGCCACTAGGGAGGCTGAGGCAATAGGATTGCTTGAGCCCAGGAGTTTGAGGTTGCTGTGAGCTAGGCTGATGAGGTTGCTGTGACGAGGTTGCTGTGAGCTAGGCACTCACTTTAGCCTGGGCAACAAAGCGAGACTCTGTCTTCTGCTCCCCCCAAAAATTATGTTGAGATAGTTGATTATATATATGGCAAATCAAATTAGATTCATTAATTATACAGTTCAAAAAATCAATTCTAGGTGGAAAGAAAATATTTAATAAAATCTTTTAGTAAGAAATATGAGAAAATATTTCTATGATTTTGAGGTAGGGAAGAATTTTTTAATCAAGCCACAAAAAACACAAACTGTAAACTTGATTAACTTGCCTATAATAAAATAAAGAGATCTGTACATCAGGAGACCATAAACAGGAAGAAAAGACAAGTTATAAACTGGGAGAAATTATTTTCTATAGATATAACTAACAAAATATTAGTTTCAGAACATACAAAGAACTCTTTGAATGCAATAATAATTAGACAAAGAATTTTCCATTGGGTAAAATAATGAACAAAAGGTACAAATAGTCATATTACAGAAAAAAATGCAAGTAGCCAATTAACATATGAAAATATACCCCAACTCCTTAGTATCAAGGAAATACATAGTAAATCCAATATAATAAGGTGGCGAGTTCATGAGAATTTGTTATATCTTACATTTTACATTTGCTAGATTATTTAAATATATCAAATATTTGAAAGTAAAATATTTAAAATGAGTGACTCAAATATGTTTCTAGGTATTAAAAAAAAAAGCTGCTCCAAGCTAATGCAAAACTTTTGTTATCCCATTTCTTAAGGCAGCTAGAATGAGTCAGAGTCTCATGTTCTTGCCCTCACTTGGATAATAAATCCATTAAACATCTGTAGTCAAGGCTTTGAATAAACCGCATTTAGTTAAATTCAATAGGTTGCTTTCTTCTCATCTCCTCTGATCTTTGAGTCAAAATCCTCCCCCTAATCACTTTAATTTCTCGAGACATTTCATCTTTTTAAATAAATTTTATTACATTTAAAGTATACAGCATGATGTTATGAGATACATATAGATTATATAATTTACTATAGTGAAGCAAAATTAACCTATCCATCTTATTTTGGCTTCCAAGCCATACCCCCCTGCTTTTGTTGTTGTTTCATTAGCACTTCAGCACTCGGCTGGCTCCCTTTATCTTGGAAGCAGAAACCACATTAGAAAAAATGCTCAACATCTCTCATCATCAGGGAAATGCAAATCAAAACCACAATGAGATATCACTTATCTCCAGTAAGAATGGCCTTTATCAAAAAGTCCCAAAACAGTAAATGCTGGCATGGATGCAGAGAGATAGGAATACTCCTACACTGCTGGTGGGACTGCAAACTAATACAACCTCTGTGGAAAGCAATATGCAGATACCTTAAAGTGATACAAGTAGATCTACCATTTGATCCAGCAATCCCATTACTGGGCATCTACCCAAAAGAACAAAAGACATTCTATAAAAGAGACATCTGCAATCAAATGTTTATAGCAGCACAATTCACAATCGCAAAGATGTGGAAACAACCTAAGTGCCCATCAATACATGAGTGAATTAATAAAATGTGGTGTATGTACACCATGGAGTACTACTCAACCTCAAAAATCAATGGTGATATAGCACCTCTTGTATTATCCTGGATAGAGCTGGGGCCCATTCTACTAAGTGAAGTATCCCAAGAATGGAAAAACAAGCACCACATGTACTCACCAGCAAATTGGTATTAACTGATCAACACTTAAGTGTACATACAGTAATAACATTCATCAGGTGTTGGACAGATGTGAGGAGGGAGGAGGGGATGGGTATATTCACACCTAATGGGAGCAGTGTGCACCTTCTGGGGGATGGACACTCTTGACCTCTGACTCGGGTGGGGCAAAGGCAATATATGTAACCTAAACATTTGCACCCCCATAATATGCTGAAATAAAAAAATTTAAAAAAGAGAAAAAAAAACCAAAAAAGAAAAACCACATTAGGTATTTTAGTAGAGAAAATTTAATAGAGAGAACTGGTCACACAGGTAGGTGTTTGAAAGGCAAAGATGGAGCACTGGAGTAGCTCCTGCAGGAACCGGTTAACAATGGGAACCGCATGGAAGATGCTGGTGGCTAACAGAACTGGAGCCCAGGAGAGGGGCCCCGTAGGGTTGGATCTCAGGCATCTGAAGAGGGGACACCGTCCAGCTCAGAGGATATCCCCAGCAGAGCTCTGCTGAGACTCTAGGAGGGGAACCGTTGTTTATCTCAGAGAAGAGCAGAACATGTGGAGACTGGAACCGCCTGCTGTGGCCCAGGGGTGGGGCTGCTGCTGTGGCATCTCTGATGGGGGCAACTAGCAAGCAGGAAACAGGCGGAAGAGTCTTTCTCCCTCCTTCAGCATTCCAGTTTGCTCCTCGTGTCCCCTATTGACAGAACCTAATAAGAAATAGCTGGCCAATAAGACATTTTGTTTCAGGGTTCTAGCTCCAGCATCACAACGCACAATAACAGAGGATGGATTTGAAGATGTGAGAACACAGCTTAATGACTTAAGACTCTTCACTTGTCTTTAGATGCTGAAGAAACTTGAGATCTTGGGGCTTAGTCCTGGGTCCATTTTTTTTTCCCCCTGTCTCTAGTCCCTTGTTTTGGAATCTCTTCCAGTCTCATGCTTTCAATATCATATAAAACCAGACAGCTCCCAAATGTGTTTCTCCAGCTTTCACTTACACTCCAGACTTGCATACCATCTACATAACTTGGCAACTCTGTTTGGATGCCCCAAAAGTAATTGCAAACTCATTATTTGCAAAATGGAATTCTTGCAGTTTCAGATCTGTTTCCCTCTTCTCATTTGACATCACCACCATTCACACAGTTGTTCAAGAGAAAAATCCAGATGTAATTCTTACTTTCTTCTTTTATATCACCTCCCTCTCCATCCAACCTATCAAAAATTTTGAGGTTGAACCTCCAACGTATACTTAGACCCCTCATCTTCACCCAATGCGCATGGCTGCGACTGTGATGTAGATGATTTTTCACCTGGGCCACAGCTATAGCCTTTCAATGTCTCTCCTTCCTTCAGTTCTGCAACTCTTAACCCACCCCTCACACGGTAGCCTAAGCACTCTTTTAAAAATATAAATTATATCATGTCAATTTTCTGCTTAGAATCCTTGAAGGATTTTCATTATTACAACAAAAAAAGTCCTCTAAGACCCTACATGACCTAGACCTGACCTCTCCACCTCTCACACTGTCCTCCTTCCAGCTGGGTGCTCTCTGGCCACCCTGGCTGGACCTGCTCTCTCACTGGTCCAGTGCAAGGCTGGCTCAGGTCACCTTTCAGAGCTTAGCTTAAACATCACTGTTTCACAAGGGTCTTTCCTTATTATCTGTGTAAATTAGCCACCTGATTTCCAATTATACAGTCTATTATTTTATACTGTTTAATGTCTTTATTTATATTGTATTTGAAGTTTTGTTTACAGGCTTAGTAGCTAGACTCTAACATCTTTGTGGGTGTTGACCCCTGTCTTTAAACCACTGTGTCTCCAGGGTCTATAACAGTATGTAGCTCAGAGTGGTGCTCAATAAGTATTTGTTGAATTAACGAGGGCCATGAGGGCAGTTCAGCTTTCAACCATGTCCATGCTCATTGCTCAGGGTGAATTCAGGAAAAAGTAGACCAACATGTGAGGGGGGTCTCATGACATGGCAACCTGTTCAGTTTTCTAAAGGTGGAGGTGGTATAAAAACTCCCTATGCTGAGAAAGTATCCTGGAAAAGTTTGTTCTACAAGTGGTACATCCAAGAATACCACCACCAGTGTCCCACCTGCTGTCTGTTTGTGACATTAAACTCCTGCTGGGCACTCTCTCCAGCCGGCTCGCTGAGCCAGGTCACCTCCCTGACCCTGGACACAGAGTTCTTCTTGGTCTCCATTTGATTGAAAGAGGCCTCACACACCCTACAGGGAATGGTCACTTTGGACATGCATTATTTATGTTCTTCTTCACTGGTAGCCTAGAACATGGTTCAGAGGACAGATCTTGGAGTCCAATAGATTTGGGCTCAACTCCAGTTTTCCCTACCCACTTTCTTGGCATCTCTGAGTTTCAGTTTCCTCAATTGTAATGTGATAATACTAATATTTATATCATATGATGTTGTAAAGATGAAAAGAAATAACATGTGTAAAGTCTCTGAAAGTGTCTGGCACAAAATGGGAATGAAATTGCTAGGAATTGTGTAAAACTAATCTGAGGATGTTTGGAATCTATGGCGACCTGTCAAGATGAGCTTACTTTCTGTGCTTCCCTTTGTGTTCATTGGGGAGGAAAAGTCCTCCCTGTCTGTGCTCTCTTCTCTTTGCTCCCCAGATCCTCTCTTGGCCTTTGTCCACCTTGCTCTTGACCACAGATCGTACGGGCCACACCCTTGGTTCCTTGCTCCCTGGCGGGGGCAGATGTGGAGCACTAGCAGGCTGGGGGAGGGGCGTGCACGCTCCAGCCCTCCCCCTGCAGGGCCGCCAGGAGGAGTGTCCTTCATCTATGGGTCTCAGCTCTGATCATAAACCTTCTGCAGGGCACCTTCTCTGCCTCTAGGTTTCTGTAACTGCTCCTTTCTTTTGCTTCTTATACCAAAAGGCAGTAACTTTACTTATTCAAGGTACTGTGTGCTTCCCCTTGCAGTTTCCCTATTTCTTACCAACACCCTGGTCAATAGTCACTTTATTAAGCACTCTTTGAATTATCCTAATTTGGGCATATCATCCATTTCTGTCAGCATCGGGCTACTATAAATAGCCACTAGAGTGGCCTCAGACCTAATTCCACACTCTATCTGGTCTGAACACATACACACACACACACACACACGCAAGTCATGTGGTTGTTTCTGCCATATGGGGACCAGGGACTGCAGAGTCCCCTACTGCCCCTCTCCAGAGGCACTCATTTGGCCCATTGCAGCCACCAGCTAACCCCACTGTGGCCCAGGTGGCTCTCTGCCACGGACACTCCCATCTAGGCTGTCCCGTTCCGCTATCTAGTTACACTTGCAATTTGCCATTTGACACAAGGTACTAATCTGAGTAGGTGTTTTCAGCTTCCCTGGTCTGGGGACACTGGTGCTGTGGGTCTCTGACACTTGAAGAATGAGATGTCAGCTGCCTTCTCGGCAGAAACACTCCCCCGGGCTCCACTTGCTTTCTCTGCGCGCCTCCGCCAGCAAAGGCTTTGTTCACTTCCCGGCTGCTGGTGTGCTTGCCAAGTTTGTAGAACACGTGGCGCTGCCTGGTCGCAGAGTGAACGGCAAAGAGGCCAGCCTGGTGGGATTCTGGCCCGGCTCCCTGGACTAGATGGCTGCATCTAATAGGGCTGAGTATGTGGTGGTAAGGTCTGGAGGTTGCTATTGTTTAGTAATCCCAAACCCACCCAGAGGCAGCTCTCATGCTCTGACTGAAAGCATTATTCATAGTTCCTTATATGTCCAAAATCGCTGATTTTTTTAACATTAAAAAAAATATTAAAGAGGCTTTTAAAAGCTTTTCTTTATTAGTACCAAGACATCTTTCTAGCCTCTGAATCATAGGATAAATGGGTACAATCTACATTTCCTGGCTTGACCTTCCATCTGGCTTCCCTTAACTCTGGAGTCTGAACTCTGTACACTTCCCCCTAAACTGCATTAGCCTCAGCTGCGCACAACTGCTTCCCATTTCCAGCCCGACCGACCACGGTGGAGACAGAGGAAGTGCCGCTAAGTGTTGCTTTTTGTAAAGCCCTGTCTTTGATAGGAATGGCACACTGGAAAAGCAGAGAACTGCGATGGACAAATGGGACCATTTCACATGGTCCATATGGACAATTTGGAGACATAAGGACAGGCTCAGGCTGTGGTTAGTTGCATCGTAGCTGGTGACCTGGTGACATCCAAAGGCCATTCGTGAAATGTCAACCTGCAGGGAAGCCTCCGAGAAACTGCTCCTGGGGTCTTCCCCTTCTCCCGTCCTGTTCAAGACTTTATCACAAAGTTGAATAAAGGTATAAAAGGACTATATATAAATATTACTTGTGATAGAAAACCAGTACATACAGAAAATATTTGGGTGACAGAAATAGGATCCAGATATCCTCAACTGCTAGTAACAATGAGCTGAAACTTGCAAGAAAAGCACATTCAAAATGTCAATTGCAGACACAAAAACTCACAGCCGTGTGCTGTGACAATAGCAAAGACAATGGCAAAGACAATAAATTCTCAGAGCAAGGCAGGATCTGGTGGGCATTACCACTAACCACAAAGCAAAGAAAACTATTTGGAAAAACTCCTACCCAAGTTTGGCCTAAGGATGTGACTACCTGATGAAAGATAAAGAAGACTGTTTATTCTGCCTCCACTTTTCTGCTTTTTCACTCTTATCCTAGATTTGACCAAATTTGAAAACTTCTGAGCAGTTATTATCAATTCCCTGCAAGGAGGCTGAATCCATGTGGTCCAATAGTCAACAATTGTTGCCTCCTCCTTACTTACATCTTTCTAGATCAGAGCCACATACTCACATGGCTCCGGGACCAGGCAGGCAATGTAGGAGTGGGGGATGTGGGAACTGTAATGAGCTGAAGATGCTAAAAAATTCACGATTCTTATTCAAGTTCAGCAGCTGCTATTCAGTTCCAGTAGTCACCGTCTTGGAATATGAGCCCATTATTATCAGTGAGTTTCTTTTAGTTTATGTTAAATTTCTTGATTATTAAGTGCTAGAAATACATTTGATTTCTTTGTTTGCTTCTTTTCTTATTGTGGTAAGATAGCATAAAATTTACCATCCTAACTGTTTTCAAGTGTAGAGATTTGTGGCATTAAACGCATTCACACTGTTGTGCAACCATCCCACCATCCAGCTCCAAAACTTTTTCATTAACCGACTCTGTATCCATTAAACGATAACTCTCCATTTCTCCAGTTCCCCAGCCCCTGGAATACCCCATTCTACTTTCTGTCTCTCGACTTTAACTACTCTAGGTACCTCATATGAGTGGAATCACACAATAGTTATCATACTGTGCTTGGCTTATTTTACTTAGCATCATGTCTTCAAGGTTCATCTATGTTGTAGTAGGTGTCAAAATTCCATCCATCTTAAAACTATTATCTTTATTTTTGATTGTGGAAGAGTGAACATAACATAAAATTTGCCACTGGAACCATTTTTAAGTGTCTGGTGCTACAGCGTTAAGCATATGCACACGGTTGGGCAGTGCATCTCCAGAACCTTTTTATTTTATAAAAATGAAACTCTGTACCCCTTCAAACACTTCCCATTTCCCACCTCACCCAGTTCATGGCAACCACCTTCTACTTTCTATTTCCATAAATTGGACAATTCTAGATACTTCATACAGGTGGAATCATATACAGTATATTATATTTTTGTGACTGGTTTGTATCACTTAGCATAATGTCCTTAATGTGCATCCATGTTGTAGCATGTGTTGGAGTTTCTTTCATTTTTAAGGCTGAATGCTATTTCATTGGACAGGCATACCTTGAAGATATTAGGGATTTGGTTCCAGGCCAATAAAGCAAATATCACAATAAAGCAAGTAACACATTATTTTTTTATTTTCTAGGGAATATAAAAGTTATGTTTACATTACTCTGTAGTATGTTAAGTTTTCAATAGCATTTTTGTCTAAAAAATATCAATGTACAACTTGAAGGGGGAGGGTAGGCAAGGGCAATGTACATTTACTTTGTCCAAATCCATCAAAGGAATCACTATCTGTGGCACCTATAGCCTTATAAAATGTACTTCTTAAATAATAAGACTTGAAAGTCAAAATTACTCCTTGGCCCATGCAACACAACGGATATTGTGTTAGCAGGCATGCAAACAACATCAATCTTCTTCTACACATCCATCAGAGCTCTTGAGTGACCAGGTGCACTGTCATCGTGTAGTAATATTTTGAAAAAAAATGTTTTTTATGAACCGTAGTTGTCAACAGCAGGCTTACAATATTCAGTAAATCATTCTGTAACCAGATGTGCCATCGTCCAGGCTCTGTTGTTCCATTTATAAGCACAGGCAGAGTAGATTGAGCATAATTCTTAAGGGCTCTGGGATTTTTGGAATGGTAAATGAGCATTGGCTTCAATTTAAAAATCACCAGATCCTTATCTCCTAAAAGAGAGTCAGCCTGTCCTTAGAAGCACTGAAGCCAGGCATTGACTTCTCTCTAGCTATGAAAGTCCTAGATGGCACCTTCTTCCAATGGAAGACTGTTTCATCTACACTGAAAATCTTTTGTTTAGTGTGGCTACCCCCATCAACGATCTAATCTAGATTCTCTTCTGGATAACTTGCTATAGCTTTTACATTAGAGTGCTGCTTCATTCTGTACTTTTATGTTATGGAGATGGCTTCTCTACTTAAACCTCATCAACCAACCTCTGCTAGCCAAACTTTACTTATTCAGCTTCCTCAACTCCTTCAGCCTTTGAAGAATTGTAGCAACTTAAGATCTTTCTCTGGATTACGCTTCAGTTTAGGGGAATGTTGTGGCTGGTTTGATCATCTATCTGGGTTACTAAAGTTTTCTCTACATCAGGAATAAGGCTGTTTTGCTTTCTTATGATTTTTGTATTCCCTGAAGTAGCACTTTTCATTTCCTTCAAAACCTTTTCCTTTTTGCATTCACAACTTGGTTAACTGTTTGGGGCAAAAGGTCCATCCTTCAGGCTATGTTGGCTTTCAACATGCCTTCTTCACTAAGCTTAGACATTTCTAGGCTCTGATTTAAAGTGAGAGATGTACAAGTCTTCCTTTCACTTGAATACTTACAGGCCATGGTAGGGTTATTACTTGGCCTAATTTCAATTTTGTCATGTCTCAGGGAGAGACAGAGAAGAGGGAAGGATATGAGGAGACAGCTGGTTGGTGGAGCAGATGACACACATTTATGGATTAAGTGTGCTTTCCTCGAGGGATGTGCTTTCTGGTGCCTCAAAATAATTATAATAGTGACATTAAAGATCACTGATTACACATCACCATAACAAGTACAATAATGATGAAAAAGTTCACAATATGGTGACAGTTACCGAAATGTGACACAGACACATGAAGTGAGCACATGCTTTTGGAAAAATGGCATCAACAGACTTGCTTGATGCAGGGTTGCCACAAACCTTTAATTTGTTAAAGAACACAATAAAGAAAAGGGAAATAAAAATGTATGCCTGTGTTTATGTACCACAATTTGTGTATCCATTCATCTGTCTATGGATCTTTTGGCTCATGTGAATATTTTTGCTATGAACATTGGTGTACACATGTTAGTTTGACTTCCTACCTTCATTCTTTTGGGTATTTACTCATAAATGGAATGTGGAAATTTATGTTTAATTTTTGTTAGGAAGTGCCATATCATTTTCCGCAGTGACTAAACCTTTTTCATTTCCACAAGCAAGGATGAAGGGTTTCAATTTCTCCATGTTGTAACAACACCTGTTTATTGTCTGTTTTTTTCTTACTCTTTTAAAAATTTCAGAATATTATGGGGGTACAAATGCTTTGGTTACATATAATGCCTTTGCTTCATCCAAGCCAGGGCTACGAGTGTGCCCATGCCACATACAGTGTACTTAGCATCCATTAGTTGTGAGTTTACCTACCTCGACCGCCCCCTCCCATGTGACTGACACCCAGTGAGTACTATTTCCATATGAATAATATAAGAGGTGCTAGTTCACCATTGTTTTGTGTAGTTGACTAGTATTCCATGGTGTACATATACACATTTCATTAATCCACTTATGTATTGTGGGCACTTTGGTTGTTTCCACATCTTAGCAACTGTGGATTGTGCTGCCATGAACATTTGAGTGCAAATGTCTTTATTATAGAATGTCTTTTTTTTTTTTCCTTTGGATAGATGCCTAGTAGTGGGCCAAATGGTAGTTCTACTTGTAGCTCTTTGAGATATCTCCAAATTATTTTCCACAGGGGTCATACTAATTTGCAGTCCCACCAGCAGTGTAAGAATGTTCTAATCTCTCTACATCCATGCCAGCATTTGTTGTTTTGGAACTTTTTGATAAAGGCCATTCTCACTGGAGTCAGATGCTATCTCATTATAGTTTTGATTTGCATTTCCCTAATGATTAGAGACGTTGAACACTTTTTTATGTTTCCTGGCCATTATTCTGTCTTTTGAAAAGTTTTAGTTCATGTCCTTTGTCCACTTTTTGATGGGGTTGTTTGATTTTTTTCTTGTTAATTTTCTTAAATTCTATATAGATTCTTGTTATTATCCCTTTATTGGATGTGTAGCATGCAAATATTTTCTCCTATTCTATAGGCTGTCCATTCACTCTAATGAGTTTTCTTGGCTGTGCAGAAGCTTTTTAATTTGATCAGGTCCCATTTCTTTATTTTCGTTGCTGCCTTGATTGCTTGGGGATCTTCATAAATTCTTTGCCTAGGCCGATGTCTACAAGAATTTTCCCAACGTTTTCTTCTAGAATTCTTAAGATTTCCTACCTTGGTTTAAGTCTGTTATCCATTATGAGTTCATTTTTGTGAGAGATGAGAGGTACGGATCCAGTTTCAACCTTCTGCATGTGGTTATCCAGTTTTCCCAGTGCCATTTATTGAATAGATATTCTTTTCCCCAATGCATATTTTTGTCTGCTTTGTCAAAGATTAGATGACAATATTAGGATGGTTTTATAACTGGATTCTCAGTCCTGTTCTCAAGGTCTATATCTTTGTTCTTGTGCCAATATAATGCTGTTTCGGTTACTATAGTCTTGTAGAAAAGCTTGAAGACTGGTAGACTGATGTCTCCCAATTTGTTTTTGCTTAAGATTGCTTTGGCCATATGAGGTCTTCTCTGGTTCCATACTGAGCACAGAATTATTGTTTCTAGATCTGTAAAGAATCATGATGATATTTTGATAGGAATTGCATTAATTCTGTAGATCACTTTAGGTAGTATGGACATTTTAACAATATTGATTCTGCCTATCTATGGGCATGGAAGGGTTTTCCATCTGTTTACCTATTCTACAATTACTTTTCTCAGTGTTTTGTAGTTCTCCCCATATAGGTCTCTCACCTCCTCCATTAAATATATTGCTCAATACTTAATTTACTTTGATGCTATTATGAAAGGTGTTGGGTCTTTGATTTGATTTTTGGTTTTACTGTTATTGGTGTATATGAATGCCATTTATTTGTGTACATTGATTTTGTATCTTGAGACTTTACTGAATTCATTTATCAATTCCAGGAGTCTCTTGGTTGAATCCTTGGGATATTCTAGATATAATATCTTATCATCAGCAAATAGTTTGAGTTTGACCTCTTCTGCCCCATTCAAACTCCTTCAATTCCATTTTCTTGTTTGATTGCTCTGGCAAGGACTTCCAGCACTATGTTGACTAGAAATGGAGATAGTGAGCAACTTTGTCTGGTTCCAGTTCTAAGCAGGAATGCTTTCAATTTTTCCCTCAGTGTGATATTGGCTGTGGGTTTATTATATATGGTTTTGATAATTTTAAGGTATGATCATCTATGCATATTTTGTTAAGAGTTTTTATCATAAAAGTGTCCTGGATTTTGTCAAATGCTGTTTCTGCATCTATTGAGAGAATCATATGGTCTTTGTTCTTGCTTTTATTTATGTGGTGAATTGCATTTATAGATTTGCATATGTTGAAGCATCTTTGGGAGAAAGTACACCTGGTCATGATGAATTATTTTTTTCATGTGCTCTTGAATTCGGTTTGCTAAGATTTTGTTGAGTATTTTTCCATCTATATTCATGAGGGATATTGGTCTGTAGTTTTTTTGTGTTTGTTGTTGCTGTGTCCTTTCATGGCCTTGGTAGAAAGATGATATTGGCTTCATAGAATGAATTGGGGAGGATACCATTCTTCTTGATGTTGTGGAATAATTTCTGCACTATAGGTAAGAGTTCTTCTTTATCAGTTTGGTAAAATTCAGGTGTGAACCCATCTGGTCTGGGACTTTTTTTGGTTGGAAGACTTTTAATTGCTACTTCAATTTCTGTGCTTGATATTAGCCTGTTCAGGAATTCTATTTCTTCCTGATTCAGTCTAGGGAAGTTGTATGTTTCTAAATATTTGTCCATTTCCTCCACATTTTGTAGTTTTTGGGCATATAGATTTTTATAGTATTCAAAGCTAATGTTTTGTATTTTGTGATGTCTGTAGCGACCTCTCCTTTTTCATTTCTAATTGAGCTTATTAGAGTCCTTTCTTTTCTAGTTTTTGTCAGTCTAGAAAGAGGACTGTTGATTTTGTTTATCTTTTAAAAAATCTAACATTTGGTTTTATTAATCTTCTGTATAGTTCTTTTATTCTCAATTTTATTTAGTTCTGCTTTGATCTTAGTTATTTCTTTTCTTCTGCTAGGTTTAGGACTTATTTGCTCTTCCTTTTCCAGTTCCTTGAGACAGTTTATTGGTGTGTTGATTGTGAACTTTCAATCTTTTGGATGTAAGCATTTAATGCTATTAGTTTTTCTCTCAGGAATGCTTTTGCTATATCCCACAGGTTTTCATAACTTGTGTCCCCATTATCATTTAGTTTGAAGAATCTTTTGATTTGTATCTGGATCTCTTCCTTGACCCAAAAATCATGCAGCAATAGATTGTTTAATATCCATGACTTTGTGAAGTGGTGAGCATTTCTGTTGGAATTGATCTCTAATTTTATATCACTGTGGTCTCAGAATATATATGGTATAATTTCTATTTTTTTTATATTTGTTGAGATGTGATTTGTGGCCTTGGATGTGATCAATTTTAGAGAAAGTTCCATGAGCAGATGAGAAAAATGTATATTCAGCTTTATGCAGGTGGAATGTTCTATAGATGTCTGTAAGAATTTGTTCTAGACATCTGTTTAAGTCCATTGTTTCTTTGCTTATTTTCTGCTTGGAGGATCTGTTCAGTTCAGGCAATGGGGTGTTGAAATACCCAGTTGCTATGGCATTACTGTTTATCATAGTATTTAGTTCAAACAGCATTTGCTTTATGTATATGGGCACTCCTGTGTTGGATGCATAAGTATTAAGAATTGTTAAGTCTTCTTGTTGGATTTTTCTCTTCACCATTATATAGTGACCATCTTTGTCTTTCTTTACTTTTGCTATTTTAAAGTTTATGTTATCTGATATAAGAATAGCTACCTCTGCTTACTTTTGGTTTCCATTGCCTGAAAATTTGTTTTCCAACACTTCACCTTAAGTCTAAAAATGTCTTTTTAGTTAAGAGGCATTTCCTGGAGATAGCAGATATTTGGCTTGTGGGTTTTTTTTTTTTTTGCCACTCAGCTGGTCTATGTCTTTTCAGTGGAAAACTCAACCCATTCACATTTATTGAGACAATTGATATTTGGGGTTGATTTCTGTTCATAGCATTGGATAAATTCTTATTGTTTTGTTTTGCCTCTTGATCCATTGTGGAATCAGGATTCTGGACTTTAACTCTTGAGTGATTTTCCTTTGGTGGGTGTCTACTGTGCTATTCAGTGTATAATGCAGGTCTAAGTACGTCCCGCAGCACAGGTCTGATCTTTGCAAAATTCATGAGTGATTGGTTGTCTGGGAAAGTCTTTATTTCTCCATCATAAATGAAGCTTAGTTTTACCAGGTAAAGAATTCTGGATTGGCCATTAATTTATTTTATAAGATTGAGGATGGGTCCCAGTTCCTTCTGGCTTATAAGGTTTTAGTTGAGAAGTCTGCAGTTAGTCTCATATGTTTTCCTTTGTAGGTTATCTGCTGTTTTTTTTTTTCCCCTACTACTCTAAGAATTGCCTCTTTTGTGTTTACATTGCCCAGCCTAATAACTATGTAATATGGTGATAGTGATATTCTTTTCACATTGAATCTCCCAGGAGTTCTGTGTGCTTGTTGTACCTGGATGTTGTACCTGGATATCTAGATTTCTGGCCAGGCCAGGTAAGTTTTCCTCTATTATTCCAAGAAATGTATCTTTTAGCCCTTGTATATTTTCTTCTTGTCTCTCTGGGAAGCCTATAATTCTTATGTTTGGTTTCTTTACATAATCCCACATTTCTTGCTGTTTTATGCATGTCTCTTACTTTTGTGTTTTTTTAATTTTCTTCATCTGATTTGTTTAGCACATAGGCCTCATCTTCAAGCTCTGAGACTATTTCTTCTGCATGATCCACCCTATTCTTAAGGCTTTCCAGTGTAGTTTGTAGTTCCTTGAATGCCTCTTTCATTTCAGTATTTCTGCTTGGTTCTTTTATAATACTTCAATTTCTCTGGAGAATGTTTCATTTATTTTCTGTATTATTCTTATGGCTTCTTTGTGTTGTGTTTCTATTTTCTCTTCAATTCCACTGAGTTTTTCTTACAATCCATATTTGGAATTCTTCTGTTATTTTCAACATTTCATTTAGGTTGGTGATATTTTTGAGGATCTTATAATTTCTTTTGGGGGTGACTTTTCTCTCTTATCTTTCATGTTTCTTGTGTTCTTGCACTGATTTTCTCATCAGGCCACTTGGTCAAGAACTGGGAGTGCTATGACTGGTTTATGGGCCTATCTCCAAGTCCCCAACGGTCGTTCTTTGATAGTGCTGAGGAGAGGTGCATGGTCCTGTATTGCCTTAGGGGTGCTTTAGTAAGTTGGGTTACCTCTGACCTATTGTCTTCATCTCTTGCTAATGGAGAATAGTGAGTTTGGTCCCCCAGCTTAAGTTCCAAGCTGGTGGATTCAACTTGTGAGTATGACTCCACTGCTCTATAATGGCTTGAGATGGAAGGCACTGTGTTAAGCTGTGGGGTTACCCTCTCTGTTACCGATTGTAATTTGTGTGTGGGAAGCAATTATTGAGGTAATCTGATATCTCTGTGGTAAGGTCTGGTCCCCTGGATGGGGTATATGAATGCCCCAATCTTTGGGAGGGGACTTTCTACTCCTGAGGGTTATTTGGACCCTGTTCCCCCTAAAGGTTGGGATAATGGCAAAATAGATTGCAGCTGGTGTGCACAAGCCTGGGTGTGTGTGCTTCTCTGTTTGTTTGATCTGCCGCTAGGGGGAGCTGCTAGTATGTTATTCAAGGCTCTTTCACCACACTTGGAGGGCTCCTTCTGTTGGGAGGAGTCAATTGGTGCAATTGCTGAGATCTCTGGCCAGGTTTTTCCTTCCCTGCCCACAAACCCCAATGCTGGCAGCCATGCAGACCCAGACAGCAAGCCCTAGAGTTATGTTCTTAGTAGATGGCCATAGCCAGTCCAGCGGGCTGAATCAACAGGCTGGTGACTCTTTTTTAGAACTAAAGCCCCGCAGATTTATGCCAGTTGCACAGAGAAACTGGCTTTTCTCACTTCTCTCCACCTCCAAGGGTGGAATCTGCCACACCCAGCATGTAAGTCTTCAGTTTGGGAGAGGGGTGTTGCCCAAAACTGCTGCACTCTGCAGCATCTCCAGGATGGGGACTCCCATGATGGCGACTACCCACCCCTGGAGATCTAGCATTTGGGGTGACTACTCAGGAGTTTGCAGATGCTGATCAGTGGGCTGAATCAACTGGCTGCCAGCTGTCACCTCTGCATCACAGTCCTGCAGTCTCCCATCTGCTTAGCAGAGAGTCCTGCTCTTTTTCTCTTATGCTGAGCCGGCCAAATTGTCAATGGTTTTCTGGAGCAGAGCCCTCGTTTCAGCATTCACCTCCTGTGCCCTGGTCCTGCTGACCACCAGAGGCAAGGTGCCTGTCTCCAAACTCCCTCGCATGATCATGGTTGTGGGAAGTGACAACTAAGATCAGTCCCTTCCCAGCCCCATGTGGTTCCAGCACAGAGCACTAGAGAGTTCAAAATGATTCCTGCTACTGTCTCCTCTCCACAGAGCTTGCCATCCTGTGCCACAACTTTGCACTGACTTCAGGTGCATCCCTGTCTGAGTGTGTGTGGAGGTCTGTAGGGGAACTAGCATCTTCTTGTGGGTTAGAGCACACTGTGCTGCCTGGCCTGGTGGGTACATTCCTCGCTCACTCTATTCCTTATTGTATATCTCACACTTTCCAGTCTTTGCAAACATATCTCACTTTCACCTTTTCTTCCCTGCACTGCATGTCCCATGCTGTTTCTCTGCAGATTCACAATGCTGTTCTTGGAGAGGAGTGATCCATTCATGTGTAACCATCTGAGTTCTTCACCTCCTCTGGGAGCAGTGAGCCAAGAGGACACCACCAATCTGCCATTTTTTCCTAGAATAGAATTTTTTTTCTTTAATAAGAGTTATTTTAATGCATGTGAAGTGGGATCTCACAGTGGTTTGTTTAGCTTTTCTGTAATGATTAGTGATGTTGAGCATCTTTTCATGTGCTTATGTCCACTTCTATATCTTCTTTGGAGAACTATTCAAATTATTTCATAGGTTTTAAATTGGGTTGTTTTAGTTGTTGAATTATAGGACTTCTTTATATATTCTAGATATGGATCCTTTATGAGATATAGGATTTTCAAATATTTTCTCCCATTCTGTGAATTGCTTTTTCACACTGTTGATAGTGTACTTTGATGCACAAAACTTTCCATTTTGATGAATTCCAGTTAACCTATGTTTTCTTTTGTTGCTTGTGCTTTTGAAGTTATACTCAAGAAATATTTGCCAAATTCAATGTCATAAAGCTTTCCCTGATGTTTTCTTTTAAATGTCTTATAGTTTTAGCTCTGAGGCCTTTAATCAATTTTTAATTAACTTTTGGATATTGTATAAGGTATGGGTCCTACTTCATCCTTTTGCATGTTTTCCCGTAAGTATTTGTTGAGAATACTGTTCTTTCCCCATTGAATGGTTCTGCCACACTTGTTGAAATTTGGCCATGTATGCAAAGGTTTATTTCTGGGTCTTCCATTCTGTTACAATGGTTTGTATGTCTGGCTTTATGTTCACACCACACTGTTTTGATTACTATAGAGTTGAGTAAGTTTTGAAATTACAAAGTGTGAGACTTCTAACTTTGTTCTTTTTCAAGATTATTTGGCTATTTTTTCCCTTGAGATTCCATATGAATTTTAGGATAGAATTTTTTTATTTCCACCAAAACAACATCTTTGGGATTTTGATAGGAATTGCATTGAATTGATAGAATTCTTTGGGTAGTACTCACATCTTAACAATATTATCAATTTCTTTGAGAAGCACTGGGAAAGGCCAAACAAAGCCTGTCCATGATAGAGGTTACTTCTGTTCATTACTCATTCAGTAAAAATGAATTTTAGAAGACAACTATGTAGAAACTGGTGTTGGGGATGTCCACAGTAACACACTGCATCCTGGAAGGTGGAGGGTGCTGAATTTGTTATTTAGATTGTCTGAAAAATAGAAAAACATCTATGTAATAAAACAAATCTGTAATAGATGAGTGCTCTTGGAAAATAAGACTTCAACTAACGCTTGGCTCATCAACCTGTTCTCAAAGTTATAGTTCAGAAAGGCATATTTGCCATGTCTTAAGTGAGCAGAAAACAGGTCAAAGGCTCTCCACACACCTGTCTGTTGGCATACAATGACTGTAGATATGGAGGTCAAAAAATGGTAATTCAGTCACAATTAATTTCCTAAAGAAGAAAAAGTAATAGAAGTGTAGAAAATAGAAAAAGTAGAAAATAGAAAAAATAATCACAGTCATTAAAGAAGAACAGTTCCTGAGTTAAAGAAAAAAAGCATAAAAATTTAAATTTAAAAGAATCATCAATATCTTGAAAAAAGTCAAACATTTATAAATAGATACTCTATGGGGAAAATGTATGGGTGCACTTTTACATTAAAAAAAAAAAAAACCTACCAAAATCCTATTAGTATGTAACCAGAAAATAACAATAGTTTCCCACAAAGAAACAAGGCTTAGGCTACCATAATTCTATTCTACATCAATAAAATCCAGAATTTAGTACACCAATATCTGTAGAGGGTTGAAGGAAGAATGTTTATTACCCAATGACTCCAAACCAAATCAAATTCTCTGCTAATGGTGAACATAGCAGAAAGATATTTTCAGATATAAAAGGTTTAAAAAAATATATACAAATGCATATTTTTTTATGAAAAAATACCAGAGGACACACTCAAGGGAACTTAAAGATGAAGCAAAATTAATAACTCAAAAATGGAGAAATCATAGAATAGACGTATTGCAGGAATAGCTGACTTGGACCCAAACTGACTGGTAGCCACAAGGAATCATCACACAGCCACAAGGAAAGCAAGACTCGAGGCTCAGCATCCTCCATGGAACTCTGTGGGAATTCTCCAGTGAAACAGTGATTTGCTGCTTCGCACAGCACTTTTTTGTTTTTTGGGGGGAAGACTTGGGTTTACGCTTGCAAGACTGCAGACCGTGCCAAACAGTGATATGGCAAAGGTGACTAGAATGGAGTCTTCATTTCCTCACTTGTGTCACAGGTTATCACTTACTTCAAAGTGTCTCAGAAAATAATATATAGAAAAAAAATATAGGGCCTCGCTGAGTGCCTCACAAAATATGCTGAATGAGGTTGAATGCTAATTGAATTGGAAAAATTTAATAAACATTTTTATAGTAAACCAACAATAGGCAATTGTTCAAGTACAGAATGAGAGGGAATTGACTTGTGAGCGCTTCATGGGTGATAACTTGAGGCTGATCACAGCTCGTTATAGGTTAAAAATCTGAAGGGGCTGCTTAAGAACTGATTCGATGGCAAGTAGTAGGATAGAAATTAAAAAACAGGGAAGCGGAGAGGTGCTGGTGTGGTGGCTCACCCCTATAATGCCAGCACTTTGGGAAGCTGAGGGGGGATGATCACTTGGGCCCAAGAATTCGAGACCAGATTGGGCAACATAGCGAGACCCCCAGCTGTACAAAAAATAAATTTAAAAATAGCCAGGAATAGTTGGTGTGAGCCTGTAGTCACAGCGACTTGGGCGGCTGAGGAAGGAGGATGGCATGAGGCCAGGAGTTTGAGGCTGCAGTGAGCTGTGATCACACCACTGCACTGCAGTCTGGGCAACAAAACGAGACCATACCTCTAGCAACACACACACACACACACACACACACACACACACGCATGCACACACACACATGCACACACACACACACAAACAAAAAAACCAGAGAGGGAATGGTCTAATTTTATTCTGAGCTGGTGAACTGCATCTCAACCCAGGCGTTTGGCATCACCAGGGTTAGAGTGGGGCCCACAGCAAGGCCACAGTCTTCCCCTACACCAAAGGTCCTGGGAACCTGCTATGTGGCCACATCTCCTGGTGAAGGGGAGTGAACAAATAGTTTCTAACTTGAAGAATAGAAAAATGCAGGGATTGGGAAATAGGTGGATCATTTCAGGAAGTAATGGTTGTAGTTTCATACTGAAAACTAGAAAATGAAGAAGTGCATGTTAAAGAGAAAAGGTTTATTTTAAAATGTACATATCAACATATATTTCCGATGACATATTTGTTCTTCAGAGTAAGAGCATGATCCTGCCCCAGGGGACTGAACATACTCCGTGCCTCTGAGTGTGTCTGCCAAACCCTTCACCCTGGTTCGGGGTTCAGGCTTGGAAATAGTGGCAGGAATCTGATCTGGACAATCTACTCCTGCCTCCAGTGCTGTCAAAACTTCTTTGACATTTTTGACCTGGTAAATGAGAGAATGACATTTGATTTTGAGACATAGAGCTTGTGCTGTAACACTCTAAGGTGAAGAAATTTCTAATTTAATAGTATGATAGTTACACCTTCCCTGGGTCATCTGCGGCTACCCCAGTGGAAGTTTGGCCTGGCTCCACTGGGCTGTTAAACCTGTTCGGAGTATTCCGATGGACGATAATTCTTACCTGAAAGATGAGTCAAGGAATTCTGGGGGCAAGAAAAGGTTCTTCTCATCTAGACTCTTAAACCAAGTGCAGATGACTCTTTGTGATCTGATTTGGAGATTATTCATGCTCCCACCTCCTTTACACGTGGTTGAAATTGGGAATATTTGTGAGTAAAGCATGAATTTGGTTTGCATTGGGTGTGACTTGTCAATGAGTTGGCATGCCATGTGTATGATAAGGAAGGTTCAGGAGGTCTTGCTTGAGAAAGGTACTCAGAGAGTACTGAGATACTAGTGGTTGTGCTCCTATGAGGTGCCAAGTACTTTACACAAACTAGGTCATTTATCCTCATACCTTCAAAACAATCCATTGAGGCAAAGAAACAGCTCTGGCATTGTGTACAGATATGTGGCTAGAGTGTGGATGTGAACCCACCTCTGGGTTCAGCTCCGTTCCAGCTACAGAGGAAAAAATTCTCTAGGCCCTGCAGCTCCCAGCCAAACCTTGCTGCAGAAGCTGCTGCCTTCATCCACATTTTTTTCCCACCTCCACACCTCTGCCCCTGACCCAGGGAACTACCTGTAGGAAGGGCTCTGGAATACGGCTACCTTAAGGAGATGTCATCATTTTGATTTTATTTCTTCTCTCCAAATCTATGGCTTATGGCTGGTTTCCATTCATCAAGGTAATGATAGTCCTTTTGAATTAAACATGATTTTCCTTCTCAGGAAAAAAAAAAAAGCTCAAAGGAAGCATCAGAGTTAATTAGAGAAAGTGATATTATAGCTGCTGACAGAAAGAAGCCCATCAAAGGCAATATTAAGGGGGATCCCAAATCATCAAAGCAGAGCTATTCAGTTGCAAATTGCTTCCTATTTCAGCTTTGTGGGGCAGAGGGTGTTCTGGGATCTTGCCGAGCTGCTGCTCTGCCTGCGTAGCCCAGGACAGAGGCTGGGTTGCGAACACATGGCTCTACCAGTGCTGTCTAAAGACTAGGGGTCCCAGGAAAAAAAAGGCCTTGAAGGTAAGATGGCTCCCCCATAATTTTGAAACCCACAGATTTCTTTGAAAAGTCTCTTATTGTGTGAGGTTTTTGTCCAAGTGGTGTCAAATAGAATGTTTATTCCCTGATGTGTGCAGAAGACTAAGTTTCGTGGGCTTCCAATTCAAATTTACCAACGTGCTATGTGCAAGGTTCTGTTCTAGGTACTGGCTGCCTTTGTCCTCCTCAGATATTTTGACAAATCCTGTTTTTGATACATGAAGTGACTGAAAACATTGAAATCCAAAAGTGTGTGTGTGTATGTCTGCATATCTGTTTGATTAATTGAGACTTTGGCACCACATGAAATAAACAACATTCTACTTCCGCCTTCAGCCTGTACTATTATTCACTCCCAGTTTGCATCAAGTCTCTTTTAGTGTTCTTGGATGGGCTTCTCTCTCTAGCGGCTGGACCCTTTCCCTCCTTCTCAGCTGCTACAACTCTGACAAAAGCAGTCTGTATTTCTTCCTTTCCAATGTAGTAGTTGTACATGTAGCACTCGTACATTTTGGGTTCTATTTCCATTGCTCCTCTCACAGTGCTCCTAATAAGGTGACCCATGTGTCTAATCACCTGATTTACTGGCATATTTTAGATCTGACTCCTTTTGGTTTCCTGGCAACAGTCACACTGTGACTTCATATTCTTTATCTGTTAATTTCATATCTGTTATTTCCCTTTCTTTCCTACTGTTCCAACTCTCTCAGATAGCTTTCTAACAGTTCTTTTCTGGTACCTTTTTCTTTGACTGCTTTATTTTTAGTTTTCAGATTCTTGTTGGAGTCATGATTGAAATAAGGTCCCTATATTCCCATTGTTTCATATGTTTTTTAAGACTCTTTTGATTAATTGGCTGGCAAACTTTTTCTGTAAAGGGCCAGATGGTACATATCTTAGTCCATTGCGTGCCACATAATCTCTGCCACAATACTCAGCTTTGGCACTGGAGCACAAAAACAGCCATAGGCAATGTGTACATGAATGGACATTGCCCTGTTCCAATGAAACTTTACTTATGAAACAGTGTGGTGGCCACATTTGGCCTATTAAACATAGTTTGCTGACCCCTGTTTTAATATACAGGTGCTCCCTTTCTCCTGTTTCTCCTATATAGTTTATTTGTTGAAGAAACTATATCATCTGTTTTAGGGAATTTTCCATAGTCTGGATTTTGCTGATTGCATGCTCCTCTGTTTTCTGCATTTCCTGTCGACTTATAGGGGACCTAGAGACATGGTCATACTTAGTTTTGATTTTTTGGCAAGACTAATTCCAACATGATGCTGTGTATTTCTGTCAACAGGTACAAAATAGGAAACTGACTCTCCTTTTATGATGTAAACAGCTTTTGATGATCATTGATTGCCTAGATCCATTGTTTCACTGGGGCATTCCAAAGTAATGCTTTTATACCTATATTATTCCTTCTTCCTTTGGTAGCTGGAGCATTTCTATAAAAAGAACTTTTCCCTCACCCAACATTTTCTAATCCAGAGATATATTTTGTGTAGGAAAGGCAGGATAAATATTTGATTGTATTTCTTTACTTGGTAGCTTTCAAAGTAATGAGTTGGTTATATAGTATCATCCAAAATTAACTAGGGAGGGAATTCTTTTCTTTAGTATAACTTTGAACTCATGAATTTAAGAATATTTGAATGTGCTTCCACTCATTGAATTAGTTGTGCTAGTTTGGGCTGGTGGGACCTTCTTCAGGGTGGCACCTCCATCCTTTTGGTAAGCTCTCAGTGGGTTTTTAAGACATTTTGTGCTTTAAGGTATGAAAAACTGCCCATCCTATCTTATAAATTTCTTACTCTAGACCTGGAATAAAAAAATACTGGTTCTTTTTAGTGGGAAGACCGCAATCTGAGCAGTAAGGATGTTCATTACTACTGGGTTGATCTTTATTTATAGGCTTTTTTTTTAAGTAAACAAAGCTAGGAAATGTTGCTTTAATGTTAAAATCATCATGGGTTCAGAATGACATTAATACTTCTGCTCAAATATAGAACCACAAAGATTTAATTGAACTGTATTAATTTTGCATCTGTTCAAATTATTTGTTTTAAAATCACCAAAATTACTTTTCCTTTGTCTTATACCACTATGGTGGTTATGCCACCAACTCAAGATAAAATTATGTTCATTTGTTTTCTTCATCTTTCTATATATGTAAATTTTAAAATTTAATTTTATTTAATAATATGTAAAAATTTCACAGAATTCCAAAATCAAAGTTACAAACTTGAAAAGTATAGTTTTTTTTTCTTTTACTTCTCTTTTTTTTTTTTTTTTTTTTTTGTGAGACAGAGTCTCACTTTGTTGCCCAGGCTAAAGTGAGTGCCGTGGCGTCAGCCTAGCTCACAGCAACCTCAAACTCCTGGGCTCGAGCAATCCTCCTGCCTCAGCCTCCCGAGTAGCTGGGACTACAGGCATATGCCACCATGCCCGGCTAATTTTTTCTCTATAAATTAGTTGGCCAATTAATTTCTTTCTATTTATAGTAGAGACGGTCTTGCTCTTGCTCAGGCTGGTTTCGAACTCCTGACCTCAAGCGATTCGTCCGCCTCGGCCTCTGAGAGTGCTACGATTACAGGCGTGAGCCACCGCGCCCGGAGGCCTTCTGTTTCTTTACACCATCTACAAGTAACCTTATTAGTTATGTTTTGTTTTTGTTTTAAAAATAAAAGCAAATAGTTATGTATCTGTGTCACTCCCTCTTCTTAGATGAATGGTGGTATGCTAGAAATACTTTCCCCACATTGCCTTTTCATTCAATAATATATCCTGAAGATCATTCCATAGCAGTATAAGGAAAGAGCCCCAAATCCTTTTTAGAGCTGCGTGGTTCCTTACTGTGTGGATGGACCTTGGTTTATCCAGCCACTCTCCTGTTAATTCATTTTTGGATGAGTTTCAGTCTTTAATGATCAGATATCTCTACAGATAACTTATGTATTTCTCTTGTGTTTTTAATAATGTATCATCTATTCTTAGAAGTTAGATTGCCAATTGAAAGGGTAAAAGTGCATGTTATTTTGCTAGAAATTGTCAAATTCTAATGGCAACCTGATTGAGGAGTGTTTTCTGCAGAGTTTTAATTTTCATGTCTCATTATGAACGAGGCTGAACATCTTTTCATATGTTTAAGGGGTGTTTATTTTCTCTGAACTGGCTCTAAGAGTCTCTTGCTCATTTTGTTTTTTTCTTAATCTTTTTCTCTGTTTTTAGACAAATTATATATATTAGGGATAATAACCCTTTGCAACATAAGTTGCAAACCTTCTCAATTTTCCATTTAGCTTTTGGAATTCCTTGTGGTTATTTTTTGTCCTGTAGTTTGATTTCATTTTAATATTGTCAAATATATCAATCCCTTTCCTTACTAAATCTAGATTTTGTGTTATAGTTAGGAAAAATTTCCCAAGTCCCAGGTTATGGAAGCACTCACCCATGCTTTTTTCTAATATTTATAATATTCATTTAATTTTTTAAAATGTTTAAATGCCGAATCTATTTGCAATCTATCTTTGAGCATGATATGAGGAATAGATCTAATCTTAATTGTGTGGCTATCCAGTTATCCCAACAGAATTTATTAAATAATAATTTTTCTCCTATTGATTTGAAATACTGCCTTTATTATACACTAAATTTCCATATAAAATAAGTTCTGTCTCTGTATGTTCAACTGGTATGTTTATTTATGCATAAATATTACACTAATGATAAAGGTGTTATAATTCACTGTACTGTCTAAGGCTAGCCACCACATCCCCACTAGCTGCCATTCTTGCTTTTCAGGATTTTTCTGGCTATTCTTGCTTACTTATTCTTCCAATTGTACATTGTGATTAACTCGTATAGCTACAGAAAACCATTTGCTTGTATTTGTGTTTCTAATCCAGGGAGTTTCTAAATCAGTTTAAGGAAAATCTTCCTGATATTAATTTCTTCTATTTAAGAGCATCTAATTTTTCATGGCTGAGTACTTTTTCTTTTTTAAATTTTTTTTTGGTAGAGACACCAAATCTATGTTATTCGCCTTGCCCCTCCTTCAAATGCAAAACCCAAAGACACCCATATCCAATGATGGATTGTTCTTCAAAACTGATATGAATGAGATTATGTCTTTATTGGCCATGTGCACCTGGAGCTCCTATGTCCTATTGTTCAGGACAGTGTCATTGGTAACTTGGGGCTGCCAGTCAGAAGATATGTTTAGCATCTTCTGTTGAATCATTTTCTGCATCCAGCAGACATGATCCCATTAGTCATGAGAAATATTTGGAGAGTTGGGTGACTCCTAGACAGTACTAGTTGGTAGAACTCCTCTTTCAGCTGTCAATCATATTTAAGAAAACTAAAAAGGCTGAGCTTGCAAAAACTGTCTGAAAATGACAGGCATCAGTCACTCTTTCCAAAATTTTATGTAATCTTCCAAAACTGACAGTGGCACAGAAAAAGACATATAGCAAACAGAGAGACTCCTTTGCTGTGATTCAGAACGCCTAAACTCCCTGCCTCTCCCTCATTTCCCGTGGTGAAATAAGAGCTCTAAGTGGCGCCTTAATAATGGAACAATCTCCAGGTATATTGATTTTCTTCAATATGTTCCTTAATCTACTCCGGCATCATTTTGTTTTCTAACATAAAACAGAGTCTAATTCCAAGTGCTTTTTGTTAAGTTATTTGAAGTGTTTAAATGAACACAGAAGTTAGTTGGAAACTAATTCAACCAGCTGTAGTTACAAGTGGAAAACAACATAAATACCCATTAGACAATATTTATTTATTTAATGCCACAAAGCTTAAGAGCTAGCTTTCACAAATATATAAAATAAAATTGAATTACTGTAAGCAAATAAATACCAGAGCCAGGGAAACTTTAAATCACGATACAATGTCAAGATCCTTGTGCTGGGGGTAGAGTGGGGAGTGTTAGGATTCAGAAATAGATGGAGAATTTAAATATTTAATAGTGGTGAGATGGATATTAATTTCTAAGTTTCCTTGTGTCTGAGTTAAAAAGAGACACATAGTAATCAACTTCATTTTCTATATAGGAAATATTGCATGGTGAACTTGCGCTGTCTTCAAGAAAAACATTATTAACTATATAACAGGTGTTTATTGCTTTTTCTTGTGGTAGCTCTTAACATCAGGCAAAGTCATGAGGCTAATATATGAATTATGATTCAGAGGGAGATTCTGAGACAATATGATAATATGATCCCAATCTAGTGGTCCAGCTCATAGTCTCAATAACCCCTAAGCATTTAATAACCCCTTTTTATTTATTTTATTTTATTTTTACTTCAGAATATTACAGGGAACAAATGATTTGGTTACATAAATTGCCTTTGCACTGCCCAAGTCAGAGCTACAGTTGTGCCCATCCCCCAGGCAGTGCGCATCATACCCATTAGGTGTGAATTTACCTATCTCCTCCTCTCCCCTCCCATCTGCCCCACACTGAGGAATGTTATATATGTTACTTCCATATGTGCACATAAGTGTTGATCAATTAGTACCAATTAGATGGTGAGTACATGTAGTGCTTGTTTTTCCATTCTTGTGATCCTTCACTTAGAAGAATGGGCTCCAACTCCATCCAGGATAATATAAGAGGTATTACTTCACCATTTTTTATGTCTGAGTATACTCTATAGTAAACATACACTACATTTTATCAGCCTTGGCAAATAATTTATGAAGAAGACCCCAAAGACAAATACAGCATCAACAAAAATAAATAAATGGGACCTGATCAAATTAAAAACTTCTGCACAGCCAAGGAAATGATCACTAGAACATATAGACAACCTACAGAATGGGAGAAAATATTTCCACACTATACATCCAATAAACTAGAGTCTATATAAAACTCAGAAATATCAGGAATAAAAAATGAAAGAACCCCATTAAAAAGTGGGCAAAGGACATGAACAGAAAATTTTCAAAAGAAGAGAGAATATGGCGAAGAAATATATGAAAAAATGCTCAACATCCCTAAGCATCAGAGAAATACAAATCAAAACTACAATGAGATGTCACTTAACTTCAGTGAGAATGGCTTTTACCATTCCCAAAAGTCCCAAAGCAACAAATGGCGTAGATAGGGAGAGATAGGAACACTCCTACACTGCTGGTGGGCCTGCAAACTAGTACAACCCCTGTGGAATGTAATATGGAGATACCTCAGAGCTACAGGTAGATTTGCCATTTGATCCAGCAATCCCATTACTGGGCATCTACCCACAAGAACAAAAGACATCCTATAAAAGAGACATCTGCAATCAAATGTTTATAGCGGCACAATTCACAATTGCAAAGTTGTGGAAACAACTTAAGTGCCCACCAATACACGAGTGGATTAATAACCCCTTTTTAAGGACCCCAAAGGAAAAGAGATATTTGTCCATCCAGGGATGGTGGTCAATAAGTTACTCTGAATGATAAAATAAGAAGGTATTTAAAGGCAGCTACTTGTAGAAAAGCCAGTGGAACGATGCTTCAGTGTTTCTAGAAAACCCAAATTCTTAAAGCTTATTTTCTACTTATTTTTTTCTTTTCTTTTTTATTTCAGCATATTATGGGGGTACAAATGTTAAGGTTATGTATATTTCCCTTGCCCTCCCCACCTTGAGTCAGAGCTTTAAGTGTGACCATCCCCTAGAAGGTGTGCCTCCCACTCATTATGTATGTATATACCCATCACCTCCTCCCCCATCCCAACTACCCAACTCCTGATAAATGTTATTCCTATATGTTAACTTAGGTTTTGATTAGTTAATACCAATTTTATGGTGAGTATATGTGGTGCTTGTTTTTTCATTCTTGGGATACTTCACTTAGTAGAATGGGTTCCAGCTTTATCCAGGAAAATACAAGAGGTGCTATATCACCATTGTTTCTTAAGCTGAATAGTACTCCATGGTATACATATACCACATTTTATTAATCCACTCATGTATTTATGGGCACTTGGGTTGTTCCCACAACTTTGCATTTGTGAATTTTGCTGCTATAAAAATTCCAGCGCAGGTGACTTTTTTATAGTGTCTTTTGTTCTTTTGGATATGTCCAGTAATGTGATTGCTGGATCAAATGGTAGATCTACTTGTATTGCTTTGAGGTATCTCCATATTCCTTTCCAAAGGTTGTACTAGTTTGTAGTTCCACCAGCAGTGTAGGAGTGTTCCTATCTATCCACATCCACGTCAACATTGTTTGGGAACTTTTGATAAAGACCATTCTTACTGGAGAAGAGATAAGTGATATCTCATTGCAGATTTGATTTGCATTTCCGTGATGATTAGAGATGTTGAGCATTTTTTCATATGTTTGTTGGTCAATATTCGGTCTTCTTTTGGAAAGTTTCTGTTCATGTCCTTTGCCCATTTTTAGATAGGGTTGTTTCATTTTTTTTCTTGCTGATTTTCCTGAGTTATAAATAGATTCTAATTATGAGCCCTTTATTGGATGTATAGCATGTGAAAATTTTCTCCCATTCTTTAGGTTGTCTGTTTGCTCTCATGACTGTTTCTTTGACTATGCAGAAGTTTGATCAGGTCTCATTTATTTACTTTTGTTGTTGCTGTGATTGCCTTTGGGGTCTTCTTCATAAATTCTTTGCCTAGGCCAATGTTTAAAAAGAGTATTTCCAACATTTTCCTCTAGAATTCTAATAGTGTCATACCTTAGGCTTAAGTCTGTTACACAGCATGAGTTGATTTTTGTGAGACGTGAGAGGCAAGGATCCTACTTCAGTCTTCTACATGTGGCTATCCAGTTTCCCCTGCACCATTTATTGAATAAGGATTCTTTTCCCCAGTGTCTGTTTTTGTCTGCTTTGTTGAAGATTAGATGGCTATATGAGGATGGTTTTATATCTGGGTTCTAAGTTCTATTCTACTGATCGATGTCCCTATTTTTGTGCCAATGCCAAGCTGACTTAATTACTACAGCTTTGTAGTATAGTTTGAAATCTGGCAAATTGATACCTTCCATTTTGTTTTTATTTCCTAGAATTGCTTTTGCTATACGGGTCTTCTCTGGTTCCATGTGAAGCGTAAAATTATTTTTTCTATGTCTGTGAAAAATGATGTTGATATTTTAATATGGATTGCATTGAATCTGTAGATCACTTTGGGTAATATAGACATTTTAACAATGTTGATTCTGCCGACCCACTAGCATGGTATGGATTTCCATCTGTTTACCTCCTCTGCTATTTTCTTCCTCAGCGTTTCATATTTCTCCCTGTAGAGATCCTTTACCTCCTTAGTTAAGTATATTCCTAGGTACTTTATTTTCTTTGCTGCTATTGTGAAGGGTATTGAGTCTTTGATTTGGTTCTCAGTTTGACTGTTATCGGTGTATAGGAATACCTCTGATTTGTGTGTATTGATTTTGTATCCTGAGACTTATTTTACTGAATTCATTTATCAGTTCCAGGAGTCTCTTGGTTGAATCCTTGGGGTTTTCTAGATATAATATCATATCATCAGCAAAGAGTGAGAGTTTGTCTTCTGCCCCCATTTGGATGCCTTTAATTCCACTTTCATGTCTGATTGCTATAGCCAGGACTTCCAGCACTATGTTGAATAGAAGTGCAGATAGTGGGCAGCCTTGCCTGATTCCAGTTCTAAGTGGGAGTGCTTTCAATATTTCCCCATTCAGTATGATGTTGGCTGTGGGTCTGTCATTTGTGGCTTGTATCATTTTTAGGTAAGCCCCTTCAATGCCTATTTTGTTAAGTGTTCTTATCATAAATGGGTGTTGAGTTTTGTCGAATGCTTTTTCTGCATCTATTGAAAGGATCATGTGGTCTTTGTTTTTGCTTCTGTTTATGTGGTAAATTACATTTATAGATTTGCATATGTTGAAAAATTCCTGCATCCCTGGGATGAAGCCCATGTGGTCATGATTGATTATTTTCTTGATAAGCACCTATATTCAGTTTGCTAGGATTTTGTTGAGAATTTTTGCATTTATAATCATACGGGATATTGGTCTGTAGTTTTCTTTCTTTGTTTTATCCTTTCCTAGTTTTGGTATCAAAGTGATGTTGGCTTCATAAAATGAATTGGGTAGGATTCCATCCTTTTCAATGTTGTGGAATAATTTCTGCAGGATAGGCACCAGATCTTCTTTGTAGGTGTGGTAAAATTCGGGTGTGCAACAATCTGGCCTGGGACTTTTCTTTTTAGGGAGATTTTTAATTGCTGTTTCTATTTTGGCACTTGATATTGGTCTGTTCAGGAATTCTATTTCTTCCTGGTTGAGCCTAGGGAGACTGTGTGTTTTTAGAAATTTGTCCATTTTCTCCACATTTTCCAGTTTGTGTGCATAAAGATTTTTGTAGTATTCATAGATTATATCTTGTATCTCCATGGCATCAGTTGTAATTTCTCCTTTTTCTTCCTGATGGAGCTTATTAGAAATTTTTCTTTTCTGCTTTTTGTTAGTCTAGCCAAACATGTGTCAATTTTTTTTATTTATTCGAAGAACCAACTTTTTGTTTTATTAATCTTCCGTATAGTTTCCCTGTTGTCAATTTAATTTATTTCTGATTTGATTTTGTTAATTTCACTTCTTCTTCTGCTGGATTTGGGGTTGGTCTGTTTTTCTTTTTCTAGCTCTTTAAGTCAATTCATTAGGTTGTCTATTTGTGATCTTTCTGACTTTTGGATATAGGCATTTATGGAGGTAAACTTTCCTCTCATGACTGCTCTAGCTGTATCCCACAGAATTTCTTACCTTGTATCTCCATTGTCCTTAAGATCAAAGAATTTTTTGATTTCCATATTTATTTCCTCATTTATAAGTAATCATTCAGCAGAAAGTTGTTTAATTTCCACATTTTTGTGTAGAAATGTGAGTTTCTGTTAGGGTTGATTTCTACTTTTATTCTATTGTGATCGGAGAAAATACATGATAAAATTTCTATTTTTAAAAATTTTTGAGACTTGCATTGTGTGTCCTAGGATATGGTCAATCTTAGAGAATTTCCCATGAACTGATGAGAAGAATGTATATTCAGTGAATTTTGGGTAGAATATCCTGTAAATGTCAGTCAGGCCCAATTGTTCTAGAATTTTGTTTAAGTTCATTATTTCTTTATTAATGTTCTGTTTGGAGGATCTGTCCTATACAGTCATTGGGGTGTTGAAATCTTTGGCTATTATTGAGTTGCTGTTTATCAATTTGCTAAGATCAAGTAGGGTTTGCTTTATGAATCTGGGTGCATCTAATTGGGTGGATATATATTTAAAATTGTTATGTCTTCTTGTTGAACTGTACCCTTCACCTTTATATAATGAGCCTCCTTATCTTTCATTATTTTTGTTGGTTTAAAAATTAAGTTATATGAAATCAAAACTGCCATGCCAGCCTTCTTTTGGCTTCTGTTTGCTTGAAATACTGATCTCTGCCCCTTTACCTTTAGTCTATTTGCATCATTGCAGGTTAGGTGTGTTTCCTGAAGACAGCAGATATTTTGCTTATATATATTTTTATCCATTTAGCCAGCCTATGTCTCTTGAGTGAGTAGTTTAAGCCATTTACATTTATTGAGAGAACTGATAGGTGGGGAAGATTTCTGTTCATTCTGTTGAGTTTGACTATGTTGCTTTGTTTTCTCTCTTGAGCCATTGTGGTATCAGGCCTTTAATCTTTAGCTTTTGAGTGAATTTACATTCTTAAATGTTTATTATGCTGATCTGTGTGTAACACTGTTTTGAGTACTTCTTGAAGGGCTGGCTTGTCTTGGTGAATTCCCTCATCTTTGCATATCTGAGAATGTCTTTATTTCTCCTTCATACATAAAACTTAGTTTTGCAGGGTACAAGATTCTAGGCTGGGCGTTATTCTGTTTCAGAAGAGTGAGAATGGGGCCCCAGACTCTCCTTGCTAGTAAGGTTTCAGTTGAGAAGTCTGCGGTTAGTCAGATCAGCTTTCCTTTGTGTGTTACTTGCTTCTTTTGCCTTACAGATTGTAGAAGTCCTCTTAAGTTGATATTTTGGTAAGTCTGAAGACTACATGTTGTTTGTCTTCCTGTTTGCATTGAATCTCCCAGGGGTCCTTTGAGCTTCTTGTACTTGGATATCTAGATTTTTAGCAAGACCATGGAAATTTTCCCCAATTATATCTTCAAATATCTTATCCAACCCTTGTGTGTTTTCTTTTCCCCTTTGGAAATCCACAACAACCTGAAGTTAGGTTTCTTCATATAATCTCACATTTCTTGTAAGCTTTGCTCTTTTCTCTTATTTCTCTGCTCTATATCTGTGACTGACTTATTTAATTGGAAGGTGTTATCTTCAATCTCTGAGATTCTTTCTTCTGTATGATCTACCCTGTTCTTGAGGCTTTCCACTGTGTTTTGTAGTTTCTTGAATAGATTCTTCATTTCCAGGAGTTTGGTTTGATTTTTCTTTAATATTTCAATTTCTTTAGTGAATTTTTCTTCCAAGTCCTGGATTTTTTGTGTGAGTGTGGGTTTCTTTGTGTTGCTTATCCATTGTTTCTTGCATATCATTGAGTTTTCTTACAATCCATTTTTGAAATTCTTCTTCTGTCATTTTAGTGTTCTGAATTTGGTTAATGTCCATTGCTTGAGAGCTTGTGTTCCTCTTTGCGGGAGTGCTTTCCATTTGATTCTTCATAATTCCAGAATTCTTTCACTGAGCCCTCACCATCTTGATCAGCTGTTGTTTTATTGTTTGGGAAGTAACAGGCTCTGTGTAGCCTCTGTTCCTATAGGTGCTATAGGAGCGAGGCAGCCTGGATGTGTGCACTTCTATGGTTGCTTGCTCTGCCACTGGGGGAGCCACTACTGTGTTGTTCAGAGCTCTTGCACCATGGTTGGGAGGCTACTCCTGATAGGAGGGGTTACTTGGGTAGCCTATTGTAGTCTCTGGGGGGATTCCTGTTCCTTGACCGTGGACCTCACTGTTGGCAGCTGACTGGGGGAGGAGATTGAGCCCCAGCATTTTGATACTACTGGGTGACCTAAACCTGTCTGAAGAGGAAAGTCACTGGGCTGTCAGCTATTGATCTGTGCCAAAGCCTGGCGGATTCACCCTAGTTGCAGAGGGAAAGTGGCTTTTCTTGTCTCACCCTACCTCCAGGGGTGAAGCCTACCACTTTCGGTGCAAAAGATGCTGGCTAGGGGGAGGGGGTAATTCCCCAGTATGCCCAGTGCTCTGGTGCCCCAGCCCCTGTAAGTCCCACAGGCATTAGCTTCCTCATGACTAGGGAGGCATTCAGAGTTCATCCATCAAGAAAGGCCTGGCTAGTTAATCATAGATTATGTAAGCACAGAGCTTGTCACGTGAGTCTCTGGGCTGGGGGAAGGGATCTGCCCGACACACTGTATCACACCACAGCAGCTGGGCTGTGGACCCCAATAATGGCAACTGCCCACCTGCAGAATGCCAGCACTGGGGGTGACTGTTCAGGAGATGACAGGTGCTGGATTGGGGAGCTGGGCCATCAGGATGTCCCGTTGTCTCTTTTATGTTGCCTTCCCACAGTCTCATGCCTGTCCAGCCAGAGCTCTCGCTCTTGATGACCCACCCTGAGCGGGCCTATTCATTCAAAGCGGTTCCAGATTAGAGTCCCCTACTTAGTGATCATCTCTGTAGGTCTGGATTCACTGGGTGGCAGAGGTAAGTTACCTGTCTCCTAACTACTTCCCACAGTGGCTCAGACAGGGTCCCTCCTCCACTTAGTGCAGTCCTAGCACAGAGCTCTGGGGAGTTCAAGAAGTTTCCCACTATTTTCCCCTCTCCACAGAGCCCCATGCTTCCTGCCGTGATTTTGCACCAACTTCAGGCAGGTCCCTGTCTGAGTGGGTGTGGAGGTCAGTGGGGAAGCAAGAAGTTCTCCTGTGGGTCTGATCCCACTTCACTCGCTGGCCTGGCAGGCCAGAGTCCTCCCACTCTCTATGCTCTATTGTTTGTTTTACACTCTCCAGAGATCGCAATCCTATCCCCCATTCACCTTTTTTCTTCCTGTTTCATGTGTCCCATGCTGATTCTCAGCTGATTCACAATGCTGTTCTTGCAGGGGAGAGATCTACTCATGTGTAGGAGACTGAGATCTATGCCTCTTTCTCTGGGAGCAGGAATCCAGGAGGTTACCTTTACTCCATGATTTTTTTCTCTCCTTAATTTCTACTTCTTAAACATGTTAATGGTCACATCAAAGCTCTGCAAAATGCCCTACTTTAAAAATACAATTGTTGGTGTCACCTAGGCAGGGTCCAAAGCCCAGAGCAGTGAAACCTAAAGGAATTATGAATTTCTGTCACACCAAGAAAACATCTTGTGGTGGCCTCCCCATCTATGGAGTTCACAAAGCTGGGGTGGAAAGTCTACAGAACTTCCAGCTGTTAATGAACATTGATGGCTAGATCATGCTCTTTTGGAAGTTGTGCATGGAAAACATATATATATATATATATTTTTTCTTGGTAACAGTTGCTGTGCAACGCATTCCAATATCAAATGTATTGCCTTCATTAGTAATTAGCAAAGGTGTTATGAACAAACTGATGGCACATAAACATTCAGTTTGTGCTATATGCTGCTTCCAAATCAGAGTACTTGCTATGATTTATGAGACAAAATGAGAACGAAAAAATGCAGGCTACTGTGTGCAGTACCAATGATAACAAGCAATTGCCATCCTTTAACATTGTCACACTGAGCCTCCCACTAATGAATAGAAAGAGGGTCAAAGGGCACTTGTCATTAATGCAATTCACCAACCTTTGCTTGCTGGAATCTAAGGTGCGGGCTGCATTCAGATGCAAAGATTGTACTTCCCCCGTGGACATTTAGGTTCCCACAATATCCCACAGGTCAGAGACCTGGGAACTGACTTCTCAGATCAACATTGCAGATGGCACAGAGGCCTGGGTGCCCCTGTCTCCCAGCCTTTCTGCTGTTTGAACTGCTCTATCTGCTTTTCCTCATAGAAGTCAAAGCCAGAAGAGGATTGAACACACTTAAGTCAGGATAAGTGAAACCCATTATTTATTTATTTTTGCCTTTCTACTATTTCCATAGAATCCTTTATTACTCAATTAAAACATAGCTAGTTATTTGCATTGGTATTCTTACTCTGAACAGGGGAGGGAGTATCACCTGTGGAGTCACATAGACTTGTGTCCAAATCTCACATCTGCCACGAGAGCAAGCTATATCACTTTTCTGAGCCCTGCTGTTCTTTCTGTAAAATGAGGACAGAGCTTCTTACCATGCAGCATTGTTTCAGGGTTTAAATGAAATAAATCATGCAAAGCACATTGTTGAGTGCTTGGCACACAGTGGACCCTCAGTAAAAGTTCATGTTCTGATCCTTTGCATGGTTGGATGCCAGGTCAAGGCTCTTTCAAAGGCTGGTCCACTCTGAGAACAGTCGCAATGCAAATGGAAGCTTTGGGAAGCCATGAATTACTCTAAGAATGGCTCATATTTTGCATTACTGGCTCTTCTTTTCAAGGCACCACAAAACGAAAGCTTATCCCCTGTAACCCAGAAAATCGAGGGATTCCCAGAACCATAGGAGTTGCTGGGAGGGTTCCTGGGAAATGGGGTTTGTTTTTTCCAGGGACAGATGTCTTTTCCCAGAAAGACAAAGAGGAGCACTGGCTGTGATGTCAGGTTTTGGAAGACTGGCAGCTTGGACAGGCCTTAGGCAAAGGCCAGACCTCATAGGGCTCCTGTGGCCCAGCCTGAGTGCTCAGAACATGGGAACTCAGAGCATCAGGGCTCCCATAGGTAGTTTGTCTTGAGACTCATACCAACCAAAGTAATCAAAGGCCAACGCGTGAACCAGATGCCAAATCACTTTGTGTTGTGAAGGTATTCCTTCCACCCAGATCCTCTCCTTTGTCAGGGCACCCTGTGAGCAGTTAGGGATCATCATAATAATATGCAGAAGAACCACCATTAGTGTGTGTCCAGTGTGTGCTGAACACAAACATTATCTTAATCTTGGGTTGAATTTCCCCAGAGGCAGGGCCTGAGACCACAGCTTGCATGCGGTGAGTTTATTTTGGTATGTGACCCCAGGGAATAGGACTGTGTGTGTGGGGGGGGTGAGGCAGGGCGAGTCAGGGATGCTGGGAGGAGTAAAATAGGGAAAAAGGGAAGACAAGCCAAGGTTATGTTATTGGGCTGGTTTTTGTAGTGGGCAACTGGAGCTTGGACCCACTGAAGACCCTCTGGATAGACTGTGCCTCAGAATTGTCTGCCCATGGAATGGACGTGTTCATTCCCTGGTTTCTGTCCATCATGAGTCATATGTTTCCCCAAGGAGTGTTAACTCCTACAGAGGAGGCAATGTTATTAGTCAGGTGTGATTTCCTTATACCCTGGCCACAGCTTTGTAAACAGTCACTTCATAAAACCCCTTCAAATTATCCTACTTTGAGGGTACTGTGTCCTGCTGGGACCCTGATTGATATAGCTGCTTCCCAGGTGGAGGGAAAAGTGCCAGGGGTGACCTCTGGTTAGGTCAGCTGCCACGCTGCTTACCCACAGCAGGCAGTGAGCTCTCCAAAGACCACTCCTGGGCCAGACGGAGTCTGTCTTCCAGGCAATGCTGAGAAACTTCAATACGTTCTTACTCACCGTTTCGCCTTATCTGTGTTCCAGGCAGACAGACGTCTTCCCATACGCACAATTTCTCTCAGACATTATAATAATTTAACAATAATAGCTTAACCTTCATCTATGTTTAGCTTTGATGTCCAGGCCCAGTTCTGCCTTCTTTAGTTGGAGTGACATCTATTCTTTGAGGTGCCTCCTGCATGTGGCTAATCTCCTTAGTTCTGCATGGATTTTGCTCATTTTCTTCACAGGGGATCGGAGTATTTCTGAGGACTCGGCAGGGAGAGAAGGGCCCGCTATCAATCCGATTCACCAGGTGGTAACACTGGACCGACACACCAGCTGCCTCCTTGAAGCCCAGGACACCTTCCCCTCAGCAGAGGGACTCGACAGACAGCAGGAGGGGAAAGGTGAGCCTCAGCGTCCTCCCTGCAAACTCTAGCTCCACTTTTATGCCGCACAACGCCTCTAGGTGTTCCAGAATTCTCTGCATTCATTTTGAATTAAAAAAAAAAAAAAAAAACCAGCTCTGGGTTTGAACAAACATGTTTTTATTCAAGGTTTAAAGCATTTCTTTTATGGCTCCCCTGCTGTGCCTCTGATTGTTTCCCTTTCCTTGGTGCATGAATGATTGTTTATTAAACATAATAATAATAATAAAGTGGAGGCAGGGTCTCTTAGCTGGTATTAGTTCAGATTCCAATTTAATCTTTCCCCAGCCTCACTTCATTACAACTCTATTCGGTTGTGTATTTCATAACCAGCATGTGTCGCGGTGAATGAAGTCAAGCTTCAGAATAACATGTCAGTAAGATGATTGTTCGTGGAACACACAGTAGCCCTGGTCTATAATTAAAAAAAAAAAAAAAAGCAACCTGGCTCAAAAAATAACGATAAGAAATTTGCTTCACTGCATAGAATCCAGGAACTTTGAAGTAGCACTGGCTTCTTTCTTATGCCAAGGGCCCTATTCCCTTGAATGTCAGGACAGGGAGTGATGTTTCCTGACCCCCTAACAGGGAGAGAGGGCTCTGAAGAATGACTGATAGGCTCAGAGGTGCATGGGCCTTCCAGAAACAGTGTGTTTAGGATTATGATAGGCTCTGCCTCTTATTAGAGATACCATCTCAGCTCCTTCAGCTACAAAGTGGAGGAATAGTAACTACACCCTGCAGCTGTCGTGTAGATTACAAAACGAGATCTACTGCAAGTGACTAGCAGGGTGCCTAGCACACCATCCATGCTCAGTGCTTGGTAGCTGTTTTCATTATTGTGCAAGACTGTACTCCAAGTGGCCATAACGGTCGCCTTAATTGATTGTCTCAAAGGGCAGGACTGGGGCAGGAGGGAAAGAGGGTACTGCTGAGACTACAGGTCCTGGTGAGCACGCAGACCTGGAAATGGAAGACAATGTCAGACAGTGGTGGTCTTTGGTTGTAACAGGAAAGGAGGACATCTTATGGTTTGGGAGCTGGAGGCAACTCCCCAAGTACATGTTCAAGTTACATAAAGAGGCCAGACTGCTAGGTGGAAGACAAGAATAGGACTGAGCAAGAGGAGGGAGCCTGGGGTCTGGGAACGCGTGCCTGGGGCGGAATGGGTACAGCAGGGTGTGGGGCCAAGGTTAAGGGAAGTCAGAAACTTGGGAGAACAGAAGCATGCAGGGAGGCTGTCAAGGCTCTTTGCTTTGAGATATGTGATGTAAAACGTCTCTTCTCTCCTTCAGGACAGCCTCAGGCACATCCATCTAGTTTACAAATTCTTTCATGTGAGTGGAATTTTTAGGAGAAGTTCAAGTCCTAGAGTTCTATCAGTGGGCTGTTGCAGATGAAAATAGGGCTAGTTTTATGAGATATGGGAGGTAGAGTGGAGGCAGTGGCTCTGTGTTATAGTGAGAGACACACTTAGATAGCCTGTGGTGCTGACCAGTCCCAGTGCACTAGGGGCTCCCCAACATGGAACCTGTCGGACTCCTGATGACAGAGACTCAGCCGAGCTCCTGGCATATAGGAAGTTGGACAAGTCTAGCTTCCAGTAAGGTAAGTTGCCCTCTCCCTCTCACACATCAGCCCTCTGCAAGTGGTTGTGACAATCTGAAATGAGATCATCTGCAGTAGAATTGTGTCCTTGAGAATTTTTATTGAGTCTCATAATCAAGGAAGAGCTAAAATCAGAAACAGAAGTATAACAGTTATCCGTGTCATATTATGGCCAGTTGTAGGTCCTAGCCATCATGCTGAAGTTCATCAACTCTGCTTAGAGACTCACAGAGCCCAGGTGATCCACCTGGGGCTGGGCCCATGGCGGGCAGGGCATGCAGAAAGCCTGTGGGATCAGGGAGTCTGTTCAGATTTTAGACTTGGCCCTTTTATAACTGCATGTGAGTCATTTAACAAACCACAGCATTCCTAAATAACACTGAGATTTTTTGTATTGTATCATTCCAAGCACATTGGAGTGGAGATAGACTCAGTGGTCCATTCTGGCCATGTGACATCCAGTGACCTCCAGCTGGCCACGAGGCACACAGTCATGATCCTTGCTCTGGATCCCCTGACATTTATCCAGGGCCTTGAGATTTTGTTCTGGGCTATAGATGGCCCTGATGTCTGTCAGGTTTGACATTTTTGTCAGCACAGCCTGGTTACAAAAACGTCTCTGTGTCTCATTTAGACTACCATGTGGCCCTGTTGCTCAGCTTGCATCTCAGCAGCCTAGGCACAGAGACAGGGGCTGGAGATTTTAACAGCATTGGGGAAGTTTTCTTCCCTCCCTCCTTGAAATCCCATTTGAGCCTGGTTTCTGGATGTTGCACCCTCTGGCTACCTGAAGCTTCACTGGACGTAGTCTTTTATTCCTCTCTTGTCTCTTGCTCTGCACATACAACAGATCAGAACATTTCCAGAGTTTGATCACTGCTCACCAAGTCCTCTACTGCCATCTGCCCCAAGCCACCAATAGCTATTCCCTGGTCACTAGCCAGACAGTCCTAACTTGTCTTCCTGCCTTCATGTGTGGACTTACTCCAAGGAGCCAGCATCACACGGCATTCTCACTGCAGCCAGAGGGCTCATCGCAATATGCAAATCTGAATGTGGCTCTCTTGTCCAGTAACTTGGCATCACTCTTTAAGTAAGATTCCAAATCCATGTCAGGTCCTCCAATGCCCTAAATGACCTGGTGACTACTTTGACCTCATCTGCTCTCTGGCAATGTTGGTGTCCTCACTGTTCCTTGGGAACACCAGGGACACTTCTGCCAACCTGGGGGCCTTTGCACTTGCTCTTCTTCCTGCCAAGACTGCTCTTCTCTCACGTATTCTCACAGCCCAGCCCTCGCTTCATTCAGGCTTCTGCTCAGATGTCCCCCATCAGAGAGCTTCCACTAACCACACAATCTGAAATAGCACCTTCCCTTGTTTTCTATCCTCTTTCTTTATTCTTCATAGCAATTATTTCTATCTATGTCTACATTGCATATTGGTCTCCCCTCACTGGAATATAAAGCCCTATATGTTTTGTTCACATCTGTATCCTCAATACAGTGTCGGACACAAAATAGGCACTCCGTATTTGTTGAGGGTACAGGCAAATTAGGGAATGAGGAAGTATGTGGGCTCCCAGTGCAATGAACATGCATACTCACCATAATTGGAGTAATTTAAACTTTTCTGAAAGACAATCTCTCTCTTACACAAAGATCTCTCATTGTTACTTGGCAGTGTCCCTGCATCTGACATATTGCATTGGTGGAGGGTTGTGGACAAGCTAATATAGATGACCCTACTTGTTCTTTTTCTTTAGCTCATCTAGGGTCTTGGGACTAGAGTTGCCATGGGTATGAAGCTCACTTCTGACATGGCAGCTGTCTCTTCTCAGGAAGGTTACTTCATCTTTTGAGCCTGGCTTGGAGAAAGATGGGAGCACAGGAGCAGGAAACTGGTGGTTCCAGGCTTCCCACTGGCTGGGCTGATAGATAGTAGGCATGGAATAAATATATATTGGGTGAATGATCCTTATCAGTCAATGACCTTTTCCTACAGGAAGCTTTCCACAGCCAGGGTCAGGGCCTCCGGGCAAGCGTGGACAGGCATGATTTTGTATCACCCCAGCCCCTGGCTGCAGAGCCACTGCAGGTGCCTGTGAGTAGCTGTGATAGGATGACACACGGAAGGAAAGTGCGCCACACTCACTCGCAGCTCATTCTCCTTCTGCAAAGTCCGCGGGCTTTCACCCTCCTGGGAGGTCATTAACTTAAAGCTTCTTGGCCCTTGTTCAGAGCAAAGCTGGTCATTTTGGGACTCACACAATTTCTGTGGTCCCTGCCTCCGACCCACTGTCACTGTTGGTCGCTTGCTGTGTGTGGCCAACCATGTCTCTCTGCGTCTCCCTGTCTCTTTCTTTCTTTTTTTCCTTCTCCCTTTCCCTCAGTTCCCCCTTCTCCTTCTCTCTTGCTTTCTCCTTTCTTCCTCACTTATCTATTTCTGGAGCACTTTCTATGCGGATCTCTTTGATAGCTTTACTGCAGGCCTGCATTGCTTTGAAGGGCCCTTCTGGTATGAAATCCACTCTCCAGAAACAGGCATTTTGATATTTACCTACACAATTTTTCAGGGGACAAATTTCTGCAGATATTTCTTTCATAAATATTTTTAATAATTGCTGTTGAAAATTGCTCACAATATCCAGAGGAAAATATTCAAAGTACTCGATCTCTATGGTATCTGACGGGAAAACTGCCTGCCTGTTGGAACAAACAAAATCAGCTTGTCAATGATTTCTATAGAAGTTTTCTATTATTCCCCTTCAACATAAAATCCTATAAAACATTTTTTTTTTTTTTTTGCTACAGCAACTTAAAAAAATGCTGGAGTAGATACAGCTATCTTACTGAATGAGAAATAATTTTTCTACTCTCTAATTATTTCCTTTCTGCTGGTCGCCTTTAAGAGTTGGGAAACAGGGAGGTAAAATACTCTTTATTCCAACCTATTCTGGTAATTTAGATAATGACAATAATTATAAGCCAGGAAAAGGTTTTACGAAGTAACCCTTTCCTGACTTCTATAGAAGAGCTCGAAGAAAGTGAAGGAGGAAGGGAAAACTTATTACCCCAAACCCATGGTGAATGCTTTACTAATTGAAGTTTTAGTAAAAAAAAACCAAAAAAAACAAAAAAAACCCCAAAACTTTTTACTCTATCTAATTGACTCCTAGAAAAACTGTAAAAAACAGCCCCACAAATGGACATATGCACATAAATATATGTATGCATGGCCACAATTATCTCAAGGGCCTTAAAGACATGCTGTCTGAGGCTGCAGGGGAACCCCTATGGCAGAACATTCCGCTGGGAGCTGGGAGGGGGCTTTGTTTATGTGGACTTGTCCCAATCCTTCTCCACCAGATGTTTATATCTGAGTGGAGGTTTTTTTTTAATTTATTTTTTAAAATTGACACATAATAATTCTACATGTTTATGGGGTACAGTGTGATCTCTCAACACATGTATACATTGTGTGATTATCAAGTCAGGGTATTTAGCATATCCCTCACGGAAAACATTTGCCATTTCTTTGTGGTGAGAAATATAACACACAATATTGTTAACCACAGTCACCCAGTGGTTACTTACTGCTGTGCAGCAGAACACCAGGACTATGAAGGGTCCCTATCAGATCACTTTCTCACTGATGCTGCTACTGACACAGAGGGTCCATTTGGGAGGTCAGGCAAGATTGGAGCAATGCTGGTCCCAGCTGGGTCTGGCTATACCCTAGCATCATGGCTGTGCAGAGGGAAGTCATTAGCAGTACCCGAACGCAGAGATGGGCAGCCTTTACCTCCAGGGCTCCTAGTGGTTAGTGCTGGCAGAAGGTGTTTTCCCTAAAGTTTAATTCAGCATATAGAAGAAAAAGCCTGTGCTTTAATTACATGTTACAGAGAAGGCCATGAACAGAGCTCCAGGGTCCCTGTGTGGGTGGTCCCACGTGGGTAATGACACCGTCCACCTCCAGGATCACAGCTCTTCTTGGATGCTTTGGGAAATGATGCTGTAAACAGCTCTAGCCTTGCTTGCAGGAAGGTGACCAGTCGCCCTCCCCACAGGGTGGCTACAGGGAAAGCAGAGGAGGGAGGGATACTCTGGAAGCCTCTGCAAAGGGTGGTGTTAAGTGGCAAGGGCAGGGGCTGGTGTGGGAGGCAAGGAAGCCGGAAGTTGGCAGAGCCCCATGCTCAGACTCCTCCTGCTGGCCAGGCTGTCATCACACAGGGCTCCTCAGGGTGGGCCAGTCTCACCGGTGCAGAGAGCATCTCTAGCAGGCTGAGCTGTGAGCCTGGGGCCATAGGTCCTGGCTGAGCCCGAGGCTTCTCTGTCCCCTGGAGCACAAAGCATTCATGGAGGACCAGTCCCTTTCTTCTTTAGAGCATGAGTGCTGGGGGGGAGGGTAGAGAGCAGGTGGGGTTCTGGGGACTTCCTCCAGCCTTCTGGGGCAGGGCATGAAGACAAGGGGGAGATGGAGGGAGCCGGAAAGATCCAAAGCCAAGGAGAAGGAGAGGCAGTGGGAGGGGTAGCGTGGGAAGAATGAGGAACAGAAAGGGAGAGATGGTAGGAGGGAGAGAAAAAGAGAGGGAGCGTTAAAGGGAAGAAAAGAAGAAAGAAGGATGAGAGAAAGGCAGAGACATGGCACGGGAGAGTAGACAGAGGCCTGGGATCTTGCTTTGGGAAGTCTCAGTTGCCAATGACAGCCACATCCTTGCCCTGCCCAGGGCCAGTACCTGGCAGGTACTGGATAGGACACTAGAAAGTCGGCCCATGTGTGCCCTTTCCCCCAAGCTGTCTGAGACTGCCTTCAGTTCCAGGAAGAGCTAGAATGCAGTCTGTGACTCATAGAGACTCATGACTCACAGACTGGGGGCTCCATCAAGCTCATAAATGACCCAATAAGATGCCTTGTCCATCCGAGACAGAGACCTGGAGGCTGGGAGAGCAGCAATATTTTTGGACACATCGGAGTAGGGGCTGGGTGGGGCCAGGGTGAAGGATGCTGCTTTGGTTGTAAGGCTGGTCCCTGCTAAGGACTAGGGAAGGACTCAAAGCCCAAATAAGCTCATAGTGACATCTCAGGCCCCCTGGTTTGCTAGGAGAGGTGGGGCTGCAGGAGTCCGGGACAGTTGCTCAGCCAGTTACTAGAGAACTGGGGACAGTGTAGAGCCCGGGGAGAGGGCCTTTCTAAGTCTGCCCACGCTTACTCACGTAGGGCCCTTTCCCTTCAGGCCACTTCCCCTACCCTGTTACAACTTTATTCCGAGCTGTTTTCCTCCCGCCCAGCACGTGAAACAGCTGCAGTGTGAAGCCAGGGCTGCCTGACGACACGGCTCATGATGTCTTTGTTGGACAGGGACGCCCCCTGCGCAGGCCAAGTCTGGCAGATGAACAGTGTGGGCCCGGAGCAGAAGGGTCAGTCGGGGTTGTTCCTCGTGCCGGATGGATGGTCGTGCAGAGAGAGCCACACTCAGCGTGGGGAAGATGGGCAGGAGGAGGGAAATGCAGTGGAGACCGGAATGCAGGGTTCCAGGGAACGCCAGTGAGAGCCCAGCCGCGAGGAAACTGGAGGAGCACGCGCTCCGCCTTTCTCGAGGATAGAGGCACAGCTGTTGTTGAATCAAAGTCTTCACCTCTTTAGTTTAAGGTTCCTGCCCCAACCCCACTGTACTGCAGTCCCCAGCTCAGCTGCCTGCCTGGAGTGACCCCAGGAGCGGGCGTTTCTCCTGATGCCTCTTTAGGCACCGGGCTTCCTCCCGCCCATCAGTCAGAACTGGAGTGGCCTTTTCAAAACACCAGGCATCTGTTTCTATGGAAACGTTTGGAGGGGAGAGGGCACTTAGACAGGGCCGGTAGGTGCTGCAGGCTTGGAAGGAACCTTGTAAACATTCCTTGGTTTATTCAGTTTGCTCCCTGATTGACGATATAAATGAAACACTTCATCACAGCTATCGGTTCCGCCTGGGAGTCCCTGTGCAAGACTCGAGCACCTGGGGGCCCTCCAAGACCCCCAGTGATGACACTTGACTTCCCCAGGAAGATTCTGAGTGAGCCAGCATCTGCCGGGTTAAGGGACACTGTGAGGTGTGCACAGAGAGCCCAGAAACTGTCCTTGGTGAGGTTGTCTTGTGAGCAGACTGGTGGTGGGTGGTTTGGGGAAAAAAGACCATGCTTTGGTTTCAGACAGACCAACTTCTATTCCCACCTCAACCATTTAGCATCAGAGGGCCCTCAAAGATGTTGTTTACTCTCTTAGGATCTCAGGTTCCTTAAAGTGGTCCTCTAGCAGCTCAACATACTGCATGCCCCTAAGTATTGCCAATTATTTGCAATTCTCTTTGATATCTCTTGCTTTGCTGTAATTCCCTGAGATTTGCACAAGTTATCTTTAGAAAGGCACCGGGGCTTCCTCCCGCTGATCAGTCAGAACTGAAGTGGCCTTTTTGGACAGGCCACCATAGCATAATAAGATTTAAAAAAATTTTTTTATTTGAGGTAACAGAGACACAATCTGAATTTGCTTTCTTATTAAAGGTCCCCAGGTAAATCTTTGGGGGGCCTGGGATCACCCAAGAAAATCTCATGTTGTACTAAAACTTCTTTCTTTGGTCAGAGTTTGTTCCTTAAAGCAAAGTATCTCATAGACCTTAAAGAAATTCTGAGGTTACCTGATGACAATGCAGCAGTGGCAAAATTATGTGTAAAAGTGGCATAAGGTGACAGCTCAAAAGAAGTGGCATTAATTGAGGGAGTCTCAGGGTATTGTTCAGACAGATGTGGGACTGGCAGGGGTGCACCTGGTCCCCACGTCAGAGACTTGCATGTTTCCAGAGTCCTGTCCATGTCCCTTAACTTATTTCTTTATTCTCTCCTACCTCAAACTAGTTTCCTCAAGTTTGTGAGGAATTCAGTTGTTTATAATTTCCCAATTTCCTGCCATCCCTTGGGTAACTTACCTCTGTTAGTTCCAGATTGAAAACTTTAGGGATGAACTACTAATGATCAGTGACTCGCCCGTAATCCACTTGATTCTGACCAGGAAATCAGGGTCACCTGGCACAAGCATCAACACAGAGGCCCCATCTCTGTGTTTACAGGCTGTTTCCAGAGAGGGGAGATTTTGCACTGAAGCAGCAATCCCAATTGGTGTCAATTCTAGTCATTACCATTCCATTCCCACCCCTGTGTGAGATGCAAAAGGAATCCAATATGAAATAGAAGGCCAGCTTGTTCAAGAGAGAATCCAGGAAAATCCTAAAAGGCATGCCCTGTCGTGTACATATTCCAGAAGAACTTGTTTCTTTTCTTCTATCTTTAGTCACTTCCACATCATCTAATGATTCTCTTTCTGATCAGAAAACAGTTCTGTGGAACTGGTCAGAACTAGTTACACATAACCCCCAGCATTTTCTGTCCATCTACATATCACCTGACTCATGGCAAGGAAGGGGCAGGCCTACAGACCATGTGGTTTCAGTATATTGCCAGAGATGCTTGGGTCAGGGGTGGGACCTGAGCTGGAGGTGGGCCACACAGAATGTCTCTTCCAGGGCATTAGTTAAGCTTACTTTGCTTTGAAATAGAACCTTGGACCCCCACACAAAACTGTTGTACAATGAGGATTTGAGAAAGGACTAGCCAGAGACTGTGGACATTACCTCAAGAACAGGGTCATTCTACCCTTTTTAACCATGACCCATGGTAAGCACTACATTTTATATTTGACCTAGAATATGTGCATACACAATTGAAATAAATGTTTTATGAAACAATATTTATTCTCACTATGTGCAATGTACTACACTCTATTCTGAAATGATACCTTCTATTTTATTTCATTGTTTTACAAAAGACCTGGTCATCAGTTATTGCATTTTTTTATGATCTACTAATGGGTTGTGCACTACAATTTGAAAGCCACTCCTAGTCTTCTGCACTTCCTTTGACATCATTCAGTGCCAACTCCCAGTCCTTGGCCTCAACTTACATAAATAACAGCATTCTCAAGAAAGAGAACATGTTTAGCTCTGCTTGGGTCGAGGTCCTTCCTTGTTCTAATCAACAATGCCTGGATTCTGCACATGGCTGCTGCCCATGTCTGTAGACCACAGGTCATGTTCAGATTCTGGACGGAAGCTGGACAGATACTTCAGATGGGTGTCAACTACATGTGGATATTGGGAATTGGGACACAGAGCCTAAGTCAACTGGGTGGTAATGGAGACCATAGCCCCAAGATCAGGTACAGCTGGGGCTAGAGTTGAAGCTATGGTGATCCAGTTAGATACACATGCAAGGAGACTTCAGGGGGGGCAGGCAGAGATGGTCAAAGAAGAAGAGAACAGAGGACAACAACATAACTTTAGAGGCTTTGTTACTCACTGGAGTTGATCTCTGAGATTTCCCTGGTGGAGTGAGAAGTCTCTTGGGCTGTTGGGTCCCAATCATCTCTCTTAGTGGTTAAATATATGTTTTGTAGCATTCTGAATTATGCCAAGACAGAAGACAGAAGGGGGAGATCAAAACATGTCAGTTGAAAATGTCAGGTGGGGAATTTCTTCAATTTTAACCCATATTTTTCCCCAAAGTGGGAGTAGGAGGCTCTGAGACTGTGAAAGAGAGAGCATGTGTGCATAACTCTGTGTTTATTTGGGCTCACTGATGCTCAGGTCCCTCATCCCACAGCACCATCTGTGCTCAGTAGAGGTGGCCACATCAGATTGCTATAGCATACGAATTCCCTGCAGTGAACAACAAAAAATATGCCCCAAATGTCATTAGTGGTGGTGGAGGCTAGCATGAATGACAGTATTGGTGTAGGTCAGAACTGCAGCCAGAGAGGAGTGTCGTGTAATGGAATGCCATTCATCAACAAAAAGAAATGAGCTATTAGGCCATGCACAGACAGGGTTGGGTCTTCAATGCAAATAAGCATATCTCATTTTATTGTGCTTTGCTTTGTTGTATTATTTGCGAATTGAAGGTTTGTGCTTTATCAACCCTGCATTGATAAAGTCTGTTGGAGCCATTGTTTCAACAGCATGTGCTCACTTTGTGACTCTGTGTCACATTTTGGTAATTCTTGCAATATTTCAAACTTTTTCATTATTTTTATATATGTTATGGTGACCTATGATCAGTGATCTTTGATGTTACAATTATACTTATTTTGGGGTGCCATGAAGAGTGCCCATATAAGACAGCCAACTTAACTGACAACTGTCATATGTGCCTCCATCTCCCAGGCCTCCCTATTTCCTGAGACGCAATATTGAAATTAGGCCAATTAATAATTCTTTATAATGGACCCTCAGTGTTCAAGTGAAAGGAAGAGTCAGGTATCTCTCACATCTAAACAAAAGCTAGAAATTATTAATCTTAGTGAGGAAGGCATTTTGACTGAGATAGGCCAAAAGCTAGGCCTATTGTCCAAAACAGTCAGCAAACCTGTGAATGCAAAGGAAAAGTCCTTGAAAGAAATTAAAAGTTCTACTCCAATGAACACATGAATGATAACACAGCCAAATCTAAGAATGTTTATGGAAAAAATTTAATGGTCTGGATAGAAGATCAAACTAGTCACAACATTCCCTTAAGCCAAAGCCTAATCCAGTGCAAGACCCTAAGTCTTTTCAATTCTATGAAGGCTGAGAGAGGTGAGGAAACTTCATGAGAAAACTTTGAAGCTAGTGGAAGTTGTTCATGAAGTTTAAGGAAAGGGGCCATATCCATAACATAAAAATGCAACGTAAAGCAACAAGTGTTGATGTAGAAGCTGCAGCAAGTTATCCAGAAGATCTAGCTAAGATAATTGATAAAGATGGTTACACTAAACAATAGATACTCCACACAGACGAAGTAGCCTTTTACTGTAAGAAGATGCCAGGAGAGACTTTCACAGCTAGAAAGGAGAAGTCATGCCTGGCTTCAAAACTTCAAAGGACAGGCTGACTGTCCTTTTAGGGCTAATGCAGCTGCTGACTTTATGTTGAAGCCACTGGTCACTTACCATTCTGAAAATCCCAGGGCCCTTAAGAATTTTGCTATATCTACTCTGCTTGTGCTATATAAATGGAACAGCAAAGCCTGAATGAGAGCACATCTGTTTATAACATGGTTTGCTGAATATTTTAAGCCTAATGTTGAGACCTACTGCTCAGAGAAAAGACCCCTTTTAAAATATTACTGCACATTGACAATGTACCTAGTGACTTAAGAGTTCTTTTGGAGATGTAAAGGAGATTAATGTTGTTTTCATGCCAGCTAACATAACACCCATTCTGTAGCCCATGGATCAAGGAATAGTTTTGACTTTCAAGTCTTATTATTTAAGAAGTAAGGCTATAGCTTCTATAGATTATTTTATAAGGCTACATTTCTGATGGCCTGTGCAAAGTAAATTGAAAACCTTTTTGAAAGGATTTGCCATTCCAGATGCTGTTAAGAGTTTTCATGATTCATGAGAGGAGATTTAGATATCAACATTAAGAAGAGTTTGGAAGAAGTTGATTTCTACCCTCCTGGTTGCCTCCAAGGGGGTCAAGACTTCAGTGGAGGAAGTAACTTGAAGATGTGGTAGAAAGAGCAAGAGCATTGGAATTAAAAGTGGAGTCTGAAGAAGTGACTAAATTGCTGCATGACAAAACTTAGATGGATGAGGAGTTGATTCTTATGGATGAGCAAAGAAAGTGGTTTCTTGAGATGGAATCTACTCCTGGTGAAGATGATATGAACATTGTTGAAATAACAACAAAGGATTTAGAATATTCCATAAACTTAGTTGATAAAGCAGCAGCAGGGCTTCAGAGGACTGACTCCAATTTTGAAAGAAGTTTCTACTGTGGGTAAAATGCCATCAAACAGCATTGCATGCTACAGAGTAATTTTGCATAAAAGGAAGTAGATTAATGCAGCAAACTTCACTTTTTTATTATTTTAAGAAATTGATACAGCTACCCCAACCTTCAGAACCACCACTGCGATCAATCAGTAGCATCAACATCAAGGCAAGACCTTCCACTAGCAAAAAAGATTACAACTCTCTGAAGGCTCAGATGACATTTTTTAGTGATGAAGTATTTTTAATCAAGACATACTTTTTTTTTTTTTTTTTTTTTTTTTTTTGAGACAGAGTCTCACTTTGTTGTCCAGGCTAGAGTGAGTGCCGTGGCGTCAGCCTAGCTCACAGCAACCTCAAACTCCTGGGCTCGAGTGATCCTTCTGCCTCAGCCTCCCGAGTAGCTGGGACTACAGGCATGTGCCACTATGCCCGGCTAATTTTTTTTTTATATATATATATCAGTTGGCCAATTAATTTCTTTCTGTTTATAGTAGAGACGGGGTCTCGCTCTTGCTCAGGCTGGTTTTGAACTCCTGACCTTGAGCAATCCGCCCGCCTCGGCCTCCCAAGAGCTAGGATTACAGGCGTGAGCCACAGCGCCCGGCCCAAGACATACTTTTTTAAAGATGTAATGCTATTGCACACTTAATAGACTATAGTACAGTGTAAAAATAAATTTTATATGCACTATGAAACCAAAAAATTTGTGTGACTCACTTTATTTTGGTGGTCTGGAAAGGAATCTGCAATATCAAGAAGGTATGCCTGTATTGAAAAGTGAAGGAAGCTAATTTGAAAAGGCTATGTGTCAAATGATTCCACTTATGTAACATTCCAGAAAAGGCAAAAGTACAGAGGAGTTTTGGTTTAGTTGAGATATGGTCAACGTGTATGTTTTCAAATTTGGAGAACTTCATGAGATGAAGTAATTCTAAGAATATTAGAGACATACTCAGGTTGAACAGAGGAAAAAACCATGAGAAATAGCATAAGGATTGTATAACAGACTTATATTCATCTCAATCTCAACTCTAATCTTAAGAGTTACATATTACCAACATCTCCACACTGAGGGTCAAACAGATTTTGAGGTTCAAGGCGGGTCTTTGAGGGGAGAGAAGTTCTCAGCCTATCAGTAAGAAGAAAATGTGGAGCATCTTCCACAGAATTCGTCTATGCCCATTGTAGAAAAGCTCAAGTCAGCTGTAAACAGATGGAAATCCCTACCATGCTCATAGATTGGCAGAATCAATATTGTTAAAATGTCCATATTACCTAAAGTGATCTACAGAATTAATGCAATCACTATCAAAAACCATCATCATTCTTTACAGATTTAGAAAAAGCAATTCTATGCTTCATTTGGAACCAGAGAAGACCTCGCATAGCCAAAGGAATCTTAAGCAAAAAGAACAAATTGGGAGGCATCAGTTCGCCAGACTTCAAAGTTTACCATAAGGATATAGTAACCAAAACAGCATGATATTGGCACAAGAACAGAGATATAGACCTTTGGAATAGGATGGAGATCCCAGATATAAAATCATCCTCATATAGTCATCTAATCTTCGACAAGCAGACAAAAGTATACACTGGGGAAAAGAATCTCTATTTAATAAATGGCACTGGGAAAACTGGATAGCCACATGCGAAGATTGAAACTGGATCCCCACCTCTCACAGAAATCAACTCATGATGGTTAACAGACTTAAACCTAAGGTGTGAAACCTTAAGAATTCTGGAAGAAAATGTTGGGAGGACTCTTTTAGACATTGACCCAGGCAAAGATTTTATGAAGAAGACCCCCCAAACAATCATAGAAGTAACAAAAATAAATAAATGGGACCTGATCAAATTAAAATGCTTCTGCACAATCAAGAAAACTATCATTGGAGCAAATAGACAACCTACAGAATGGTAGAAAATATGTGCTTTCTACATATCCAATAAAAGGCTGATAAGAATCTATATAGAACTTAAGAAAATCTACAAGAAAAAAATCAAACAACCCCATCAATAAATGAGCAAAGGACATGAAGAGAAACTTCTCAAAAGAAGACAGAATAATGGCCAGCAAATGTATAAAAAAGTGCTCAACATCTTTAATCATTAGGAAAATGCAAATCAAAACCACAATGAGATATCACCTAACTCCAGTGAGAATGGCCTTTATCAAAAAGTCCCAAAACAGCAAATGCTGGCATGGATGGGGAGATATAGGAACACTCATACACTGCTGGTGAGACAGCAAATTAGTACAATCACTGTGGAAAGTAGTTTGGAAGTACCTCAAAGAGCTAAAAATAGAAATACCATTTGATCCAGCAATCCCACTACTAGGTATCTATCCAAAGGAAAACAGACATTCTGTAATAAAGACATCTGCACTCAAATGTTTATAGCAGCACAATTCACAACTGCAAAACTGTGGAAACAACCCAAGTGCCCATCAATACACGAGTGGATTAATAAAATGTGGTATATGTATACCATAGGATACTAGAAGAATAATAGAATACTACTCAACTACAAAAAACAATGGTGATCTAGCACCTCTTGTATGATCCTGGATAGAGCTTGAGCCCATGCTTCAAAGTGAGGTATCGCAAGGATAGAAAAACATGCACCACATGTACTTGCCATCAAACTGGTAGTAATTGATCAACAACACTAAGGTGCTCACATGGTAGTGATACTTAGTGGGTGCTGGTCAGGTGGTGGGAGGGAGGATAAACCCACAACTAATAGAAGCAGAGTACACTGTATGGGGGAAGGACACACTTGTAGCCCTGACTTGGGTAAGGCAAATGCATTACATGTAATCAAAATGTTTGTACCCCCATGATATCCAGAATTAAAACAATAACAACAACAACAAAACTGAAGTCCTGAGTAGAAGATCAAGAAATACAGTGCTTCTCTGTCCTCCTTTCTCTCCCTTGAGAATATCTCATCACCTTGGGAGGGCAGATGCATGACATTTGATATTGTCTGGAGAACCTTGATGTCCTTTAAATTATTATGATACTCTATGACCTTCACTTGTCTTATTCTAAAATGTTTAAGCAAAAAGGAAATTATTCTCCCTGTGTGTCTCTTAAATTGTTAATTATCTACTTTCATATTGTTTTAGCTTAATTTATTCCTTCTATCAGTAGGTACCATGTTTGTGAATGTATAACTGACCTTCTGTTACTATGGGTCTCTTCTTTACTACTCATACTAATTTCTTTATTCTAGATTATCATGCCATTACTACTGCTGTCATTATTCTATGAAACACATATATTCCTGTCCACACCAGCTTATGGATATAATAGGATTACAGTTATCCAGGTGCTTTTGTTCCCAATATCAGCCTCCATCTGAGGAATAATTCCAGCTTTTACCATAACCCTCTCTCCCAAATCTATCCTGTTGGAATGGTAAATATCTAGGAAGTGACTCACGTGTGCTTGCAAACTCAGCCTTCATGACTCTAGGTGATTTATCTACAGCTTCCCTCTTTCTGTCTTTGGCCCGTGGCTCCCTTCGTCCCAAGCAGGGAAGCCTCAGCTCAATATTGGATTCATTCTCAGCCATCCCCTGCCTTAACTGGAACAAATGTATTCAACCTTTGTGTGGATCAAGCTAGAAGTGCAGTGCCTCTTTTCACAGTATCCTAAAGGGATTTCAGTGATGTACTTTTTATGATTTGTACTCATTTTAAATTTATCCTCTTCTCACTAGGTCTTGGGCAGGAGTGTAGGAGAGAGGCTGGGTCGGTAGAGAGGTGAAGAGTAGCTACTTTGGAGAATGCAGCATCTTCCTTCCAGTTCAACATCGCCCAGGGGCTTGTGATCATGCATGCTTCAAGCTCTCTCTACCCCTAGACAAACACTTCCTAGGAGGCTCTCAGGCAAGGTTCCCTGGTGAGGTACAGCCTCCCATTCTTTTAGGATATGCCTCACATACGTGTGCACTCATATACACACATGCACACACACATACACAGGCAAATCTTTCCATTGAATTAATTCTAATTTTGTAAAACTTGGTGATTTTTATTCCCAACCTATTACAGACCCTACTGGAAACATACCAGAAAGAGGCCAGTGGTAAGGAGCAAAGAGGCCTTACACCTGTATCCTCAAGTTGACTTGGAAAAGCCCTCTTGAATCCTCTGAATGGATCTTCATTTTCCTGCTCACATGGAGTACTTGACCATAGGACACCCAGGGGTATGTTAACTTTATATACATTAATAAAACATCTGAGTTGGTGGATCAGTGGCATTGTTTCATGTCCTGTATTGTCCTATACTTTCATGAGAATAGCTTGATCAAAAATATGTGTTTTCTACCTCATCTAATCACTCTTCACTGGCAAAGATGGTTGTATAACAGAGTGGAGGGTTCTGTTTAGGAAAGAACTTCCTACATAATGCTCATGGTTTAATTTTCTAAAGCAACACGGTAGTCTTGACACTTCTGATAATTGTCACTGGAAGGCCATGCAGTGGGCTTCTGAAATATTTATACTTTCATTATCACATTTCTGCTTCCAGGATTGTTTTGCATGAAGATTGTCCCAAATAAGAACTTTTTCTTAGTTCTATAGTTAATAAGAGTTTGGCAAGTTTATATTATAGCCACTGGCTTTCTTTTTGAAGTGAAACTCTTCTTTCTGTTTATCAAGTTACTCATGTTCATTAAAAATACTACGAAAACACAGAAAGAATTGCCTAAAATTATATCATCAAGAAATGAGGTATGATTATTATTTGTGAGTATTTTTATTTTAAGGTGTTTGGACTCTGTCTTTTAACATCTAGGGAGATCTTAGGCAAGTTACTTAACTTGCTTTACTTACTTTCTGATAGATAGTTTTCTCATCTTAAAAATAGGAATAATAGTAACCTAATAGAAATAATGAGGTTGTTGTGAGCATTTAATGAAATCAGTGTATATAAACATAATGCCCAGCACATAATAAATGCTCAGTAAGTGCTAGTTAACATTATTATCATAATTGTTATCACTATAGTGGTTTTTATTATTAATATTTCCTTATAGTTGTATCCTTTTTTCTCTATATGATTATTTACATAGTTGGGTTCATACCCTCTGTATAATTTTGTATACTGCCTAATAACAAGCATTAGAAAATAAACATTGCCAAAAGTTATTGCAAACTCTTTGTGCACATGATTAAAAATAGTGAACTAATATTATACTTAGATGCCAAACCTTAATTTACTTAATTATTATTGGATATTTATGTTGTTCATAATTTTTCAGTATTACAAATAATGAGACAAGAAACATCTGTGCATAAGCTTTTATGTGGGTGCTTATGCCTATTTCTTCAGAGTGAAATTACCAGTTCAAAGTAACACTTGGAACGCATGTAAAATTATTTCCTAAAAGGGTTGTGACAAATCATTTTCCCATGGGCAGTGAACAATTGGGTATATTTCGCTGAGCCCTTGATAACATTTGAAATTCTTGTAAGATTAGTTCTGAGTTTCATAGGTGAGGGTGTGTTAATTCTTGTGACACATTTAATTAAGCCTATGTTGGGCACGGACCTAAAAGAGGGAGATAACAGATTCAGTCTCTGTTCTTATGGAACTTATATTCTGGGGCAGATATAAACAGGAAATAAACACAACTCAAATGGGGGGGCGGGAGAGGGAATACATCTAAACCTTCCAAGGGAAAGGCTAAGATATATAATGTAACCCAAAGGTCAAAAAAAGGGAAAAAACAAACAAATAAACAAACACACTTTTATCGGGTGGTGGGCAAATGGGAGGGGGAGAAAGGGAAGAACTTACACTTATAAAATAGGTGCGATGTGCACCACCTGAGAGTAGGACATGCTTGATGTTTTGGTAAGGCGCGGGGGTGGGGGGAGGGAGGGCGTGGGGAGGAATGGCAGGGGCAATATATGTAACCCTAACAATATTTGTACCCCCATAATATGAAAAAATAAAAAATTAAAAAAAACAAAAAAGTAAAACCCAATCACTTAATTGTGAGTATGGTGCATGCTATAAAGGAGAGATGCATGCTACTATGAATGCTTAAGGAAGCAAACTGACTTAGTGTCTTGAGGGTCAAGAAGTCTTCTCTAAGACAGTGAAGCTTCATTCTCTACACACAGGATGCACAGGAGTATCTGGCAAAGAGCAGGTGCAGGGGAGGGCATCCCAGACAGGGGGACTGAGACATGCAAATATCGGAGACTGCAGGATCGTGTCTTGCTGAAGGGACTGAGGGAAAGCCATGGTGGTGGGGCACCAAGAGTTAGGGAGAGAGCCCGGGATAAGATGGGGCTAAAGAGTTAAGGAGGACAGGGGCCTTTTCCTAAGAGCAGCAGGGAGCAACTGAAGGGATTTAGTATGAGAGCAACATTATCAAATTAGTGTTTTAAAAAGACAAAATTGGCTAGAATGCTTAGATAATGGGGAGAAGTGAGAAGGAAGGCTCTTGAGGTGCATCTGTGGAGGGACAATGGTAGCTTGAGCTAGAGTGGATACAGATGCAGACAGAAGCAAAAAAAACCCCAAACACCCAGAAATATGTTATCTCTAGAAGGTAGGGTAGTTGACTATATGGAAGGTGAAATAAAAGACAAGCATATGTTAAATATTATTTCTGGTATGAGCAATGGGGTGGATGATCATGATGATGGGAACACAGGGCAACAGCAAGGTTGAGAGAAAAAATTAGACTTCAAGGTTGAAGGTGCTGAATTTGGTCTGAGAAATACAAGTGCAGCAGGTGAGTGGTCAGTTGAGGAAATGTATCCAAAACCCAGAAGAGAGATTTGGAATGCTAGAATAGATTTAGTGGTCATTAGGATATAAGTGGTAGGTATATACACTAGTATATAGATGACATTTCAAATCATAGCAATTGATGATTTAGGGACAAGTGTTGAGTGAAAAGGGAAAAGAGCCTGGAATAAAGCCCTAAAGGATTCCAAAGTGTAATGATCAGTTAGAGAAGGAGAAGCTAGAAAAGTGTGGAGAAGTGGTCAGAGGCACAGATGGACGGTCAGATATATGGAGTCAGGGAAGCCAAGTGAAGTATGTGCTCTCAGGAAGGAGTCATGGTGCAAATTGCTGAAAGGAAGGAATCTAGAAAGAGAGGGATTGAAAAGTGTCCACAGGACTTACAATAATCAGGTAGTTGCTAACTTTATAAAAGTACATTTGAAGATGTGGTAGGGGTAGAAGCCAGATAGGAGTGAGCTGGAATAAGCAGAGAAGGTAAGTAACTGGAGGCAGAATGTGGAGATAAGTCTTAAGGAATGTTTTCTATAAAAAGAGAAAAGGACAATGGAGCTGTGGAAACTAGTTGAGATGCTTTTAAAGCTGGGAAAGACTAGAAAATTTTTGCATAATTATGGGAAGGGTGCAGGGAAAAAAGGGGAGTTTGGAGATACAGGATGGGGAGGAGGTACTGATGAAGCCAGCTCCAGAGAAGGTAGGAGAAGGTGGGGCTCAGATACTGGTGGAGCAATTGGCCAGAACAGGAGAAGAAGCACTTTGTCATGGTGCTAGATGGAAAGAAGGAGAGGACAGGTGCATTTGTCGACAGTTATATAAAATTGGTGGTGGGAAAGTGAGGGGATTACCATGTGCTGGATTAAATAATCTCAGTAAAGATTGATGCAAGGTGATTGAGAGATAACTTGAATATTTAAAGAATATCAAGTAGATATTGAAAAAGTTGGTTAAGAAAACATAATTAGGTCATCAGGCAGCTGTAGTTGGTGATTATGTGTTTATAATGGTGCTAACTTGACTACTGTGTGATTTTCATTGATTGTGCTTGGCTGTGTATATGCATGAAAAAAGTCATAGTAAGATTTATCTGTGGTTGCAGATTTTGTAGACTTGATGAAAGGACAGAGTAATATTGTTGAGGGTTAGGGATGAGACATGAAAACCCCAGGAATGGGACAGGACTTTGCCAAAGAGTGACCTGTGGACATCTCAGTTCACTGAGCAAAAACACGTCTACTTTGAGGGGGACATTCCACCGATCAGGAATGTCTGCAAATGGACCCATCTTGAAGCCTGAGGGCTACAGCCTGGATGTCTGCAAATGACCAGAGCTTGCAATCCAAAGGCGGAGAGAATGATCAAATGATGTCAGGCCAGCAGATAAGAGCAGTTTGCTTGCTATTCTAAACCTGAGGAAATATTCCTATCTCTTTCCTGAGTTCATGTCTCAGTAAATGAGGAACTAGATAAAGTAAAAAGAAGTACATGGTCTCTTTGATCACATTTAGATTATATGCTTGACTGCCGACTCATGATTTTATCTTTCACTTGTGTATACTTAGCTAGTTTATTGTTACTTTGGGAGACCTCAAAACTTAAACTCATGATATGTAGATGTAAATTGGTGACTGATAGTAATTGTTTGCTGAAAGAATGAATATTGATGAGGGACTCCACTCATGGCCTCCTGGCTCATGGGAATGCTGGGGGACCCCTGATTTCCCCATCACTTTAATCTATACTTTGTCTCTGTCTCCTTTATTTTCAATCTCTTGTGACTTTCCTGCCTGGGACCTACTTTGTTGGGAGAGGTGTGAACTCCTGAAATAATATGGGAGTTTAGAGGTCCTGAAAGAGTAATGGACTATGATATCTAAGTTGGATGAGAAGGAAAATGAGGAAGGAAGATCAGGAGAAGGTTGGGTGGTCAATGGATTGGATGTGATGATGTAGGCAAAGCATAGGTTCTATGAGGGGTGTTGAACCAGTGGAAGGAGATGATAGACTTTTTATTAGAGACCTTGGAGGAAGTTTTGTTATAGGAAAATGAGGGTGTATTTGGGGCCTTTGTGGACTGAAGTGAATTGGTGGAGAGTATTCTGTGGAAATAAGGAGGTTCAGGGCATAAAAAGCCTTACCATGCAGTAAGAAGGTGACCCTTGTGGAGCCATAAGAATGAAGACTGTTAGGAACTGGACCGCAGAGGAAGTGGCTGAGCTGATGCCTTTGAGGAACAATGGAGAGTAGTGACCATGTGAGGAGAAGATGTAGGTAACAAAGAGGAGAAGCTGGTATAGCCAGGATAGCTGAGCCTCATTATTTCTAAATGGTACATTTTAAAGGTATAAAATTTGTACACTGTAAAGTTTAACTTGGGTCCATGGGTTCATACTTGTAACCTGCATTGCACTGGAGTCTTGTGATTTCTCTGCTCATGACCTTTTCCCGTTCACTGATTGGACTTTTAGTGTTTTTACTTATTTATTATATAAGTAATTACATATTATAAAATTTTATTTATTTATTTTGAAGACCCATTTATTTACGTTAACAATGAGATCTTTTTATTATTATTTTTTTATTTCAGCATATTATGGGAGTACAAATGTTTAGGTTATGTATATTGCCTTGCCCCACCCAAGTCAGTGCTTCAAGCATATCCATCCCCAGACGGTGCACAATGCACCCATTAGGTGTATATATACCCATCCCCTCCTCTCCCATCCCATCTGCCCAACACCTGATGAATGTTATTACAATATGTGAACTTAAGTGTTGATCAGTTAAAACTAATTTGATGGTGAGTACATGTGGTGATACTTCACTTAGTACAATGGGTTCCAGCTCTATCCAGGATTCAAGAGGTGCTAGATCACCATTGTTTTTTTATGGCTAAGTAGAACTCCATGGTACACATATACCACATTTTATTAATCCACTCATATATTTATGGGCATTTGAGATGTTTCCACATCTTTGCAATTGTGAATTGTTCTGCCATAAACATTCAAGTGCAGATGTCTTTTTTATAGAATGCCTTTTATTCTTTTGGGTAGATGCCCAGTAATGGGATTGCTGGATCAAAAGATAGTTCTACTTGTATCTCTTTGAGATCTCTCCATATTGTTTTCCAAAGAGGTTGTACTAGTTTGCAGTCCCACCAGCAGTGTAGGAGTGTTCCTATATCTCTGCATCCACACCAACACTTACTGTTTTGGGACTTTTTGATAAAGGCCATTCTCACTGGGGATAAGTGATATCTCATTGTGGTTTTGATTTGCATTTCACTGATGATTAGAGATGTTGAGCATTTTTTCATATGTTTGTTGGCCATTAGTCTACCCTCTTTTGAAATGTTTCTGTTCATGTCTTTTGTCCCTTTTTTGATATGGTTGCTTGATTGTTTTTTGCTGATTTTCCTAAGTTCTATATAGATTCTAGTTATCAGCCCTGTATTGGATATGTAGCATATGAATATTTTCTCCCATTCTGTAGGTTGTTTGTTTGCTCTCGTGAGAGTTTCCTTGGCTGTGCAGAAGGTTTTTAATTTGATCAGGTCCCATTTATTTATTTTTGTTGTTGCTGTTATTGCCTTTATATTTATATAATATAAAAATAATTTATATAATAAATTATAATATAATAAAAATTTTATAACTTTTGTCTGCTATCTCTTGAAAATATTTTTCTGAAGTTACTTTTTAATTCTAGATTTGGGGAGGAATTACTTAACACAGAAAGTAGGGCCCAATACAGAAGTTGTAAGTTTTCATTTAAGTAGAATATCTATGATTTTTTAAAATTATTTATTTTATTAACTTGGAATTTAAAACTTTCTTCCAAAGCTAAATGTTTGATCAAAATTGATTGTGTTAATTTTTATTACATATTTTAAAGCAGTTTTGACATTTAGTATTTAACTTATTTATTCCCCTGAATTTTCTCTTGTATTTGCTGTTAGGTAATAATTAAAAAAAAAGACATCCATAATTTTTTCATAAGCCACCCATGAGGCATTAACTTTCCCATTGATTTCAAGCTACCAATGTGACCTTGGTCATATCACAAAATTCCTAGAAGTTTATAGTCTGCTCTCACAAGCCAGTGTGTGGGCCTTCTGCACGTTGCTACTGCTTCTGTCATTTTCTCTGCTTAGAGAACTTCAGGCATCCTTTTTGCTTTATTTGCCCTGATGAACTTTGTAATCATGTCATCTAGTCCTCCTCAAAACAGGCCAGTTTTATGATAAGAATAGATAAATTAATATATTGTTCAAATAATTAAAAATTATATGGTATATATAATAAGCTTCTTTAGCTCAATAACTTTCTAAAAAAATTGCACAATTTTATAGTTTTTAATTTTACACGTTTCTCTTTCTATGGTATTTATAATGTCATTCTTTTTACTTATATTGTTTATGAAATTTTATAAATGGATTATTCCTGGATATAATGAATAAGTAGATTTATCTCGTATAAAGCCATATTGAGACATTGATACTTTCAACCTCATCACGAAACTCATTAGGAGATCATAAAGCTACAAATTCAGCATTCATAACTCATATTTTTTTAAGTTAAAGACCATCAATGCATTGTATAACTACTATAGAACATTCTTGTATACCCTTCACCCAGCTTCTGCTGATGGTAATGTCTTATATAGCCACAGGATAGCATCAAAACTGCGCAACTGCTGTTGGTACAATTGAAGTATAGACCCTCTGTGGATTCACAACCAGCACCCAGAATTCCTTTAAAAAATGAAATAGAACATAATGGAATGAACTAGAAAGAACATATCAGAAGGCGTCATAAGTAATAAGGGTATGTATGCTTTATGAATGTATTGTTTTGCTTTTACTGGGTTGGGGTACAAAATGTCAGGGCTGTAATAAAAAAATAAAAAAAATCATGCTAGATTCTCTTATCAATTGTAATAATCTTTCTTAGTGTCTCAGTAGGTTTAGATTGAGGATAGCTGTATCTTTGCTGTTCTGAAAATATTAAAAAAATAGGCACCCCGATTGTTTAAAAAGCACTAGGTCTCAGGAGGAAGGTCAGTCACTGCCTGGCTACATGCTTCTGTATCATGTCCCATGCCCCAGTAAGTTAGTTATTTAGATGTCAGGATTCAATTTGACAATAGCTTAAGCTCCAAGTGTTTTACACACTGGGCAATTAGGATAATTATTTCAGACTGTATTAATTTCAGAAGTGGAGGATCTGTGAGGCAATTTGGATGGAGAGAGTCAGGGAACTGGCCAATGTCAGACAGGTCTGTCTGATTCTGAAATTCACATTTTGGCATTTAACAATGTTTTGATTGAACACAGACCTTCTCTGCTTACAGCATGCGAAGACTCCAGGAGAAATAGTCCTTCATTTGTCCTTCTGGTGTCTCCCAGCGGGGAAAGTCCGGAACTCTCCGTTCGTGGCACCTGAGCTATGGTGGTTACGATGGAGGGAAGTGCAGGTGCCAGAGGCAGAGCGCAGGTTAGGGCATCTGGACAGGACGAGCGGTGGCCTCACAAGCAGGTGGGTGACCCCTGTCCTGACTCCTGAAGGCTCAGGTGGACGAGATGCGGAAGCACAAGGGCTGAGGAAAGAGCACAGTGATGTGCTCAGAGAAGTGAGAGACTGTGGCACCGGGAAGTGAGAGGGCACAGAGATTTTTTTTCCCCTTCATTGGTGCATTTTGGGGAAAAATAGCCAGACGGTGAAGAAAATACACAATTCTCACAGTGGCAAAATGTAAGAAGGGCCCTGGAAGTCAGAAGAGAGAGAGGGTGTCCTGCCTAGGGGCTGCCCTGTGAGACATCTGAAGGGAGTTTCATAATGACCACTCGACAAGGACAAAGGCAAATCCAGCAAACCCACAAACCTCCGAAGTCTTACAAGTGAATCAACTAATCGTCCTCAAATACTTACCTGGGAGCCTGCCAAGTCTGTACTCCAAGCTCTATTCCTTATGACAGAAATATCCCAGGCCTGGCATTAGTATGCCACCGCGCTTGCATTCACTTGGCCGCGTCAGTCTGTTGTTTTGCAGCCAGCATAAATCAATAGTAACCACCCGGGGTGCAGGGATTGTTGAAGGTTTGGCTCACAATGAAAGCAGAACAAACCCCAAACCACAGGCGTACCCACAGCCTAGACCCCCAGGCAGCTCTGAGGCTCAGGGACCCAGGGAGCTATTCCAGCCCTCCAAGAGGACCATTGGTTAGGAATAATAAATAAAGTTATCCACTGTTTAATCCTTTACCACCTGCATTCCCTGAAAACCTCAGGCAGTGAAGGGCAGCTTGTTTGGGGCCAGTGTGGGAAGAATTCCGATGAAGCCGCGTGCCGGGATGTGCACGGTGAGGCGCCTCTGCCTGCTCTCTGCCAATGCCTCTGTGTACCCACAAGTGCGCAGTGTGTGGACCTAATGGTTTGGCTGCTGACACAGCGGGTCCCAGCCAGTCACCCAGCGAGCCTGTGATTAACCCCTTCCTAGACTCAACCCTGTTCAACACGTGATTGGAATTTTTTGAAAAGAGAGATCAGAGACTTCACGATTCTAGTGAATGTTCTTTTAAAAAAAATCACTGGAGGATATTGCAAATGCCAAAGGATCTGAAAATACTCTGGAAATCCTCTTTTGAGAGTCTTTTTGGGGAATGGAGACTTTTTGGGTGTGTGTGTGTGTGTGACATGCTGATGGTAGGTCAGGACCTGGGAGAAGGATCGCACAAGTGGAGATGATCACCTTTCTCCCAAAGGGCCAAGAACTTCCACCGTGAACACTGAGTCCCCAGGACTTTGCTCCTCACCCTCTGATTCAAAGGATTGAAGGGCTGAACACCACTGCTCCCTAGTCTTCTCTCCTGACATTTGCCCTCTGCCAAGGTCCCAGTGTTCAGGGGAGGTTTCCCTGCACAGGGGGGACCTGAGGCTGCAGAGGGTGCTTTGGACAGACCGACACCAAATAGGCACCTGCCTGTGCAGAGTGTGGGAGGGGGAACTGTTGGCCCCAGTCAGAGAAGTTTAGGGCTTCTGTGAGTCTCCTCATCTCCAATAATGTGCTCTTGGATTTTGCCACCCTGTCTTGAGTTTCTGGTATTCCCCTCTCTAAGGGTACGCTACCTTCTTGGGCCAGATTCGAATCTTTCCTTTCCTCTGACTGGTGAATCTTAATTTAGTCTAAGGATGAAGGTCTCACCGTCAATGGTCCAAATCTTTTGTTTATGACATAAATGCTATAGCCTGAGACCTTCAAAACTCAGGTGCCTCTTACTTGCTTTCATGTTGTGTGAGACCCCGCAAAGCGGCACAGCTGCTGCTGACCACGAAGGAGCGAAGTATAAGGGATGCAGATAACTGAGAGACGACAGCACAAAACAGCATCCGCAGCCCTTCCTTTTGGAGAGTGGCCTTCTAGGTGCTTGGGTGTCCACCATCGCCAAAAGTTGCTAATACTGTCTTGAAAATTCTTGTAATAAGACATGAAAAACAAACACAAGGCATGGATATTGAAATAAAACAATCTTAACTGATGATTTGTTGGCGACACGAATACCTGGAAAATCTAAAGCAACATTATTATACTTCAAAATGTAGAAAAGTGGCATGGTGAAAGATAGACAAAACTCAATAGATTTTATTTCACTCCAATTATGCTCAGTAAGAAAATGTGAACTACAAAAAAAAAAAGTCTATTCACAATAATAGACAACAAATCTACCCTGGTGGTTTTAGGGACTTCATTTTTTCCTTTCATCTACCATATGACACTTATTCCTATTTTTCTAAAAAAAAAATCTTGAGTATCAAAAGCTACTTTGCTGCCAAGTTGCCACACTACTTCATCTTGGAATCAATAGAGCAACAGAATCTACTATATACATAGATTCTAAAAAATAAACCCTTTGTATAATAGAAGATGATAAAGTTGAGAGAAAAAGTACTATCAACTTAGAAAATTTTATATAAAATCTGACAGTTTAAGGAAAGAAGATAAAGGGTATAAAGAGCTTATTCAAATGCACACTCACTCACAAGAACACAATAGTTTACTGTGCGAAGAATACGACCAAAAATGCATGCACAATTAGCAAAGAAATGATTGGGAAGTGCCCATTATTTTTAGTATTCAATGAGTGGCTAAAGTAAGAGATCTGTAAAAATAATTTTGCAGCTATTAAGGAAGCAAAATGAAAACTTACTGTCATAGAACTTGAAGTTGGCTGGTGTGTGGCCCTATCGGCATGATTATTCACTGCTGGTGGAGTTTGAAGTGGAAAGAACTCTTTTGAACAGTGTTGTAGAAATATTTAGTAAGAGCCAAAAAGGTATTTATATTTCTTGACTCAACAATTTCAGGCCCTGTGAATTTACTTCAAGGAAATATTTTCCAGGAAAAACTTGACATTTGCACAGATAGACTCGTTGGGGTAAAGAGAGGGGCTTGGTGGCTCAGTGCATGCCCCGAGGAGTCTTTGCGCCTGACTCATGAGTCTCTCACTCAGCTGCCTGGAGACCTTGGAAAGTGTTGTGACTTCTCTGTGTCTCAGTTTCTTCATGCGAGAATAGTGATGAAGCCTAAATTATAGGTTACTATGAGAATAAAATGAATTAACAAATGTAGAGTATATAAAAAAAATGTCTGGCATGTTGTAAGCACTTTATAAGTTAATATAAACTATGATCTTAGCAATTTTTTTTTAAAAAGGAATCAACTACTCAAATTTAGGGTGATTGTTTAAAATTTATATTGCCCTGACATGATGTCACTTTATAAAACCATTGAGATGGTATTTTGAGAACTTTAAAATAGAAAAACAAGTTTCTAATGGAATATTCAGTAAAATAAAAGACTAAAAATTCAGAGGTCACTATGTTCACAGTCATAAAAAATATATTTAAAAGAGGAGAAAGGATTGGTTGTTTAAAAGGATGTTTTAAAGAGGAAAAGGGTGGATTGGAGTGGTTTGAAGAGCACTTTTTTCATCTTATGTTGCCTTTTTTAATTAAAAAAAAAATAGGACACTACGAGAACTAAACTATAAGCATGCCTCAGAGATATTGCAGGTTTGGTTCCACACCATTACATTAAAGTGCATATCACAATAAAATGAGTCACACAAATTTTGTGGTTTCCCAGTGTATATAAAAGTTATGTTTACACCATACTTAGTCTATTAAATATGCAATAGCATTGTGTCTAAAAAATGTACGTATCTGAATTAAAAAAAATACTTTAATGCTAAAAATGTGCTGAAGATTATCTGAGCCTTCAGTGAGTTATAAATTTTTGCTACTAAGGGATCTTACCTTAATGTTGATGGCTGCTGACTGATCTGGGTGGTGGTTGCTGAAGGTTGCCATGGCTGTGGAAATTTCTTAAAATATCACAACCATGAAGTTTGCAGCATCTATTAACTCTTCCTTTAATGAAAGATTTCTCTGTAACATGCAATGCTGTTTGATAGCATTTTACCCACAGAACTTCTTTCAAAATTGGAGTCAGTCCTCTCAAACCATGATTTATCAACTAAGTTTATGTAATATCGTATATCCTTTATTCTCATTTCAACAATGTTCACAGCACCTTTACTGGGGTAGATGCCATCTCAAGAAAACACTAGCTTTGCTCATTCATAAGTAACTCCTCATTTGTTCAAGTTTGGTCATGAAATTTCAGCAATTCAGTCATATTTTCAGGCTCTACTTCTAATTCTCTTACCTTTTCTACCACATCTGCTGTTACTTCCTCCGCTGAAGTATTGAGCCCTCAATGTCATCCATGAGGGTTGGAATCAACTTCTTCCAAACTAGGTTGATGTTTTGACCTCCTCCTACGAATCATCAATGTTCTTTCTTAATGACATCTAGAATGGTGATAATCCTTTCCAGAAGGGTTTTTAGCATACTTTGTCCAGATCTATAAGAGGAATAACGATCAGCTTATTTTGGCCTTCAACATGCCTTCCTCTCACTAATATTAATCATTGAAAGCTAGAAAACTTTTGATTGAAAACAAGAGATGTGAGACTTTTCCTTTCACTTGACCATGTAGAGGCCATTGTAGGGTTATTTATTGGCCTAATTTGTGCTTCAGGAAATAGAGAGGCCTGAAGAGAGGGGTAGAGATGGGAGAATGGCCTATTGGTGAACAAACACAACATTTATCAATTAAATTCATTGTCTTATATGGGTGCTGTTTGTGGCAACCCAAAACAAGTACTATAATGACATCAAGATAACTGATCATATATCACTGTAACAGATTTAGTAATAATGAAAAGGTTTAAAATATTGTGAGAATTACCAAAATGTGACACAGACATGAGGTGAGCACACAGTGTTGGAAAATGGCATCAATAGACTTACTGGACACAGAGTTGCCACAAACCTTCAATTTGTAAAAAACTCAATGTCTATGAAGTACATTAAAGCGAAGTGCAATAAAAAGAGGTATGCTTGTAAGTCCTTTTAAACACAGCGGTTTGCTTTGACTGCTCTGGTGCATGAAATTAAGCATACCTAGAATCAAGTTGTTTGGGAAACCTTAGGGAGTTGCAATGGCAAGCTGGATACTGGCAGCTGCAGCAGCAATAACGGAAGCTTCACATTCACATGCACTAGAAGCTTGAGCCCATTCAGTAGCTCTGACTACTTTGCTGTGGCCCTACACCCTGATCCCTTCCAGCCAGATCACCTCACAGCGCCTGTCAATCAAAATGAGATTTTTTTCTCCTTCCTTCCTTCCTTCCTTCCTTCCTTCCTTCCTTCCTTCCTTCCTTCCTTCCTTCCTTCTTTCTTTCTTTCTTTCTTTCTTTCTTTCTTTCTTTCTTTCTTTCTTTCTTTCTTTCTTTCTTTCTTTCTTTCTTCTTTCTCTCCTTTTCTTTCTTTCTCTCTTTCCTTTCCTTTTTTTCTTTCTCTCCCCTCCCTCCTTCCCTCCCTCCCTCCCTCCCTCTCTTCCTTCCTTCCTTCCTTCCTTCCTTCCTTCCTTCCTTCCTTCCTTCCTTCCTTCCTTCCTTCCTTCCTTCCTTCCTCTCTTTCTTTCTCTTTCCTTCTTTCTTTTTTTCCTTTTTTATTAGTGACTGAAATGTGTTTTATCTAAAAACAACTTTATTGAAGTATAATTGATATATAAAACCTACTTGTATTAAATGTATACAATTTGATAAGTTTAGCTATATGTGTATATATACCCATGAAACCACCATCACAGTCAAGGTAATATATATATATATATGTGTATATATATATATATATATATATATATATATATATATATATATATGTATATATATATATATAATTTTTCTAAATTTCCTACTGCCCCTTTGTTTTGTTTTCATTTGTTTGTTTGTTTTATTGTGGCAAGGATTAGAGGGATAAATGGAGACCTGCTGCTAAACAGGTATAGAGTTTCAATTAATGCAAGTTGAATAAGTTTGAGAGATCTGATGTACAACTTAATGCCTGTAGTTAATAATATTGTATTGCACATTTAAATACTTGTTAAAAGAGAGATTCTTTGTTTTTCATTGGAAAGGTTTTAAGGCTTTGGGAAGCTGTCAATATTAGAACTATAGAGTCAAATGCCTAAAAGTCCCTTCCTGAGAAGGAGGTGGGCAATGAGATAGATGATTGGATTGCAGGGAATTTGACTTGGCCTTGCCCTTGGAGAGGTGAGCTTGCACCAGAATGAAGTCTGAGATTGAAGGATTAGTTTATAAGAATAATTAAATATCCTCTGGAAGAGTTGTCAAATGCTGATCTTTTAGATAGTAATGATCCAGTTCTCATTTGTTACTTAGCTGTGTGCCTGGGCAAGTTACTTTCCTTATCTACGGAATTGAGATAATAAAGATGCCTTACTGTATGGATTTTGTAAGACTAAAATACAACAAAAACAAAAAGAATGTCAGTACCTGGCATGTAGTGAGTATTGAGTATATTTTCTACTTCTAATGCAAGGAGGTTAGGTGTGCAAGAGTGAGGAGGAAAGTAGGAAATTGAGGAGGATCAGGCAGCTGTTCAGGGTGGGGTGCTCATGAGCTAGACTGTTAATTTCAAGGATTTTAATGGATCGAACTGTCACTCTATCTTTTGCAGTAAAATATCCTGACAAAAGCAGTTATTTTTCCCCTAGCTCCTCCCTTTTGATGGCATTGGTCACTTTCAACTCATTAGTTTATGCACTGTCACTAATTCTTAGAAAAGGATGATTTCCATTGAGCCTAATGAGGTGACACACAATGAATGATGCTGACATAAAGGAGACTCAGCTGCTGGTTTGCAGCTCTTGCAACTCCAGATAAAGCTGCTGCCAGTAAGGGCGATGGCCTTGGTCCTATAGAGCTGTGGTTCCCAACACCCAGGGCTCAGTGGCCTGTTAGGAACTGGTCCACATAGCAGGAGGTGAGTGGCGGGAGAGTGAGCAAAGCTTCATGTGTATTTATAGCCACTCCCCAGAACTCCCCATCACCCCCCTCCCCCAGTCCATGGAAAAATTGTCTTCCACGAAACTTGTCCCTGGTGCCAAAAAGGTTGAGGACCACTTCTATGGAGTAGAAGAAGGCTCCTTCACAAATCAGGAAGTCTCTTCCATGAAAGACACAGGATGCAGAATGCTGAGGTCACATTTGGCCAGACTTGGGTGGCTGTTATTAATCTCCCATAGCCCATAGCATTGATGATAGTGGCAAATACTCCCTAAGATGCTTGGCCAACAATTAAAAGATCAACACAAAAATACTACAATACGATTTCCAATCCTGTAGTTCCTAGGTTATAGACTGAAATTAGAAAACAATTGAATGCTCTTGAACAAGATGGATGAAGAAACGAAAATATATGAGAAGTTTGAAGAGCCAGAGCCTTTCAGTGAAGCACAAAGATCAAATTGGGGCCATTCTTCAGGCCAGGCCACTTCTTTGCTTTACCACCAAGGTGAACCTACATCATAGCAAGCATACTGCTGTGGAGGGCCTTGTGTTTATTGCTGGATATGTTAGGAACAAGCTTTGGGGTCCTAACAGGACTGATTAAATTGGCTGATTTATACATTTAGGAAATATTTGAGTGTCAGCTATGAGTCAGGCACTATTCTAGGTTCTGAGAATTCAGTAAGGACAGACACCAACCCACACCCTTAGGAAGAGAGCATTCTACTGGGAGAGATGGAAAGTTAACTGTCGACAAATACACATATAATACAATTTCAGGTGCATGAGACTACAGGGAAAAATGAAGCAAGATCAAATGAAAAGTGACAGGGCATGGGAGAGCTATGTCAGATGAAGTGATTGGGGGACTCTCTAAGGGAGTTATACTTGGGTAGAGGCCTAAATGAAGTGGTGAGCTCTAGGGGAATCACAATAGGGAATGCTGTTGGCTCCCAAATATATCCAGAATCCAGACACTTCTCTCACCTCTGGCCCAAGTTAACATTAATAATATCTCACTGTGGGTCACCCAATGGCCTCTGGACTGATATCCCTGCTCCACCCTTCCCTCCTGTCTCACACAGTCTATTCTCAACTCAGCAGGCGGGGTACATCTTTAAAACTTATGTTGCCTAATGCCATTTTGGTGCTGAAAATCCCAAATGCCTCCCCATTTCATTCAACAACAGATTCCAACAGGCCTACAGGGGCTGACATGGGCTGTATTTGTTTCCTGTGGATCCGTGAACAGGATGAGTACTCTGTACCATATAGGGATGAACATGTTCCCCCCATTGTCTTGCTAAACCGTGGAGGAGCAAAGGCTTCTGTTGCTTCCATTTCCAGCTTCCTGGGGCTGTTGCTGACTCTGGACAGATCTGAGGAGGCTGGAAACAATGGAGACTGTGATAAGAGTTTAGGACTAAGTGGGATCATTTCCAGAAAACAATGAGAGAATTTGGTAAATAGGCAGGGGTCAACCCTGGTGTATTAGGGCAGCTAAAATACATGGCCTTCAATCTTAGTATTTTGAAAGAATATAAGTTTATTTTGGGCTCATGCAAAGTCTGGGTGTTAAGGTGTTCATTCTACTAGTTCTGGTGTTTTCTAGGACCCAGAAGTTCTCTCCATCTGGTGTTCTGAAGAGAGAAGAGGAAAATCATGGAAAGCGGTGCAGAATATTTTGGAGGTTTGGGCTGGAAGTGGTGTACACCACTTTCTACCTGCATACTGTCCAGCCATCGCTGATTATAATCCCACCTAGACACAGAAGGGCAGGGGACTGTTGTTTTCCTGTGCGCCCAAGCAGAAGCGTGTTTAGTGAAGGTCTGGTCATGTTCCGCCATAACTGGGAGAGCTGTATCCTGGAGCCTGAGTTGGTCTAAATGTTGAGAATTCTAGGCGAAAGAAAGGGCATAATAGGGCGTGGTCCAGCATAGACACCAGAGAAATCAAGGCATGTTTGGGAATTTGAAAGACCTTCTTTTTGACTTCAGAACAGACGGTTAGTGGGGGGATGCCTTGAGACAAAGCCAGGGGTCAGACCATTTGGGACCCTCTGTGCCAAGCTAAGTTGCCTGGGTTTTGTCCCATAGTAAAGAGGTAGAGGACATAGAAAGACTTTAAATAAGGGATTGCCATGTTTAGGGTGACATTTTGGAAATCATTCTGGAATGCAGGACAAAACTAGAAGCAAAAACAGCAACAGGAGGCAGTTTCTTCTATCTCAGGAATCCTTACACTTGACTCACACACAAGCTGCATTATACAACTTTACCGAGTATTCATGTATTTATGCATAGATATGTACATATCACATATGGACATATAAAACAGTTCATGGTATTTTATATTCCAATCTATTTTATTTTTTTAAATGGTGGCTGTCACCCATAGACTGAATTTTCCGCAGTCTATTAGGTCACCAACTGCACTTGGACAACCACTGCTCTATCTCGCTGAGAGACACCACTCTACAGTCAGTCTCCAGCCCCAAATCTGTGCATCACGTGAGACACTTCAGTCACCCTTACCATCCCACAGTCCATTAGTCACATTATTTCTGGTCTATTTCTTAAATACCCGTTACCCGATTTCCATTGTCACCGTTGTTTAGATGAGTGGTTTGCAGCATGTGGCCGAGGGAGCCCTGAGGCTCCCATCTTTTAGACTCTGAATATTGGAGGGCCCCTGTCTCAGACCCCTTTGCTCCTCTGTCAGAAACCATGCATGAGCCATCTAATCTACCCCCCAGGGCTGTAAATACTATCTGTATCTGACAACCCAGATACTTTTGTCTCCAACTGTGACCCCTATTATGAACTACAGGGTGGAATGTTATACCCAGATATCTGCTGCACATCTCTGTTTGAATACTTAACATATAACTCAAATGAATGTTTCCAAACTGAATTCTTAATTTCTTCCATAGCTGCCTCTTTCCCAAATTCTTCACCTCAATAAATAACAATTACATTCTTCAAGATCCTTAGACTGAGATCTTTGGCCTACTCATCAACTCATCTCTTTGCTAATATATTGAGTTCATCAACAAATTCTGTTGACTGTGTCATCTGCAAAACATTTCCCATAGATTTTCCTTACCTTCTCTAACACCACCTTGGACTTAATCACCATCAGCATTGTCTGGACTTTTGTAGTGGCCGACGATGGATTTCCTAGCTTCTATCCTTGCTCCTTGACATTCAAATCTCCATGCGGCTGATAGGTCTCCCTAGATAATCTGCTGAAGAAAGAAATCCCATTTTCAGTGGTCTGTGGCTCTAGAGCCATCTCCATTCTCCTTGGAGGGGCCTGGGTCTCTGGGCTCTGTGTGGGAGGGATTTACACTAAGCCCTCATGTCCAGATGGGTTGGTCCTTCCTTGTTACTTCTCCAGGAAGCTGATCTCAACCAGACCAAATCTTTCTTATTAAGGCCACAGTCTCGGGATGATATACATCTTGGAGCCATCCTGACACCTGCTGCTGTCATAGTCTCAAACTGAAAAAATACTCTATACAAATTAGTCCCTATTTTAAACTTCAAGGGAACTTTGGAAGCATAGACCAACCTCACCATGTCTGGTGAGGCAAGTTCATAGTGAGGGCATTGAGATCTCTGGAGTGACGACTGGGGCCGAGACTCAAAGGAAGACACATAACTCTAGCACAGAGGTCTCTGGTCTACCTTGAGCTCATCCATATGCCACGTCACCTGGACTTCCCTCCTCCCTCTGACCCAGAACCAAGAGTACCCTGTAGTCTTGTTTTAGGCAGAGGCTGAGATAGAACAAGTGGTTCCCAATGTCTGGAGATATGTCCAATTAGATAAGAGAAGGACAGGAAGTCACATGTGAATTAGTGAATCAGAGCTCATTACGGGGCCCATGAAATCAGGACTCATATAAAAAGAAAGGCATGTCAGTGATTCCATAGGGCATGCATCACCAAGTAGAAAACTGAGATGAGATCACAGACACAGGGAGGAGAGGGGTTAAAACAAGGACCCAGCTGAGCGAGGGAGACATGGGGCACAGTTTTCAAAGGAGTAGCCCAGGCACAGACTCAGATGGTGCCAACATCTGTGCTGACTCGACTGTGAAAAACGTAAACCTGTTAATATTCTATCCAATTGAGTTTTTAGGGTGCAGTTAGGTGGGAGTTTGCGGCTCCCAGCTTTTCTGTTTTAGATGTCAGTCTTGGACAGGGTCTAAGAAAGAAATGACTCTCATTTTCTTGCTTTGTGTGAGTCCTGGTGTTCAGTGCTGCACAAGCACTTTCTCATCGATTCTTTATCAGCCTGTTAGGGAGGAATTATTGTGCCTATTTTAAAGATGAGGAAATTGCAATTCAGTGACATTAATCAAATCATTCAGAACTACACAGCCAGTGAGCTGTAGATCAGGGCTAACATTTGGTGTTTCTGATGCTGCAGTCCATGCTCTTACCACTGCACCATACTCTCACCCATTTATATCTAAGTAACCAGACAGGGTGCAGCAGGAGGGCAGGAGCCAATGGCTGTCATCTGTATGTCGTTAGCATCTGACATAGAGCCTTGCAGATATATGGGGAAAATGCACCAACTAAAATGGACTAATCTCATTTTAGTTCCCAAATAACCAAACACACATGAGTGTAATTTGAGCCTCTAATACTTTGAGAATGGGCGATAAAAGTGAGTTACTCCATTTTTACCAGTTAGCTTTGACTTCGTTGAACTTTAGCTTTCACTGTCAAACTGCATCTTACGCCTTCTACATCTCAAAACATTAGCCCCTTAGCGGTGGAACTCAGATGGACAGGCTTACTTTCTGTTCTTGGCAAATTCTCAGGCTCATTTTCGCTGTAACTAATATATCACAGCCTACGGTCGCAGGGACTGCAGCACCTACACACACCTCTCCTGTGGGGCGTTCTTCCTTTCTCACCCAGGGGCAGCTGAGGGTATCTTGGTGTTTTTCCTGGAGGACTCTACACCATTTTCTCCTCCTAATCTAAAGACTCTCCTTTCTGCTACGAGTGAGGACCTTTTCGTCAAGCGCCAAGCCTCTATATGGTGGTTCTCAAACTGTGGTCCCTGGACCAACAACATAAGCATCATGAGGGAATTTTCTAGATATGCAAATTCTCAGACTCCACCCAAGAGCTACTGAATCAGAAACCCTGGGGGTGGAGCCCAGTAGTCTGTTTTAACAAGCCCTTCTGGTAATTCTAATACACATTGAGGTTTGGGATCCGCTGTTTTAAGCCTCGAGAGAGCTCATTTTGCTGTATTGAGAACGTCACAATAAAGAGGGAGGCTGATATTCAATATTTGCATCAAAATCTCTTTTCACCAGTAGTCACCACCCAGCAGAGTCAAATTCAGCGTTCAAACTTCCTGCAGCTCTCAAGAATTTTCAAACTGAGCCTTTGCCCTTGATGCTTTGTCAGCTTTGTGTTTCTTTGAGAAATGTATTCTCATCATTGCAGGTGAACTCTTATGCCTCTTGACTGTATTGACAGGGCCTTGATAGAGTGTAAAGATAAGGAACTAGTTTTTGATACAGGATGTGCAGAATTAGTCCAGATGGCGGCCAGAGTAAAAGCAGCTGCAAAGAGGGGAGGAGGGAAAATGGCTCAGGTTCGGTTGGAACTAGTTCCCTTGCTTGGGGGCAGCGGGGTGAATGCACGCACAGGCTCAGTGACAGGCTGGTGCTGAGGCAGGCAGCTGCACCAGTGCAGGATGGGGAGGAGTAATGCTGCCAGTCCTGGGGCTCTCTGTGCTGCTCAGCAGAGTGACCCTCAGCAGAGGAGCGTGGCGAAGACCACTGCTGACAATGAACCCCAGAGAGGGCAGCAAGGACTCTGGACAGAGCTGGCTGTCCCAGGAAGAGGGAAGCAGTAGTTACAGAGGGGAAAGTGATGGGCAGGGTGTCTATGAGCAGCAGTCCCTGTGAGCAGGCAGCTCAAAGAGCAATCATTACCAAGCCTCAGGCATCTTGGTAAACATTATGTCAGGGTGAGCGTGGCAGGTGTAGACAGGAGGTGGGGTCTCTGTGAAGAGATGGAGGTACCAGGTCCTAGCAGGGGAAGGTCATTGCTTGGAGAGACACAGTGGCTGCGTAAGTACTGCAGCAGGGAAGACATATTATTTATTCCATAAACAGGAGCTCCATCCTACCATGCACCAGGCACTATGCCTTTCCAAGGTCTAGGAACCAAGACTTATATTCCTAATTTCTCCATGTAGTTCTAACCAGCTTTTCTCTTTTTCCCACTGTCTCCTGTTTTGTGGGTCAGGTCTTGTTAGTGTCTGTAGATTGCTGTGGTATGAAGTGCCTCATGTCAAGCTGAGGTTTCCGTAGAAACAAATAGAGACCTTGCTTTCTGAGTCTTGCAGGGAGTATTTCTGGCAATTTATCGGAAATGGTAGTGTGTTCTTTTGGCCAAGGTACGTGCACTCCTTGGAGGAAAAACATAATAAACAAAACATTATTCTAGAACAGAGCAGTTATGTTTTATTTTTCAGTGTTTTCCCTTCTCCATCATGCCTGGCTCTGCAAATACAACTCCAAACACTTCCTGGGTGTCTCCGGCTGAGATCTGCCTGACTTCAGCTGTTCTCTGCCCTGTGCTGCTGCTGTCTACCTCCTCCAGACACAGCCCAGGCACCACTGAGGCCACTTGTTGCAACAAATCGAGAGTGAGGGACGGGTACTCGGGGAAGACCCAGTGATTGTGATCTTGAAAATTTCAGTAGCTTAGGATCAAAGTTTTAATGCCATGTATGCTACAAAACCTCATGGAAATTTTGATTTTTGATCAAAATATCTAGGCAATGGTCATCATTGTGGTTTGAAAATAACTGGATTCTGGAAGCAAATGCAAGATCAAGAGGTAATCAATCCAAATTCCTTAATGACCATGTCAGAAGGGCTTAAAGAGGAGATGCTAAATTAGAGTTGGGACCAGTAATGGCATTATAAGCATATGTTAATAGGAGCAAGTCTGAAGTTAGCGGATATTCCAAACTGCTCTGGCCTTCATATTCAGCCCCTTTGTCCCTGTGGATAGCCCTTAAACAGACCACAGTCTGTTATCTATGGATTGTGCCACCTGGTAATAATCCATAGCCTATTTCATTTTAGAACTCAGTAATAGTTGCCACTTGTGATACAAACAGAACTAGACAGTTAGTTCTGGGCTTCTTTCCCGTTCCTTTATTTAATGTGTGGGTTTATGTGAGTTTACTGCTCATGCTGGATGTGATGAAGGACATATCTGGATCCACACACTACCCTTGGCAGGAATACCCAGATGTATCAGGAATCCATCTGCAGATTTTTTTCCCTAGAACTGATGAGTGACTTATGTACGTTACAAGAGACCCCCAGAAGGTCATGATCATTTCACAAGACACTTTAAGGGCCAATGTCTCCCAATCAGTGACAAGACTTGCTGTTTTTGTCTTACTCCATCCGTCTCATCCGATGACAACCCTGCCCCATATTGTAGGATGTGTGTTGTTTGGGGGATGGGAAAAGCTAAGCTAGAAAGAGATTTTTTTTTAAAGAGATTTATTCTGAGCCAAATTTGAGGACCATGACCCGGAGCCACTGCCAAGAGGACTTGGGCAAGTGGACTCCTTGTGGCTGGGTTACAGTTTGGTTTTTATACATTTCAGAGACAGGGGTCATGGGTAAAGCCATCAATCAATACGTGGGACGCATACATTGGTTTGGCCCAAAAAGGAAGGCCGTCTCTAAGCAAGGGCTTACAGGTTATGGGTGGGTTTAAAGATTCTTTAGATTGTAATTGGCTAAAGACATGAAGCTTTGTCTAAAGACTTGGAATGTTTTAACATAAATTGTTTACCAGAGATAAGCCACCATTTGTTGCATCAATTGAGGACCTGCAGGTTTGTCTTGCATACCCTTAGGCCTGTTGATGGGTTACATGCTAGAAAGAGATTTTAAAAGATAATGCAATGTGGAGAAGTGGCTTAACTTTCATTTAGATTTGAGAAAATGGTGTTTTCCCTCTAGCCTTGAGATGTTGCATTGTCTACCTGTATCTACCTGTGTTTCCAGAAGGTACCATATGATCAATCAAACTGCCCACCAATGTGGGAACCAAATAGTTCTCTGTCCTCCTTAGGCTATCCTAATGACTCCTGGAGCCACAGCTAGTACATAGTCTTCACAGTATTGATGCCACAATGAAATCTGCCTTTTAAGAAAGGAGGGCTAGCTTTACTTGCACACCATTTCCTGAGCAAGTGGTGGGTGTGGCGGTTGTTAAAACAGGGTTGCATGTTCTTTGACAATCTTCTCACAGAGTTGAGTACAGGACCCATCCTCTTCTTGAATCTGGATGGGTTTGTGAGTTCTTCAACTGAGAGAAAGAAGGAATGTCATGTGACTTCATCAAGGTCATGAAGGAGGCCATGCAGCTTATGCCTCAGTTTCCAGAATACTCACCCTTGGAGTCCTAAGCTAGCACATAATAAATCTGACTACTCTTAGGCTGCAGTGATGGAGATGTCACATGTAGTATTGTGTTTGAGCCAAACTTCTACACCTGTGAGTGAGGAAGGCTTCATGTGAGACCAGCCCAACCATTTGAATCAATGCTACCCATTTCAATTTTTCCCATCTGGGGCCCCAGACATTGTGGAGCAGAGACAAGCCATCCCTGCTCCGCCTCATACAAATTTCTGACCTGTGGAATCTGAAAACGTAATAAAATGGTGGTTGTTTTATGTCGCTAAACTTTTGGGTGGGCAGTTGTGCAGCAGTTGAAAATCAGAACAGTGAGCAAGGCTGGAATTTGCACAGTAGCAGTAGCTGTACCCTGCACAACTCTTGTTCTACAAAGCAGGGTATTTTTAGTGACTCAGGGTGAGGGTAGGGCAAATAGTGCTGCCTTCATGGGTAAATATGTCCTTGCTAGGAGACAATCGTGTGTCACTTAGAGGGAGTATCTCCAGGAAATTAGCAGGTGTGGGACTAGTCACCCAGACACTACCTAGCCAATTGGTTCTAGAACCATGGCCCTATTAGCATTCATGGTCTCATTGGAGAATATCAAGCTGTCCAGTCCCCACTGTGCCCCTTTTAGAAGGGACAGTTGGTGTTTTAATCAGTGCCCACTAAGGCAAAACAGAAAGCCACAGTTTATAGAGGGGATTTAAACTGGTTATGTAGGTCGTAACAATTATCTATTATCATAATAGTGCTGTATAACATGCCTGTCCTCCCGCCAGTATTTTGTGGTTTAATACAAAAGCAATCATTTATCACATGAGTCTGGGCATAGGGATATAAAAAAAGAAGTAGTGAGGGCACCAGAGTTGCACTAGAAGCTGGAGTAGAGACACCTGCAGCACCATCACTGGAGCTGTGCACGGTTGCCATGCTCTTGCTTACAGTGGGCGCCCTGAGCCAGTGCCAGGAGTGCCGAATGATGCTGTCTGCTCTACTCACCAGAGCTGGAAGTGGGAGGAGTTCCTTCCTTCCTTTATCAACCTTCTAGTCTCCTGCCAGTGGCCAAAAACAACAGGAAGATGGATGGCAAGAGGAAATGTAGTTTGAAGACTCTCAGCTCTATAATCTCCTAGCCATGCAGGGATTATTTTAGAGCTGAGAAACACTAGTTGAATAACTGATGCAGTTGGGAATCTTACTCTTTGCAATCCTCAAGAAAACCCTCCAAGATGCTGTCCACAAATCTCAATAAATTAGGACTCTTTTTAGGTGAAAAAAAAAAATCTGAATCTAAACTAATTAAAGCAAAAAGTATATTTTTGGCTCCTATAATGGAAGAGTCCCAAAATAGCTAGGTTTAGGTATAGGATTAGATATGCCACCAGGACTTGGTTTCTCTCCATTTCGCAAACTCTCACTCTGCTTTTTAATTTTTTTTTTTAAATTTTACATTTTTAGGCAGGGTCTCTTAATGTGGTAGCAAGATTTTTTTTTTTCTCAGCAGATTTAGCACTTCATTATAACAAAAATAACAGAACTAGGTATTCCTCCTTCCCTTTCAATTATTCTATCCTACATCCCTGAGTCAGCTCTGATTGGTTCTGACATGTCATGTGCTAGATGGTGCTAAGTTCAACCACTAAATGAAGCTTGGGTTCAAGGATTGGTAATAATATCAACTTTGACTCAGTTCCAGTATACTTTACCTTGCTTAACCTCCAAAATATCAAGGAAGTGGTGAAAAACCATACATATAGATGAGATGAGGACGTAAGTGTGCGAATGAGGTATCCAATTGCCTTTCTTGTTTTGCTCAGAGGCAGGAGTCGCTAAAGTCTTAAGCAACTCTTATGAGGGAAATGTTCAGAGGACCACATGCCTTTTATTCATTCAGCCACCTTAATACTCAGGAACATTTTCTGCTGTGATCCAAGGCAATGATTATGTTACTCAGCAAGCAATGATCTAAGCATTATACCTGGACCTTGACATTTTGGGTATAGTAACCCTAGACTAGCCAGCCTCCCCTTTCCTGCACTAAATGGCAGAGCCTAGGAAGTTCTTATTTATATCTACTTAGGATTTTTCCAAGGGCAGGCCTGGTCATGGTTTATCACACTACCTCTGCACCAATTCTGTCCTGGGGATTTTGATGTCTAGATTGTATATAGATTAGGGTCACCTGCCCGTCCTTGGACCTGAGATGAGATCAGCTCAACCCAATATATTAATACATTCAAAGGCAAGGGAAAGGGTGATTTCACAAAAGAAAATACTGGGTGCTGCTATCAAAAGAAGTGAGATTGGATCATAGGGAGGCAAAAACAGTATCTGTCTACTCATGGTTTCCCTCTTAATCCGGATACAAGAGACTGTGAGCATAGGTTTCTACCTGTTCTCAACAACTTGGTTTGTGGGAAAGGACAGGGTTTCAGTACTTTCTTTCCAATTCTGGCTGTTGTTTCCCAACATCCAGCATGATCATTCCTTTCCAGGTGACATATACTCATTGATGATTATTGTCAACACACCTCTGAATGCCATGCCTACATCTCTGGCTATTATTCTTCCATACTTGGCAGCTCTCCACTCTTCTCTGGCATATGCTATTTTAGCAATGCTAGTCTGAGTGTGAAGAGGTTTTTCCAGGTTGGTTTCCTCTCTAGCAGGGTTCCTAGTTCTTTCCAACTTCTGTGTTTTCCAAGATGCAATCCATTCTGTTTCTCTGCAGTTGCAGAGTTTCCTCTAACCAAGAATTACTTCTTGTTAAATCGTGCCTTCAACATGTTTTTTTCTGCAACCACTGTAATGAACTGACAGATGGGTGTCTGATCTTCAGGAAAAATAATGAAGATTTATATTCCAAACTGTTAGGACAAGCCAAGGTTATCATGCAAAAAGCTAACACATTGAAAGTTGCACTAAATTCAACCCAAAATGTTTATTTCCTTGAGTATGACTTTCCCTCCAAATCATATTGACACTATAGATATATTTGTACATGCAGAGCTTATATCATCAAGTTGATTACCTTGCTGATAAACATTAATTTTTGAGATGACTAGGACTTTCATTGGTTTCATAAATCTTATGTTATTTGGAATAATATTTTTAAAATGTGAACTGGGAGTGGGTAATAGTTCTGGTTGTTTGGTTATCCTATGTCCTTTGGAAAGGAATGATCTGGGCAACCTAAAGAAAAAGACCCACACTTACTGTGTTATCTGGACTTCTGGGATTAGAGCTATTATTGTAGCTCATATTTATATGAGCAAATAAATCTACCACGAGAAACATCCAATTTCTATAATCACTACAACCTGTTACTGTTGCAAGTAACCGCTAAGCTTGATACTTGACTTTCTAAGGGGCTCCCTTCTCTCGCTCCTATAACAGCTTCTGCCCCCTGTTCCTCTAGTGAAGCTTCCTCCCCTGTTCCTCTAGTGAAGGATTGTTTGCTCAGGAGTTTGCTCATGGGTTAAATCTAGCTGTATTCCTACAGACGGTTTTTTCTTTTCTTTTCTTTTTTTTAATGCAGTAATAGGCAAATACCACAAAATAATTACAACAAAATAATTGACCTCTATGTCTTAAATCAACATTGAAGCTGAAATGCCACTGCTCTGTAGCCAAAAATTTATGCTGAATGCTCTTGTGGATGAATTGGCTCCATACCCAGAGTGAACAGTGCAAGCAAACCATAAAAAAATAAAATGTACTAAACCACCAACTGACATTATGGAAATAAGACACTGGCTGCCAAAACCACAGTGTATCAATTAGCAGGATCTTAGCAGTTGGCAGAGAGAGCTCTTGGTTCTGGAAACAGAATGCTACATGTTTTATGCACTCATATAATATTTCCCTTGTATTCAAAGAAGGTATATGACACCTGCAGTACGTATTGAGCAAGCTCAGATTATAGTGTTGAAATTTACATCAGCTCAGTTTGGAGCTCCTACCCATTAAGTGTGGTCAACACGCTGGCTATTATAATCACCTAATGGATCAGTCCATTTACATTTCTCTCCGCAGCTCTCTGTAGACATCTCAAGGACACACCTTCCACCTCATCCTGTGGAAGGTGAGATGATAGGAATCTTGATTGCCTGATTATTTCAAATGCGTCTTCACAGGATGGCTGAGCCTTGCTGTGGTCATCGTGGCAGATGTAGCTGATGGCTGTTGAATTTGTCAGTTCAGTCTGTCAGTTCTTCCAGAGTGGAGAACTTCTAGGGAGGAGGTTTATACTAACCAGATTCACAGGGGCCTACCCCTGTGTAGTATTGGAAGTAACATATGTTTGGATCAGACTGACAAGGATCAAAACTTTGGCTTTCCATGTATTAGTTCATTAACTTTGGGAAGTGCTTTATCCTTTCTGAATTTCAGTTTCCTCATTCAGAAAATGGAGAAATTAACTACCTGATATAATTATTCTGAGAATAAGGAATAATGGGTAAAACACAAGACCCTGCTTGGCATACATTAGTTGCCACTAAATAGTGTAAGTCACTTACAGGATCAGTCAAACCTGGCAGGACACCAGTCTGCTAAGGCAGATAAAATTACACTCCAGAAAGGTGTTTGCCTGTAGGGAGACTTTTGTTTTGTTTTGTTTTATTATTTTTAAATCCATTAATTTCACCGTTGACCACTTTGAAATCAAGCAGACCTTATTCTCTGTGTGTCCTTTGGAAAGTTGCTGGAGCTTCCTGATCCTCACTATCTTTGCAGTAGAATGAACATAATAGTCATGGTTTTCTGGAATTGCTGTGAAGATTAAAGAAGATGACATACAAAAGGTACCCTGCATAGTACCTTTACCTTTGTAGAATACACATGATAAATAATAACGATTGTTTCCCTTCTTTTCTTTAAATTTCGAGAGTGATTTTTACTGATATTTGCTCCAAACTCTGAGGGAGACCCTATGCAGAGCCCACAAGTTTGCAAGCACTGTCTCTCCAAAGCGACCGGGCTACTCTCCTTGCACAGACCTGCCCATCTCCCATTTTTATGTTTCAGTAAAGAGAAATAAGATGGAAGGTAAAGTTAGGGGTGTTTTACCACCCAATTAGCTTCATTATCGGATACTAACTTCTTTGCCTTGGCTTTGCTATGAGTCTTGGAATTTCATTAACTTTGGTGTACTAATTATTGGCATTTAATCAGTGCTTCTACAAATTGGCAAACCACTCTAGCTTGCCTTCTTGTACAAGTCTTCTATCACTGCTGCAATGAAATGCCACAAATTTAGTTGCATATACCACACAAACTTAGTGTCTTATTGTTCTTTCGGGCAGAAGACTCACATAGGTCTAACTGGGCTAAAATAAAGGTATCCACAGGGCTACATTAGTTTCTGGGTGTTCCAGGAAAGGATCCATTTTCGTGATCATTTGTTTGTCAGCAGAAATTCAGTGCTTTGCTGTTAGGGGACCCAGGTCCCTGTTTCCTCGCTGTCTCTAGGCTGCAGGCAGACTCGGCTTCTGGAGGCCGTTGCATTCTTCGGGCTTGTCATTCACTGCCTCCTTCATCAAAGCCAGCAAGTCCTTCTCACGTCTTAACTCTCAGAATTACCCTCCTTCTCCCTTGTCTTCCATTTTTAAAGACTTGTGTGATTAGATTTGGCCCACCCAGATAATCTAGAATAGTATTCCCATCTCAAGGTCTTCATCACTCCTGCCAAGTCCCTTTTGCCATGTAAGGTAAAAGGGACCTTACATGTTCACAGGTTCACAGGTTCCAAGGATTAGGACGTGAACAACTTTGGTGACCATATTTCTGTTGACCACATCTCTGGAAAGACTCAGCTGAGTAGGATGAGCTAACTGAAGTCTCTGAAATTTATTAATTTCATTACCTGTGACTTGAAGTTCCTGGAAAATGCACAGTGAATAAAGAAACTTTAGCATGTAACAGATTAAGATATTTAAAATGCAGAAGAAGAATAAGAATAAAAAAAGAACAGACTTTCTAGTACCTACTTTCACGTCCTGCTAACTACAGTTTAAATTATTCTTTAAAAAAATTTTTGACAGGTTGGTAAATTACAGCCTACACAACCTTAATTAATTTTGTCATATCTCCAATTCACTCAGATTGCCCAAGATTTTTTCCTTCCACATTATTCTAGTGGCTCTGAGTTTAGTTGCTCTCCTAAGAAAATTGAAGCAAAACAGAAAGAATGACTGTTTTTTTCATTCATGCTGTGCCTTTTGGCTGAATTCATCAAGGCAGAGAAAGATGAAATATAGATTGTGTTAGCCTAGAATAATAACATGGAGCAATAATGTGGGACAGTATTATGGAATAATAAGAGACAAAATAGGTTAAGTAGCTCTTAGAATCCCAACTCCAAAAACTTACTCTTCTGGGCATTTTAATTGTTGGGTGAAAATGGCCCTAAGGGAAACTGGGCTGGCACAGTCTAGGAGACCCAATGAGTCAGACTAGGAGATGGTAACACTGGATGAGGGGTTCTCAATGTTAGCTGTGCAATACAGCTACCCAGGGAGCTTTATGAAAATACAGATGCCTAGGTCCCAGCCTCAAAGATTATGATTTAATTGGTCTGGGAATTATTATTATTATTTACGGCTCCCCAGGTGATTCTAATATTTACTTAGGATTAAGAATCACTGCATTAGATTAACTTCCATGCCAGTAGCACAGTTATCCCTGTGACCAGGCATCACAATCAAGGGGTCTCAAGGACAGGGATGCAGCAGCAGAGTTGAGTGAGGCTGGGGTTCCAAGGTGCAGCCATGTCTGGGCTGGACCATTCTGCTTACCCAGTGTCCCTTCTCTCCTGCATGTCCAGTGAGATGAAGAGTGGGTTTCGGCATTCTGGCCAGTCAAAATTGGTTTCTACTTCTGAGGATCCTGAGCCCTGAGACTCGTTTCATTCATTTCCTGAAGAAAGAAGCCCCATTCTCAGCGCCATTCAGGCTCCAGTGGGCATAGCATTACGGGAGTAAGTGTAAAGGGGTAGGCTGACTCTAGATGCCACGGTGAAGGTCGTCCCCCAAGCTCCCCACTCATTCCCGGCTCAGGGATCCTGTGTCTTTCCCAGTACCAGATGCTGTTCTACTCAAGAGCCACACTGTCACTCCAGGCTCTTTCATCCTTGTTTTTGGCCACATAATCCCTCTATTGGTGCTATTTCTTCTTGTCCTGGTTGTAAGAGCTAGCCCCTGCTCCTGGATTTGGAAATAATTTTATTTCTGCACCATGACCTAGGAGCAAGGTCATCACTGATGTTGCAGATTTGCTGTACCCCTGGCCATGCTGCTGGCATGGGGTTACAGATCTTAATGAGGATGGCAAAAGCAAGATCCTTTTATATAATAGCCCTTCAGTTATAGCTCTCTTGTTTATTTTCATATTTCAGGTTATTTTAACCTATCTTCCTCATTGGCTGTAAAACTTAGCACAAATTTTATTGGGTTTGAGGCCAGAGGAGACAATGCGTGACCCTGCCCCCAACAGGATTCCTTTCACCCTGGACTAAGTGGGCACATTTCTAATCTCATGCTTTTTCTCTTCCGCAGTTTACGTAGTAGGAGATAATCTTTGAGGTGGCAACAGTGTCATTTTTCTCAGTGTGCCCAAAAACACACATCCCATCGCTCTAACAGGTCAGAGACAAATTTTACTATCTGTGGTGTAAGGAGACAGCCTGCCAGAGGTGCGTTGCTTGCGGAGAGGTGTGGATGTTGCAAGCAATGAACAATATATTCCCAGAAGCAGAGTCAGAGAGAAGATAGGTAGTGGTGAATCCTGAGAGTTATAACATTTCCATGTAATTCATCTGCTTCTGAGTGTCTCTCAAGTGACATTTAATAGGAGCAAGCTCTGTAGAACAGAGCTTCCGTTCTGGTGGCCCAGTGGACTGCACTTCAATGGAGGGTGGATCTCTTGGTCCCTTTCTTTGATATGGGGCTAGAATGAGACTAAAGGGCAAGAGTCAATCTTTTCATCTGGTATTTCTTCTCTATACTTAATGAATTCCTTTCTCTAGTCCCCAGAACCTTGTACACTGGAGATAATATAAAAAACTACAATTTCAACCATTATAGATGCATATGACTTTGATAGCATCCTCTGAACCCAGGGCCTTATGGGTACTACAGTTCCCAGAATGCATAAGCAACATCAGTTTCCCTTAATCACAATTGTGCTTCAATATTTTTTCTTGAATTTTCATTTTTTTTTACCCATATGTTAAAAATACCTGTCTGGATGAAGAAAAATTGGATCCATGTGCGACCTATTTTACAAAGCACCATTTTCTGTGAAAAGAGTTGGATTGTTTCCCAGTTTTCTGGTTGTACTCAGGTCTCTGAATCAAGCAACAAATGGTGCAGAAGGCACTCATTTTCCCCCTATATTTTTGAAGGTGGTCTCTCTTTCATAACATTAAAGTGGAATTTTCCTTTGAAGGAAGCCTTAGTACGATTTTCTAAAGCCAGCTTTGTCTACATCACAATTAGAGCCCTTTGTTCCCAGAGTCTAGTATTGGTCTGCATGATTTCATTTAGAGTGTTGCATTTTCAGGTTTTCCCTGCATTTTCATCTGTGTTTTAGTGAGACGCCGAGAGAGGCTGCACTAGGAGCTGCACCCGCTCATCATTCCAAACCAGAACTCTTCAAGGCTGTCTATCATTTCCCCTCGGTTCAAACCCCTGGCTCACACGCTTCTCGTTCCTGCTCTTCGTCCCACTTCCCACTTTGGCAGGGTGGAAAGGTCAAAATTCCTTGGGTGTGTGTGAACTGTGATTGCTGACGAGCGAAATGCTGCTGTGCTCAGGCAGTGGTGAAGGTAGAGTGAGTTCCTCTCAGGAACAAGACAAGCAAAGGATCCCCAGAGGCATTCTCCACTGGTCCGTTCCCCATCACCTGGGTCCATTCTGAGGACTGTGATGGTACTGAAGGACGACGTGCATCCTTACCTGCCTTCCAAGTGCCACAGGAGTCCCCTGAAGGGATGGGGCGGGGGCAGGGATTATTCAGACTTTCTTTACTCAGATGCCCCAGACAGCCCAGCACAGGTGGAGATGCTGCTTGTTGACCTGCAGGGTCCCCCTGGTGGGAGGAGTGGGAACCGGTTTTCAAGCTTTAGACATGTAGGCAGAGGAAACTCTGGGTTGAGTAGGAGTGAGAGTCTCTGTTGAGATAGGGAAGGAGCAAAATCATTCCAGGTGGGGTGATGTGGTGGAGTCGAGTGGTGAGGCGTGATTGCTTCATGGAAGATAGATACCCAGATGCAGAAGCAGGTATGAGGATGAGGAAGAGGAGGAGAAGCTGGGGCAGGCCATCACGGCAGGGGTGGAGGGTGAACTCAAGGTGGAGGAGGAATGTGAGGATGAGGAGGAGGGTGTGTGGTGTGGGGGAGGAGCTGTGTTGATGGAGATGGGTGAGAGGGCTGGGAGGGGCCTCAGGGTGGAGAGAAGGAGGAGGCGGGGATGAAGGGGGGCAGGGAGAAAGCGACTGCTGAATGGAACTGACCACACAGAAACTTCATAAATCAAGGGAATAATCAACATGCAGGAAACACAGGGAGGAAACAAAGATATTGATAGCTTAGAAAAGTCAAAGGAAATTTTAATTACACTGCTATTGATAAAATATGGTGAAAAATAGTTCTCTCCGTGCTCCTTGGCATAGTTCCATGTTTGGGATCTGAGGCTCAACAAGGCTTCCAGGGGAGGGAGTCAGCCCCTGGCCATTAGAGGCGGTCCCGGCAGAGGAGAGCAGCTATCCAGCCAGGAGGTCCTCGTCAGTCCTTTGTGATATGTCATAAAATAAACTCACAGGACATTTCAAACCCACACACTGGGGAATTTGTCTTTAGGGACATTTGTTTAAATCTCTGCAGTGCTTCTGGACCCAGGTATAGTCCCTTCAGTTAATTCATGTTCTGGTAGTAAACTGCCCTCTCATCCCAACCTGATATCCGTAAAAGATCAGTTCCACCCTGTCCTCGCAGGATACTTCTTTCTCTAGCTCGAAGGCAACCTGGTTGAAGACTCCTGCCTGGGCCCGAGGTGAGTTCTGTGCTCCTTCCCAGGGCCTGCATCTGCCCATGCTATTCTCCGTCCTTCAGGACTGAGGAGCCACTTGCTCTTGTGCGGGGAGAGCTGGATAACACAAACACAAGATGCTGTTCCCCGAGTCTGTCCTTTTATTATGCTACCATCCACGCCTTTCCCTCCACCTCACCCCACCCTACCAATCTGCAATGTTTAAGACACAGCAGGCCATGGAAGCATTTGCACAAGATCCAATTCTGCCTCTGCTTTCTAAAACAGAGGAAGTCTGGAGAAAGACTTGGAGTCATATTTCACCGAAGTCTCTCACTAAATTAATTATAGGCAGCTACAATTCATCATACTTTCAATTAACAATTAATTATGTACAAGAGAGACAAATGTTTTATTGAGACCAAGAAACAACATGCATCATTTGTAGTGCAGTGTCTCCTACTCACACCATAGGGAAGGGATTTATGGGCTACAGATTGCATGAGCGGGTTTTGCTCTGGAAAATACAAATCCACCTGGACCCACAATCAGAATGACAGCCTGGAGTCAGAAAGACTCTGGGCCTGGCACTCGGAGAATTTACCCATGTAGGCACACTCCTTTCACACCCCAGAAGGAGGGTCCTGCCCAGGGGATGTGCATAGTTCCAGCAGGGACCTCAGGGTGCAGAGGCCTCTTCCTCAGCCACCACGGTGCCGGGTGCAGGTCCTGGCACAGGGAGAAGGAGTCAGTGAGTGCCAGTAGAATCGTGGGCTCCCATGATGCCCCACTGGTGGCCCATCTTTGCTAAGAGCACAGGGTGTGCACAGAGAAGTGTTCAGAAGAGGCTGAGAAAGTTTCTTGCTCTGAATCAGACCAATGAAGCTTGTGTTTCCTTGGGTGTCCCTTAGGGGAAGATGGGGAGCTGTCCCCATGCTGGCCACAGCAGTACGGCAGTGAGACCTGAGCATTGAGCGTTTCTCTTTCTGAGAAATAGATGTCTGCTGCCACCTGGGAATCCATTCCCCGCATTTTGTCTTCCTGACTGAGCTCTGCATTTCTCAGCCTTGCAGGACTAGCCCATCCTGCCTCTAGCTGGGGGCTCTGGGCGCTTTGAGCCAATCAGCATATCCCATCTTTGGGACCCTCTGATGTGTTCAGGGAACCTGAAGGGAATGAAGGAACTTCAGGGAAATCTGAGGCATAGATTCTCTTTCCTCTGCTGCGCTTGAAGAGTAGAGAATCTTACTATTGCTACTACACAACTGCTGCTGCTGCTGCTGCAGTTATTACTACAGACAACAATATTCTAACACTTGTAGGGCTCTGACTTTGTGATGGACACAGTGCTAAGTGCTGTATGTATATTCCCTCACTTAACACCCACAACAACCCTATGAGATAGATGTTATTGTCCATATTTTACAGAGGAGGAAATTAAAGCTAGAGCAGTTATATACTTGCCCAAGGTCATAAAACTTCTAAGTGGGGCTAGTATTTAAATCTAGATTATAACCATCCTGCTACCTGAAGCTTGTCACTGCTGAAGACAGGAGGTGAAGTCTGAAGCTTCTGAGAGGCTACTGGGAAGCCCTGGGGAGGAAATGCAGCCAGAGGAAGCAGAGGTGGTACCTTGTGATGTGAGTCCAGTATCAAGTTCTTCCTGGAGCCAGAAATATCCAAGTCTGCCCCTTTACGTTATGAGAATCGATGGATTTTCTCTATTGTTTAAGCCATTTTGAGATGGGCTTTCTCTTCCTTTCAATGAAAAAAGAATGCAGAATTTGGTACCAGGAAATAGGAGCTGAAAGTGCCACGCACTGACATGGAGTTGACTGAGCTGGTGTTCACTGCAGGGCAATGAGAGGAAACCCTTGGTTTTAGGCAGTGGGAGTCTTGGTGTGCTGTCATGCACTCACTGGTTGAATTGTCTCATGTTGGTTTTTGAAATTCAGACCACTCATCTTTGTGTATTGTAGCATTAGAAGTCTTGGCAAAAATTAGGATGTTGAATTTGGCCACTTCTCGTAGCCTTCAGTAAGGCATGTTTTAGTTGCCTAATGATATGTAACAAACCATTCCAAAACTCAGTAGCTTAAAAAACATATTTACTACAATCTTTCATGGTCCTGTGGGTTGCTTGGGCTCAGTTTGGTGGTTCTCATTTGGGGTCTGTCTTGTTGCAGTCCAGCGATAGTCGAATCTACAGGTGATACAGAAGCTCAGCTGGCTTGGACACCCAGACAGCTCATTCACAGGGCTGGATGTTGATGCTGGTTTTTTCCTGGGAGTTCTGTAAGGCTGTTGCCCAGAGTGCCTTCATGTGATATTTCCAAAGCATGTCAGCTAGGTTTCAAGAGAGAATATTCTAAGCATTCCAAGAGGCCCAGGTGTAAGCTAAAAGACTGCGTACAACCCTGCTTTGGACGATGACACAAGGGCAAGAATACCGGGAGGTGTGGCTTATTGAAAGACCAATTTGGAGACCAGCTAGTTCCATGAGGCCCAACAAGAAAAATAGGTTTTTATTTTGGATCTAATATGAGAAAGAACAAAGAGGCTTCCAGCAGGAAGAACAAAGAGAGGTTCTTCTGGCATAAAACCTCCAGTGCAAATCAACTGGGACTGAAATAACCCCTGGCCTTGCAAAGTTGAAAGTGCTGATCCTTGAGCTACAGACAGGCTGGCTAGGAAGTGGGAAGGAGGCTAATATTGGAATATTGGGGTGCAGAATGATCCAGATTGCCTCCTCTACCCTCCACAGAAAGACAGCCCCATCCAGGTCTTCTGTAACTGGCTCTGATCCTGCCCTCTGCCAGGCATGGTGCAGACACCCTGCCACGCTGCTTCCAGGCAGGGGGAGATGTGAGGTGCTGTCCTTCCCAGGCTTGGGCCTCAGCCTTTGCTGAGACGGAGTGTGAGTTACCATCTACCCAGCTGAATGCGGTGGTGGAGGGGGCTGGATCACGTTCCAACATTTAATGCCAAGAGGCCGATTTCTTCAGACTCATCTCAGTTGAAAGATATGACTTGGAAGATAGATCTCTGGCTGCGGCTGCTCCTTCATGGACTGGCTGGAAGCAAATAGGCCAGAACTCTGCAGAGCCTTAAAAAGAGATTTCCTGACGAAGAAACTCAAGTTCAACTAAACTTGGCCTGTGATTTTTCAATCCCAGGTGAACATGGAGCAATATTATTATTTAAATTGCAGTCCCACCAGCAATGTAGGGGTGTTCCTCAGCCTCTGTGGAAAGCAATATGCAGATACCTTAAAATGATACAAGTAGATTTACGATTTGATCCAGCAATCTCATTACTGGGCATCTACCCAAAAGAACAAAAGTCACTCTATGAAAAAGACACCTGCACTCGAATGTTTATAGCTGCACAATTCACAATTGCAAAGATGTGGAAACAACCAAAGTGCCCATCAATACATGAGTGGATTAATAAAATGTGGTATATGTATACTATGGAGTACTACTCAGCTATAAGAAACAACGGTGATATAGCACCTCTTGTATTTTCCTGGATAGAGCTGGAACCCATTCTATTAAGTGAAGGATCCCAAGAATGGAAAAATAAGCACCACATGTACTCAGCAGCAAACTGGTATTAACTGATCAACACCTAAGTGGACATATAGGAGTGACATTTATCAGGTGTCAGGCAGATGGGGGAGGAGATGGGTATAGACATACATAATGAGTGTGATGCTCATCAACTGGGGGATGGACATGCTTGAGGCTCTGACTCAGGGGGGGAGCAAGGGCAATATACATAACCTTAACATTTGTACCCCCACAATATGCTGGAAAAAATAAAAATAAATAAAAACAAAAAATAAATAAATTGCACTTCCTTAATTCCTAGGGAGGCCAAGTATCTTAACATGTTTATTGATTGTTTGGTTTTTCTCATCTGTGAATTTCTTCATATCTTTTATTTGTGTTCCTATTGAATAGTTGTCTTTCTTTATACAATTATAAAAGCTTTTGACATATTATAGATATTACCCCCTACCATATAGCTGTGTTGTAAATAGTTTTCTAATCTATCCATTATCTATTAACTTTAATAGTGACATAATTTTCCATTAAAATATTTAGTAATTGAATTACTCTATCTTTTTATATATATGTTTTGTGTTCTCATCTCCATTTTAGTGGTATCCCTAATACCTCCTGGTCCTGTTCCCCTTGCTCAGTCTGGAAGCTCTGAAAGGGCCTTTTCATCAACCAGGAATCCTCAGACTCCACCTCTACCTCAGTCCAAGGAGTTGCTCAGAAATCACTACTAGAAATGAGGGAAGAAAGAAACGTCTAAAAAAATATCTTGGCTTGAGCCATACCTGGACCAGTATAGTAACTGGGAAGCATTTATTTTTTGCTTGTGCTTGGGCTTTTGATGGCAGCTGAAATCAAAGGGAAAATTCCAAAGGGTTGGTGTGACTCAGGGCAAGATAGCAGGCGTGTTGCCTATCATCTGGTAACTGCAGTTCATCCTTTCCTGAGTCCAGGCTTGGTGGGCACCAGATTCAGGGATGATCTGAGGACCAGTCTGGCTATTCTGATGGACTATTCTAAAATAAATGGCATTAGACCTCTTGGAAAGGCCAAAATAAAGTTGTACCTCAACTTCACAGATTATTTACTCATATATATGCATATATGAAGAATAAAAGGACTAAATAAAATTTTTAAAAGAATTGAAAAAACTGTGAAAATGCTTTGACAGTTTTGTGACAGATAAGGTATTTCTAATCTAAAAGCAGAACCCATAAGCTATAGGGAAACACATCTACAAATTTGACTATATGTAATCTGAAGCAGCTGATCAGCAGAAATTACTGAAAACAAAGCTAAATATTTTAAAGAAAATTCTTGCCACTGAGGACAGGCATGGTGGCTCACACCTGTAATCCTAGCGATTTGGGAAAACGAGTCAGGAGAATTGCTTGAGGCCAGGAGTGCAAGGCCAGACCGAGCAAGAGCGAGACAAAAAATAGAGACGACATCACGGATTTCCTATCACATTGATGATATTAAAAGCAAAAGCAAATAGTTTGACTATCCCGAGGATGGTGGGAGGGTGAGGAAAAGCACGGTAGGGAAGAGATGCATTTTATTGTCTTCTCAGCACCCACTTTGTTCGGATACCACTCTCTTCTGCATTCAAGCCCCCGAATGGTCAAGTGTTCACAGAGCCTTGTCCACCCTAGAAGGCAGGGACACTCGAAGGGGAGGACTATGTTCTTTTAAGTTTTTTTTTTTAATTAAAATTTTTATTTTGAGGTAATGATAGATTCACAAGCAGTGGTTAAGAAATCATACAGAGACAGTGCCTATAACCTTTAGTCAGTTTCCTCCAATGGGAACATCTTGCAAAATCAGAGTACAGTATCGCAGTCAGTATAACTGAGTACAGTTATCGCAGTCAAATGCAGAGCTTCCATCACAAGCATCTCCCAGGTCCTGCACCCACTGCCTCCTTACTCCCCCAACACCACTAATTTGTTCTCTGTTTCAATAATTGCATTGTTTCAAGAAGATTATATGCATGGAACCATACAGTATGTAATCTTTTGGGATTGACTTTTTTCACTCAGCATGATTCTCTGGTGATTCTTCCAGATTCTGGTGTCCATCAATAGTTCGTTTCTTTTTATTGCTGAGTAGCATTCTATGGTGTGGGTATACCACGATACAACAATTCCATAACGTTCATATGCAGCTTTTTGTGTGAACATAAATTTTCATTTCACTAGGGAAAATGCTCGAGAGTGCAATTGCTGAGTAGTTTAGTAGTTACATCATTAAGTTTTTTTTTTTAACTGCTAAATTGTGTTCCAGAATGGATCCAACATCATATTATACATTCCTACTACGAGTAATCTAGTTTCTCTACGTCCTTGCCAATAGCTGGTATTGTTACTGTTCTTTATCTTATCCATTATAATAGTATGCAACGACATCTCATTGTGATTTTAACGCTCATTTCTCTAATGGCTAATGATGTTGAGCATCTTTTCATGTTCCATTTGACTTTTTGTGGATTGCATTAACTTGTTTTTAGCATTCCATTTTAAATGTAGTGTTTTCCAATGTATCTTTGTGCAGCTTTTTCAGTGGCTATTCTAGGTATTTATATCACATCATCTACTTGTTTCATCCTCTTACCAGTTTGACTGAAATCTAGAGACTTTGCCTATCTTTATATCTTTTTTTCCTCTGTTTATAATTGTCTTAAATATTGCATCTACTTTAATTTAGAACCACAGCTTAGAGTGTAGGGATTTTTGCTTCCATTGTCAAACATAGCTTAGAAAACTCAATGGGGAAGGAAGGTTTATTATATTTATTCATACTTTTTGCTTACCATGTTCTGTCTTCTTTTTTATCTTCCAATATTCTCTCTTTCATCATTTCCTTTCTGCTTAAAGAATTTTGTTTAGCCATTCTATTGGGCAGATCTGCTGGTGACAAATTCTCTTGTTTTCCTTCATCAGAGTCTGTCCTTATTTCTCCTCTTCCTTCCAGAGGGACATTTTCAATGGGTGCAGGACTCTGGTTTGATTGTTCTTTTCTTTATGCATTTGAAAAATGTTTTGCCACTTCCTTCTGGCCTGCATGGTTTCTGACAATAAATTCATGTGTTTGAATTATTTTTCTCCTATAGATCAGGTGCTATATATTCTTTGTTTTCAAGGTTTTTTCTTTGACTTTAGTTTTAAGACATTTGATTATGATTTATCTTGGTATAAATTTTTGAATTTATCTTATTTGGGATTTTCTCACCTTCTTGAATACATAGATTTATGTATTTTTGTCAGATTTAAGAATTTTTCAGTCATTATATTTTCAAGTTTTATTTTGTTTGTTTGTTTGTTTGTTTTTTCAGCCCTGCCCTCTTTCTGTCTTCTTCTGGGACTATGATGACAAAACATTTAGATCTTTTGTTATAGTCCCTCAGCTCCCTGAGGCTCTGTTCATTTTCCTTTTTCTCTCTATTTTTTTCCCTATTGTTAAGATTGTGTAATTTCTATCCGGTTCACTGATTCCTTCTTCATTCTGCTGTTGAGTTCATCAATCAACTTTTAAATTTTGATTATTGTATTTTTTTGTTCTAAAATTTCTACTTGAGCTACTTGGTGACTCCTTATGTCTTCTCTTTCTTTGCTGAGACTTTCTGGCTTTTATTTTTTATTTTATTTTTTTTTTCAAGCCAGTTTATAATTGCATGAAGCATTTCCATGATGATGGCTGTTTCACAGCCGTTGTCAGGTGATTCTAATATCTGCCCATCTTGGTGTTGGCATTAAGTGATTGCCTATCTTCATCCAAGTTGAGTTTTCCTGGCTCTTGGTATGACAAGCAATTTTTGATTGAAAACTGGACATTTTGGGTATTATGGTATAAGAATCCGGATCTTGCTTAAACCTCCCCCTTGTAGTTGGCTTTGTCTGACACTGCTCCGAGGAAGGGGAAAGGTGTGCGTGGTGTGGTTTCTGCCACGTTGGGGTAGAAGTACAAGTTCCCCACCCAGGCTCTATGAGCACCCAAGTTAGGCTGGGCTCTGTGTTGCCGCTGTGTGAGGCTGGGGCTCTGACATGGCTCCTCACTGGACTTGGGTCATACACCCCCGTGGGGAGGAATGACAATGTCTCCTTAATGCCCCCTGCATGGCCTCCACTGACACTGCAAGGAGGAGGCCTGGATACCACTTAGGAGTAATAAAAGTTCTGCCTCTCCACTAGGCCTCCAGTGGGAATTGGGAGGGCACCTCTTTATTGCTGGTTGGGAAGAGCAGTCCAGGCTTCCCACGTGGGTGTCATAGTGCCATGGAGTACGGGGTGGTCATTACCACCCAGCACGGATGAGTGCCCTGGCTCCCTGCCCAGCCTTTTCTGATACCCATGGCAGTGTGTTTGGGGAGGTTGTGGGCGTGGGAGGTGGTGTTGAGGGCACTCCATGCAGCCTGGCAGTGTGGCAATCTGGGCTGTCTACGTGGCCGTTCCTGGCAGGGGGTGGGATGAGGCTATGGTTTTTCTGTGGTGTTTGGTGAGAGTAGAGCACTTACTGCCTAATCTTTTTCTGTTTTTCTAGGTGTCCTTTTTCCTGGTCCTTTCACTAGAGAGAGCAGATTTTTGTTGGGGCATGTTTTTTGTCCGTGCCCATTGGAATTTCTGGGTTGCTGGCCTCCTCAACTTCAACACCTCAATCTGGGGACTACGAAGCAAAATGAAAACCCAGGGAACTCACCCCATGTTTTTCTTTGGGTCCCTGAGGTCCCAGGCCCGCCTGCCTTCATTTCTCCAACTTTCAGAGTCTTCTTCTGTTTGTTTAATGCCCAGAACTTTTAGTTTTACTTACTGGAGGAATTAGACAAAATGATGAGAAAATTGTCCTCCTTTCTGCACAGTGATTTATAATGCCTCTTCAGCATCTGCTGGGCAGAGTCCCTCTCCTCCGTCTGCTTTATGCATTTTCTTGAATACTATTGGACTATTTCATATATTCTGAAAGATCATTTTATCTCATTTCAAAGGAACAACCACAAAATTGGAATTTTAGTTGGAATCAAGTTAAATGTATTTATGCATTTTATATTAATGATGGGTTGTGCTGGTTCTATTTCTTCCTATTTTATGCTATTTGAGATCTAATAGTTTTCCTTTTATAGGTTGAATACTTTTTCTTGTTAAATGTATTCCCAAGAAATCTATTTCATTTAGTTTCTATCATGAATTGATTATTATTTTCTCCATTTATGTCTTATATACATGCTATTGGTTCTATATATCTACCTTGTATCCAGTCACTTTATCAAATACCCTTACTAATTTTGTTAGTGTTTTACTAGAATCTTGTGCTTCACAAACATGAAATCAAATTATCAATAAAAGTATTTTTAATCATTTGCTCCTAATCTTCATAGCAATGTGTTTTGCTTTGTTAGGTTAGTGACCAAGCAACAACTGAAAAAAATACCTCTTTATGTGAGAATGGTTGAATAAACATTGACTCATCCACAAAACTGAATGATAACTGCCTGTGGAAATAAGTTAACTTGGATAGAGTTCAACTATAAGTGGTGATATGAGGAAGCAAAATGCAGTAATATGATCCCATTTTTTATAAAACAACAGAAAATTATCTGTATGTTGCTGTATATACAATATACATGTATATGATTATAGAAGTAGAGGGAAAGCTATGAAAAGATATCAATAGGGTTATACTGACAGTGGTAGATGAACAAACACAAACAAACAAAAAGACTGCATTACACCAAAATGTTGGTCACCATAGAAACAGCACATATGACACAATCCCATTTGTGTTAAATTACACAGAATTCTGTAAGGAGACACGTGGAGCGATGGCCAAAGAAATGTCAGGGGTGCCCATGTTCTCAGATGGGATTTCAGGAGAATTTATTTTCGTTTTTACTTTTTATGAATCATTCAAAATGTTTGCTATAAGAATATATGTCCATTAAAACACAGGATAGAGCTTTTTTTATGGTAGAAATTAAAAAAAAAAATGAAAGCAAAATGCCATTAAAGCAATTTCAGCTTAAGAATCAAGCAAAGCCTTTTGCAAATCTGTGCTATATTGGTTAAAGTTCTTTGCTGGAAAATACCAGAAACTGAAAGACTAACAATAAGGACCAGATAACCAAGTAGAATAGACTTAATTGAAGAGAAAACCTGAAACTGTCTTTTGGAAGGACAAAGGCCTAAGCAGCGCTGAAATTTAGAAAATGGGAATAAATAGATAGGCAATTTCCCAATACTCTAGGGTAAATATATTGATTGTTTTTCTTCTGGGGATCACTGAGAACAAAATTGAAAGTCTTAAGTGATAGAGTTTGAGTGTCCAAGTTTGGGTCACATGCTCAGAGCTTATTAAGAGGAGACTAGAGTTGCCTGGCTTAGCCTTGTCAAGTTTACATGCAGTGGAGAAGGGGAATAGTTTCCTTAAATGGGATTGGGGTGCACTAACCAACAGAAGAGAGAAATCAGTCTGGGAAGATGGAGAAATGCCAGATGTTTTTGCAGGGGATTGGGAAGGTCGGGAGTCTGCGGGAGGCTGGGCCCTTTGGTGAGATGCCCAGAGCCCAGCCTGTGCCCGTCTGGGTTCCTGCCACCCCACCAGCACGGGGGGTTCTCTGCTTTCCTCTCCACTGTGTACATTCCCAGCACTCCTTTTCCTTCCAGCCTCACCATCTCTGCCCTACTCTTCCTTCACGTCTGCCTTGCCTGTTGGAGTTCAGGCTCCAGCTTCTTCGAATGGACACGGTGGGATACAATAAATCAAAACAGAGTGAAAGATGAAGATGCATTACAAACCGTCTCAGTACAGGGGATAGATGACCCGAGGAAAGCCAAGTCAAAAGAACTAACAATAAGAGAAGTTAGAGAAATGTGATTGGTGAGAGAAAATACCACTAACTGGCCCAGCCCGGCAGCCGGCAGCTACACATCTAGTGAGATGAGAACTAACCATCCAAAAACAGTCAAGGAGACTTTAAAGGAGAAAAGTTTCCTTCTTGATGTAAAGAGACCCACCAGTAGAGACTTTGTCTGCACCTGTGTGGGCACCCAGCCTCGAGGCACGTTCCTGGGTGTGGGGCCTGTTTACTGCTGCTTAGTGGTTCAGAACAGCAATTACTCTTTCTCTCAGGTGCAGTCTGCTGGGGTAAATCTTCTTGCCTCAGGTGTGCAGGTAGCCTGGGATATTTATTTCTGCTTTATTCTGGGCCCAGGCAGAAGGACCAGCAGCCACTGGGAGATGATTTTTGTCATGGAAATGGCACAAATGAGAGAGGACAAGCCCACCATGCCAGAGCATTGTGAGCTTTCCATTGCATCACATCTGCTGACATCTCATTGGCCAAAGCAAAGCATGAGCTGCATTCCAGGTCTAGAGCTGGAAGTCCCTACTGCCATGGAGGCTGTGGTTGGGGCAGGCAATGAATGTTTTCGAACAACGGAAACCATCTCTGTCCCCACAAGATCCTGCCTGAGTATATCAGGGGATCGTTGGTGAGGCCAGAGCTTGGTAGATGTATTCTGTAGTGGCTTTTCTTTTTCCAAGGGATTAACAAAGAACTGATTATAAAAAAAGTATTGAAAGATGAGAAAAAAAGGAAAAGAGAGAATAAGGAATCCGGAACTCTATGTTAAATGCTAACCATCATCGTTTTGGAGTGACAATGGTAAGTGATTAGGATTTTCTGTAATATATCATGTTCAGCACTTTCTACATTTTCTGCAATGAAAATCTAATATTTTCATAGTCAGGAATAACATACACACACAAAGGAGAGTGACAAAGCAAGAAAGGAAGGAAGGAGGAAAGAGTCCTCCAAAAATTTTTTCTTCTCAGCTAAAGGAAGAAAGAACAACACAGCACTGATAAAAGGGATGGAAGAACATTTTTTTAAAAATTTTAATCGTTATAGCTTTTTCATACTGACACTTTTATAGTAGCCAGCATAGCACAGCAGCACATGTGGGAAATTCTTTTATTATTATTTTCTAGTTATATGAATATTAATAGGTATTGTAAAAATTTAAAAATACAAAAAAATCATCTAAAGTCCCACTACTGTCACCCTTCACAGTATGTTTCTAACATTTTTTCACTATATGTATATCATAATTTATTTTGAAGAACTGTTGATCTCACTTTTTTATTTTATATATTGTGACATTTCACTATGCAATTAAATTATCTTCTAAGCAATTATCTTTAATGGTTAGATAAGAGTTAATAACTTTTAAAATTTTCTTTATAAATGGTATTATGAATAATCTATTTTTTGACCTTTATGCTCTTTCAGTTTGGGGTTAGGATTAAATTCATGGGTTTTGAGATTCAACATCCTGAGTTTGAAATTCTGGGTCTGTTATTTACAGACTGTATGACTATGGGCCAAGGTCTTAACTTCTCGAAGCTTTATTTTCCTGGTCTACAAAATACAAATGCAGCACAGTACCTGTATAAATTGTCTATAAAGTTTATATGTATATATAAGTATATACTATCAATATAAGGTTTCTCATGAATATTAAATAAATAATTTAATTTATTGTGTAGCATTCCAGTATTCCTGATTTGAGTAAAGGGAAGATAAATTTGTATATATATTTGTAAAGCAATTGGCCCTGTTCCCAATCTGGGTAAAATATAACATGAGCTGAATAGAAAAAGGAAGGGGGTCATTGTGAATCTCCCTTGCACCTCCAGTGCCAGATATCTCTGTGAGTCAGGGGCCATGTGCCCTCTGCATTTCTGTCCCGTGAGAATAAGCACTGGATGGTGTGAAGCAAAGCACCCACAGGCCATCCTTCTTATAGTGAATTTTTGTGTCCCGAACTGCTCAGCCCTCATTGGGTCATCCACTATGAACAACCTGTTGGGCAGCCTGGAACTCAAATCAGGAATACTGGAATGCTACACAATAAATTAAATTATTTATTTAATCTTCACGAGAAACCTTATATTGATAGTATATACTCATATATACATATAAACTTTATAGACAATTTATACAGGTACTGTGCCGCATTTGTATTTTGTAGACCAGGAAAATAAAGCTTCGAGAAGTTAAGACCCTGGCCCATAGTCATACAGTCTGTAAATAACAGACCCAGAATTTCAAACTCAGGATGTTGAATCTCAAACCCCATGAATTTGATCCCCTGGCCCTGGTCACTTAGAGGCTGGCGGTGAAGGGCAGGCTCTCCCATCTAAAGCAGGAAGACTAGCTGAAACGGAAAGGAAGTCGACTCACACCGAGCAGCATTCTGCCTGGCTGCATCCAAAAAGTGTCTAGCACAGCGCTCCATAGTGTAAGAATTCATTGCATTGGAGCTATGCTCAGTATCTCCATTTTTTCACTCAAAAAATAATGAACATCCTTTTATTTTGCCAGCATTTAGTTATCTAATTATTTTAAATTGAAAAATAAAAATTGTATATATTTGTGGTGTACGTACAACATGATATTTTGATATATATGTAAATATATTGAAATAACTCAATTGAGCTAGTTAACATATCTATTACCTAACATAGTATTTTTTAAGTTAATTAAGTAACTTTTTTTGTGGTAAGAGCATCTAAAATCTACTCTCTTAACTAAAAGTAGACCTACCTTTCAATCCAGCAATCCCACTATGGGTGTTTACCCAAAGGAAAAGAAGTCAAATCGAAAAGACATATACTTATACATTAATCACAGCACAATTCACAATTGCAAACATACGGAATCAACATATGGAATCAATTGCAAACATATGAAATCAACCAAGTGTCCATCAACTGATGAGTAGATAAAGAAAATGTGGTATAAGTATAAACCAGGGAATATTACTCAGCTATAAGAAGGAATGAAATAATTTCTTTGGCAGCAACTTGGATGGAACTGGAAGCCACGATCCTGAGTGAAGTGCTCAGAAATGGAAAAACAAATTACACATGTACTCACTTATAAGTAGGAGCTAAACAACAGGTTTACTTGGTCATACAGAATGCTATAATGGACTTGGAAGACTTATGAGGGGTGGTGGGTAGGGATCAAAACTACCTGTCAAAACAAATATACACTGTTTGGATGAGGGGTGCATTAAGCTACCTGACTTCACTGCTATACAATTCATCCATGTAATAAAAAGTGTAGTCCCTAAATCTATTTAAATAAAATAAAATTAATTAATTAAAAAGAAAAGTATAATACAATCTACTTTCTTAGCAATTTTCAAGTCTCTTATTATTTCCTGAAGACAATATCTTAGATGGGTAATTATCCTTTTAAGTATGGACATTTTTAGGGCTTTTAATATATAAATCACTTGCCCTCAGAATGACTTAAGAAATGTATACTCTAGAGAGGATCTACTTCCCTATATTTTCAGCAAAATTAGTTACTATAAAATACATAACTAAGTTTTGTTTTTATGATTCTAAAAGTAATATATACATGCTTATTAAAAAAGCACCTAAATTATTTTTAAAGCAAGTATTTTTTTTTTTTGGATGAAAAAGAAAATAGCTCTGCATCATTATATTTAATGCAAGCTAGTATTCCATGGTATGGCAGTATTTTATTTAGCCAGTCCTTTATTCATAGGCATTTATATTGGTTATATTATTTTGCTACTTGATAAATTTCACAATGAGTCTTAAATATGTATCTTTGTGTATTTGTCCAATTATGCCCTTGGTGTGAATTTTAGAAGTGAATTTGCTGAGTTAAAGGATAAGCAGCCTTATAAGTTTATTTTTTAATTACTCATTGCTAAATCACTGCTTTTTAGGTTATGCTACGTTATAGTTGCTTCAGTGGTAGCTAGTTTTGCACTCTTGATAATCTAATTATTATTATTTTTACCCTTTGTTAATTTTGAGGAAGAAAAAATATCCTTTTTCTCTTAAATTATATTTCTTAATTTATTAATAAGCTTGAATATGTTTGCCTATGTTTACAAGGTATTTGCATTTACCTTTTGGGGAGTCTCTATATCCTCTTTTCCATTTTTCTTTTCTTTTGCTTTTCCATTTTTCAAATTGAGAAAAATAATTGTACATATTTATGGAGTACATAGTGTTGTTTTGATATATATAAAATATAGTGATGATATCAGAGTAATTGGTATATTTATCACATTAGACATTTATCATTTGTTTTAGGAATGTTCAATATCTTTCTTCTAGCTATTTGAAACTATATAATCCATTACTGTTAACTCTAGTCATCTTACAGTGCTAGAAACCTACAACTTTTTCCTCCTATCTACCTGTAATTTTGTATAATTTAGCATATCTCTCCCTTCCCCTTTCACTTTTGTTTGCTATATATAGTATTAATATTATTTTAACAATAGTATTAATAATTATTATATATTTAAATAATTTAATATATATTAACATTATTCTTTATTAGGGAGACTATTTTTCATATATATTTAAAGTATTTCCCTAGTTTTCTTTTTTTTGGCTCTTAGCTGCCCTTTTTAAACATTTCAACTTAATTTAATTTTTTTAATTGACAAATAATAATTATACATATTCATGGGGTACATAGTGATGTTTTGATACATATAATATATAGTAATCAGGTCAAGGTAATTAGAATAGTCATCATCTCAAATGTTTATCATTTCTTTGTGTTGAAAATATTCAATATCTTCCTAGCTATTTGAAACTGTATATTATTGTTAACTATAGCCATCCTACAGTGCTATAGAACACTAGAACTTATTCCTCCTCTTACCTAGCTGTAATTTGATGTCAAGCTTAAAGTGGCCTCCTTTATTCCTATACTACAAACATATTTTCTAAGTTTTCTCATGTTGTTTTTAAGTTGCATTTTTAAAATTCAAACCTTGATCTCCTCTAGAAATATTTAGGCGTAAGCTATAAGATCAGAATCTAATTTTATTTTGTCCAAATTTAGCCTGTTTTCCCAGCACCATTTAATAAATAATACATTATTCCTTTTATGCATTTAAAATTCACCTGTAACATATGCTAGATTCCATTTTGTTTGTCTGATTCAGAAATCTCAATTTTCTTTCATAATCCTGTTAGTGTGTGCACCATTATCATATTAATTATCATATTAATTAATCATATTAAGGGTTAAATCACTGCATCTTTTAATGTGCCCTAAAACATGTGCACCTTAATTACTTGTTGTGAACATTTCTTCTCTGTTTCCATAAAAATAAATATGATTTTAGTACAAATCAATTTTTGTTGAGTTAAGAAATACTCCCATTTTAATTTTGATAAAATGATAAATTTATAGATTAATTTATGGGAGAGAATGATATCTTTGCAACAGTGAGTCCTTCCATCCAAGAGCATGCTTGGGCATATAATTATACCATTTAGTCAAGTTTTGTAGTTTTCTTCAGCTAAGTCTTGTTAAATTTATATATTTTTATGTCCCAGTGTTTATTACATAACATCAATAGAACTTCTTTCTTAATAGTTCTAGTTTATAATTACAGCTTTTTCTTTTGTAATGGTTACAATTCATGGCTTTATTGTGGTACATCCTTAATCATTTTAATACATTTCAATCTGATATTTTTAGTTTCTTCCAGTTAGGCAATCATATTTGTAAGCCTTAGTAATTTTGGCCCTTCTATTTAATTATTACCCTTTTTTCTTTGTGACGTTAACATATACAATATTTACAGTGATGCTAGGCTTCCTTTGTTCCTCTCTGACTTTAATGGGAATGTTTCAAGACATGTAAGATATTTTCTATTGATTTCAGTTATATATTCTTTATCACACCAAATAAGAAGCTTTCTATTTTGTCCTATCTTGTCCTAATTGTCCTAGATATTTTTTTTCATTTTAGTTAGGAATGGATTTTGAAATTTACCAAGTGCTTTTGTAGCATCTATTGAGATTTTCATGAATTTTTTCTTTTTAAGCTATAATGTAATGAATTAAATAAATATATTTCTAGTATTAAACTCCACTTGCATTTATAGAATAAATTCCATATGACTTCTTTGACTCTATTTTATAATATATTCCAAGATTCAGTTTTCTAAACCTTGGTTTTTGATTTTGAAGCATTTTCACCACCCTCCTCATTGTATACTTATTGGACATAGGGTGAATGCATGCAATATTTTAGAATTTATTTACATCATTGTTTAATCTTCACAATTATTCTTAAGGTAAGTATTATTATTCCACTTTAGAAAAAGAATTTAGAATGGTCAAGTGTCCAAGTCACAATTTGTTTTACAACAGAGCAAGAATTTAAATATATGTCTATTTAACTTCTAAGTCTACAATTTTAATCATTTCATGTGCCCTTTACATTCAGTAGAAAGATTGGTCTGTAAATTATTTCTTAGTGCTCTATTTGTCAAATTTTATTATCAGGGTTATGCTAGTCTAATAAAACAAATTGAAATGCCTCCTACATTTTTCAATGTTATTAAATATTTTAAATAGTGTAGAATTAAAAATGTTCTCCATATCTGAGAATATACCTATTTTGCCATTCTAAAAATGTGTGTATTCCTTTTTTATTTCATTTTACTTTTATCAGAATTGTTTGATTTTACACATTTTATTGGTATTTTAAAAGGAAAAAAAACCTCAGTTTACATATCAATTGTAATGTTTCTTCCCCCCAATTTGTTTCAGTTTGAGAATTTTATTTTTAGCTTCTTGGATTAAATATTCTTTGGATTTATTCTCTTAGATGATAATCAAGATAATAATTAAGACTATAAACAAAGCTCAAACTTTTGTTTCCTTCTTAGTTCTAATGTCCTGCTGAAAAGACCCTACCTATATAACAGAGATAAATTACACACAGTCAGTAGAACACAAAACGGCTGACACCTGACATACCAGAAATGTGGTCCTTGTCTATAGATAATGAGGAGTGGCCTCAGGTAACTGTAATGCCCATACAGCATGAGAAAAAATAATCCTTTCTTGTTATAAGCACCAAAATATTGGGATTGTTTGTCATTGTAATATAGAGTAGCCTAAGCTGACTGATTTAGCAAGCTTGAATAATCATCCCTAATTCAGGTGAAAGAGAGAAAGGTAAAAATTTAAAGATAAAGAATAAAATACATGTGAGTTAGATCTAGTAATTTCAAAACACATATGAAAGTTATTCAAAAATATATTTAAATTGGAATGGAAATACCTGAAGGGTGCAGACTAATCAGGGGAGAGTTGTGTTCTTTATTATATTTAATATTAATTATTCCCATTGAGGAATGTGTCACCATTTGTGTGTCCCCTCACTTTCCCTCAATGCAGTTTTTCAGGTTTATTCTTACAGTTCCTGAATACTTTTCCATTATTTGAATGGAAAGGGATATTAATTGTAAACGTTTGTATTTTAAAAAATTCACCAAAGTTAATCTGCAATTTGGTAAATTCAGATTTAATCTATTTTTTCTAGAATGGCTTCCAAGCTTCTATTTGAAGAATAGTGTGATATTATAATCACTTCATGAGTTTTTAAGAATGAAAATTTCTAGGATCATCTCTACTAAGAAAAAATAATTATTTCCAAAATAATTTTGAAAAGTGACTTGAGATAATTCATCTCCTTTCTCTCCTGCTCCTGGATATTAAGAAAACCAAAACCCCCTGCTGTGGTCTGAATGTGTCCCCCCAAATTCATATGCTGAAACCTAATGCGGTGGTATTAAGAAGTGGAGCCTTTAGGAGGCGACTAAGTCATGAGGGCAGAGCCTTCTGGGATGGCATTAGGGCCTTTATAAAAGGGCTTGAGGAGGTGAGTTCCCCCTTCTTTCTCTTCTGCCACAAGAAGACACAATATTCATCCCCTCAGGAGGAAGCAAAAGCAAGTTGTCGTCTAGAAAGCCTGCCCACACCTTCATCTTGTACTTCCCAGCTTCCAGAACTGCGAGAAATAAATTTCTGTTCTGTACAAATTACATTTTCAGGTATGGTATAATAGTAGCACAAACAGACTAAGACAGCCCTTCATTTTCTGAATGTGAAGATATATGGCAAGACAGTTTCAGAGCCTTGATCTCCAAATGTGCAGTTATTTTTCACTCTCAGCTTCTAAGTAAGAAAAAGAAAAAAATATATAATTGTGATTGAAAAATCAGTTCTTTTACTTTCTGTAGGATTGTTGTAATAGATGTTTAAAATCAGTTATTTAAAAATAAAAACGATTGTGAGGGCAATCTCTCTGAAGTTCTTATTTCTATTATTTGAAAATGTATCACACAAAATAATCTCTCAGCTGATAAAGAAGAAAGAACACCTGATTTTTAAAATAAAAATACATTTTTATCCTAATTAGCTAGCATACTGCAGAGAAAGAAATTTTAAAAATGAGCCTCACCTATCCTTTCAAAATTACTATCCATCATGTGCATACATCTCTCTGCACCCTATTTAATTACCATCATCTTTTTCTATGATTTTTGTACATAATTGGGATCATACTGTATATAATAATAACAATCAGTGGACATGTTAGTTCACTATTGCTATAAATGTGGTGTAACTATATACATAGTAGCTTACAACAATAAGCTCTCATTCTCATGCTTAGAGGTTCTGCAATGTGGCTGCCCTGCAGGTCCCATCCTGGGCCCAGGTTGGAGTTGTGGTAGTTTTCTAGAGTAGTTCATTCTCAAGATGAAGTCAGAATGCTCCCAGGGGAGCTAGTGGAACCATATTACTCCTGTCAGTAGCTTAAACTCAGAACTGTTACACTGCCACTTCCAGGGACATCCATGTCAAAAGCAGGTCACAGGGTAGACTTTCTCCATGGAGAGAGCAGGAGGCAGTGTTTTCTAAAGTGGCAAATGTGGCAATTTATCCTCTTCTTCATTATGTTAGGGACATGCTCAGAGATCATGTAAAATCACTTACGATCATTAAGGAATAAATTTAAGAGAAGAGGTGCTTAACTCCCCTAATTTTTAAGACTTAAAATTATTTGATTTGCCAAGAGAACTTTGCCGCATTCTCAAAATCTTGCAGAAAACATATAGTGCATATTTTGTAAAACTGGAAATGCATAACAAATCAAGGAGTGTCTGCAGAATTGAAGACTAATAGTAATTGCAAATATTCTTATATTCAGACGTCTCCATGCACTGCTCAATGGGGTAAACCTGTACTTGAAATCAGACTCTTCTTCGATAAGATGTTGAATGCAGGAACCTGTGTCTGAGAAGAAAAATGGGGAGAAATTTGAGGAAATATCTAGCAAACTAATGCTGTTTTAAGGGAAAGACTTTCCTTTGTGAAAATGAGGTAGACTGTAATTTGAGTTGATCTAGGATGGGTGATTTGGTAGGCTCACTAATGACCTACAAAGATACTCAGTTGCTAATAGCTGGAACCTAGGAATGCTGTTTTATATGGCAAAAGGGACTTCACAGGGGTGGGTCAATTAAAGATCTCGAGGTGGGAGATTATATTGGATTATCTTGGTGAACCCTAAATGTAATCACAAGTGTCCTTCCTTATTGGAGGGAGGCAGAGGGAGACTTTAATGCAGAAGAGAAGGTGTTGTGATACTAGAAACAGAGATTGGAGTGATGCAATTTGAAGATGGAGGATGGGGCCACAAGCCAAGAAGTGTAAGTGGCTGCTTGAAGCTGTAAAAAAAGGCAAAGAAATGGATTCTCTACTAAAGCTTCTATAGAGCATGTGGCCATGCCAACACCTTGATTTCAGCCCAGTGAAACCCACTGCAGACTCTGGTCTCCAGAACTGTAAGAGAATAATCCTATGTTGTTTTAAGTCACCAAGTTCATGGTAATTTGATACAGCAGCCATACAAATTTAAAACAGATGATATCTGAGAAAGTTTGTAAAATTTCTAAATTGACCAACATATTACAATACTCTGCTCTGCAAAAAAGAAATCATCACAAAATTTTGTGTAGCATGCAATATTTGATTAAATAAGTTTCTGTAGGATAAATGTGTCTTAGGCACTGCTCACTTGAGGAAGTTGTTTGATTTGAAGACTATAAATGAGGCCTTCGGTTTGTCATGAGTTGAATTGTGTCCACCAAAAAGATTCTGAGACCTTAATCTCTGGTACTTGAGAATGTGACCTTATTTGGAGATAAGCTCTTTGCGGGTGACCAAATTGAGGTGAAGTCTTTAAGGCGGGCTGTAATCCAATGTGACTGGTGTCCTTGTAAAAAGGGGAAATTTGGACATAGGCAAACAGGTATGGGGAGGATGATGTAACGGCACAGAGAGAGCACCACCTACAGCCAAAGAACCCCTGAGGCCAGAGAAGCTGGGAGAGATGCATGGAACACAACCTCCCTCAGCCTTCAGAAGGAGCCATCCTGCTGACATCCCAGCTTCACACTTCCAGCCTTAGGAACTGTGAGGCAATACACCTCTGTTGCTTAGGCCACCCAGTGTGTGGCATTTCGTCTGGCTTCCTTGGGCAGCCCTAGGAAACGAACACACATTTATCAATGAGAATTTATGCATCGCAGCACTTTGATGATTTTTTTTTTTTCAACCAAAACCATGTCATGGACAGCATCAGTCTCAGGTCCTCTTTATTAGTCCTAAAAGCTAAAACCAAGACTTCTCACAGGAATGTGATTAATCAAGTTTTGTTTTATTAAGTCCATATTTAAATTTTAAATATTCCTCAGTAGCTAATTCTAAGTTTAATTTGGCAAGCTGCCTTGCTAACAGATCTAGCGAAGTTTTTTTCTGCGTCTCTATTCCTCTGTCTCCTCTCTCTCTCTCTCTCTCTCTCTCTCTGTGTCTGTCTCTGTCTCTCTCTCACACACACATACACATAGGGCTATAACAGTAAAACCCACATTTCAGGGAACAGACAGTGCTGCTTTTCACAAAAATGGATTGGTTTGGGCTATCAGTAAAGCTTCTCTCAAGACTCAATCAGAACAGAGCCCGCCAGGTAATCTGCAGATCATGGAGGCTGCTCACAGAGTCACAAAGCTCTTCACTCCATCTCTTCACTTCCTGTCCACTTATATGTTTCCGAAAGCCAGAACAAAGTATCTATTTCCACTTTTAGTGGCTGTGTAAGCTCCTTTGATTTGGGTTGAGTCTGTTGGCCCTCTGAGTGTTATTTTTATTTCTGTGCTCCTAAAAAGAGAGGGCACACACTGAGGGCTTCAGCTCCCAGCAGTCTGGCTCCACAGAGGCTGAAGGGTTGTGCCTCCTCCAGGGCTGCTGTGAGTGATGTCTCGTGGAAGTTGTGCATCTTTACTTGCATCTGTCTGTTCCCATTTTTCTGTCTTATCAGATGGAAGCCCTCCCAGCCTAAGCGTAGGAGGCTGCCCTCTAGGGAACTTCTGAGGCTTGGGGGAGAGGGTCTGAAGGGATGGTGCTCAGAGCAGCTTTCTCCTAGTGCCATGTGGAATGAGTCTGGTCCCAGGACCACACACTTCTTCTACCAGCTAGACCCACAGTGGGACGCAGAGGATAGAGGGGGCTGCCTGGGAGGGCTGGCTTTTCCTTTAGTCTTACTCATAGAGACCTTCCTTCCTTCCTTCCTTCCTTCCTTCCTTCCTTCCTTCCTTCCTTCCTTCCTTCCTTCCTTCCTTCCTTCCTTCCTTCCTTCCTTCCCTCTCTCCCTCCCTCCCTCCCTCCCTCCCTCCCTCCCTCCCTCCCTCCCTCCCTCCTTCCTTCCTTCCTTCCTTCCTCCCTCCCTTCCTTCTTTTTTCTTTCTTTTTCTTCTTTCCTTTTTTCCTCCTCCTCATTTTTCTTTCTTTTTTTCCCCCCTCAGAGATGGGATCTCCTCATGTCACCCAAGCTCGAGTGCAGTGTCGTGATCATAGTGCGCTGCAGCCCTGAACTCCTGGGCTCAAGTGATCCTGCCACCTGACCCTCTGGGGTAGCTGAGACTACAGGCGAAGGTGCAGACCACAGTGCTCTGCTGACAGTTTGTTTCTGAAACAAGCGCTGGTGAGGTAGTGGTGGGTGGGTTGGAGGTGTGCTAGTGAAAGGAGAGACGCTTATTAATTTGGTTTCTCTGATGTGAAGAACTGAAGCTCTAAAATGGGTAAAGTTATTGTTACTAGTTTTAGTCACACCTATTACTGAGAAATGACAGAACAATTTGATGGGATTTAGAGCAGAGAAAAATTCATGTCATCTTGTTCATTCTACCATTGCTCAGAAGTCAGGTAACCACAGTAGCTAAGGTTTCAACAGTTTACCATATGCCAGATACTGTTCTATGCATTTTTAATGAAAGCACTTATTTAATCCTCCTAAGAACCTCTTAAAGTGGGTGTTGTTATTATAACTACTTTTACAGGTGAGAAAACTGAGTGAGACAGAGTTTGAGTAATCACTGAGCCAGCAAATCAGAGGCCAATGTGGCTTAGCAGTTTAGCAAACAGGAATGTGGTTGGAACATGCTTTCAAACACTGGGAACTTGGTTACAAGTGCTGCGAATGTACTGAAATAGGAGCGTGCAGGGCAGCAACCTCTGACTCAGAAGGTAGTTCCTAAATCTTTTTCAGTGTTTGGAACATTGTTGTATGTTTCCCACACCCAGAAATGGGATTTGTGTGTGTGTGTGTGTGTTGTTTAAAGCTATTAATGATTGACAATATACTAACTAGTTTGTCTTGCTATTGTAAAACACATATTTTCTTTTTATATAGAAACCGTTTGTTTTCCTAGGATGTATTAATTGATTGATTGATTGACTCAGCAAATAATTAATTAAATGCTTATTTCGTGGCAGACCCTGTGCTAGGCACTGAGGTCACAACAGAGAACACAGCACATGTGTCCTTTGTCCTTACAGCATTTATAGTCCAGTTTGGTTTTGACTGCACCTGCTACAGTGTTGGGAAAACATGTAGCCTTGAAGGACACAGAGAGTAGTGGCAGAGTTGACGCTGAAGGAGAAATGCAGACTTTGGAGAAACACCCTGAACTAATGCCCCAGACATCAGGACAAGGGACTGAGCTGTTATTTCTCATCTTTTCTTCTCCTTCGTAAGCCAGAGGAACAGATGCACTCAGCACCCAATTAGCCCAGCCAAAGGAATCCCCTAAAAGCTCCATCCTGCGGGAGCCTGCGGGACCCTAAATTCACTGGCTTATCAGGCAGCTTGTGGACCAGCCCAGCCCTTCTCTGGTTGGAGGCTTTGTCCTAAGCTGTAGCCATTTGTCTGTAAGGATGCAGATGGGATACTTCGTATTTTTCTCTCTCCATTTTCCACTGAAATACAACTAAAAGGTCACCCAAGGATCCTGAACAAATTGTGCCGGGTTGGGGGGACACTGAGGGGAGAGAAAGCAGAGGGAGCGCTTTGTCCAAGGATTAGCTTGTTTACGAGAGAGCTAAACAACATTTTGTTTCAAGCTGAGTTTTATGCATTTGTCAATAAGACCAGGCTTGGAAAGGGCAAAAAAATGAGTCTGCTTGTCACAAAGTCCCCACATGCTTAAGAATGCAGCCCCCGCAGAGGCGCTTGCAAATGTCGGTCCTCATCCTAATAACAGCGCTGCTTTGGCTACTGGGAGATGGGAGTTACTTGAGGCTTGGTCTCAGAGGATCCAGCGATGAGGCCGGGAATGCAAGCAGATATCCCGGGATGCACCAGCACGGATGAGGGAAGGAGACGAGGGAAGGAGAAAGGTCGACACAGGCTGTGGGAATGAGCAGGCTGGAAAAACAAGGGAGCTGGAGGGTAGGTCCCCCAACTTCCCTTTGCCATTGGCAGAGGGCTTTGCTGAGGGGTTCAGATTCCCCAGAACCCTTTTGCATCCTGAGAAAGCTTTGCAGCAGAGAAGCCCAGTGCTCACAGTAGGAAGCGGTTCGTGCTGAGGGTTATAGGTGGCCCCATCCTTGCTGCTGCAAGTGCCAGTGTGGTGGGAGAGGAAGGGCAGAGAGCTGGTGAGCTCATCACACTCTGGACTTTATCACCCTTTCAGAGCTGCAAGGACTGTGAACCAGTATTCCGAAGGTGACGAATGAGAAAGCAAGGCAAGGAAAAGCAGGAAGGAAAAGCAAGCAAGCCTGAGCATGTGGCCTCGGTGCTAGGAGTCTGACTCCAGACCTGGAGGGCGGGGTTGCACTCCTTCTGCCTTGGGCGTTGGGCCCAGCAGCCCAGGGGGCCTCCGTCCCAGAGTTGTGCGTGGTCTGGCCCACAGCATGTGTGTGAGTGAGTGTGCGTTTGAATAAATGGCTTGCCGACTCATACAAATCCACAAAGTTCACAAACAAATCCAATATCTAGGTTATGTTTAAAAAACCTGCTAGCGCTGGATCTGCCTTTAGACATCATCACGCTGTCTGAAGGTAAATAGCAAATTCCTCCACAGATGGGCAGGGACTTCCTGTGGCCACAGTCCAATCACCTCCCAGGTGGCTCCTGGCCACCAAGGCTAGTGTCTGCTGCATTTACCAGAGGGCTCGTGCTTTCATGCTCTTTACCTCCTATTTATCTCGTGTATACTCCCGGCCCAGCTGCCGTACACTCTGACTGGGCAGCCCTTTCATAACCACACGTCAAGGGCCACCAGGGGACAGCCGGTTTCTAAGCATTTTGCCGCCTTCTATGACACCATCCTCACAGACAGAAAAGGCTTTAAACTCTTCAGTCTGGTATTTGAGACATTCGATCAGCTCCTGTTATCTAAGCCCCAACCCTCTCACCTTACAACCCACCAGTCTCGTGCCTACAACTCCCTACCAAGCAACTTGCCCAAACTGTGACATCCAGCCTCTGTCATCAGAGTCAGGCCTTCCCGTCCCAAACCAAGCTCCTCGTCTTCCCATCCAAACCTGATTGCCCCTCCTCATCAAGGGCAAATTAAAAACAACCAAATCATCCTCACTCCTCTTTGTCTCACAGAACTCAACCAATTCAGCCGCAGAATCTTTCAGCATCCCACCCCCAAGGCTACTGGGACAGCACAGGCCACCGCCCCTCTCTGTCAGATCGTCAGTGGCCTCCTAATGGGTTCCTGCGTCCACCACTGTGCCCAGTAGTCTAGGTGTGATTCTTCTGGAACTGAGCCCAGATCACATCACACTTTGCTCAAATCCCACCTTTCATTTCTTCTTTCTTCTCGCCTCTTACTGACGCAACCCCAACATCAACCTGCTCCAGCTTCACTTCCTCCTCGCTTCCCCGGAAAACCCCAGATAAGCTTGTTCGGAGAGCCTGTGAACTTGCTGTCCCCACTGCCTGAAAGGCTATTTCCCTGCAGAGCTGCAGGATTTACCGCCTCACCTCCTTCAGAACCCAGGTGAAATGTCACCTTCTGAGCGAGCCCTTCTTTGACCGCCCTGTTTAAAGCTGTATCCTACTGCCTAACTCCCAGAAATATCTATTGTATTTTTCTCCATATCTCTGATCACTTCATGACACTGTTTTACCTACTTAACCACTCCTAGGGATTTTGTACCTTTTTGTTCACTAATCTACCTGCATTTCCTAGAGTGGGCCTCAGCCCTGAGGCGACTGCTCAATTATTATATATTTGTTGTATAAATCAATCAATGCCTTTCCTTGCCCACTTCTCCTTGCCTCGAACAGAAAATTTCTTCTCACTACCTAGCTAAATCTAGCCAATTTTCAGAACCTAGATGCCTTTCCAGATCTTCCAAGAAGCCTTTCTCATTATTCTCGCCCAGCTTAACTACTATATTTCCTGGACTTAATAGATGGGGAAAGACTATCAAAAATGATTGTATGTTTACCCAGAAAATTGAGAAGGGGATTGTGTGGCCTTCATGGCAATTTCAACAAGTGTGTGGAGGCAGAAAAAGTGACCAAAAAAAAAAAAAAAAAAAAAAAAAAAGAAAGAAAGAAAGAAATAAAGAAAAGAAAAGAAAAGAAAAGAAAAGAAAAGAAAAGAAAAGAAATCTGAAGCAGTACCATCTGTGCTGCAAAGCTGTTCTGTCTGAACTTGCTGAGCTAGTCTCTCACACTTTGTGAGGGTTGAGTTAAGACACTCATGGATTTTTTTTTCTTTTTTAATATTTGAGGCAGACAAAGAAGCAAGGGGAAGAACAGATAGATAACCATGCATTTTAGTGTTCCGGATGTCTGTTGCTGCATAACAAACCACCTCAGCACTTAGTGCCTGAAACAATAGGTATTCGGTGTTGATGACAAATTTATAAATGGCAGTTCTGTTGATGTGCCGGCCACCACCGCTGATGTCTTCTGGGTTTGCTCAGGAGTCTCTGTTAGCTAGGGGGCGGTAGAGGGCTGGCTGGTCTCCAATGGCTTCACTCTCATTTCTGATGTTAGCTGAAGGTCCAGCGGAATGATGAGGATGAGTGGACTGAATGATGATGGTGAGTCCTTTTGAGGGTGTCAGGACTCCCAAAGAGTGTGTAGAGACACCTAAGGTTTCTTGAGGGCTGGAGGAGCTTGCAACTGGGCAGTGTTACCATATATATCATCCCAAGAGTTTGGATTTCACTATTCTCATGGGAAAGTTGAGGACAGAAGGTTAATTGTAAGATCAGCATCTTTGTATATGTATTAGCCAAAATCTTCAAATACAGAACAAAAGAGCTTTAAAAGATAACATCCTGCTTTGCTTAGAAAGAGCTTTTGGAATACATTTGTCCACCTGCAGCACCGCCCTGCAGAAGCAAGCCCGGCCTTTCACGCTCGAGCAGAGGAGGCGTGGACAACAGCAGGAGCAGGTTCCCTTCAGAATGCAGGGGTGTCTGCAGAGTCTCTAAGCTCCAGGCTTGGGGTAAAGGAAAGTTTATGTCTTGTACCCTGTGCAATGAGGCAAAAAGAAAAGACTAGAGCGAACATGGGAAGAGAGAAAGAGGATGTGAGGACCTTGGGGATGAAAATCCAGTGCAGGTCAGCTGGGTGAGGGGGGAAGGAGGGTTGAGACGTGGAGGATCCAGGAGTTTTTTGGTCTTGGGCTGCTTGGTTTTGCTGATGAAACCCTGTTTACGATGGCACTCTGGACTGTCAGGTGGGGCCAAACCCTAGGTGGTAGGGTAGGATTCCCTCAGGACCATTTTGGGAAGCTATTTCCCCCTTCATTTCCCACACTCTGATATTTTATCAAATTGCTTGGTGTCAGCCATGTCATAATTTAATTTTCCTCCAAATTAGCATGTTTCACTTTGTTTTCTTTACTCACTGTTTTGGAGACAGTCTGGTTAAAACCTTCCCACTCATGAAATTGCTAGTCAAAATATTTTAGAAAGGAAGCTCAAACATTCATTGTTTGATTTATTAAAAATTAACTCAAGCAGATGGAAAAAGAATACAGTGTGTGCTCCCCTCTTCGTCCTGCTTGTCGTCTGTGCCTGCCTTCGTCCCGCACACCAGGCCCCACGTAACCTCATGCCACGAGGGCCCTGGGGCCAGGCACAGGCACGCGCTCAGCTGCGTTTCACAGGCATGAGGCTGAGGTTAGAGTGGCTTGCTTGTGGACACAGATTGAGGAGACGGAGTCACAGCTGGAGTTGAAGTTACTGGTGCAAGATCAGTATTTTCCCCCAAAGAACCACAGTGGGACAAGAAGACCTCAGTATTTGCTAGGTCAGAAATCACTGCAAAAACTTGTCTGCTCTTAACTGCAACTTGGAGGGAAGATATCAGGATTCTCTGTGGCTCCCCTCTGTTTCTGAGCCCCTGCCTGTGGAATCCCGTGGATCTGTTGCTTTGCTTCACTCATCCATTCATTTCTACAAGGACTTGTCAGACCCTGTCTTGGGTCATGCATCAGGGAAAATAACCTACTGCCTGCCCTCATGGAGGTCACAGTCTCGTAGGGATGTGGGTCGTAAGAATCCACTGCAGCGACACGAGTTCTCCAGGGAGGCGAACGCAGAGTGCTGTGAGAGCACAGAGGAGTTATGAAGACATCCATGCTGGGATCACGGTTCCCATACTCACCTCTAGCAGATTTTCACTCCCGAGATTGGGAGCACTAGGAAAGGTGACAGGCTGTTGGAAAAGAGGCCACCAGCCTCCAGCCAGGGCAGGGCACGCTGTTGAGCTGCCGTGCACCACACTCCACCTTGGACAACACAGTCTCAAAAGTGGGTCATGGCCCAGGACTTTGACGCTAAATGTTTTGAAGGGAGCTCAAGCCTGGAAAGAGGTGAGTGGTCCTCATGTTTTCTGCTCTCACCCACACCTTCTGATGCACTCCCCAGGCAGAGCCATTCTCCATTCTCTCCCTCATTATCGGAGGATAGCATTTCTTGGGTGCCAATGTTCCGTCAGGCATTATGTTCAACAGTTTCATAGACTTGGTAACATTTAATCCTCTTGTCAATGCTCTAAAGGAGTTATAATTTGTCCTTACTTTACAGATGAAGAAACTGAGACAGAGAGCAATCTTTTAACTTAGTCAAGGTCATACTGCCTATCAATGACTAAATTGCAGGTGGGAGGATATTCGTGGGCTAAAGGGGGCAAGAATAGTATGAAATGCTAAGGTAGGCCAAGACCTAGTGGAATAGACCATAACCCCAAATACATGGCTTAAAATGGCTTAGGAGACACTGGGCTGACATGAGCTGGGGCTGGTGAGCAAAGGGTCTGACCCAGAAGGTATGGGAAATATAGCAGGATCCTTGAGCATGGAAGTCACAGGCACGGGGCTGTAGAGACTTGACTCCACTAAGTCTGCTTCTGTTGGGAGGAAATGGACCCAGACCTGCCCTTCAAGTTGGCTGGAGGGTTGGGGAGGACAGTGAAAGCTAACAGGACAGGGAGATTTGGCCAAATGTTAAGAGCAGGGAGCCAATACCTGGGCACAAACCTGGCTGGACACATCAGCAGTGTCTGGGCTGAAGGCTGCCATTGTTTATCTGTTGGGGGTCCACCGAAGACTCCAAGCTGACTAGAAGTTCATTAGGACCAGTTAGATTTGGAACGCAACTTGAATTTCTCATAGCGGCATTGGATCCACCTGGGGTAGACTAAAGCTGGTGCCAGAATCTTTGTGAGGCAGAGCTCAGTGTCTCTTGCAGATTGTGACCCTGGTTGGCCTCTGCCTTAATGGTTGGCTTTTCTTTCTGCAAAATGAATCCCCTGGTCAGGACTCTCTCTTTGGGGTTCTAGAGGAGGAGGGAATCATCCCTCTGCTTTGCCTGAGCCACTGCCCACGGGAACCCCTCTTGGTTCCTCACTGTGACTCAGAACACATAGAGATTTCCTTATGCAACCATGTCTTTTAAACCCTGTCACATTCCCCAGAAATCCTGCCCTAAATCTTTTCATGGGATGCTTAGCAAAAGCACCACTTCCCAGTTGTGCCTCATTGCCTGTAGAAGGCACACACTAGAACTTTGAGTCTGTAGTGCCAGACAGACACAGTGACCAGAACAAGACAGTGAGAAACAGACTCATCATTCTCACCTTCAAATAAGTGGACATGCTCCTGCCTGCACTCCCAGGCTCTAGTTCTCTGCCCGCACTGTTGATTCTCTATGTGGGCACCAGGGGAGGCTCCTAAATCTCCCTTCCAGGGACCCTCTGGGGCTCCCTAGTACACAAAGAATACAATCCAAGACTGTCTCGGAATGTAAGACTCTATCCAGCTAATGTTGTTTTCAAATTCAAATCTATTTTTCTAGCCCCAGCATCTCTCCAGTCTCCTCGTTTCTCCTGTGCTACAGTGACTCCCAAATACTCACTTATCCTTCCATGTGTCCTTCAGGCTTCCACCCCCTTGTTGTTGTTGATATAGTTCTCAATGCTTGAAAGGCCCTACATATTGCCATTTCTTAAAATTGCCCTTCCTTCAGAGACCAGCTTTCACCATAAAACTTTCTTTTATGCTTCCCAGGAGAATATAAACTTAGTGTCTTTCATGCTCATAAATCTCAGCAATAAACTTTTATTATTCCCCTTCTCTTGGTTGGCTTCTTATTCTAAGAGTCTTTCCCACTAGATCAGAAGCTCCTAGAGGGCAGGGCAATACTTATTTTGTGCCCTGCATAATGTAAATCATGGTGTTAGCTCTACACATAATGACTCCGTTCCTACCCTGGGGTTACAATGACACCCTGCTGCCAGGCTCTTCCCAGACATCTTCCTGGGCTGATGCTAGAGAGTGGAGAGAAAGAGAATGAGTTTTAGGATCAGGCAGATATAGTGCAATCCTGGTGCAATCACTTACTGGTTTCATGCTACTAATCTCTCAGAACCCTCAATTTCCTCATGTGGAAAGCAGGATTATAAATACTTGATAAGAGATAATGCCAGAATCTAGTTTTCTGAATACTTGATTGCTGTTCTGACACCTCCCATGTAGAAGAAGGACAGTAAAGAGGATATAGGTATAGGGGAATGCTTGAGGCACAGTCTTGATTTCTAGCAGGGGACAAGTTTCTAATACTTGCATGGCTCCTACTCTGGTGACCTGCTTGGCCCTTGCATGGACTAAACAGGGAAGCTGTCCTCTTGATCCAAGAGCTACACTGGAAGGCAGGATTCAGACGCCTGCTGCATGGAACTCCTTTCTCCAAAGTCCTTTCCCAGCTCCTCCTTGGTCTTTCCAAGTCAAAGGCAGAAGATTGTCACAGGTCTCATCTGGATGTGGAAGAAAAGACCACCCCCTCAACCCACCGTAAAGAGGCTATTCCCAAGTCTGGTTCTGTTTAGGTACAGTTCTCTTTCCCCACAGAAATTCCTCCCTTGCTGGACCTGCTTGTTTAAATAATTTTGTGTTCCTGAGTGAATCATTTTTTTTTTTTCATTTCAGGAAAATATGAGAGTACAAACATTTTGGTTATATTTTATACCTTTGCCTCTCCCTAGCAAGGGTTAGAGGTATGCCCCTCCCCTCCACAATGCTCACTGCATCCCTCAGACGTGGGTCCACCCCCCAACCCCCGAATCCCTGGTGAACACCACCACCCTTTGAGCACCATAGTGTTAATCAGTCAGTACCAACTTGATGGCGAGTACATGTGGAGCCCATTCTTCCAATCTTGTGTCATTTTAACTTCTAATTTCAAAGCCCCCCTTCAGTAGTGAAGCTCTGTGTATATATATGTGTGTGTTTGCGCTCTTTTTAAACCAATTATTTGAATAATAACGTCATGACCTGAATTAGGGAGATGCATAGTGGAAAAAAATATATACTGATATTGGTGTCGGGTTTTACTTCCTACCAACTGTAACACCTTGGGAAGGTTTTCTAACGCCTTTGAGCTTCAATTGTAAAATAGAGATGATCATATCTACCACCTAGTGCTGTTTGTGGATCGAATGAGGTACCATGTGTGAAGATCCTATCACACTAATTGGTATGAAATAGGTGTTTGATACATATTGGCACCTTTCTCTTCTCTCTTCAAAGTTAAACCTTTTCCCTTTTGACTACAAGCACTCAGTTCCTTATAAGGGAGGCCTGAGAAGTCAGGACCAGGAGCCATGCTATTAATAATTTTATTACCTCATCGCTTTGTGCCATCAATGGAATAGCACTGTCATGGGATAATTCCAAACTCTCTGCAGAAGTGAATTTTTGTACGAGCCCCTGGTGCTTTGGAGCACTGCCAGCCTACTTAGTACTTGCCCTATTGAATAAGCTCAGGCTCTCCGACTAAATCTGGTGGTTCCTGCTTCAAGTTGCTCAGATATCAGCAGCTGACTTTTTGCTCAATGAAAAGGAATCGCCATTATTGACCCCAAAGAACTGATTTTCTGGGATTTTTTTGGTTAAGATGGTGTCATCGTCATGACCTGTCCCAGCTGCCAGAAGATTCAGCACTCCATTACTTGGGGTCACAGACCCAACCACCTGCTGTAGCTGCTTGTTCTTTGACCCCTCCAGATATTACTCCAAGAGTAGGGTGTCTCTTCTTCCTCCTCTGAAAGTTATGCTTGGAGTAGAATTGAAGGAGCCATTCAAGCCAAAAAGACCCCCTGTACCTCTCCTCCACGTATGTGTATTGGTTTTTCTCAAAAAGTTCTTGGGAAACAGGAATGATGTGATGTAGCAAGATTTTTCACCAGCCCCAGGGATCAAATTGAAGCCCTTCCCTGCCTTTGATCTGACCCTAGGCAGACCCGAAGAGATTAAGGGGAGGGGCCTTGGGCAGTCTTCCCTTAAGACAACCAGTGCAGTGCAGGTAATGAGAGCATGGCTTTTGGGGTCAACTGCTACAGCTGTGAGTCTGAAATCTGCACAGGTATGTGACCATGGCTCAGGTCCTGACTTTATACCCACTTGCCTCCTCAGTGCAATGGTTACAATACTACTCAATTCATGCTGTTATGAAGATTAAATAAGACAACACATGTAAAATGCGACTGTAGCATTTGACACTACTCTGTAATGCTACAGAGTACTTAAGAGTGAGGACCCTTAAACCACATTATACATTCAAGTGTTTAGACATTACTGAATGACAGGAATCCAAATCAGTTTGGATAGGATTAATTTATGACAAAACAAAAGAATAATAGTTTACCTGGGGAAATGTTAATTAAGTAGGGAGAAAATCAAGGATATTTCTCTTCTTATTTAAGCTTTATAAAAGTCTTATTAATTATAATCCTCAACATTTTATCTTAATGAGACATCAGGCCAGTCACTGCCAGGAATACAGTAGTTGAATGGTTTTGCCAGTCTGATTCCCAGGCTTGCAATTCCTTATTCATTTATTTTCATTTACTGTCCTCCTGATCTCCCCACCATGACAGAGGATAAATTCACAAAGACAGGGAAGCAGTTCACTCACTCCCAGACAAAGGCAAAACTTCGCCTCGGTGGAACCACTTACGTGGGTATACTGGTTATAAAACAAACCACTGTGCCTTGTTGGCCCCTTCCATTCTCTCTGGCTATGCCTTATCTCTGTCACCTTGTATTTTGTTCGTCAGGTGTAAAGAGAACCACAGCTCATATCAAACACATTGTCCCAGTGATATGTACATGCATGTGAATTTGCCTTCACATGCATGCAAAACCACATGAATACACAAAGAAAATGCATATATGGGGATCTGCAAAAACACACACAGAAGCCCTCTGAGAAACATAAATACACAAAGTGTGGCCACGTTTAACAGAAATGAAAAACAATACGAGCAAACACATTTACCCATACTTAACTCTCACACCGACACACATATAGATATCACACACACATGCTTACACACACTTGGACCACATGACTATTCTGCCAGACTGTGAAGTATATGTAGTGCAGATAGACAGTTCTTCCTGCTTTAATCACATTCTTTTTATAAAGAGCTTTCGCAAGATCCCTAGATCAGCAGGACAATTCCATATCCTATTACAATCTGCCAAGAAGAAATAGATAAATCTATTAGCCTGCTCTTTGCTTGTTTCATCATAGTGACAGCCTCTCATGGGGCTGCATCCATCAGGCTCTCACGCCACCTGACAGCCAAGTCTCCACCACCAAGCTGCAGGTTAATAGCTCCTTAATCTCTATTTAATTGCTCATTAATAATTCCAATACTGCTTTCCTCTGTTAATTGATTAAAAACCGGTTTCAGTGGAAGTGAATAATGAAATTTGGTAGCAGACAACTATGGAATGAGTTTTCTTGTCATCAAGATAATCAAGAAGAAAGAGTGACCAGAACACTCCTTGCAACATTTGCAGATTTCTAGGCTGCTAGGACCAGCAGCACCTTTGGAATTCAACTACATCAGCATTTTACGCAAGTGGTTAAACAGTTTTCCAGGGAAAACAGTTTTCTTCTGATCAAATAAGACTGGCAGACATGGCATAAAAATTTCTCTCACCACTTTGCAGTTTTAAGTAAATGTCAGCATAATACAAGCTCTGGAATTCTATAGTTTGAGACACCTATTTTCATTGTTCAGCCAATCTCAACCCAAAGTTACTTGACAATAAAACCACATATCTTACTGAGCACTATTTCAATTATCTGTTACCTATAACAGATCATCCCCAAAATTGGTGGCTTTAAACAAAAATGATGGATTATTTTTTACAATTCTGTGGATTTCTTGAGCTGGAAGGTGGAAGATGGCATGGCAGTTGGTACTGTCTGGGAGCCCCACTTATCTCCTACATGATTTCTCATCCTCCAAAACGCCTTCTTACAGGGTGGGCTTAAGACACTGTTCCAACAGGGCAGACCACAGAAACTGTAAAGCTACTAAAGGCTTAGCCTTGAAAATCAAACAACATCACTTTTGCCATATATTAGACAAAGCAAGTCACAAAGCCAGGTTAGATTCAAGGGGAATATAAATTGATACACCTCATTGATGGGGTGATAGACAAAGTCACATTGCAAAGTGGCACTTGGGATGCAAGAAGGAATTCTTGTGGCCATCTTGAAATATAATCTACCTTGAACTGCTCAACAGTTTTTGGAATACAGTTTATGAAATGCTAGTGTAGAACAGTTCTCACTTTTTCTAGATTAGGATACTGAGATTCATGGATGTAGAATAATTTGCCCAAGGACACATAGCTGATAATCAACAGGTTAGAATCTAGTCCCCAGACTCCAAGTTTTCTCTGTTCACCATGGTTTTCCAAAGTGTGAAATAAAATAAAATCTTAAGTCCCCCAGACAGCTGAATGGACTTCCTCTTGGCCAAGGGGACCCCAGAAATACCCTAGAGCTGAGTTGCTGGCCATGAGAAGGGATATCAGACATGACTTATCATGTCCCCTTCCCTTCTTGGAGACATCTTTTGTAACTCATTAGCAGGCCTAAGACTATACAAGATGAAGTTTAAACCACACCTGTAGATCTTCAGTTTACTCAATAGATCTCATGAGTCTATGTCCAGTGACTTGTCTCTAATTAACAGACTTCCTTATCTTAATTTAAAACATTCTAACCCTTTAGACAAACCTTCATTTCCTTAACCAATTACAAATCAAACAATTTTTAAACCCACCTATAACCCGTAATCCCCCACTTCAAGATGTCCCACCTTTTCAGGCCAAACCAATGTATGCCTTCCACGTATTGATTTATGACTTTACATATAATTCCTGTCTCCCTGAAATATATAAAGCCAAACTGTAACACAACCATGGCAAGACCACTTGCTCAAGGCTTCTTGGGCTTGGCTCTGGGACATGGTCATTCATACTTGGCTCAGAATCAACCTCTTTAAATTATTTTGCAAGTTTGTGTTTTTTTTTTTTTTTCCATTGACAAAAGGATTCTCCACCAATCATGAATGACTTGAATGACATCCAAACACTGACTCCCTGGATTTTGAGAGTCTTAGACCCTGATCCTGGTCTTCTAACAAATCTAGCTGAACTTCTTAAATAAGAAATAACTCAATAAACCAGGGACTCAGATTCTTGTTCTTTCATTTCTTGAATGATAGCTTCTGGAAACAGCCAAACTTGGAGATTTTAAATGGCATGTGCTATCTCTCAAAAATTCTTGTGACATAAAGTAACCTGGCTTTTTAGTTAAATTTCTGAGTCTTGCACATTTACAATCTATAGTCAGATCTTCATCTAATACCCCCATGTCTCTAAAACTACAATGTAGCCAAACTAATTGACAGCTCATAAATAAATTTACTTAGTACTCCTCTGACTTGACAACTTATTCCAAAAACGCCTTTCATGTTATTACAATGCTTTAAAATAAATTCAGAAATAATAATTCTTCCATGAATTTTTCCTGAACTGATAAAGACAGGCATGAAAACTGAACCTCATTTCTAATGTCTGTGAATTCAGCTCAACACTCTCCTTATTTATCATTGTGGCCTGCTATTTTGCATGCTTTAAAAGATTTTATTGAGTCTACTTAAAATATATTTGCTGCTTAAATGTATTGTAACTATGTTTTTTCCTATTTTATTATTTCAAAATATTATGGGGGTACAAATTTTTTTGGTCACATGGATCACTTTTGTTGTGCTTATGTCAGGGTTATAAGTGTGCCCATCCCCCAGATAGTGTTCATTGTACCTGTTAGGTAGGTTTTCACCCATTCTTTCCTCCTTCCTGCTTGATTTCAGTTGAGTTTTACTTCCTTCTGTGCATATATGTGCTCATTGATTAGTTCCAATTTAATAGCGAGTACATGTAGTGCTTGTTTTTCTAATCTTGGGATACTTCACTTCAGATAATGGTCTCCAATTACATTCAAATTATTGCAAAAGGCCTTTGTTTGTCCTTTTTTATGACTGAGTAGTATTCCACAGTATACATATAGCACATTCTTTTAATCCATTCATGAATTGATAGCACTTGGATTGACTCCACATATTTACAACTGTGAATTGTGCTGCAATGAACATTCACATGCAGGTGTCTTTTTAATAAAATAACTTCTTTTCCTTTGGGTAAATGCCCAATATTGGGATTGTGGGATAAAATGGTAAGTCTACTTTCAGTTCTTCAAGGAATCTCCATGCTGTTTTCCATCGAGATTGTATTAATTTGCAGTCGCACCAACAGCTTATAAGTGTTCTTTTCTCTCTGTATCCACACCAGCAACTACTGGTTTTGGACTTTTTAATAAAAGCCATTCTAACGTGAAAGCTTATTGTGGTTTTAATTTGCATTTCCCTGATGATTAGTGATGTTGAGCATTTTCTCATATGTTTATTGACCATTTGTCTATATTCTTTTGAAAAGCTTCTGTTCATGTCTTTTCCACACTTTTTTATGTGTTTGTTTGTTTTCTTGATGATTTGCTTGAGTTCTTCGTAGGTTCTAGATATTAGCCCTTTATCAAATGGATAGCTTGTGAATATTTTCTCCCATTCTGTAGGATGTCTGTTTGCTAGGTTGATTATTTCCTTACCATTTTAGTTTAATTAATTTTTAGTTTTATTAATTTTTTTCCTTTTATTTTATCACATTATGGGGGTACAGATATTGTTAGGGTTACATATATTGCCCCTGCCATTCCTTCCCCTGCCCCTCACCTTACCAAAACATCAAACATGTCCTACCCCCAGGTAGTTTTATTAATTTTTGTTGTTGCCATGATTGTCATCAGGATCTCCTTTATATATCTATATATCTATATCTATATCTATCTATCTATCTATCTATCTATCTATCTATCTATCTATTTGCCTACACTGACATCTAAAAGATTTTTCCAACATTTTCTTCTAGCATTCTTATGGTTTCATAATGTGCTTGGATTTTACTTTATTAAAATGCTACTAGTACTGTAATTCTTGGATTCTAAAGTATTTGATGAAAGGGGCCACATCTGAAATGCTTTTTGCATTGACGCCTAAGGTCAAATCTGCCACACTGGTGCCTGGGGAATACTTGGTGGTGATGACTTGATCAATATTTCCAGGACACTGGCTCCTAGCAACATTGCTTAAATATTTTTCATTTACTCAGGTTTAAATGTGCCAGCTTTCTTTGCTCAGGAAAGCTCATGAAAAAGAAAGATTAAATTGAAGGCTAATGATAGTAGAGAAAAGTTATCTACTACACTTCACAGACAATACATGAGATTCTAGCTTCATTTTCCTGTGTAACACATTCATTATGAACAACCTCTTTCTGGATGGCATTTTCAGCTGATGTGTCACAGCATGAAAGGGCCTAAAGATTACATCTACTTCCCATTCTTAGCTTGTTACAAGGCAGGAGAAACAGAAGGATGAGGGATTTTGTGGCTGTGATTTATGCATGAAGATCAGGGGTGGGTGTTAAGTCCCTGGCCCAATATTTAAATCTAAGATTACCTGGAAACTGAACAGGAGAAGGAAATAAGCAGGCCATGTTATAAACATAGGCAATTTCAAATAACTTTGAAAGATTTCTCTGGAAAGGCTGTTAAAATTCAGCTCAATCCTTTATTTGTTTATTTGTTTGATTTTTCACTGAGACTGAGGCTAAAAGAAGCAGAAAAGCAAATACCTCATGTGATGCTTGTATTTGAGAACTGCAGAGAGGCAGGTTAACTGATGAAGTTCACGTGTCAAGGAGAAAATCCCTTTTGAGCCACTTCAGATCTTGGGAGGTGCCAATCTTCTCCAGCCCTGATATTAAAGTCCTCAGAGTGTGAAACTAGGTCCAGTTGGCAGGATAGAGCAGTAAATGACATTTTAGAGACTGGTCTTATCTGATAAACAATTAAGTCACATTCCCCTGAAATTTGCCTTTCCAAATATTGTCTGTGCTCAAGTCAAGATGAAAGTCAAATTGTGAAAATGAATTATTGGTTTAGAAACAAAATGACCTCTAACATGAATTGAAGCATGTCCTCTGTTCCTTGAGTCATCTGTCTAGAATTCTCCAAGTTTTACCTGCAACCTCTTTTTTCCCTTTGAACCACCTGCCCTCACATTCACCCACTCCACTTCCTACCTGCCTTTCTATTTATTATCTCACCAGAATTAGTCACTCATTTTGGTGTTATTTCTGTTCCAGGGTTATCCAAGTTAATATGTATGTAACTGTGGCTTACCTATAGTTCTTTAGAGTCAGATAAATCAGTCACAAGTGCAGAGGCAAAGAGGTGAGAGGACTGGCAAGGAGAGAGCAAGGTTGCTGCAACTTCAAAACAAGGAGACTTTCATTTCACTGGGGATTGGAACCGGTTTCCTGTGAAAATGTCATGCAGGTTCATAAAGGAACTAAGATCAAAATGCTTCAACTTGTGCTTTTAAAGAAGTGGAACACTAAGGGGAGAAATGTGTGCAATCTAGGGTGAGGAAGGGTTATTCAAAGGTGTGTGTGAGGGAGTGGGTTGAGGTGCGAAAATGATCAGAGCCTAGGGGTTGACTCCAGGGACCAGACCTATTGAGCCAACACAATGGAAGGCAACCCAGGGAGCACTTGTGAGGAGACGGGATGGTTACAACTGGAGTTAAGTAATCACTGATCTAAATTAAGAAATAATCAGCTTTACTTCTTAAAAAAAAAAGCTGAAATGGAGCTACTCAACCTTCTCAGTAGGGTGAAGTCTCTTGATGCCAAGTTTTTCTAACTGGCTGCATACTTCGGAGTTACTATAACTCTTATCTGTAGATATAGCACACAGATCTTCTCTTACTCAAGCAAAACTAGAAAAAACTCAATAAATAGTAAGGTAGTATTTATTTTATTAAAACAGACCTTTGTAGGGATTCTGATTCTAGAACATTGAGTAGACGTTTTTTTCTATTCCTACCCTTAAGTACAGCTGAAAAATTTGGATATTATATAGAAAACAAATATAAGAAGAGTAAAAGGCAGAAAGAAAAAGGCAAATTGGGTAGGGACTTGGAACCCAGGAAATGACATGATGTTGATTTTCATTTTGGCTTTTATATTGTAGACTTGGAGCTGAAGAAGCTAGCAACTCAGAAGTGCCAACAAGTATAGACAAAATAAGCCCCAATCAAAGCTTGCTCTCTCTAGTCAAAGGACCAAGAAAGGTTTAGCCTAGTAAAACAGAAAACTTTTAGACAATAACCACTCTATTCCAGACCTTACAGAATAAAACTGTGGTTTCACCTTCACATGTACCAGCAAATCCAAGTGCGGAGCCTAAACTTCCATACTCATGACACTATAATGAAGCACCACAACACCTTTGCTGGGGTGACATCACAGAAGGCCAAATAAGAAGTTTGAATTTTCATCTTCACTAGCCTTTAAAGAGACCCCTCTTGGTCTCAGTGGAGACCACATGGAGTTCCTGTATGTCCACCCCCAGCCTTAGCAACTCATTTTAGTAATGAGACCCTCTCTGCCTCTCCACTGGGATAGTGTCCTAGGAGACCTAATAGAGCAGTATGACCTTCACTATTGCCCATTGACAATGAGACCACTCCCACTGCAATGTTGGTGGATACCATGTAAGAAACCAGACCAACAGTAATAAGAACTATTCCCCTGTCTCCTGCTTTAGGTGTCAAGAAAAGGCAAGTGAGGAATCTGAACTTCTCCCACCCTTCTCTTGCAGACTAAAATATAAACATAACATGATATCAGAAGTCTCAAAAAATAAAAAATCCAGGTTTCAATGGAAAAAAATCACATTTCATAGCAAGAACTGGGAATATCTCAAATTGAATGCAAAATGATAATCAATAGATAGCAATACCAAGATGACAGAGCCATTAGAATTATCTGAAAAAGATTTTGAAGTAGCCATAATAAAAGTTCTTCAATAGTAATTATACATGCTTGAAAATAGAAAAAAACACAAAAGTCTGCAAATAAATATAAAAACCAAATAGAAATTTTAGAATTGAATATTATAACAACTGAAATTAATAAGCATTATAAATGGGCTCAATAGCAGAATGGACAGAGAATTATTGAACTTGAAGGTAGAACAATAGAATGTATTTAATTTGAACAACAAAGAGTACAAAAAAATAAGTGAACAGAGTTCAGGGACCTGTGGGACTGTAACAAAGTTCTGTAATATTTGTATCTCTGAAGTCACAGAAGGAGAGGTGTAAGAGACAAGGTTGAAAAAATACTAGAAGAAACAATGGCTGAAAATATTCCCAAAGTAATTAGAGATACAAACTGACTGATTAAAGAGACTGTGTGAGCCCCAAACAATATTCCATCTTCAAAAAATAAATAAATGAAATTAGAACTCCATGCCAAGCACAAAATTTTGAAAACTAAAAGCAAAGAAAAAAATCTTGAAAGCAGCCACAGAGAAGCAGCACTTCACCTATGGTGGGATGAGGAGACATTTTAAATAACAGTGGATTTCTATTCAAAAACTATGGAGACCACATGAGTGACAAGATATTTTTAATGTGCTGAAAAGTACAAAAAAAAAAAAAAACCAAAAAACATACCTCTAAACTTAGAATTCTTTTTTTTTTTTTCTTTTTTCTTTTTTTTTTTTTTTGAGACAGAGTCTCACTTTGTTGCCTGGGCTAGAGTGCCATGGTGTCAGCCTAGCTCACAGCAACCTCAAACTCCTGGGCTCAAGCAATTATTCTGCCTCAGCCTCCCAAGTAGCTAGGACTACAGGCATGCACCACCATGGTCAGCTAATTTTTTCTATATATTTTTAGTTGGCCAATTAATTTCTTTCTATTTTTGGTAGAGACGGGGTCTCACTCTTGCTCAGGCTGGTCTTAAACTCCTGAGCTTGAGAGATCCTCCCGCCTTGGCCTACCAGAGTGCTAGGATTACAGGTGTGAGTCACTGCGCCTGGCCTAGAATTTTATACCCATCAGAAATATGCCTCAGGAACTCAGAAGAAACAAAGACATCCTGAAAGGAAAATTAAGAGAATTTGTCATTAGCAGACATATTCTAAATGAAATGCAGAGGAGATTTTCTAAACAAAAAGGAAATACTGAAGATTGAACTTTAGATAGAACACAAGGAAGGAATAAATAAAATGGTAAACAAAAATACTTATATATAAAATAGGCCTTCCTACTTCACTTGAGTTTTCTAAATTATGGCTGAAACAAAAATTATAACACTGATATGGCTAAACATAAATAAAAATTGAAACAAAAATTATAACACTGATATGGCTCTAAACATCTGTGGAGGAAATATTTAAGACACATATACTATAAACTGGAGGAATAAAAGGGCATAAGGTGAGATAAGTTTTCTATTTCTCACTTAAGCTAGTAAAATTATAAGTGGACTGTGATAAGGTATGCATATATATGTCTGTACCATATATATGCATACATGTAGCAATACCTAGAATACCACTAAGAAGGGTATAAAAGGGATATACTGCACCACATGTACTCACCAGCAAATTGGTATTAACTAATCAACACATAAGTGGACATATAGGAATAACATTTATTGGGTGTTGGACAGGTGGGGGGGAGGGATGAGTATATACATACATAATGAGTGTGATATGCACCAACTGGGAGATGAACACACTTGAAGCTCTGACTTGAGGAGGGAGGGGGGCAAGGGAAATATACGTAACCTTAACATTTGTACCCCCATAATATGCTGAAAAAAGAAATAAATAAAAAAGGGATACACTCAAATATACTACAGATAAATCCAAAAAGAATTCTAAAAATGTTCAAGTGACCCAAAAAATGGTAAGAAAAAGAAAACAGAAAAAATTAAAAACAGAGAGAACAAACATAAAACAAAAAACAGAATGGCAGACTTAAGCCCCAACATATCAATAGTCATATTAAACAAAAATGATTTAAGCACACCAATTAAAACAGAATTTGACACAGCAGATTAAAAATCATGACCCAAACATATGCTATCCATGAGAAACTCACTTTAAATGTAATGATACAGGCAAGTCAAAAATAAGAGAATGCAAAAAATGTATAATTCAAACACTAATAAAAAGAAAGCAGGAGTGACTATAATATATCAGATAAAGTAGACATCTAAGCAAATAAAAATGGCAGAGACAATGGGAGATATTTTTAAATGATAGGTGTCAATACACTAGTGATGTAGCAATCTTAAATATGTATGCACCAAGCTACAGATCTACAAAGAATATGAAAAAAAAACCTGATAGAACTTAAAGGAGAAATAGACAAATCCACAATTATAGTTGTAGACTTCAATACCAATCTCTGAACAGTGAATAGAATAACTAGATAGAAAATCAGCAGGATCGTAGAACTCAATAACATCGTTAACAATAGGATCTAGTTGACATTCATAAAGCACTCTACCCAACTACAACAGAGTGAACATTTTTTTGTGTGTCTATAAAACTCACATATCAGGTAGACCATATCATAGGCCATAAAACAAACATTGACAAATTAGAAAAAATTGGAATCATACATAGTGTATTCTCCAACCACAATAAAATCAAACTAGAATTAATTAACAGAAATTTAACAAAAATATCTTCAAATACTTGGAAACTAAACAACACAAATCTAAATAATGTACATGTCAAAGGGGAAATATCACGGAAAATATAAAAGTATATTGAGTTATAAAATGAAAATAAAATATGTGGCAATTTGTGAGAGAAATCTATAGGATTTAAATGTACATATTATAAAATAGGGAAATCATATTATAAAATAGGAAAATAGGAACTCTCTCATATGAATAATCAGGGCTCTCACCACAAGAACCTAGAAAAAGAAAAGGAAAATAAATGCAAAGCCAAAAGCATAAAGGAAATAATAATGATAGGAGAAAAAAGCAATGCGATTAAAAAACAGAGAAAATCAATGAAGCTAGTTCTTTGAAAAAACAAATACAATTGACAAACCTCTATAATACTGATGAGAAAGAGAAACAGAAAAAGAGAGAGAGGGAAAAAACAAATTCTCCTGATCAGGAGTTAAATGGGATGTTATAGACCTTAAAGAAATATAAAAGGTGTAATGGGCTGAATGGTGGTCTCAACAATATTAGGAACCAATTCCTAGAAACTGTAAATGTTAACTTATTTAGGAAAAAAACAAACTTTGCAGGTGGAATTAAATTAAGGTTCTCGAGATTAGAAGATTATTCTAAGTTATCCAGATAGTTCCTAAATGCCATCTATGTATCTTTAAAAGAGGGAGGCAATGGGAGATTGGATACACATAGAAGAGGAGCAGGCAATGTGATCACAGAGGCAAAGGATGGAGTGATGTTGTCACAAGTCAAAGAATACCTCTAGAAACTAGATGAGGCAAAGACTGCATTCTATTCTAGACCTTCTAGAGAGAGCATGGCCCCACTGATAGCTTGATTTTGATCAAGTGAATCTGATGTTGAATTTATGGCCTCAGGAACTGTGAAAGATTTCTGTTGTTTTAAACCAACAAATTTGTAGTAATTTGTTTAACAGTCATAGAAAGCTAATACATAAGAAAATGCTGTGAACAACTCTACACAGATAATTGTGACAATTTAAATAAAATGGGGTGCTTCTTTGGAAAGCACAAACTTTCACACTTCATTCAATATGAAATAGATCATCTGAGTGACAGAACTATTAATAAAATGGAATGCCTGAAAAAGATAAAGTTCCTGAAAAGCAATCTTCAGGGCCAGATGAATTTGTTGGAGAATTCTACTAAATAGTTCAAAAATAATTAATGTCAATTCTACACACTCCTACAGAAAATAGGAAAGAAAATTTTCTAGTTTTATGAAGCTATTAATATTATTACCTGATACAAAAATGAGATAAATACAGTACAAAAGAAGAAAACTAATGACCAATATTGCTCATGAATATAGATGCAAACACCCTTGGCAATATATTAGAAATATAATTCAGAAATATATATATATAAATTATATGTTATGATCAAATGGGGTTTACTAGGAAATGCAAGGCTGGATCAACATTTAAAAAAAATCAAACAATATAATTCACCATACAAGTTAGAGAGAAAAAGTCATAGGATCCTATTAGTTGATACTTAGAAAACATTTGATAAAATGTAACACTTATTCATGCTAAAAAAATCAGCAAGTAAAGGAGGAGATGGAATTAATAAAAATCTACAAAAAACTTAAAGCAAATATTATACTGAATACTTTCACCCTAATATTGGGAGCAAGGCAGGGATGTCATTCTCACCATTCTTATTTATCACAGTATCAGAAGTTCTAGATTGTGCAATAAAGCAAGAAAAGGAAATTAAAGGCATATAGATAGGAAAGGAAAAAATAAAACTGTTTGTATTTAAAGATGGCCTTATTGTTTACATAGGAAATTTCAATGAATCTACAAAACAATTACTAGAACTAATTATATGTTCAGTAAGGTAAAAGAATACAAAGTAAACTTATAAAATGTAATTATATTTTTATATAATAATAATGAACACATGACATCAAAATTTAAAATATTAAATGCCATTTACTAGACCAGGTGATATTAACAGAGAGATAAACAATAGAATAGAGAAACCCAAAAATAAACCCACATAAATATGCCCAACTAATTTTTGATAAACATACAAAAGCAAATCAATACCTTAAGAGAAGCTTTTCAACAAAATGGTATTGGAGCAATTGGATATCAATAGGGGGAAAAATGAAACTCAATCTAAGTCTCAGACTATATAAAAAAGTGAATCAAAAAGGTTCATAGACTTAAATATAAAATGTGAAACTATAAAACCTAAACAGAGATTATCTTCAGGATCTAGGGCTAGGCAGATAATTATTAGAGTTGACACTAAATTGTACAATTAATAAAAGGAAAAAATGGTAACTTGTATTTCATCAAAATTAAAAAGACTTTATTCTGCAAAATACCCAGAAAAGAGAATAAGAAGACAAGCTACACTCTGGGAGAAAATATTTGGAAATCACATATCTGGGAAAGGACTAGTATATAAAGAACAATCAAATTTCAACAGTAAAAAAAAAAAAGGTACAATTAGAAAATGCTGGTGAATATACAAAGAAACTGGATTATTCCTATGTTCGTTGCATGAGTGTACAATGATATGGACACTCTGGGACACAATTTGGAAGTTTGTTAAAAAACTAAACTAAACATGCAACTACCATACAACCCAGCAATCATGCTGTGCTCATTTCTTCCAGAGAAATGAAAACTTTTTTATACAAAAACTTATGCATGGATGTTTATAATACCTTCATTTGTAATAACTAGAAACTGGGAATAATACAGGGGTGAATGGTTAAACAAATTGTCATTTGTCTATACCATGGGAAATTCAGTTATGAAAAGCAATAAACTTTGATACACAAAACTTGGGTGAATCTCCAGAGAACTATGTTGAGTGAAAAAACCCAAAAAACAAAAAAAAACCAATCCCCCAAATTTACATACTATATGAAAAAATTTATATAACATTATTGAAAAAACAAAATCTTAGGAAAAGAGAACAGATTCGTTTGGCAGGATTAATGAGGAGCATAGGGTAGGGGAGAAGTGGATGTGGCTACAAACAGACAGTATAGAGGATCCTTGTGTGATGGAAAAATGTCTATACCCGGAGTATGTTTATGTCACTATCCTGTTTGTGATAAAGTAGTATAGATTTTCAAGATGTTACGACTAGAGGAAACTGGGTTAAAAGTACAGAGGATTTGTCTGTAATATTTCTGAATACAGTATAAGGCATGTGCATTTACAATTGCCTCAACAAATTTAATTTAAAAATCCATGAAAAATTATGTAAAAATTTACATTTAAAAAAAATTAGAAAACAGATATAAAAGTAACCATAAATTTAAAAATAACAAAAATTCCATACATTTATATCTTGATGTATAATTTTCCAGACTTTTTCTATACATGCATAAATACAAACATGTATTTTATTTGAAATGGGATTATAATATGCATTGTCTAGTATAAACTGCTTTTTTAAATTAAATATATTTGATAAATACTTCTCCATGCCTTTAAATTTTCTTCTATGATGTTTATTTTCATGACTGTACAATTTAATAAGATGAATATGTCATCAATTGTCTAACAAATGACCTTTTGTAGGGCATTTGTGCTGTCTCCAACTTTTATATAATTCCATATGAAACATCATTGTTCACAATTTTTCAACATTTCTTATATCAAGGTATATAAATATTTTTAAGTCCCTGAAGAAATTTTGTTCACTTTTGTGTCCCTAATGCCTCAGTTTAGTCTACATACTTGATAATGAAATGTTTAGTGAGTAAATGAATAAAATATTCAAAATTTGTCCTCCAAAATGGTTGTACCAATTTCAAATCCCTTTTTGCTAAATTTTGATATTATCATTTTAAGAATCTCAGCTTGTTTAAAGACAAAACATCTCATTATCAAAATCAATATATCTTTTTTTTTAGCTAATGAGATTGATCACTTGTTCAAATGTTGAATACACATTGATGTCATTTATGTTTTCTAGGCATATATATATATATATATATTTCAAAATATTAAGGGGATGCAAATAGTTTTGGTCACATGGATCACTTTTGTAATGCGTGAGTTACATATATGTGTTTGCATCACCCAAATAGTGTTCATGGTACCCATAAGGTAGTTTTTCCTCCTCTCCACTGCCCTCTCCCCACTGCTTGATTTCCACTGAGTTTTACTTGCCTCTATGCACATCTGTGCTCATCTATTAATTCCAATTTAATACCAAGTACATGTGGTGTTTGTTTTTCCAATGTTGAGATACTTCACTTAGGAGAATGGTCTCTAGTTCAATCCAAATTGTTGCAAATGGCATTGATTCATTCTTTTTTATGGCTGAGTAGCACTGCATGGTATACATATACCACATTTTACTAATTCACTCATGAATTGATAGGCACTTGTGTTGATTCCACACCCTGCCAATTGTGAATTCTGCTGCAATAAACATTTGAGTGCAGTTGTCTTTTCAATAGAAAGACTTCTTTTTCTTTGGGTAGATACCAAATAATTCGATTGATGGATCTAACAGTGAGTGTACTTTTAGTTCTTTCAGGAATCTTCATAGTGTTTTCCATAGAAGTTGTACTTATTTGCAGTCCTACCAACAGTGTACAAGTGTTCCTTAGCCTCTGCATCCACACCAGCATCTATTGTTTTTGGACTTTTTAATAAAAGCCATTCTAACAGGGGTAAAGTGATACCTCATTGTGGTTTTAATTTCCATTTTCCTGATGATTAGTGACATTGAGCATTTTTTATGTTTATTGGCCATTTGTCTATTTTCTTTTGAAAAGCTTCTGTTCATGTCTTTTTCCCACTTTTTAATGAGATTGTTTGCTTTTTTCTTGCTAATTTGCTTGAGTTCTTCATAGATTGTGGATATTGGCCCTTTATCAGACATATAGATTGCTAGTATTTTCTCCCATTTTTGTAGGTTTTCTATGTGCTTTGTTGATTGTTTCCTTAGCTGTGCAGAGGATTTTTAATTTAATCAAGTTCCATTTATTTTTTTTGTTGTTGTTGCTGTGATTGACATTGGGGTCATCTTCATAAATTACTTGCTTAGGCCAACATCTAGAAGAGTTTTTCCTATAATTTCCTCTAGAAGTCTTATGAATTCATGTTGTACATTTAAGCCTTTTATCCATCTTGAATTAATTTTTGTGAGCCGTGAGAGATACTGGTCCTGTTTCATTCTTCTGCATGTGGCTTTCCAATTTTTCCAGCAGCATTTGTTGAATAGGGATTCTTTCTTCCAGTGTAAATTATTGTATGCTTTGTAAAAGATCAGATGGCTGTAGGTAGGTGGTTTTATACTTAGGTTCTCTAGTTTTGTTTCATTGGTCTATGTCTCTATTTTAGTACCAATACCATGCTGTTTGGTTATTATAACCTTGTATAATAGTTTGAAGTCTGGTAATGTGATGCCTACAAATTTGTTCTTTTTGGTTAAGATGGCTTTGGTTATTCAGATTCTTTTTTGGTTCTAAACAAAGAGTAGAACTATTTTTTTATAAGTCTGTGTGGCATGACATTGGCACTTTGGTAGGGATTATATTGAATCTGTAAATCACTTTCAGTAGTATGGACATTTTGTATGGACATCAAAATGGATGGAAAACAACAATGTTGATTCTGCCAGTTCATGAGCGTGATATGTTTTTTAATTTGTTTGTGTCCTCTCTGATTTCTTTTTTCAGTGTTTTATACTTCTCCTGTAGAGATCTTTCACCTCCCCAGGTAAGTATATTCCTAGATATTTCATTAATATTTTCTTTGTAGCTATTGTGAATGATATTGAGTCTTTGATTTGACTCTCAACTTGACTGTTAATTTATATAGAAATGCTACTTATTTGTGTACATTGATTTTTGTATCCTTAGACTTTGCTGAACTTATTTATCATTTTCAGGAGACTCTTAGTGGAGTCTTGGGGTTTTCTATTATTGATACAAGATCATATAATTATCAAAAAGTAATAGTTTGACCTCCTGTTTCCCTATTTAGATACGCTTTATTTTTTTTCTCTTGCCTGTTTGCTTTGGCCAGGACTTCCAGCACCATAAAAGTGGAATGAAAGTGGTGACAGTGGGCATCTTTGTCTTGGTCCAGTTCTTACTGGGAATGCTTTCAACTTTTCCCCATTCAGTATGATGTTGGCTGTGGGTTTGTCATATATAGTTTTTATAATTTTGAGATATATTCCTTCTGTGCCTAGCTTTTTTGAAGATTTTTTTTAACATGAAAGGGTGCTGGATTTTGTCAAATGATTTTTCTGCATCTATTGAGATGATCATATGGTGTTTGTTTTTGCTTCTGTTTATGTGGTGAATCACATTTACTGATTTATGTATGTTGAACCATCCTTGCAACCCTAGGATAAAGCCCACTTGGTCGTGGTGGATTATTATTTTGATTGACTGCTGAATTTGGTTTGCTAGCATTTTATTGAGGACTTTTTTATCTATATTCATAAAGAATATTGGTCCGTAGTTTGCTTTTTTGTTGTGTCCTTTCCTGGCTTTGGTATTAAGGTGATACTGGCTTCATAGAATGAGTTGGGGAGAATTTCCCCACTCTCTATATTATGGAACAATTTCTGTGGTATGTGTACCAGTTTTTTGTAGGTCTGGTAGAATTTGGCTGTTAATTCATGTGGTGTGGTGCTTTTCATTGTTGTTGGATGATTTTTTATTAGTGCTTGGATTTTGTTGTTTGTTATTGGTCTGTTCAGGAATTCTATTTATTTCTGTTTGAGTCATGTGAGGTCGTGTGTTTTCAGGAATTTGTTCATTTCCTCTATATTTTCTAGTTTATGTGCATAGAGATTTTCATAGTATTCATGGATGGTGTTTTGTATTTCTGTGGTATCAGTTTTATCCTTTATCATTTCTGATTGAAGATATTTGCATCCTTTCTATTCTATTTCTGGTTTATCTAGCAAGCAGTCTGTCTATTTTGTTTATTTTTTCAAAGAAGCAACTTTTTATTTCATTGATCTTCTGTACTTTTTTTGTTTCATTTTGTTTTTTATTTCATTTAGTTCTACTCTGAGCTTTATTTTTTTTCTTCTCTTTCCTTTGGGTTTGGTTTGCACTTCATTTTCTAGTTTCTTGAGATGTGACATTAGGTTGTTAATTTGCAATATTTCTGTCTTTTTGATGTATGCATTTAAGGCTATAAATTTTCCCCTGAGGAATACTTTTGCTGAGTCCCATAGATTTTGATAGCTTGTGTCCCCTTTGTCATTCAGGTCAAGATATCTTTTGATTTCCATTTTAATTTCATTCTTGACCCAATCATCATTCAGTATCAGGATATTTAATTTCCATGAGTTTCTGTATATTTAAGTCTTTCTGTTGTGATTGTTTTCTAGTGTTTTTCCACTGTGGTCTGAGAGGATACATGACATTATTTTTATATTTCTGAATGTGTTGAGACCTGTTTTGTAGCTTAAGATATGATCAATCTTGGAGAATGTCCCAGGTGATGCTAAAAAGAATGCATATTTAGTAGTTTTGGGTAGGATGTTTTGCAAATGTCTGTAAGGTCCATTGGATTTAGAGCCTGGTTTGGGTCCAGTGTTTCTTTATTTACCTTCTGCTTTGACAATTTGTCCAGCTTGACACTACAGTGTTGAATTTCCCAGCTATTACAATGATGGTATTTATTTCCTTCCTTAGCTCTAGTAAAATTTGCTTTATATATCTGGGAGCTGCTGTGCTAGGTGCACACATATTTTGGATTATTATGGCTTCTTGTTGAATTGCTCTATTTACCATTATATAATGACCATTTTGCCTTACTTTACCATTGCTTATTTAACATCAATTTCATCTGATATGAGAATGGCTACGTCTGCTCTCTTTTAGTTTCTATTTGCGTGGAATTTTTTTTTTATCCTTTCACTTTGTGTCTATGTGCATCCTTATGATTTAGATGTATTTCCTGGAGACAGATGATATTTGGGTTGTGTTTTTTCATTTATTCAGACAGCCTATATCTTTTGAGTGGTACAATTAAACCATTAACTTTAAATGCTAGAATTGATATGTGGGATGCTGTTCTGTTCATCATGTTGGGTAGTACCTTGTTGTTTTGTTTCTCATCTTTTGCTGTTGTTTTATAAGAGTTGTGAGCTTTTGCTTTTGTGGGTGCTTTTACACGGGTAGGTATATATTGTGCTGATTCATGTATAATGTAGTTCTGAATATTTCCTATAGGTCAGGTCTGTCATGACAAATTCCTTCATTGTTTGTTTGTCAGGAAAAGACTGAATTTCTTCATAATATGTAAAACTTAGTTTTGCAGGATACAATATTCTAGGCTTGAAGTTGTTCTGTTTAAGAAGTTTGAAGATGGAACTCCACTCTCTTCTGGCTTGTAATGTTTCTGCTGAGAAGTCTGATGTTAGCCTGATGGGTTTTCCTTTTTAGGTCAGTTATTGCTGTCTAAAATTTTCTCCTTCATTTTGACTTTGGCCAGGTTGATTACTATGGATCTTGGAAATGTCTTATTTGCTATGAATCTTCTCAGTGCTCAATGTCCATTTTGTATCTAAATTTCTGAATCTCTAGTGATAAGAGGGAAATTTCTGTCAATAATTCCCTCAAATAGGTTTTCTACGTTTTTAGCTCTTTTTTTCTTCTCCCTCAGGGATACCTATAATTCAAATGTTTGTTCACATGGTACCATACCTCTCTCAGTGATTGCTCAGACTTTTTTATACTCTGCTCCACCTCTTTAAATTACTGGGTTAGCTTGAAAACCTAAACCTTCAAGCTCTGAGATCTTTTCATCTCTTTGGCTTAGTCTATTGGTGATGTTTTCTGTGTTTTGAAGTTTCCTAAATGATTCATTTCTTTAAGTTTTATTATATTCTTTCTTATTTTTTCTGACACTTTAGTGACTTTTTCATTGATTTCCTAAAATTTATTTTGGCTTCTTTCTGTTGGCTTTCAACTTTCTCTTGGAACTGCCTCTTCAATTACATTCATCTTATTTGTCATCCATATTCTGAATTCCATTTCTGTCATTTTGGCAATTTCCTTGTTGATGGAGTCTGACAATGTAGCTGCATTGTGACCCCCTGGGGGTATCAAGCTATTTTTTTCATGTCACCTGGGTTCTTTTGCTGGTTTCTTCTCATCTGGTTCCTCTTCTCTCAGCTTCGGTTAATAGGATTGGAGGGCACTTGTTCTCCTTTGTTGGGAACTCTCCTGTTTAGTTAGGGGAAGGAGAGGACCTTAGATACAGCTTTTGTGATATTCTCTTAAATATTGACCTCTCAGGGGAGGTACAGGGACAGTGAGAACCTGAAGAACAGCTACTCTGTTTTAACCCATTCCCCAGTGATTGCTCAAGTTTGAACCAGGCTGGATGGCTAGATGACTGGGTGATCTTTGTGTGGGGTGCAATGTTCTTCACTAGCTCATTGATGGAAGTTTGAACTGGGGGCTTGATGTGACTCTTTCCACCATCACTATTATTGTGGGAGATTGCTTTGGCTGGGGTGGCCTAGTGGGTGTGATAGTGGCAGCCATGTGGGTCTATTTAGGCAGTGGTCATGGATAACTAGGCTTTGGGCATTTGCACAACCCAGGTGCAGTAGTAATGTCTGCACAGGGCTAGGGCTTCCTGTGGGAAGCATTGGACCTCAGAGAGATTCCACTGGCCTTAGTGGCAGTGGTAGAGACTCAGGGATAGTGTATTGGACTCGAGGATCAACTATGCAATCTCAGAGGTGTTATTGCAGGCCCAGTAGGGGCCCTAGGGTTATAGGGGTAGAGCCTTGGGTGCATCAAGAGCTTCAGATCTGGCTCTGAGGCTGATGGGAGCAGAGCTGCACATATGGAGGGATTTTCTGCCAGTGTGGAGATTGCTAATGCCCAGTCACACAAGGTGGTTTTTTTCATAGGCCCAGGGACCACATAGGTGGGCCACAGCTGCTGATCAGCCAAAGTTCTCCACCTATACCTAGGACCCACTGAGGCTATCACCCATGGCTTCCCAGATAGTGCCTGTGGCATCTGTGGCTCCTCCTCCAGTCAGGAGCCATGCAGGGAAGCAGGAATGCTCAGCCCCCATTCACAGGGAACAACACCAGGGTGTTTCTGTTCTGTCTACTCCCTCCTTAGCCCTGTAGGGGTGATGTAAAGACTACTTATGGAAGTCTGGGTCCTGAGCAGACCTGGCTCCATGCAGCAGAGCTATCAGGATGGTGTCTGCTGCAGAGACCCAGGATTGGCAGTTATCAGATCTCTTCTGTATCTCCTTACTGGGGCAATGTCTCTGTATAGATTCTGACCAGCTTTCTAATCAGTCCAGAGATCTACAGTGGATGAGGGAGAACCCTTGCAGCTCAAGCTGCCTGCAACTTGTATTCCTCTCCTAAAAAGCAACGCTCCCTTGGGTTGCTTCTATTCTGCTGTCTTCCCCCCTTTCCAGCAGTGTGAATTGTATTGGTACCCCCATATTAATCTCTGAGATGGTGGGTGGTGCTTGTGAATAAAAATCAGCCAGTCCCTGTTTGAGTCAGTAGTTGCTGTAATGAGCAATACAGTCATTCTCCCTATCAGTGGTTGATGCTTCCAGGAATGAGCCAACTGCAGAGATGTTCTTTGGTGCCTGTAATAGGCTTTATCCCCTTATGAGAAGCACTTGAATGCCCCAGGCAGTGGAAGGGGCCCTGTAGTTTCCAAGGGGTTGCTGTTCTCCACTGCAACAGAGGGGTATAGGGGAGCAAGGCTGGGTGGGCTTAGGTTGTGCAAGCCTGGAAGGCTCAAAGGTTGTATCCCAGGCCCTTGGGAAAAGCCACTGGGAGAGGAGCCAAAGTGTCTTTTGAAACTGGAAATACTATTTCTGGGGGAGGGGCCATCTGTAATTCACTGACTGGTTGTCAGAGTGAGTTCCACCCCTCTGTCACTGCATTTGCCCAAAGAGGCTCCCTCCAGTGGCTGTTTGCAAAGGTGTGCCATAACATGTCATGCTCCACAGCAGTGGCATAGCGTGACTTTCCTGTGAGGGAACGAGTGTTCCACCAGATGGCTAGGGCTCAGACTCCCACTGTACTCTCCTATCAGTGTTGCCCAAATGGGCTCCCTCGCCTCCCAAGTCAAGCTCTCAAATCTCTCCCTTGTTCCTCCTAGCAATCGCTTGAGTCCTGGGGTGACACAAGATCCAGCCTGCATGATTGATCAGCTCATGTGTGCCAGCAGGCAGGGAACTTCCTGACTGTGCACTCCTGAGTTCATTATAGGTCCCCCAAGGGGAAGATGTGGGCCCCACTCCCATGGAAACCCCATGGAGATCACTGCAGCTGATGAAAGATGGCTGCTCCAGAAAGTCTAAATCTGCCCTCTTGGCTGCAGTGGTTGGGGGAGGGGAAAGGAAGGAAAAGAGTATAGATGGAAGAGAGCCAGAGCCAGGACCCCAGCTCCTCCAGTCCTCCTCCCTGGAAGAAAGCCTGCATGGAATGTCCAAACTCTGGGATCATGCCATTTCTCCACACAATTCAGTGGTTGCAGCAGTGCCAAGGCTCACAAGGGCAGAAAAGCTTCCAAACCACCCAGTACTGTCTGCTGATTACTAAAGGTGTGTGGGAAGGGGAAGTGGGGACCCCCCCCCTTACCCTTTCTCTGGGTTCTGAGTCTCTCTGGATTTCATCCTCGCTGATCTCTTCTCCTCTTTTTCTATTTCCCTTTCCCTGTTGTGCTTCACAATTTACCTCTGTGAAGTCCCTGGCAGGCTTGGGCAGGTCCTCTTCTGAACTACACCTGAGCTGTGCCTGTTTTCCCCTTTCCATTATCTGAAACCTTTCCTATCCTCCAGGATGATCCAGCAAGCAATGTCTCTAGTTGGCCATTTTGCCCCTCTCCTCTGTTTTCTGTTTTTGATTATAGACTTTATGGATTTTGCCACTGTTTCTTTTGGGTAATTTGTGCTTTATATTCAAGAACTCTTTATGTAATAATGCAATTACACCTTTTAAACTAATGTTGTAAATATTTCCCAATTTGTGTTTTGCCTTTTAATGCTTTATATGTATTTTATATATTTAATAATACTTATCTAGTAGCATACTTGTGAAATTATGCTTACAAACATGGGCTTACATCACTTATTTTAAATACTATTTGTGAATATTCCTTCAACCCATGAACTTTTTCAAACATGCTTTACAATGATTTATATTCCTCTCTTGGAATGCACCTAGATGGGGTATTAAGTACACTACTTTCTTTTTTAAGTTGTAATATTACTGTATTTTTAACCAGGGTCTAGGATTATAGATAATAAATTTCTTAAATGTGATTGGATTATAGATAATAAATTTCTTAAATGTGATTGGTATACACTGATATTTTGTTTGATCTCAGGAGAACTGTCATCAAATCCAACTGCCACACAAATTCTAAATCTTTATAAAAAGAGATATAGATTGCCTTCAGAAGTATATTTGCACCATTCAAGGCAAAGACAAGCATAGTTTCTCTATTCTCTATTTCTTTATTGTCTATTATTCTCAATAATATTTTGGGGCCATATAAACACAGAAGATATGAGTTTAAGAGTAATACTCTCAACTAATGAGGAAATCATGAAGTCAAACACTTCTCTAGCCGTGATCTAGTGTTTTCCAAAGTATAGTCCATAGACCGCCTCCATCAGAATTTCTTAATATCTCCATATTTTTGGAACCATCCAAAGCTTCAGAGATTATGAAGCTAGAGACTGGAATTCTTCATTTGTAACAAAATCTTCAAATAATTCTCATGCAAACTAAAGTCTGAGAAGCATTGTCATAAGTCAATATTGCTAAATGGCAGTCTATCTGCTAAGTATGACTTTGTTCTTTATCTGACTATGAGTTTCATTCCTGACTCAGTCATAATTAATTTATTCTTTTGTCCTCATTTTCATCTGGAGATTAAAAGATGGAAATTAAAAGTAGTCATTTTTTTCATAATGACTCTCTCTCCCAGTCAATATTATGGCCATTAAGAACCTCAGACTGTCATGATGAAGTCAAGGACTCAAAAAGATTGAGATGGGATGAGGTCTTATGGGTGCTTAGGAAAGATTGCACATCCAGTTATGTGCTCTTGACTTCGCTAAAGGTTTAGAGTAGCCAACACTAGGAGGAAGCTAGCAGACCTAGGGCTGGAGGTGCTAGTGGGAAGAGGGAGGTAGTGAGCAATGAGTGTACAGTGCTTAACTAAGGGAAGTAGTTAATAATTATAAACCATGATCAAGTAGGAACTGTGAAAATTCAGACTATTTCTCAGTAGATTTTTGAAACATGAACGAAGTCTTGTTTGCAAAACAGATGAGTGTGTGTGTGTATCTGTGTGCATGATAATATCTAAATATTTCCACCTTGGCTCCACCTGCCTTCTCCACCTGAGATGGACAGTCACCCAAACCAGCTGTGATGGCTGAGTAGCTGGGCCTGTTACTAATAACACTCTGCTTGAAGACCACCCTGCCTTACATAGAAAGCTCCAAAGCAATCTGAATTGTCTCAATTTTAAAGTCTAGTTACCATTTTAGAAGAAATGATCACCAGTCCTCTCCTTTGTAGGAGTGTGAGGGTGAGGGTAAGGTGACAAAAGGTGGATAGGCAATAATAGTAGCAAATTCTAAAAGGAAACTCGAAATCCCATCCTTTCCAGCATTTGTTCTCAAGAAGAGAGGTTCTGACATATCTCGGGAACAAAATGGAGTTCCTGAGACCACAGAGGAGCATTGGCAGAAGACAACTGGGGTAACTAGACAGGAGGGACTCCACTGCTGTTCTTTTAATATTTGCATCTGCTCCTTTAGCACATGTTTCTCTACCCTTTGTCAGGGATGCTCTTCTTGGTCTAAGGTGTGGGCCTCTGGATGCCTCCTACTCAAGACAAACCTACAACTTAAAGTCAAGAAGTAACCAGAGTGGGGTTGAGGGAAAGCAAGCACTGGGTAAGCCACTCGGTCAACTTCTTGGTCATGCCATGAACTAGAAGAGCCCTGAAGGTCATGTGGTCCCGGAATCATGGTGGGAGAACAGACAAACACTTGGAACCTGAGACTTAGACAATGTCTAGAGAGCATTGTCCGGTGTACATTCTAAGTGAAAGGGGTAGATTATCTTATGAATTTAGTATGGTGGCTACTTAAGGATTAGGGGATTAGGGTTCTAAGAATTCCATTTTCACCTCGAGACAAAACTAATGTGATCTAAAAGAAGATGTGGGGCAATGTGTATGATGTATACCATGGTCCTGTGTTTATTTTACCTGATGTTCCAGACTTGGTTCCTGTACCTTCATGCAAACTGAGTCAGATATTTCAAAATAGCTGTGATAATAGTTTGGAGGTTGCTACAGAGGGAGGAAGGAACTTCAACAATAGCAATAGTGTAGGAGTAGGAGAAGGAGTGTCCTTGTGAATATGTTTAATTTTTCATAGAGAATATAAATCGAGATAAAACAGTGGGATGGTCCCAGACACTTCTGTTGGTTGATTGTGCCTTCTGGAATCTATGCTTCAGGCATGTTCCTAATATCTCAGTATCAATTGAACATGATGCTGAAGATCATGCCCTTCAGAATTGAATGCTCCAAGTGTCCAGTTAACCTGTGTGTTTGATTCATGGGTTGGTGATAATATCAAAATGGTATGTACTTTTTAGCTGGATGCTGTGAGGACCTGCCTTTCTGACTGTCTGCCGCAGTGAATAGATGAACATTTATGTAGGAAAATGTCCTTCTCAAGAGCTCCTTCACTCTCTCTCTCTCCCTCTCTCTATTTATGTGTGTTATATAAATATAACATAAATATATATCAACCATATACATAAGCTCATATTAATATATATAAGTGCTTTTCTTTTTTCTCAATGCTTAAAATTACAATGAAATGCTCCATAAATTTCAATAAATTGAGAAATTGATGATTATTATGTAGATTATATTATATAGTTATCTATTATCTATATTATTATATAGATCTATTATATAAAAGATACCTATTATATAGATCAGAAGCTGGGACCTTCACAAAGTTAAGCAGCTTTTATTAGGTTGCACAGCTCAATAAAGTGGAAGCATGGAACAGATCCCAAGCCTTCTGTATCCAAGGGATTGTGTCCAACTATCATGGCAATTCAATTTGCACAGTGTCTGGCACATTGTGGGTGCTCAAATATATTTTTGAGTATATAAATAAATTTATGAAAGTCTTTTTGTTATGGCCTGATTGCCTCATTCTCTCTTCCTTGTTTTGATCTGCTGTGTCAGCCTAACAGGTACACAATTTTTCCCATGATACAGTCCTTCCATCACCTTTTGCCCCCTCAGGGACTTTTTATAGTTTCTTCATCAAGCTCTTTACTAGCTCTGCCAAGGAGTAAATGTTTTTATTGGAACAGCATGAAATGTGACATTACTCATAGGTTCTGGCAGAAAATTAGTGGTAGTGATGACTAGCTCAGCACAGCTGGGCAAGATTGCACCTCCTCACTGGAAGCAGTAAGCTGAGGGACTGCAGGGAAGCGTATTAGTCTAATGACAGCTAATGGTGAGGAAACAATGGACTCAAGGCTCATAAATCAATCTGAACACAGGGATGGCCAGGGAAATGCTCAGGAGATGTTTGTTCATGGATGTGTGTCTCTTATTGAGCCCTCATTTTTGTTACATTAGAGAAAAGTATAATAATTTTTATAAAGAAACTCTCAACAGATTAAGACATTTGTAGTTAGGTAGGCAAACAGGTGAGGGGATATGAGGCCCACCTTTAGGTTCCAGAGCTCCAAGACCATAATTCTTTCATGATCTCGTCTATTTTATATATCTGCCCAAATCAGGGATGGCTCCAATTTTTATCCTTGGTCTAATTTTTACTTAACTACAGTGAACATTGAGGCATAAGACTTCAGATAATAAGAGACTTTGCATTCTACAGTCCAACCAAGATTATTGATGGTTCTGATAACACAATTTTGGTGTCAGTCCTTCCTCTGCTTATGAGATTATTGTGTTTCAAATATTCACCTTTTAGGAAGAATCAACATACAAAGTTTAACTATAACTATGAACTTCCTACAAAGGTGGGATGTTTTCCAATTCTCTAAATACTTTCCTCTGGAGCAGAAATCATTGGCGACAACAACATGCCATCAAAACTCCATTACTCATTTGAGGTAGATTCTTTCATAGAAATATTAAACAAGGAGCTTGCAAAACTTGTAAACAGATATTTCTTACATGAATTTTGCAAATATAACATGTTATGTTTCTAGAAATAATGTAAACATCTTTTGAAAAAAGAAGCACATATATCTTGATGGGATTTTAAATTTTTTTTATTTCAGCATATTATGGGGATAGAAATGTTCAGGTTATATATATTGGCCTTACCCCACTCAAGCCAGAGCTTCAAGTGTGTCCATCCCCCAGATAGTGTGCACTGCACCCATTATGTGTGTATGTACCCATCCCCTCCGCCCCTTCCCATCTGCCTGGCACTCGATGAATTAACTTACTACTATATATGCACTTAAGTGTTGATAAGTTCATACCAACTTAATGATGAATACACGTGGTACTTGTTTTTACATTCTTGGGATACTTCACTTAGTAGAATGTGCTCCAGCTCTACCCAGGATAATACAAGAGGTGCTAGATCACCATTGTTTTGTGGCTCAGTAGAATTGTTTTCAGACAGGCATATTTGACACCACTGGTCTGTACTTAACACACCACGGCACCAATTTAGTGAATTGCAACCATGGAAATTAAGTCTAGAGGAAGAACAGGGCCATGATCTAGAGAAAAGGGCCATGGCTTACTATAGAAACAAAGCAGAGAAGGAAAGAAAAACTATACCACAAAGAAAAATAAGGCACCAATTTCTGTAAAATCCCAGCTACTGACCCTGATGTTTCTGGCAAAGGTTCCTACAGAGATGGCATTTTTGTTTTTATTAGCCCTGAATTCTGCATGTTAACTCAGAATCATTCCATTTGTCAACTGGTTTCAGCTTGATCCTTATAATGCTCAACTATTTAGCCTAAACTCTACCAAGAATATCATACTAGGTCTGAATAACCATACATCTTCTTTTAAACTAGATAAACGAATAGCTCGCTGTGATTCCAGGCCTTTCTCTGTCCTATTATCTAGAAATCTACCCCATTATTGCTAAGGATAAAATTGGGAGAAAATTCAAAGGAAATGTAGCTGATTTTTTTCATTTCCAGGGCTCTGACTTTTAGTTCTATGTAGCCTCAGGAAGAAAGCCTCTGATCATACTATTCTAGAAACACAGTGCAAATCTGGGCAGAGGATTTCCAGGGGCAAATGGCTTCCAGGGTGTTAAAGGATGAAACAAGTGTTTTGTGTCTGTTAATTTAATCAGTGCCCACTTGGAAAGTTCAACAGATATTTGGCCTCCTTGCTTGTCTTTCACTCAAATGGGGGTCAGAATTAGGAAAAATACTGCAATCTATGCCATGGCACAGAGAAGGCTGCTGTTAATTCAGATACTTGGGTGTAACTTATATGTTGAATGATATTATAACTATGTCACAATTATATGCATGTAAGTTATATACATATAAGTTGTATGTAGACTTATTATATGCAGAATAGCCTACTATTCTTGAGACTGAAAATGAAGTGTAAATTTCAGATGTGCTTACTGAATCTAATAATGTGTGCATCCTCCCTCAAAAGGGGCAAAATTTTATTATGAGGGAATATTACCTGAGGCCTACTCTGAAACTTGGAAGAAAACAAAGAATGAGAGCTCACTAAGCAAATTTTCAAATGAAAAAGGCTTACCTCAGGTCAGCAAGGGTTGCTGGTTACTTATCCATGATTCAAATTTCCAGATAGAAAGTATCAAGAATAATAAACTTGTCCTCTTCCTCTGGCAGATAAACAAATGCCTCCTTTGGGTTATTTGCTTAGAAAGAAATAAGCAGCTAATTTTTTTTTTATCACAGTGAGTTGTCATGTTCTCACAGATGCCCAAATCATAGGCAAATAGTTGGATCTCTTATCCTGCCAGAAAGTCCCACTCTTGAGTGACCTGGGCCCTGCTCTAAGAAATCTCTGGAAAAGCTGAGTAATCACTGGAGGTCATAAATAAAGACATTGCCACTTGCTAGGACACGTGGCTCCCTCCTGGAGTAGCTGGGCATTGCTGATAACAAACCACAATAACCCGAGCTCAGAAATGGATTTGAATTTTGTTATTATACATTTTGCAATTTTGGCAGTTTTGAAGGTAAAAATGTGTCAAAGGGTAATATGTCTCAAGGACAGTCAGTGTTAAATCAATATTAATTAAATAGGCTTATTCTTATTTAACAAAGCACCGAAGTATGGAGGAGGGATCCACTGTGGCCATTTTCTTTAATTTTCTTTTGCCATCTGTCAAGTAAGGCAAGACCTCCAAATCCCATACATCAGCATTTTTAAAAAATAGCTAATTTTCAGCTCAGGTTGCTTACCTAATGATGTATTTACTATGTCTCAGTCATGATTTACCCAGTGATAAAACAATATTATTAAGCAGAAAAGAACTAGAAAGAGCACCTACAGAGATAATAGAAGATTTGCAGCCAGAAATAATGTTGGGTTTAGTTCTTTTAATCAACTCAGAAACCTCAAAGAATATGAAAGCACATAGGCTTGAGATAACAAGCATTGTCCTGGCCATGAAACATAGAGGAAGAATTCATGCATGGACCAGATGAATTATGGAAATATAGTCTAAGTAGTCTTTGTCTATTCATTTCACATTTATTAAAGACCAGGGTCCCTACTCCTCATGTAGTAACATATAAAGCACATAAAGGGAAAAAAGTGTTTCATGACAGGTAAAAGATCATACTGTGAATTAGTTATATATTTCAAGGTAGAAGTATCTTAATGGAGTAATATCCAGTAATATCCGAACTTTACTTCTGATGAAGATGTTACTAAAAGCTTGTATTGGGGGTGGGAGAAGTGTGGTGAGGACGAACCCCCTAAAAGCCACAAGAACAAAGCTCATTATAACATATGAAGTCTTTTTACCAATCATAGAACTTCAGAAGTTATGGGCTTTTTGCACTTAAAAGTTTACCTCAAATATTAGAGTTATTTTTTCACAACCTCCATGGTGCTATCCAAGGTGCTGATTTAGCTAATGTTAAAGACTTGTCTCAAATGAGAGGTCGGAGTTTCTTAATTCAGGGCCTAATTCTCCACCCTAATTCTGTTTCCCTTGACCTTGTGCTCCTGGCATCAAATGCATGCCAATTTTGAACTTCACTATATAACTTCAGAGAACTACATATGTTGGAGTAATCCAGGAACTATTTTTCTATCATTACTCCTCTTACCATATCAAAGTGAAATAATATGTAGTCCTTGTCATCAAAGGCATTATTATCTGACATGAGGTATCATACAGTTAAACAAATAAATATAAACACTTTGGTAAGGGCATGCATAGAATGTTTTGTGACTCCACAGGAAATATTTTTCTGCCAAGATACAGAAGAAGGACACACAGTCTTAAACATTCTTTACAAATATAGGGTTTAAATCACTTCTGAGTTAGACTTGAAATGGAATTAGGATAGGGATGAATTTGTCCTTGTCAAGGCATTAGTTTTCTCACCAGAAAAAAAGCTTTTCCATAGAGATATCAATTTTTGACAGGAACTCTATCTATAACTTTCTCAGAGCATATTATTCAGTAACAATGCTCTATAGTATGTTTCTTTGGGAGAAACTCAAAATGAACCTTAATATCTCTACCACACCATCTACACCCTATACTACAGAGAGATTATAGAACACAGTTCAAACTGTTTAGATTCTAATGAATAAATTCTTTCAATTATAGTGGTTATTTTAACTTCTTTCTACCTGAATAACCTATTTCAATAATCAAGGGTAGTTGCCTATTTTGAACTCCATGAATTTTTAAGTTCTTAATTTAGTCCTAAAATTTACAACTTTATTAATTAAATATAATGTAAGTTGTAAGAAAACATGATAATTTCTACAGTATGAAGGTACAACTATTATACTGCTTTTGAAGGAGCTGTAGTTGCCATAAAAGTTTTGCTTTAGTATAGGTGAATAAACCACAAAAATGAAATTATGTAAGATTTCTCATCCAAAATGTCTGAACAATTTAAACCTTCCTCTTCTCATTTTTGAAGATAAACAAGGAAAAATAGTTTAAAATTGTTGATGGAAAGTAACCTTGTTTTTATGTCACTTCAACATTAAACACTTTACAGATAGAACCAAATAAGAGAGCCATGAGACTGATGATTTTTTGAGTATTTGAATATCTCATTTATATTTTTATTGCTGTGAAGAAACAATTTCATATTATTAAGAATCCAGAGGGGGTGTATTTATTTGTATTAAATGAGGTCATAAAAGTGGAGTCCTAATCTGATAGGATTGGTGGCCGTACAAGAAGAGGAAGCTCTCTCCCCACGTGCACAAACTGAGGAAAAGCCACATGAAGACTCAGCAGGAATATGGGCATCTGCAAGCCAGGAGGAGATTCCTCACCAGAACCCACCCACGCTGGCACGCTGATTCAGACTTACAGCCCCCCAACATGTGGGAAAATAAATTTCTGTTGAAGTTATTGTATTTTCATACGGCAGCCCATGCTGACTAATATACCTTATCTGAAGACACACAAACTCCTTCTGAGGAAACATGCTCATACCTGCATTTTGATTATTTGGGCAATTGCTAATTCAACTTCAGGGTGCAAATTTACCCTCTTCAAGCAGCACTACCTGTAACCCTGAAGTAGTCCTGGCCAACTTTTATTCGTCCCTCATTGATTTGACAACTCAGGTATCTTAAATTTATGGCTTTTTTTTTTTTTTTTAATCCCTGACTACTACCTCTCCATGAGTAACCACTGATAGGCTAATAAAAGGTTCTGTTTTACATACTGTTTACAAATTTCAGGTAATTGATAAATGGTAAACATAAGAGTAAGCAATGGAATAGTTTTAATTGATAACTGACAGATTTCCATTGGATGGAGACATTGGATTGAGAAACTTCATTTTCTAAAAATGATAGCTGAAATTAGGTTGTGAGAATATATTTTACAACCTGACCAATACATGGTTTGAGGGAAGAAAAGGCTCTATTTAGGGAAATATTTTATCATTTTGGATCTTTTTAGGATATAGCATATGTTAAAAGTATTTTAAAGTAAATATTTTTGCAACCTGGATCATAAAATGCTTTAAAACAGTAGTGGAGGATGCATCTAATCCAAAATGTAATTTACTTAGGGTGTTTGGTCTGATGACCTGTGATTGAAGTGACTATTGATTTATAAGCTGAGGTTACAATTCATTCTGCCACTGTAACCCTGGGGAAAATATACTTCTTTAGTACTAAGAATCTTCAACTTAAGCCATGCCATGAGCCATCTATGAGTTTACTTTCAGTTCCAGTTTTAATTATACCCAGAAGAACGCCTGTAGTATGAAAAGAGGTAAATTAAGGAGGATGTCAACTGGGTGGACACAGATGATGGTGAATAATTCCAAGGGTCTACTCAATGAGTGGGAAATTCAGCTAATGAGATCAACACTAATCTCAGGATAACTAGCATGAAGGTCCAAACTGAACAGATGAGCTTCTCCTTAGCATTGATTTTACTTCTTCTCAGTTTCTATTCTCAATGAATTATCTACTTAATTGTTCATCTGGTCGATCTTTTTATTCAAATAAAAAATTTATTCTTAAAATCTCAATCCCCACATAAATAAGTCCCCAAGTCCTTTAGAGACCGTACCTCAAATATTGCTCAAATCCCTCTACTGTTCAAATGGCCCTTTACAACTTAACTCCTTGCTAGCTTGCTACCATTGTCTCTCATCCTACCTGTCTTTCCTTACTACACTATTGATACCTGCTCTTGTGCCTCCATTCCAACCTAAATCTGAGCTGGAAAGGTTCAGTTTTACTGAGCAGATCACACCCATGCTCAAGGCCTTTTAATGCCTTTATGGCACTCTTGTGTTAAAACACAAAATTCTTTCAATTTTCTTTTTCTTTCTTTGTTGTTTTTTTTTTTTCTTCTTCTTTTTTTTTTAGACAGTTTTGTTCTGTCACTCTGGGTAGAGTGCCGTGGTGTCATTGTGGCTCACTGCAATCTCAAACTCTTGGGCTCAACAATCCTCTTGCCTCACTCTCCTGAGTAGCTGAGACTGCAGGTGTGTGCCATGATGCCCGGCTAATTTTTCTATTTTTAGTGGAGATGGGGTCTTGCTCTTGCTCAGGCTGCTCTCGAATCCTGAGCTCAAGCAATCCTTCCTCCTCAGCCTCCCAGAGTGCTAGGATTACAGGCATGAGCCATCACACTTGCCCAAAATTTTTTATTTTAGTCACCCTTTTCATTATTTTCATTACATATTGACAAATTATAGTTGTATATATTTATGCAGTACAAAGTGATGTTATGATTTCTGACTATAATGTGGAATGAACAAATCAAACTAATTACCATATCCATCATCTTGAATATTTAACATTTTTTGTGATGAGAACATTTGAAATTTGCTCTCATAGCAATATTGAAGTGTAGAGTACTCAATTATTAGCTATATTCACCACACTGTGCAATTGAGCTAATAAAAATTAAACATACCCACCTATGTAATTGAGGCTTTGTGCCTTTGAACCATCATTTCCCCATTCCCCACCACTTAGCTTCCGGTAGCCACCATTCTGCTCTTTGCTTCTATAGTCTAATTATTCTACATTCCATGTAGGTGAGAACATATATTTGTCTTTCTATTTGGTTTATTTCATGTAACATAGCATCCTCTAATCTCATTCATGTTGTCATAGATGACAGAATTTCCTCCTTTTTACAAGGCTGAATAGGATTCCATTTTGTATATATACAACATTTTCTTTAACCATTCATCTCTTAATGGACACTTAGGTTGATTCAACATCTTGGTAAATTTTGGTAAATAGGGCTGCAATGAACATGGAAGTATAGATATCTCTTTGACATACTGATTTCAAAATTTTCAGGTAAATACCCAAAAGTAGGATTGCTGGATCACATCATAATTCTATTTTTGATTTTTGGGTTTTTTTTTGAGGAATCCTCATACTCTTTTCTATAATGACTGTAATATTTTACATTCCCACCAACAGTGTACAAAGTTTCCATTTTCTCCACTACCTTTTATCTTTTTGATAATAGTCATCCTAACAGTTATAAGGTGGTACTTCATTGCATCTCCCTAATGATTACTGATGTTGAGCATTTTTCATGTATCTGTTAGCTGTTTGTTTGTCTTTAGAGAAATGTCTATTTAAGTCCCTTGCCTATTTCTTAATTGAATTCTTTGTTTTATTTCTATAGTTGTTTGACTTCCTTATATATTTTTATATTAATTCCTTATCAGATATTTTCTCCCAATCCATAAGGGTTTGTCTCTCTGCCCTGATAATTGTTTCCTTTTTTGTATAGAAACTTTTTATTTTGATGTAATCTTGTTTGTTCATTTTTGCTTTTGTTACCTGTGTTTTGGGGATCAAATCTAAAAAAATATTGCCCAGACAAATGTTGTATAGTTTTCCCCCTATGTTTGCTTCCAGTAGTTTTACAGTTTCAAATCTTTAATCTTTTTTGAGTTGATTTTTGAAAATACAAAATTCTTAGCATAAGCTGCTAGGACCAGAATATTTGACTAATTCATCTCACTAGCATCATTGTAAGTTACTTTCTTTATTTTTTCACTGTAATCCAGCCAAACATGCCTTGACAATTAAATACTTGAAAGAACTATAATCCTTTGTGACTTGGACCCTATATATAAGTTTTTCCCTCTGTATATGTCTTATATATCAGATATCAGTAGAATCTAATTAAACAGATATTGATCAATTGGGGTTTTATTAGCTTGATTTATTATTGTTGTTTTTTCTATTGAACTTATTTTAAATGGACTCTATTGTAACCCAAAATAAAATAAAATTCTTTCTTTGAAATATGTGTTAAGGCGGACCCAAGATTTCGTTATCAAAAATCTTTCATTCCTGTACGCAGATGATGTTTAGTGTGGCACTGAGACCCAGAGTCATGGAACAGGTTGGTGTCCAATTTGTAGGGCTATTATATTCTAAGCAGGCAGTTTTTACCTATGAAGAGTTCTACTTTTTCTATGAGGGCGATCCTCGCAAAGTGTAGCTATCTTCATTCTGCATGTCCTTTGCAGCATCATCTGAGGCCTGGGCAGTTCTCTATGGCTCTTACAACTATGGGGAAGAATAATTGAGAATTATACACACACACACACACACACACACACACACACACAGAGGAATCTTTTGGGATATTATGCTAATGCTTTTGTACCTAATTCAACCCGTAACATATGCTTTTCCGCTGAATAAGCTTTACTTTTGGAGTTATGTTTTGCCTCACAGCACGATCACATCATCTATTGTTAGAAATTGTGATAACATAGCAATGTTGTAACAGCCATCCCTGGAAGAAAACAGTTGTGCCCAGTTTTTTTAAGGACATGTTACATTCTTATTCCTATCTTCTATCAACTCTTTCAATGTGTTATTTAATCAGCCGAGAAATTAGAAAAAGTAAAAAAATAAAACTTTTAGTAACAAATAAAATGAAATAGAGATGATAATTTTTAAGAGAAGGAAATCAAGACAAAATTTGGACCCCAGTCAATTTATAGAAGCATAAAAATGAAGTAACTGGGGAATTTTGGCCAAAAAGACCATGAGGAACATTGGCTCGAAGATAGTAGGCATCCAGGGCTACCCATGAGAACAAAAACCACTACAGAGAGGTAATTGTGATAAGCCACCACAAAATAAGACTAAGGATACAATGCATGGGACATGGGAGGGGCTTTGGAAAAAGTGTATGGGGGCTAATTTGTCTTTGATAATAGGAAAACAAACACTACTGACCCAAATTTAAACATGATAGTAACAGATGAGTAATGACTCAAACTTCTTCATTTTTTTCCTATATTATTTCTTAAGTCAAAAAGGAAGTTTTTGTAAAATGATATCTTCTTAGTGAAGACATACTTATTTGAAGTTTGGCAAACCCTTTGGTTTTCCATTAGCATACTTTCTTTTCCATTAAATTCAAGTAAAAACAAAGTTTTCTCTTTGTCTTTATATCTGCATTTGTCCAAAAGGGCATCTGGAATGATATAAAACCCAATACTAATAATGGGTTTAAGGGATATCAGAGTGGTAAGCACTTGCAAGAGGTTGGAAATGGACAGAGGGATGCTTTCATTTTTAATTTTCTAATTTTCTGTATTGTTTGAATGTTCAATGTTATATGCACTGCATGAGCATGGGTCCACAGGGGTTATCTGAGCAAAGAGCTCATAGCCCATATATCATTTTCCTCATTGTATATCTTGTATTACATGTATGCCAATATATGTCATATTTGGATCTTTTAGAAAGAAATATATGCAAAAATAGAATATCATTAAAAATAAAATTGAGTAAAACTGAAATAATGCAATAAGTACTACAAGGTTTAAAATAAAAAGGAAACAGTAAAATAGATCTTATATGGTCAGAGGGAAGGAGTGAAAAATCCAACATATATTATTATATTATATTATATTTTATTCATCTATAAAATATATATTATAGTTTATACTATATTTATTTATATATAAATATATAGATATATAAAACACTTACAGTACATATAAATATGTCATGATATTTTAGGTATGTAGGAGTTTAAAATAACTTCTTTTAAGTTACTAATATACAAAGGAATAAAATGACCTAAATGCATAAATATATAATGTAAAAATAGCATGCAAAGGCAAATATATAATGAAAATATATTAAAATTAAAAATTGAATAAGAAAAAATAAGACAAAATAAGACTAAAACTCAAAGATTAGGAGATTTAAAAGAATAAAGAGTTAAGATGAACCAAAGCAGAAGTAAAAGGAGACGTATTTACACAAAGAGAACATTAAATATTTATACAGAAAGTAAATTAAGTTTGTTTAAATTAAATAGAAAAGTTTTTATAAATTACTAACAAATGTAAAGAAAAGGCTAGATCAAATAGAATATACTAATGAAAAACATGTTGACAAGTACTAAAATTATGAAATGGCATAAAGAAGCACTATTAATTAAAATTTAAAAAGAAAAATTAAAAAGATGTTCAGAATTTTATTTATGTTGATGTATAAAGTTAATTAAAAGGGAACAGCATTCCAAAATGCCCAGAGTGTTCAGGTTTGACTAATAAACATGCTAGCTGTTTGTTTTCTATTGTGATAGTGAATGAGGACAAATTCAATTTTGACACTTTCTTTCTGTGTCACGATTCTTAAAAAACCAACCAACCAACCAACCAACCAACCAACCAACCAACCAACCAACCAACTAACCAACCAACTAACCAACCAACCAACCAACCAACCAACCAACCAACCAACCAACCAACCAACCAACCAACCAACAGAAAATACATTTAAGAGAGAAAAATATTAAAAACAAAAACTGAAACAACAACAAAAATCACGGATTGCTTCTATGCTAATTCTGGAAGCCCTGATTCAAGTTATGATCAATACTCTCAGGAGAATAAAGCAAACATGCATAAGAGAAATAAAACAGTATCTTAAGAGTCAATGGTATGGTGAAGTATTGTAACATGTAGAAATATTAAATCACAAAGAAAATGAGGTAATGACAATAACATAAAAAATAAGCGAAATTACTAAAAAGCAAATAGTGGTAAACAATAAGTGCTTAAAAATAAGTAGGCGACAGGTGGTTGAAAGCAAAACATTTAATGAGGCAGCTGGGCAACGTCCAAATTCTACCAGCTTACTAGTATGAAAAAAACAAGGCAAAGAATGTGTTATTTTAATTTCCTCTTATTTCTATAGAGGTCAGTGGAAGCCATGGGTATGGGCTCCACAAACTGGGGGAGCTAGGACAGAGCTTGAAATAAGCCTCTTGCAAAAAGACAGGGGTGAGGAAGAACACAGTGAAGATCACAGCATGAAGGCTCAAAGCCCCACGAGAATTAGAGTTTGCTACGATTGGCGTTTCAATGGCTGGAGTCCCAAACACTAGCATCCAAAGAAACATTTGAGGGAGAACAGATATGTCTGTGGGCAGGTGCTAATGAATTGTTTGCTTTGTGGTGTGAAATGGAACCATTTGTCTTTCTTATTCTGAGCACAGACACACACACACACGTGCGTGCACTTTGATCACTAATGATTTAGATAATGGGTATGTTTGGAGATACTCATTGAATAGTGCTTTATATGTATTTTCTCATTTCATCCTCACATCAGTCCTAAGGGGGTAGACATTGTTACTTTCCCATTTCGCACATGAGGAAACTGAGTTGTAAGGGGAGAAAATGATTTGGATGATTACAATTAGAAGATGAAAGAACCACACTGCAAACTCCTGCAGTTTGTGCCAAAGTTTCTTACTTCTGTGTCAAAGTAGTCCATTTTTGCTAAGGTTCAAAACCAGAGACTTTCCATGGGAAATCAGTCACGTGAAGTTTATAGTTAAGAATTTGAAGGTGCCTCTACTCTTACCTTCCTTAAAACCACCCCAAACTAAGGGGAACCTTATTCCTGTTTGTAACCAAAGATGAGGCAAGAAGGCTTCGATGTTTTCTTAAGAATGTTTGTACTAAGATGTTGATCAAAATACTTAGAGGACTCATTTTTTGTGCTTTCTTTTCCTCCATCGCTGTGGGGTGGGAAACACGGTACCCCTCCAGGGCACCATGGCATGGCTTCGCATGGTGGAATCAACTCTCAACAGCTGCAATGCGCTTCCTTCTTTGAAAGCATAACACAACGGAAGGTCACTTTGCTCTTCAGTTGGCGTCTTTCTAAGCCTTTTGAGAGTTGATTAGCCAGGATTGGAAACCTCCAATGACATGACGACTCATTTCATTTCAGATCAACACGCTTTATAGTTGGAAGTCATTTACCCAAGCCTTATCCAACTCATCGACAGAGGAGATGGATGAGTTCGTCTGTAGGGAAGTGAGTTTGCTTTCTGTCTTCACAGCTGCTTCTGTGACCTTCTGGCTGAGTGTTGAGGAAGGGCTTGCTCTCTTTGCAGACTCCCAGCGCTTGCTCACTTGTTCTATGCTTATGTTTGATGAGATGTGTAAACACAAATTAAGATGAAATAAATTACATAGGAAAATACAGCGAAAGATGAAGCATAGGGAGATCTAAGTTCTGGCTCATTCTAGTGCCTCTTAGTTATAGCTTTCAGTTTTCCACACCCACCACTGCACATAAGACAAAGTTCAGACTCCTTGTCTTGGCCTTCCAGGGCCACGTGTGGGTTTCCATGATCTTCTGGCTTCCTTTCCATACGCACCTTTTGATGATCACACTTTTCTCTGCAATGTTTCACCAGGCAGACGGGTGCCCTTTACTCTGTAGATTCCCCCATCAAAGCCCACTTCTCCACCTTCATCCTCTTTCCTTGACTTGATCTCTTGTGCATTTCCTTCACCCATCTTTTGCTTATGTTGTTGTAGATGTACTAGCTCATTCCCAGGTGAGAACCTCAAAGCTGGCAGAAGAGCAGCTTGTCCAGAGAGAGAGTCCTGTCCTGGGCCTACGTATACCTGTGTTTCAGGACCAGTAATGCCCCAGAATGCAATCAGCAGTTCTCTTTACCAGGGACAGCAGTGGAGAAATGAGCATTCCCAATTGCTCATTTGGAGACTGGCATCCTGCCCTCCCACTCTCCATCCTCCTCCATGGAGAGCCGGGCCTGTTAGCCAGGAGCACACTGTGCTTTCTAGGGGTGGCCCCTGCCACTGGGGCCTACGTGGCAAATCACACCCTAACTCCCATACAGAAAACTTGTTTCTGTGTTAGAATGACCTCCCCTTTTATAGGAGAGTTTTGGAGCTTTCAGAAATGCCATTCAATCATCCTCCAAGTATCCTGTCTTCTTTTCCTTTTACAATCATGACTTTCTCATTCTGTCAATAGGAATTGTTGACTTGGCAGACCAATGTGGCACATCCCCTTAGCTATTAGAACTTCCCATATGCCTTCCACTGGCAGTGACATCTTCAATTCCCTCCCCACCAGTGTCAGGGATACCATTCCAAGTTCCAGAACCCAGCCAAGTCCCGTGAGTAAATCTGTGGCCAGTCAAGTGAGGTCCAATATATTATAGCCTCATACAGGAACTTTTAAAATAAAAAACAATAAAAGATTTTTGGCATATGAAACTATAAAGAAAAATATAATAAACACCCATATATAGCACACCCAGCATAAGAAATAGAAAAATAGTTGAGGCCCCTGTATTCTTTTTGCCAATTGTATTATTTGGAGGTCATCCCTCTAAAATGTGCCCAGCATATGGATTTACTGTTATAACTTCTGTACTTTTCTTTATGTTACTGCCCATGTAAGTATCCCAGAGAATATATGCTATTTATTTCCACGTTTTTCAGCTTCATGTAGATTGTATCATACTGCAAATAGTCTTCTGTAATTTGCTTTTTTCTTCAATACTAGATTTGTAAGATTTATTTATTCATGTTGATTTTTTTCAGCCATATGGTATTTCATTATGTAAATATATTACAATTTATTTATCTATTCTCCTGTTTGACATTTAGATAGTTTCAAAGGGTTTTTATTTATTTTTTTCTTCATATTACAATGAATTATACTATGAACATTTTTACATACAGTTCCTTAGAACATAATTTCAAGATAGTCTATAGAGTATATTAATATATGCTGGTATGGAGTTATTGGCTGGTAGAGCATCTAGATCTTCAATGTTACCAGATATTTCCACGTAGTTTCTAAGGTGGTTGTACCCAGTTCATATTCCTATGGACAGTGTATACGTGTCTCCATGTCTCCACACCTTCTTCGTTACCTAGAATCATTAAACTTTAAATTGTTTTTGTTAATTTGCTGGTGGGGAATGAGTTTATACATGCTTCTAATTTTAATTTCTCCATTTCTCTAATTACCAGTGAAATTTTGTGTGTCATTTGTATGTTTGTTGTTCATTTTGATTTTCTTTTTTTTTTTCTGTGAATTTTTAAGAGTAGTTCTTGGTTCCTCTCTGCCCTCAAGTCTCTCTCTCCACATGCGCATGAATCCAGCCACCAGCTCTTCCCCTCCGGCAAGGCTCAAAAGGCCCTTCCTGCTTTTTCTATTAACCCAGCACACGGACTTTCTCTGTGTGTCATTATATTGGTTTGTTTGCTCATTTCCTCTTCCTGTCCAAGGTCAAGAGCGAACCTATCAATTCCACTTATATGAGGTGCTTAGTCAAAATTACAGAGATAGAAAGTGGAATGGTGGTTTCCAGGGGCTGCAGGTAGAAGGGGAGGGGGAATTATTGTTTAATGGGTACAAAGTTTCAGTATGACAAGGTGAAAAGAGTTACAGAGAGGGATGGTGATGATGGCTGCACAACATTATGATTGCATTTAATACCACCGAACTGTACTCTTAAAATGGTTAGGGTGGTAAATTTTATGTTACGTGTATTTTACCACAATCAAAAAGATTGGGGGGAAAAGGTCTGAATGGAGGGACTGTCAAGGCCATCAGAAACAAAGACAGACTGAGAAACTGTCTGAGCCAAAAGGAACCCATGGAGGCACGACAACTGTGTGACAGGTATCCTGGATGGGACACCAGGGCACAAAAGGGACAGTAGGTGAAAACTGAGAAAATCTGAATAACATATGAACTTTGGTCAAAAAATAAAATAAAAAATAAGAGCAAACTTATTAATAGCCGGCAGTTTGCTGTGGCAGGCAGCAGGGCCCTGGCCCCAGGAGCTGACGTTTCTCATGCACTCATTAGCAGAGCAATTGGAGAAGTCAGAAGGGCGGGGGGACCGAGGTCCCAGATGTGCTGAGGACTGAGCAGCGCTGCGTTTTTATTAGCATAGAGAAGAGACAGGGATCCATAAAACATGAAATGATTAATCATGAAATACCCTTATATTGCAGTAAACGATTCTCTCTCACCACAATCTAAATAGAGTTGTCTGAATCCAGTGATTTAATAAGATATGTCACAGAAAACTGGGAAATATCTGAGACTGAGAAGAAGGAGAGTTGGGATATTTTAATGAGTGTGTAAAGATTTATTTTTCTTTGTTTCAGTGTGTCCTGTGTTGTCCCTGGGTCTGCAGGGTAAACACACAGGCCACCAGAAAGGGTGTACAATTCTCTTCTCCATTCTTTTCACTCCTTTCTACCTTGGTGTTAACCTTTGGGTGGGTATTTGGGAGAGAAGTGCCTGTACTTACAAGAAAATTTAAGTCCCTGAGCACGCGAAGAAGCAGGGAGGGAGTTAAGGAGGAAAGGAAAGAAGAGTAAACGGCCGGCTGGTAAGGGGTGTTGGGGGCATGACAGGGACTCTGCCCGAGGAGCTGTGGGCTGTGGGATTTGCAGGTGGAGGGCACAGGTTCGTCAGAGCACTGCTGTGAAGTCCCCCTTTGTGCTGTTTGAGAGACGCAGAGGAGAATACGGAACGACTTTGACCATTTGTGACTTCAGAAAAGGACAGATCTTACAGGAGGCTAATGTTCATGGTGGTTACATAACTACCCTAAAATTACATCACCCAGGACTCCTTGATGATTCTGCCTCCCTGTAATTACAATCAACAGACTAAATTAAGACTTCCGGTCAAGGGGTGACTGTAGGTTCATTAATGCCGAATTTGTGTACTCTCACATTTCAGACACTGTGTCATATCATGGAATAACCACTGAAATTTGATATAAAAAATCAAAGAAAAAACAACTCCAACTCCTCCAGGGCCTGGTCTTTCATAGCTATTTGCTTGCGGGCTGCCTGTACCTCTTTGAAGATGTCTGTCCCTGTGTAACATGACGCTAATCATTCCTTCGCTGCCAACTTGATGTGGTGCTGTGATGATCAAACGCCAGAGCTTCGTGTGTTAACCTGAAAACCACACGGCGGTATCTCGGTGTAGGGCTAATTGCTTCCTCCGTGGTCAACCATGGGGAAGGGGTGAATGTGCCTCGCCACCTGTGGGTGCTGCTGCACCAATGGGGACAGTTCTACACTACTCTGGTCTGCAACAGACACCGCACAAAACATTTGGACTGCAGCAAAAATAGAAAAGAGAAAACCAGCTATACACACCACTATTTTGTGCCCTGGATTCTGGCTTCATTGATCCCATTTAGACAAGGATTGCACTCAGAGACCTGCTGTAAGTTACCCAGGGCGACAAAAGCCCGGAGTGAAGCATGGACTCACGCAGCTGCCCCCTGCTGCAGGCGTCTTCTCCCTGGCCCTGACGGCACGCTCCTTCCAGAGGGTGAGTGACTCACAAGCTGGGGAGGACACGCCATTCTGTCGGGGAGGAATATGACAAGTGTGAGATTGCTTTGTTTAAAAAGAAAATCTGCCTTGTTGGAGGTGTCTCATGTTCTTGGGACACAGGCGAGATAAGCACACGGGCCCTGTTGCCATTAATACTTCTGGAATGAGAAATCCAACATTTCTGCTGAGTGATAATTTGGGCCAGCAGGTGTGTTTGCACACAGATAAATAGAAAGTCTAGAGAGGGGCACAGCAAGTAGGAAAGAGGAATTCAAGTGAAGCAAAAGAAGGACAAAACAAAGCAAAACAAAATGACCTGGGCCTCCTAACTCCTGAGGACAGGGACAATTGGAAAACCATGTAAATTACCAAACAATGTGGAGCTGACATGTTCAAATGTGCTTACGGGAGCTGAATTACCTTTAGACTCCTGGTTGCTACCCACTTGGTGTTTCAAAGCCCTTTGAGAAATTGATAAAAGCTATGGAAATTTTTCCTCATGAATAAAAATGAAGATATTCATATAGACAGAGCACTTTGCATAAAAATTCAGAGGTTTTGTGGATTTCTGAGATCCATTTGTATTTTTCTCCCAGGACTTCATCACTGACCTTCTTCCTCATCTGTATAGCATGACCCGGCATGTATGATACGCTCTGTGACGTAAGAGGGGCTTCTGGACATGCTGGGCTGGTTGAAGATCTAACTCTAAAGTGCATGGGTGCAGGGAGATAAGGCATTGCTGGGGACACCTCGTTCCAGGGCAGCTGTTTTTACCGTATCTTGGTTCCTGATTCTTGCTCCCGATTAAGGGAGTATATATTTTAGAGGGCACAGAAGCGTCTATTAATCTATGACATCCAAATATCAGGCACCTGTGCAGCATGGAATCTCTTGTTAATACTTCTTGTTTGGGTCTGTTCAGAATGCTCCAACAAAAATACCCTAGCCTGGGTGGTTTAAAAACAAACGTTAATTTCTCACAGTTCTGGAAGCTGGGAACTGAAATTTGGCGTGTGGTGAAGGCCAGGTTCCTGGTTCCCCGACAGCTCTCTTCTCGCTGTGTCCTCACGTGATGGGAAGGGAAGGGAGCTGTCTGCAGCCTCTTTCATAAAGGCGCTGATCCCAATCTGAGGGCTCCACTCCAACGGCCTAATCGCCTCCCCAAGGCGTCACCTGTTAATGCCATCATATTGATGGGGAGGATTTCAACATATGAATTTCGGTCAGCGGGACACACGTATTCGTTCTGTGACACCTATGTTAACAAAAGACAAGGCCGGTCCTGAACCCCAAATACGGGGCTGCCGTGGACAGCACAGACGGTTCCTCTAGGAGCCGCTTCTCACCATCATAGGCAGACAGCCGGGCTACAAAGAACTAGAAGTAGCCACAGAGATCTCTGTAGTGCTTGGCCCCAGACCTTGGCAGAGTGGGTCAGCATGTCACACAGAGATATTCAGACTAGAGGGCAGCTTCTCCTACAATGAGCTCAAACAAGAAGCACAGATGGATGTTTGGGGCCCATGAAGAAGGAAGATACCTTTGCACTGGAGCCAGAGCAATGGCCGCAGGGAAAGTGCATGTGGTGTTGGGGTTTTTATTTCCCCGGCTGTGGAGACGGGTATTGGATGAGGACAAGCATATGGAACACTTAGCACTAATGTAAGCTGTGAACGGTCAATGCCAGCTCCTCCTCGTAACATGCCTGTCACAGGTGGTCAGGACACACCTGGGCCCTGTGCCAAGGGCTACTGAGTTAAAGGCCTCAATTCCATCCTGCAGTACAATGCCAGTCAAAGCCTGTCAGCAGGTGTTTCTTTTAGGATTCTCGTCTTTCCTACAAGGTTTTGCTTCCATCTCATGGTGAAACCAGCCAGAAACCGTAAGGTGAGCAAGACTGACTTCTTGTTTCCTTTAGCAATTGGATCACCTGGGGCTAATTTCATGACTCTGGAGTCAAAACATTCCTCTTCAGAGAGTGCACTGCAGATTTCCAGAGCTACTAAGATTCCAGCAACTGTTTTCTGCTGCCACCAGAAGTAACCACATTGACACCTGCTGGAACAGCTAAGTTTGGGTTCTATTATCCAAGACCTCTTGCGGACAAGAGAATACAAATGAACACTTATTGACAGCCTGCTGTGTAAAGTTTGCTCTGCCTAACCTTGCCTTCCCACAGTTGTTAGAAGCTCATTTGTCTAAATGGTAATTCTCCATCATTTCTTCTTAAATTAAATGCTGAAAATCTTCCCATCCTCTCTCTGTTTAGGAACATTCATTGGAATTCAAAGCTACACATCAGCATAATTATGGAGAAAAATTTAGAATAGAAAATGAGTTTCAAAGATAAGTGGGGAGCTTGTGACAGTGACATGGTTGTGCAAAATGTCAGATGTATGTCAAGAGTCTGAGGTAGCAGAGCCTCAAGGTACCTATAGCTGTTTGCTGTTCCACAGAATGGATTTTATGTCCATTTTGCTGCTACCCAGAGAATGATAACCGACAGCTAAGAGTTACCCTAGCAACAGCCAGGTCACCACATGCAAGTCTTCCTCTGAGACAGTCCAGAGGCTGACTCTGGGCTGCTGTTTCACCTGCACTGTACTTTCTGCTCCGTTGCCAGTGGCCCCTTTCATTCATCCATTCACTTGGACATTGCGGCAATGTTAATGAGCACTCTAAGTCTAAGATTTGGAGATAACATGACGTGAACCTTACCCTCTAATAGCTCATAGTTTGCAGGCATGTGCACGAATAGCTATCATACAATACGACGGAAGTGGAGTTAGGGAATAAGATCTAAGTGCTAACATGACTAACAAGATGCAGTCATGCTAGCTCTGCTGGGAGATAAGGGGAGGCCTCCAAGGAGCCCACACCTGAGCCGTCATGATGGCAAGGGGATTTTCCTTGTGTAAAAAGTGGGGGGAAGGATCTCAGCAGGCAGGGGCATCACGAGAGGAGACTGGAGGCATAAGGACTTGCCGGGAGCTCGGTGCAGCTGGGGGATCAGGGCGTGTGGCCAGAGAGGGCTGGAGGCAACATGACAGAAAGCCTCTGGCGCTTCACTCTTCAGCTTTGGTCACTGTGCCCTTGTTGCTTGGGTTGAAACACACATCTGACCAGAAAGGAAAGGGAGAGAAAGGCAGGGGGAGGAGAAAGGCGGGCATTCCAGGGAGCCTGTGCTACTTGAAGAGGCTGCTCACGGGGGGAGCCTCGCTTTGTTTGAGAGAAGGTGGCTCAGGCTTGCAGCTTATGAACCATATCATTAAGTAGACCAGGCTACATTCTGGGGGAGACAACAGAAAAAACTTCTAAAAGGAAGGAATAAATCATCTGGACTGTTATAAAGCAAAGAAAGAGTTTTTCTCTGAAGGCTAAAAAGGGAAAGTGGAATTTTATCTTTCTGGATCATTTTAAATTGACACCTGTATTAATGCATGATTCCAACAAAACCTTTCCAGCTTCTTCACTTTTGATTAATATGATCACATTTATCTAAAATCGGTAAGATATGAATATCAATGTCACTGGGCTCTTGCAGGCAATAAGCACATTGCATACGATAAAGGGCCCACCACAGGGTTTGGCACATTATATAGAATCAGCAAATATGCTTCCCCTTCTCCCCTTCCTTTCCCTCTTTCTTTCTTTCTGTTTCTTCTTTCTTTGATTGTTTTGATGGCCAAGGGAGATATCAATCTAGCTAGGGCTGTTCACAAGCGAACTGTTGAATTTATATCTACCAAAATCCATGCATTGAAATAACAGTGACAGGCTCTTTCAAATTGTTCAGTTCATTTTCGCCCTTGTGATTGTTGATGGTAAACTCTTGGAACTGAAATATGTTTCCCGGCCACATTTTCCCTCCTTGTCACACACGGAGGCCCTTGTTTGCTGTGAGGACTTATTCCTAAGTCTATTACTGAGAGGGCTGATACCAATGTTCTAGAAAAACAAGCGCAGTCTATTTCCTTTGGAAATAAACGGTGGTGTAAGGTAGTGAAGCCTCCAGGAACCTGGGGACTCACTATGTAATCACAGAATCTCAACTTGAGCTCTTATATCTTAGGGGGGCCCCTGTGTAACCCCACGGTGTAGGACTGCGTGATTCCTTCAGGCCTAGAAACAGGCAGCCAATAGTACCAAATGCTGTACACAGAGAGCTGGAACTACTGACCAAGGAGATTGCACTTTCAAAAGGGCACTTAATTAAACACAAGGATGCAAGAACCTAAAAAAAAAAAAAAAAAAAAAAATTAGTGTTTCAGATGAATTAACTCTAACCATTTGGCATTCTCCCAAGAAAGCCAAGGCTGCAGTTGTCATTTATAAACATAAGTCTGATTATCCCAAGCCCATGTGGACAAACCTTCTTTAACTGTTCACTGCCCCCAATATAAACTTTTTAAAATCTGTTTTCATGGATAAATAAAACTCACACATTTAGAGTCACTTCCAGGCACCTACGACATATAAACTAAATGCCAATTTTGGCTTCCCCTTAACTTTCTGTGGGTCCCCGAGATCCCCTTGTAAAGCTGAAGATAGAAACGGAGTGACTGGTGACCTAAAGAGAAAGATTTCTGAAGAGGAGCATTACCCATCTGTCGTCGGCGTGGGTGCTGTCCTTGTGGTTGGCTCATGAGGGAGGACTGTGAGGAGTTTCAGACCCTCTGCAGCTGTGCCTGTGAGCTTCTTAGTGCTCCAGGGAACTGGGAGTCTGGCTCATTCATTCCCTCACTCAGCCGACGCCCTGAGAGCAAGACAGTCCAGCCAGCTTGGGCCAAAGTCTCTGTTTCTTAACTGGCTGGCTGAACCCAAAGGCACATGCCCTACCTCCTCTTTCTCATACCTTCCCCTATTGAAGGATTGATAGTAGAATAAATTGTTAGTAGAGAAGTCAAAACAGCCCTTTATGTTCCGATTTTCCAAAGATACAATCTTAAAAAGAGGTCAATTTTCCAGACAAAATGCTGGGCAACGGTTGCTTTACGAACTTCAGCCCAGAACACATTTCACAATGGATATGATGGGGGAAAGGAGAAAAGGCAAGGCTGAAAAGCTCGGAGGGCCAGCGGACCCAGCCGAGAACCGGTGGGAGACAAAGCAGTATTGTTCTGTTGGGGCCTGCACCGTCTGGTGGGAAGCAGTACTCTTCACCAGCGGCTTCGGAAATGGGTTGTACACACTCAGGGGATGCTCAAGATCATCTGTTATAATATGGATAGAAAGCATTAGAACTTCTATTTCTGTATTTTCTCCCAAAAGAAAAAAAAAAAAAAACAAGAATGAAGCTTTACTAATATTTAATATATAGGTCGATACTGGTGTCTTCATTTAGCCACATGTCAGGTGGTCTCACCTGAGGTTTAGCAGATGAAATGTCAGGGGCCCCAAAGGAGAGGGAGCTGACAGCAGTCAGTGCCTTACACTTCATTTACTTTGGGTACATCATGATGTGTTGCAATTTGTGCGTGTCTAGTTAATGGATTTATCACTTATCTTGTTTTAACTAAACTAGCTTTCCCATAATGGATAAATGGTACTTAAAATTTCTGCAAAGAAACCGCAAATTAGAGGTACCATGTTGCATGCAAGCAAAAGAAAGTGTCTGTAAAACAGAAGCGTAGACATTTCCACTCATAGTTGAGCTCCTTGTTACCCACCTTAAGAAGTCAAAGCAGTGATGAGATAATAAGATCCAAAAAGAATCAGCTAAAGAGAAAATCAAAATAATCCAGAAGATTATTTGAAATATCTTTAAAAACAATATGATCTATAGCCCTAAGTCTATATTTTGATTTAGGTATTAGCTAATGACAGCACAAAGCCAACGTGATAAGAAAATATTTTAAAAATGGTTTATTTCATCTTAACTTAGCCTTTTAAAATGTACATGTGGGTGTATATTTTATAATAGTTGTAACATACTAATATAGAAACATACTATACACATATACATTTAGTTAATATAATACATGCACCTGGAAGAAAATGCTCAATTAATTGTACTTACAGGGAGCATTGTCAACACATTGGAGGGCCATTGCTCTAGGGAGCATTAATTCTTGTTAGTCCACCACTCTAGCCACCTGCCATTGCAGTTGGCATTTTATCATGAAATGGTGAAGGAGATAATTTTAATCACTTCCCTCATAAGATATCACAAAAGTATAGATTCATAATCGAGTAAATGTATCTTCTCTGAATGGAAAATATGGACTCATGATGATGTTTTGGCGCATTGGACCGTGCTTGGCACAGGACTCAATTCACCCCTGTTGATCTTCTCCCCTGCCACTCTGAGAGACGTGGGCATGTCCCACAGGGTGCAGGAGCCTCCGCTGGGATAGGCCAACTGCACTCTGCCATGCAGCCTTCGGAGGAGAGAGGTCTCAGGGAAGCCCTGCAGTTGTCAGGACACTTTAACTTTCCTGGAGATGGCTCTAGCTTGAAGAAGAGGAAATAATGAGCTTCAGTGTGTGAGTGAGTGGAAGGTATTGTGGCTAGCAACAACCCAGATGAAACCGCATTAAAGAGTGAGTTCACAGCTATTAGTTTTAATCAGGAGAGAGACATGGGGCTTGGAATTATAGAGTGTTTTGTAGCAACATTAGCTCAATGTGCTGTTTCAGCCATAAAGGCCAGTAAAATGTGAGATATTGTCAAGAGGAGGATTGAAAACAACAGCCTCTCCATTAAATCTAGATTTAGCAAATCTTTGATTGAATACCTGCTTTATGTCTCTGCCTTGTAAGTTCTGCTCACTCACTGCAATCTAAAATAGATTCAGATATTTGTCAATTATACCTCAATAAAGCTGCAAAAATAAAAATAAAATAGATTCAGAGAGTTGGAAAACTCCAGGAAAATAGCAACTAGTATGACTATTGAAAACCATCAAGTGAAGATAGAATATAAATAATTATAATTTCTTAGAAAGGTGAAGATGGAAGAGGGGCAAGAGCTATGTTATGAGATAACAAAGAACAATGATCAAAGCAAGATGGAAACCAGTCGATCTAATTATATTTACATGACTACAGTGACAGTTTCTCCCGACAAATGGCCCAAATTAATTGAAAGGGTACATATCAAATGCAAGTCTCCAACCCCACATCCCCAGAAGACTTGATGAAAGCCCCCTTTTTATCTTTTCTTCCTCCCAGTGGCTGCTTCTTCCTAAACCATGCCCCCCTGCACCCCCATCCTGTTTCCTGATTGATTTGGTTGGGAAAATGGAAAGGACTGCAAGATTCTAAGCAGGAAGATGTTTCCTACAGAAACTATGATATCACTGGATAACCTGCAGGAGTGATAGGAAAGATTCTAAAAGCTTTTAGGAAATCAGTATGTAAGACAATAACCAGAAACCTCCACCGGTTACCTCAGCTGCGCACAGCATCAAAGTGATTCACTGTGGTGTGCCCCAAACCCCTGGCAAACCTCCACCATCTGCTGAAACCAATGCATCTGCCTACATCTGTCACAAAAACAGTACTATGACTTCTGCTTCTCTTCTACCTTCCATCCTCATGTGAGTCTCTGTCATTGGCAGAATCTAAACCAGATCCCTGCTGGTTGGGAAATGCAGCTCCCAGGCTTGCAGCCACAGGAGACAGCACGAGAGGAAGCGGATGGTGCGAGCTTCCAGCAGATGATCTGGCACAGTCACGCTTTCTCGTTGGTAGTAATTAGCATCTTTCTGCTCCACTGGCACTCCCGAAGGTGTTTTAGCGCAAGGTCACTTAATACACATAATTACTTAATATGGGCCTTTGATAAATATAGGTCATTACTAAACTAATGTGACCAGATATCACATTTTTATTAGTAACTGAATTAAAGTTCAAGAAGCAAAGGCCCCCCTCTCTTGTCCTAGGTCAGGCTTCCGCATGCCCTGTGCCGATGCTGTGCCACCAGCACGGAGATATTTGTATGGCTCCTCTGTTCTACTGATCTGCTTTCCACACACTCCCTTGCTTTCCTTCTCGGCATCATCTGGTGTCCGCCACTAAAGTTACTCTGCTGTCCTTCTGACATGGAGAGTGGCTCGCTTGCACCGGGAATACACCTTTATGATTCAGACACAAGCTCAGCTTTGTGCTCAGATTTTTAGAGTAAAAACCAGAAACAATCCTCTTGTGTTTGATTCAGTCTTTCAGTTTCTCCCTGGGGACTTGGGATGCCTCTATTCAGAACTGAGGGTACCAAGAAACAAAATACCTGTGTAATGTCCTGAATTACGAATCCTAACCAAAACTTGTTTTCCAAGCCTTGTTCTCCAGGAGGATAAAGTTTCTTCTTGTTTACTTTTGGGTCTGGAGTTAAGAGAAAGGAGTTTATTCTCATGCTCTTGGTCAAAGAGTCCCAGGCTCAGGGCAGGTCTTCATCTTCAATCTCGCTCTTACCTCTTCCTCAGAGGGGTGCAAAATGCCCTGATAGGAGCCACTCCCAGAGACTGAGCAGAGCATGGTGCTACATGTGCTGGCACAACTGGATTCAAACAATGAGCATGCAGGTTCGTGTCCTTTCCATGACTCTACTGCATGTCCACAAGGGCATTGGAATTAATGCTTTGAAGAAGGAAGTTTACAAAAACAGGGCTAAAGACATTTATTTAAGCTTCAAGGGTAGAGAAATTATGTTTGAAGTCTTCTCAATCAAGGCTGAAATTATAACTCAAGGCATAGAGCAGTGATGATCAACTGTGTGTTTTTCTCTTAATTTCCTGGTAGTCCTAAAAGCTAGAGGGCCCCTGGTATCTAGGTATAGTCTCTCCTCTTGGCAACATCATGACATTCTCCTCATTAGCTGTTGCAATCATCCCCACAAGAGACCCATGGGCTGTGGATTGTCACATTTTGCCTCTGTGAGTCTCTTTTCACAGAGTGCTGAAGTGTAATATTGATCCAGGAGGCACTGGTCACAACTGACATGTACTTCCACTAAATTAAAGAATAAGAGGCAATTTTGATGAATTGAACAAAGTCTAGATGCTTTATCTTGCACTGACATTTTGATTTTTTAGGGAAATGCATTTCCTAACTGTATCCTACAGAGAGATAACTCCATTGTTCCATTCATTTGTTGGAGTTGTAGAAAAAATAATCAAACTTGCCAGCATGTGCAAGTCTCAGATTTTGCAGCTTGTCATGACTCACACAGGCTCTGCCACGAGGCCTGCTGGAATGACAAGATGGGGAACAAAGAGAGAGGACAGAATGAGCCAGAAATGGGCAGAGTTAAACCCCAGGGATCATCTGCTTGTTAGGGCCAAATCCCAGGCACGGTGGTCAGTAGACTGCACTGAAATGTCAAAATTGGAGACTAGAAAGCCATTACACGCTATCTTAAGACATTGGCCTAGAAGCTGCATTATAACATCCAAGGAGTATAGTCATGAGAGACCATATTATCATGCCTAAAGGTGGCCAACCTGCTGTTGCAGCCTTTTTTTTTTTTTTTTTTTTAGCTCATATTAGCAAGCATAGAAGACAAGGCTCAACACCAGGAAAGGGAGATAAAAAGAGCTGCGCAGAGTAGCAGGGTTTCACCAGGTGGGGCTGGCACCAGACGTGGCCCAGCCCCAGCAAGGCGGCTGGTTGGAGAAGCTCAGGGCTGCAGCCACCTCAGCAGCCCGCGTGTAACAGAATGGCCACTAAGAGAAGCAATGCTGTGGCTCGACTGCCCACCCTGGCCAGGATTTGTTCTGAAGCTGGGGGCAGGGGCAGGGAGCTGACCTGGGAGCTGGGGCGGAGTGCTGCGTAGAATTGCTAGGAGGCATGGCCAGTGCCTCTGTGAGAAGACACAAACATTTTGACTAAACAGTGCAGAAGTAGATCCGTGATTAGATGTTTCCTAGTTGATATTATATATTGTTCAAAAAGTATTGGAAGATTTTTTTCTTAGTCCCAAAATTACTTTTAATAATAGTAATTATTGAAATTCGTTGAGTGCACACCATGTGCCAGTCACCATGCTATGTATTTATTTATTTTTTTTACAATTTAATTACAAGGTAAGTATGCCTATTATCCCATTTTAAAGTTAAAGAAACAGGCACAGAGAAGATAAAGAAATTGCTAAAGCTTGCATAGCCAGAAAATATCAGGGACAGCACTAAATCTGAGTCATCTCTCCATAATTACAAGGCTTCAGTGTTTAGACTTAGAGAACGACTTAGTAGGCAGCTCAGTTGCAGACAAATGGAGCAACTTCTTATCTTTTGTTTCTATTTCAGAAGGAAAATATTTTGGAAGGATCAGTGGGGTTGCGTTTCTCCTTTTGTCTGATCACTTTCTATCAGCATCGCTTCAGGCAAGTGACTTTGTTTCCCTGGGCCTCGGCGTAGTCATCCATAAACTGGAAACCCCCACCTCTTTGAGGCAAGTTTTAAACAGTACAGGATATAAACAGTCTTGCATAGGATAGATGTTAATTTATTATCATTGCTAGTTTTCTTCTCTTGTATTACATTCCACCCCAAAGGTCACCCATCATCCTGAATATCTCCAGTGTCTGGGCCTCACTGCTTCCCTGGGACTCTTATTTTGGCCCATTGCAGCACAACCCTGCTTATTAGAGAGTCGATTTTTATAATAAGATGCATGCCTGAGGTCAGTGCTCTGAGCTGATGTAGACTAAGCCCCATCCTTCTTCTGCGTCGCTGGCCTTTTTGTATTATGAAGTTCATGCTCCTGCCTCCAAGTTTTTTCTTCTCTCAAGTAAACACCTATAGTTACTTCACCATCTCTCAAGAGAGAAGCTTATTAATTCTCTCACCAGACTTCTCGTCTCTTTGATGGTGATGTTTGTCAATTCCTCTTTTGAAAGTTTTTTTTTTTTAAATTTCCCAAGACATGTTAAATTCACTATATTGAGAAGTAAAAGTATACAGATATAATAAAATGAAGAAGAAAACGATTTCTGATGCGACATTTACGCACCCGCAGTCCACCCGAGGGATGCTAATGGGCTACCTGCAGTCCGCTCTGGCTCATGCCTCTGGCACCATCTCAGGAGAACAGCTCTTCTGGCCTGGTATTGGGTGACAAGATGTACATCTTAAATTGCCCATTAGAGAAAATTGAGAAATGGATGAAAAAAATCAGTGCTGAAGCCTCAGATGCTGATACTTCATTAATCTGCCTAATTTGGTGCCAGTAATATCTCAAATTGCAAATTCAGTGCACTTCCATCATGTCTGTACAAAGGGAGACTGGCCTGCCCCAAGGCCCCAAGGAATTATTTAGGGCATGTATGATTTGGCCAAGAACAACATCCATCCCCAGTATACTGAATGGTGGAAATCATAACCTGTTCCGTAAGGTCAGGTAATTAGTCAGTTCTTCCAGTTGTCATTTTCAATGGTGATATTCTTTCTAGAACTTCTTATTGGTACTCTGAGAATTGTCTTGTTGAAGTATGAACTGAAATAATCCTTCTTTACTTGTCTCATTGCTCAAAGTTTCATCATCTCCTAGCTCCCAATTCCCAGTTTTCTCACAGTTTTGAATATCTGAAACATTTTGGATATTTATAAAGAAAAAGTGCAGATAGTATGATCAAGGAAGTTGTACACCTCTAAATGAAGAAGTCATTTTTCAGATTCCATCCCCAAAGCACAGTTTATAGTTTTAAATCTATAATGTCAGCCCCTAATATGTAATAAGAAAGTGGTCTCTGCTAGTGTCTTATCCACCATAATGCATACACGTGCACACACACAATGAACAAACAAAACCCACAGGAAGAATCGGGTCTGAGGTCTAGCTTTGCCTATTTCCCTCAAGACTGAATTATCTCCTGTTCTTTGCAACCCCAAACCTTCCTTTTAGAGAACCTTAACATTCCCTTTACTGACTTCCAGTGGTCTTGATTCTAAGTATCTATTAAGTTAATGATAGATTCGCAGCTGACATGTGGAACAGTCCTCTCCCTCCCAGGACATATGAAGCCCCAGTATTTGAGTCCCTGAAGTGAATAATGAAAACGAGTGAGTACTCATGGGAAGACCACAGAGGGAAATCAGAGTCAGAAGCTCTTAGGTATTTAAGATTAGATTCCAAGCCCCAGGATAGCATTTTATTCCTGAACTTTTTATTTGTTTTGACTTGTAAGGGGATATGGAGGTGAAGAGGAATTTAGATCACTGAAAGCAATGTGCTATGAGAGACTCACAACTTCTGTAACATAAACCCAAACTGCTGCTAGACTATAAGTTCTATGAAGGCAGGAGCTTGTGACCTGCTCATCATTATATCTTCTGATCCTGCCACTTAGTGGGTGCTCAAGAAATGCTTGTTGATTGAATTGAAGGATTGAATGAAGAATGAAAATTGAATGACTTATTTACTTTGTGTCTTCTCTATGCTTCTTTTCTTTTTATCATCCTTGGCTTTTACCAAGTCTTTTTGGAAATTCAGTGTTGTCTCATATGCTTAGAGGTTAGGTTTTTAAAAACATCAATAGTTGGGCCAGAGGTTAAAAGCAACATAGGGGAAGTAGCCTTTCCTTGGAGCCAGTGAAAGGGGGACAAAAGTGTGAATGGAAGAAAGAGACCCCATAGAGAAGGAGACCTATGGGATCAAATGCAAAGATCTAGGTTTATCTGTGGTTGGAATTTTAATCACTATTTTAAATAGGATGTTGATTCCTTTATATACGGGAGATTCTGCAACACTTTCTTTGTTTCTTTAAGTAAAAAAGTAGAGGCAAAGTGCAGATCGTTGAAACTGGGTTTCCTGGAATCTGAGAGCCATAAAAGGATGAAAAGTCAGAAAGTTTCAAGTGAACAGAACAAAATTACTTCAGAAAGAACCACTCTTGGGACTCCTTCTCAACTTGTTGACCTTTCTGGATCACCAAGACTCCAGAAATCATTGTGTTTTCTGAGTTTTAAAACTACAGTTTGCAAAGGTTTGGCCCTCCAGGACCTGATGAAAAACACTGGAAAAATACTACAGAAAAGAATGAGTGAGAATTTTCTTCAATCTAAGTGGACTGTGTCATCTACAAAAAGTTTTCTCTTAGGCTATGATGCTGGGTGTTGACTTGGCTCATGAAAACTACATGTGACTGTGAAGATTGTACTTCAGGCACAAGGACCAGCCCTGGACCTGGTCATGCAGCCCATATCTGGGATCCCAAATGTTCCCTTTTAGAGCCCAAATGCTCTTCTTCCATCTTGACACGGGACATCATCTGGAGGGGGTGGTTTGCTGAAGGACTGAACAGACTCAGTGAGAATCTGTTTGTTAGGGGTTCTCCCCACTCCTCCCATCCAATCTCATTGTTCTTCAATGCCTCACCATTCACTCCCCCACCCTCCAACCCCTCACTGTTCACCTAGCATCGTGCTCTGCGCTCTCCCTGTGCGGATCGAGTCCAGACTTGCTTCCAGGGAGAAAACCACAGTCTTATCCAATGGCAGATATGCAAATGAGTGTAAGCAGTGCTTCTGTGCCAGGCAGAAGTGAGTATGAACAGTGTTTCCATGCCAGGCAGACGACTTCGTGGTCATGATCCTGGTTATAGAGACTGTATACACTTCTCTGGAGAGCAATACTCACATCAGCTCTCTCTGGAGGAAGAGTAGCTGGTGTGCCCTTTCTACCTGCGACCAGCTCCTCCCCAACGGCCAATGCATGCTGCTTTTTATAAGAAAGAAGAGATCAGACTAATGGTGCCAAAGCTCTGCAGAGCTAGACAAAGACTCTCCCAGGGAGGTGAATATCCACCTTTCTAAAGCTGAGACAGAGCAAAGGAAAGTGCACAATCAAAATAAAATGAATTGCCTTGGATAGCCAGCATGAAAGGGAAAGCACTTTTGAAAGATTTTTTGGGTCTTTCTTTTTTTGAAAAGTATAACAGCCTTTAAAATAAGTATGACTTTCTTCAAGGTTGAAAAGACCCCATGATCTCACTTTGAGCTTTGAGTTTTGAGCTTTGAGTGACAACAGTCCTTTATTAGTCAAGGTTGCACCAAGGAACAGAACCAACAGGGTGTGTGTGTGTGCGCGCATTATAAGAAATTGGCCCACATGATTTTGGAGGCTGACAGGTCTCAAGATCTATAGTCAGGAAGCTGGAGACCAAGGAGAGCTGATCATGTAAGTTTCAGCCTGGAATCCAGCAGGCCCAAGACCCAACAAGAGCTGATATTTCGGTCCAGGTGTGAAGGCAGGGGAAACAACAAACAAACAAACCCTGATGTCCTAGCTCAAAGACTGTTGGGCAGGAAAAATTCCCTCTTCCCTGGGGTCAGCCTTTTGGTTCTATTTTGACAACCAACTGCTTGGATGAGGCCCGCCCATATTAGGGAGGGCCATTTGCTTTACTCACTCCACATTTTTATATGTTAATCTGTTCCAAGAAAACCCTACTGAAACACCCAGAATAATATTTGACCTAAAACCTGGGCACCCATGGCCCAGTTAAGTTGACACATAAAATTAACCATCACAACCTCACCCACCCCAAACACATTGCTTATTGCAATAGAAGCTATTAAATTAACAGGAGAAAGATAGCGCAGGGGAAGAGGAAAGGGAAAAAGAGGGGCATGATCCCCACAAAAATATTCCAATATAATTTCTTCATCCTGATGTCCAAGCGGGAAAAATAAATAATAGCTTGATATATGATAGTTTATAAAATCAGTTGTTTGAATTGAAACAAGTCACTGGGATATTGCTCAATTTTTTGTAAATTTTTTTAAAAATGAGAGAAACTGAAACTGAAATGCTGAGTGCCATTGCATGGAGAGAACGTTTACTGTCACATCAGATTAGTTCCTCCCGTTGATCCTACCCTGATCACTCTGGCCTCTCGCTCTACTCAGGGGTTCTTTGCAAACGCAAGCCTGCTGGGCTTGGGAGATCTAGGGCACGTGTTGAGGTGTCAGGAAACCTCCAGAGGCACCTGGGCCATTCACAGACTGATTGGTGGTGCAGTGAGTAGATTGAGACAACAGGGGATCTGATTACTTATTATGAGATACGAGTTGTTACAGTGATGGGAGAAGGGGAGGGGATTGGGAGGAGAATGGAGATTTTATTGCAATTTAACAAAGAGCCTAAGTCCTACAATGTCATCGAAGACTGGCACACCCCAGAGCTTGCTCCCCTGTGTTGGTAGACTTCAACTAGGTGACAATAAACCCTAGTTTCTTGTAGCCCAGATGACTTCTTTCTTTACTTCACCAGCCCAATGCCTCACATGGCTATATGAATAATGCTGGAGAAAAGTTCTTAAATTAAAATGATTTCAAAAATTAGGTCAGGGATAAAAGCAGCTACCTTACATGTTTCGTATTCAGAATACTTTTCTGGTTGGCAAATGAAAATATTTCTGACTTGAAAGAGAGAGAGAGAGAGAGAGAGAAGGAGAAGGAGGAGGAAGAGGAGAAGGGAGGGAGCAAGTTTCCTAATCTTAGGTGGGGTTAGTAGGCACTCTTGTTTTGGCTTCAAATTGAGAATCACACAGAGGAGCAGCTGTCAGCCACTCAAGTGTGGGTCACTCAACAGCATGGACCAGGCTGCCAACTTGGACTTGGTGGTGTGGAGGGTCGGGGGTTAAGAAAAGATGCATAAAATGCTCAAGGAAAGGTGAACACGATGGTACATGCCTCTAGTCCCAGCTATTCCAGAGGCTGAGGCGGGAGGATCATGTGAGTCCAGGAGTTCAAGGCTGCAGTAAGCTATGATTGCACCACTGCACTCCAGTCTAGGTGAAAGAGCCAGAACTCCTAAAAAAACATACTCAGGCATAGGTTTGTGGGTGTTTGAACCTGCGCTCAAGGCCTTCTCCAGCTGCCCTTCAGATACATTATATGCAGCTAGGATGGGGCACTCCTGTTGTTCAAGATCCTACAAGCATCTTATAGGGGATGAAGGATCTTTCCCAAAGAAATCATTTTTTCCTGGTGTAGCTTACTTGCTTGGCAAAGATTTATTTATAGACATAGCTAATTTAGAACAGGTTTCTACCCATCTCTCTCTTTGTGATGGGCTTTCTTCTTCTGTGGAATTTTCGCTGTGAGGTTCACCTGGCAATGGGGAACGCCCACTGAGCATATAGAAAAACGGCTTGTTAAATTAAGGTAAGAAACAATTGCTTAACTAGGACACAACAAACAAAAAATATGAAGTAATTTCGATAATATTATAATTAATTTTTTTGTTTATTAAGAAATATGCCTTACACAATGACAATTTAAAAACTAAGAAAGAATATTTGCAGCACACATAACACCCCCTCCAATAAAAAGACATGATAAATATGTAATATTATATATTTCAGAATAACTGAAAAGGTAGAATTGGAATGCTCCTAATCCAAAGGAATGATAAATGCTTGAGGTTATATATATCCCAATTACTCTGATTTGATCATTACACATTATGTCTGCATCAAAACACCATATTCGCCCCATATGCACAATTATTATGTATCCATAATAATTAAAATTAAAAATTAAAAAAAGCACTAAAAATTATAAAGCACTAAGAAGTTAAATAATCTGGGGAGAGCAGCAAAGATAAACAGAAAATTCACAGAAGAAACTTTAATAACCAGTATAGATATGGCAAAATGATCTATCTCATTAGTAATCATGAAAATTAAAATTCAAATCACAAACACATTCATTTTGCTGGCAAAAAATTTAAAAGATCTGGTGATATCATATGTGGGCAAGGATATAGAGCTACAGGGATATTTAGACTTTGCCAGTGAATGTGTAAATTGGTACCACCTTTTGAAAAATAATTTGACAGTAACGTAAAATTGAAGTTGCACAACTTCCCTGGGCTGGCGATTCCACTTCTTGGTATATACCCTTGAAGTGTTCTTGAACATCTATGCCAGCAAACATACAGAAAAACATTCATGACCATATTATTTCTAACAGCAAGATCTGTAATCAGTGCAAATGTCCATCACCTGGAGAATGAATAGATATATGAATGAATATATTCAAACATCAAAAAATGAATATACACAATAGCAAAATGAAAGAAATAGACCTACACATTATAAAACGTAATTGAGAAAAAAATTACAAAATGTATATTACTATATATATATAAACATGCAAAACTATACTTCATGTTTCTTAGAAATTCATAGAAATTTTAGTTAAAATATGAATAAAAGAATAGGAATAAAAATCACTAAATTCAAGACAGCATTTTTCTGAGAAAGGTAGGAAAAATATTGGGGAGAGTTCCAAGGGGTATTTAGTTGTGTTGGTGATATTTATTTTTTATTAGAGTTCTGAAACCACAGATATTCAATGTATTATTTTAATATCTATTTGTGTGTGTTAAATACAGGGAAGAAATGTTCGTTCTTTTCTTTCTTTCTTTCTTTCTTTCTTTCTTTCTTTCTTTCTTTCTTTCTTTCTTTCTTTCTTTCTTTCTTTCTCTCTCTCTTTCTTTCTCCCTCCCTTCCTTCCTACCTCCCTCCCTCTCTCTTCTTTTCTTTTCTTTTCTTTTCTTTTCTTTTCTTTTCTTTTCTTTCTTTTCTTTCTTCTGTCAGAGTCTCACTCTGTTCCCCCAGGTAGCATTGTACACTACAATGATGCCTGGCTAATTTCTCTATGTTTAGTAGAGGTGGAGTCTTTCTCTTGCTCAGGCTGGTCTTGAACTCCTGAGCTCAAGCAATCCTTTCACCTTGGCCTCTCAGAGTGTTGGATACAGGCATGAGCCATTGTACCCAGTCCCATTTATTTTTGATTAACATAAAAGTTATATATATTTTTGGGCACAGCATTATGTTTTGAAATATGCATGCCATTTATGGAATGGCTAAATGAAACTAACGTATGCATTACCTCAGTATAGCTCAGTGGTAGACCATTTGACTCTAAAGAAAATAAACTTTTAAAAATGGAAGTCATGGTAGTTGTCAGTGTATGGTAATGCTCTTTTTCCCTTTCCTTCAGAGCAAAAGATTACTCATACATTCTCCACATTTTCCCCAAAGCTATATAATCCATTCAAGTATGTAATAAGAAAGAACTGGAAAAACAAACAAAAATTGCATTTTACCTCAGGAAGATATTACACCATGGCTAAGTAACCAGACTAACATATAAAATGATATTCATTTTTGCCGTGTGTGTGTGTGTGTGTGTGTGTGTGTGTGTGTGTGTGTGTGTTTAACCACCTGCCATTCCATCTTCCCTTTTCTGGTTTCTTTGAGTTGGTTTTCCATTGGCTTTCATTGAGCTTCCTTATAATCCATATTTGGAATTCTTTATCTGCCATTTCAATATTTCCATTTTGGTTGGTAACCATTGCTAGAGAGTTGGTGTTCTCCTTTGAGGGTGTCCTTTTGATCTGATTTTTCATATTTCCAAAGTTCTTGTGCTGATTCCTTCTCATCTGGAGTAGCTGTTGCTTCTTATTTTTAGATTTACTTTTGTTTAGCTGGGGCTTTCCCCCCACACACTTGTAAGGGCATGTCTGTGGCATGTGTTGGGTAAGAACCTTTGGCTTTGCTTGTGGGTGTTTGATAGCTGTCTAGGTTCTGGATGGATGCCTTGGTTATAGATATCTTTAGTGTGGTGGTTTTCTCAGATGATAGTTGTTTAGAGGCTAGAGGAGTGATGAACTATATGTGTGGACAGATTCCCTGTTTTTCTGTGATGATGGAGGAGGTCTTTGAGATTCTTTTTCTGTTCCCAGCTGTGTTGTCTTCTTAATAGTATGAATTATATTGGCAAACTCCGTTTAATCTCTGAGACAATAGGTGGTGTTCATGGGTAAGAATTGACCACACTCTGTATAATTGAGTCAGTAAATGCTGTAAAGGGCATGCAAATTGACCTCCCTGTCAGTGGGTGGTGCTTGCCAGATGAAAAAGGCTGCAGTGTTGTTTTGGGGACCTGTGATTAGCTCTGGCTCCTCGGGAGAAGCACTTGAATGCTCCAAGTGGTGGGTGGAGCCCTGGAACTTCCAGGTGAGTCATTATTCTCCACACAGCAGGGGCAGGTAAGAAAGTGAGGCTGGGCAGGGCTGGGTTGGGTGAGCCTGTCCTCAGGGCCTATAAAAGCTGATAAAGTAGCTGTCTTGGCAGGGGTCAAAGGTCTGATCCCAGTCTTCTGGGGAAATCTGTCAGAGAAGGGCTAAAGTGGTCCCACCCAGACAGAAAGTCTGTTTGTGGGGGAGGGCCACATGCGATTCATAATCTGGCTGTCAGGAGCAGATTTCACACTTTTCCTGTGACTCTTTCCATTTGGTCTCCCTCCAGAATTTGCTAGCAGGCAGGATCCCAAACCAGCCCAGCTCCCCAGCAATGCCCTGTGTGCTGGGAGCTTCCCTGTCCAGGATCCTGCCCTGGCCTGAGAGCATGGCTTTCCTGTGTGGGGAAGGGTGCTCCATGAATGTGATGTAGCTGGTACACATGCTGCACTTTCTTTTCATTTCTGCCCATTCTCAGGTGAGGGAACCTTCACCTGAGATTAGTTCACAAATCTCCCATCTATGTCCCCAAGCAATAAGACTGAGTCCTGAGGGTACAGGATATGACCTATGAGCCTGTCCCTGGGTCCCCGAAGATCAATCCCTGACTGTGCCAGTGAGACGTGTGCTGGTCCTGAGTTGTCTATGGTGTGCTCAAGCAGGTCTGATGTCCCTCTGCTTTGGGGTGTGCCCGGCTCTGGTGGAGCAGCCGAGCAAGCAGCACCAGGAAAGTCTGATGAGCAGGAAGCTCACCATCTGAGCACCCCTTACTTCTATGCAGGTCTTTAAGAGGAGAGGTTTGAGCCTCACTCTCTGCGGAATACCTGGTATTGTGGATCCATCAACAGAGGGAAATAGCTGCTCCAGAGAGGCCCAGCTCAAAAATCTCTCAGCAGCTGTGGGCAGGTGGGGGAGAGGAGGAGAATAGTCTGAATGGAGGAAGGCTAGCACTCTGATCATCTCTGTCCCCCTCTCCAGAAGGCCGCCTACCTGGAATGTCCAGTCTCTGGGATCATGCCAATCCCATAGGTCCCACCAGTCCCTGTGGCTTCCACAGCCTGGGACAGAGTTGGGAAACTTTTGTGTGGGAATGAATGAGAAGAAACCTGAGGAGCTGAAGCTCCTTGAGGAGGACAAAGGCATACAGTGAGTGGAAAAGCAATATGGCACCTGGCATCTTGGCTCAGTCTGTGGTAACCAGAAGCATCCCAAAGGAGCTGGCAGCCTCGTGCTCTGTCCTCAAGAAGCTCCAGTTCACTGGTGGCAGCAGCTTTGGGTCTTGTGAGGGCAGAAAGGCTCTCCAGCAGCTCGGGAGCCTGCTGACTACCAGAGATGTGAGGGAGGGAGAAACAAACAGCTCCACTTATGCTTTTTGCTGGACTCCAAGGTTCTTGGGGGTTGATCTTTGCTGATATCTTGCTCCTTCTTTACTTGCCCTTCAAGTTCTTCCTGTGGATTCTCTGGTAGGTTGTGGCACTTTTCCCTTGGAATTGTACCTGATCTATGTTTGTTTGTTTTTCTTTTTCATCTAAAACTTTTTCTTCTTTCTGAGATGAACTGGTAGGTGATGTCTCTGGTCAGCCATCTTGTCTCCACTTCACGATCTTCTCTTTTTTCAAATATCTTCATTTCCCTCTAAAGAATTCTCTCTCCTCCATTCACAACTCACAAACTTTGCATGGATTTCTGTGGAGGATATGACCTCTATTAAAGCCACGCACTAGGTTACAGTCATTGATTCAAAAGATTTTGCAAGGAGTCCTTAGAAAGGGACCATTGTCACTTTCCCATGCACTAGCTGAGACTAAGAATTAAGTGCCAAAGCTGCTTCAGGCTCCTTGTGAGCAGGAAGTTCTCAAGCTGTGAAAATCCACGAGGAGGAGAGCCAAGTGAAGAAACATACTGGGAGAAACCAGGTCCTGATGGATTTATCAAACCTTCCAATCAGTCTGTGTCTGATGCCAGTGCCACCTCCAAGCTCTTCAGAACTGAAGGTCAATATGCTCTCTTAAGGAACATGATTTGGCTTTTCCCTTTCTTAGCCAAAATGGTCCTAAGTGATAAATCTTACAATACTAGTAAAATATCAAAATGAACCCTCTTGTTGGTAATAGAAGCAATCACAATTTTGGCTGAAAGGAGAGCACTCTGCCCTCCTGGCCTATCCATCTCCCACCTGCTGGGTCATCAGTTTCCTGAGATGCCTTCCTAAACACCTCAGCAGCTAACAAAGGAAACACAGCTGGCTCCACTCGGATGCAATACCTAGTTCTTTTGTCACAGAATTGCCTAATCAAAACAACTAAAATTGCCTTTCCAGAAATTAAACCCTTCTTTTGACTAGAGACACTTATTCCAGCCAAAAACACTTGATGAAGACCCAGTGAGGGGGTCATTGTTATCTTCATTTTGAATAATGGAGAAAAATGAAGGAAAAGGAGATGAGTCTGTGGGGAGGTAATTTGTTTCTCCTGTCAGATGTTTTGCAACACAGGTGATGACCTAAATTTAAAGATTCTTTAAACAGCATGTACCCAGACTAATGAAAATCAAAGTTCAAGGACTTATTTCAATTCTGATGAACAATCCAGCCATTTGTAAGGATTTATTGACTAGCTGGGGAATATTTAAAATTTGCATTTCACTTGCCACTTTAGAATTTTTTTGTAAGAGCATTTAATCTTCTTTCCTCTTTCTCTGTTCCTTAAAAGGTCTTGACTTGCTATTCTTAAATGAAGTTATCCTTGTCTGCTTCCTCTTCAGTGAAATGAAACCAACTTTAAATAACTCACCTACACAGCTGAATTTTAAAACTTTTTGCACAAATACTTTCTCCTAAAGTCCCTGCATGTTGGGATGACACTTATGCTCTATTCTATCCTATTCCATTCCATTCTATTTCAAAATATCTTGGTAAGGTCCCACTAAATTAGCTACTATGGAAATGGTTTCTCTCTTCCAGAGTAGTTTTGTATTTGTTTAAAACCAGCAAAGTCATTTTTTTCCTTTGACTTCCTTTGATTTCCTTCTACTTTTGTCTAATGTAAGAATATTTTCAACCAGTGAAATACTCTGAAGAGTGAAATATGGAGGAACAGGAGGCTCCAGTTTTTATCTTCTCCATAGAAACATGAATTTTGGCAACCACCCATAAATTAAAGCAATTTTGTGGGATGATGGAGTCCAGGTTTCAGTACTCTGATAGAGCAAAATATCCAGGAGTGGATGAATTGAAGAGAGTAAGAAGAGTAGTTTCCTTTTACTCCTGATCATCTCTTTCCTAAGGCTACAGCTTGGTTTTGAGAGAAGCCCCCTTAGTCTGCAATTTTTCCCAAAGAGTCAGTCTTATCAGTCTCCCTGTCATACCCCAACAGGGGTGGGAAACCTGCTGCTTTTTAATTAATTACAGGATTAAAAACATCTATTCTGTGAAATCTGGATTCAGTCAAAAGGCTGCAGTTAAGAACCTAGGAGGCCATAGGTTCCCCATCCCTGCAGCATCTGGCTCCAAAGAGATGTTTCCAGTTATTTGTCTTTGGCTCTTTAGGTGCATTGAGTGTCCTCCCTCTGATCTGCACAAAGAAGATAGATGCTACATTTCTCTCCTCTTTTCCCAACTACAAGTTAAGTTCATCCAAAAGTGGACATTGGCAGGTGAACAACATGCAGAGGGAGAAGAATTACAACATTTTTTCTCTTCTTAGCACTGCCTGCATCTTCTGTATGACCTCTAATATTGTTGGAAACCTCTGTTCTGATTTTGGATTCTACCAAGTAACTTGACTTCTGGCCTCTGTACATACTTCCTCACATTGTTCTCCTAATCCTAAGAGTAAAAGCAGATTTCTACTGTGGCTAATTTCTGGATTGCTCTCCCACCCCTTGTTTGGCTTTGTGATGCTTCAAGTGGCTTTTAAAAGTAGTTCTCATATTAAGTCTCTTCCACTGAACTACCTATTTTTCACCCTGTTTTCTGTACTTGACTCTGACTGATATGACTTAAGATTGGATTATACTTGTTAATTAATTTAATTTACATCTTGAATTTTAGTTTTGGAGATGGGTGGAATTCAGGGTCCAAAATCTTGGAGAGAAAGATACCATAGAAAGAAAGCCAAATACTCTGCATGAAGTTCTTTCTTAAGGCATTTGGCAATTTCTAAGAGCCTGGGAAACCAAAGAGAATTTAAGAGATTAAAAAACTAAGTATATATTTCAGTAATCTCAAAGAATGACAGTAAGTGATCGAGAGAGAGAGGGAGAGGGAGAGATAGAGAGGAGAATGTTTTAAGGTCTGCCACAGAGGAGGGATCTCAGAAATAGCACCGACATATAGTTTAGACCCCAAAGTGGCTCCCTCTAGGAATAAGAACAAACTGGAAGTAGGCCAGTCCTCACAATGTCTGAAACAAAATCTCAAGATATCTCAATTACTGATTAAATCAAGGTGGTCTTCCCAAGGTGGTCTGTCAGAAGAAAATTAAATTCTGTCTAGAAAAATATAAATCATCCAAAGCCTCTACATTTTTAAAAATACAAAAAACAAACTAAGCATGACAGAAAAAAAGATCATGTGCCCAAAAATCAAAAGAAAAAAGAGAAAAGCAACAGAGCCATAATGTAATACAACTCCAGTTATATTACTATAACTCCAGAATTTTAAGTTATCAGTCAGGAACTTATTTTAAAAACCCTACAATTTGTGTGTTCAAGAAAAAAGATGGAAAATTTTACTGCACAATTGTAATCTGAGAAAAGAGTTTAGTGGAAATTGTATAACTGAAATAATTTTAATATTAATATATGGATTCAACAGCAGTTTCTTGCAACATAACCAATTAGTACTAAACCAAAATATGGGTCAGTGGAAAATAGGCAGGTGAAAACACAGAGAGAAAAATAGAAAGGAAAAAAATTAAGGCACGACTAAAGGTCTAAATATGTATATTTGAAATCTCAGAAGGAGAAGAGAGAAAGAATAGGGCAGAAAAGATGCTTATAGAGTTACAGGCTAAGAATTTCATAAAATCTAATAAAAACCCTCAAGACCAAATTCAAGAAGCTTTGCAAATCATAACAGAATAAAAGGAAAGAAATCTATACTAAGTACATTATAGTAAAACTGCAGTAACCCAAAAGTAAAAATCTTAAAAGTAACCTGAAAAAAAAAAAAAGAGAGCTTATTAGCTTCAAAGGAGCAACAGTAAGATTGACACAACACTACAAGGTAAAACAATATCAACTTTTGAAATGAAATATCTGTTAACTTAGAGTTCTATATTTCAAAAATAATGGTAAAATGCTTTTAAGAAAAACAAAAAGAAAATGTATTATCAATAGTATCACACTAAAATAAAGAATTAAAATATGAAGGGAAAGATGTCATACTGATTCAAGACTCTGTAAGATTTCTGATTTTTGTCAAGATAGACTTTCATAAAATAATAAATAAATGCCATCTTTTGTATACATGTATGTGTGTGTGTATACACACACACATATATATCACTACACCCCAAACCCCCAGAATATATTATCTTTTACCATGCATGTACAATATTTACCAAAATAGAGCATATGGTGGGCCTTAATAACACTTCCACACATTTCAAAAATCAGAAATCTTACAGAGTATATACTTTTACCATAGTGGAATCAATCTAGAAATAAAATCCTCCAATTCTTGAATATTAAGAAAACATTCACATAAATCATGGGACAAAGAATAAATTGCAATGAAAATTAGAAAATATTTGATTCACATTGGCTGGGCACAGTGGCTCATGCTTATAATCCTAGCAATTTGGGATGCCAACATAGGAGGATCACTTGAGGCCAAGAGTTCAACAGCAGACTGGGCAACATGGTAAGACCCTGTCTCTATAAAAGATAAATAAAAATATTTGGGTATGCTGGTGCACACCTGTAGAACTAGCTACTCAGGAGGCTGAGGCAGGAGGATTGCCTGATTCCAGGAGTTTGAGTCTGCAGTGAGCCAGTGAGATATGATTGCACCACTGCACTCCAGCCTGGGTGACAGAGTGAGATGCTCTCTCAAATAAAAAAAAGAAATAAAAAAATACTCTGACTCAAATAATAATTAAAATATAGCATATTAAAACTGGAACATCACTAAACCATAGAGGAAAACTTATAGCTTAAATTGACATGTTATAAAATAAGAAAGGCTTAAAATACACAAAATATAAGACATGTATCACAAGAAGTCGGAAAAAAATACATAAGAGAAAGAATAATAAGAGAGAAATAATAAAAGAGAAAATTTTTTTCTCTTTAAAAAGCCAAAATTTTTTCTCTTTAAAAAGCCAAATATTATTTCTTTGACAAGATTATATAAATTGATTATATAATTGATTATATAAATCAAATATATAATTGATTATATAAATCTTTTCAAATTTCTTTGAAAAGATTATATAAATTGATAAAACCATAGCAAAATGGAACACGAGGAATAAGGAGAGAAGGATCATATTACCAATATCAGTAATTAAAATAATAGCATAACTGTAGATCTACAGATTTTAAAATGTTAATAAGAAATACAATGTAGTAACATCGGCAAAATGGAAGGATAGAAGTCTCCAGTTCTCATGCCCTCATAGAAACACCAATTTTGGCAACCACCCATTGATCAAAACTGCTCTGTGGGATATGAAGTCTAGCTAAGGTTTCAGTATGCTGGCAGAGCAAAAAAATCCATGAGTGAATGCATTAAAGAGGGTAAGAAGACTAGATTCCCTTTATTCATGATTATGTCTTCCAAGCTAATACAGCTTGGTGCAGAGAGAAGTCCCCTCCTTGTGCAATTTCTCCCATAGGATAAAGTAAAAGCAAACTAAATACCAAGCTTTCCAAGCCTTCTAAGAAACATCCCAGGAGCCCAACTTCTTTTTTACTCCACCCAAAACACTGAGGGGTTGACACATGAATTGTATAGGGCAAGTAGAAGCAGAGAAGAGAGGAGAAGGGTGTGCACAGCACCTGGTGCACCATTCCCAACAACCTGTCATGAATCCTGCTAACCAGCTTTAAGCCCATTGTTGAGATCTACTGCTCAGAAAGAAAGATTCCTTGCAAAGTATTACTGTTCATTAACCATCCACCTAGATACCCAAGAGCACTGATGAAGATGTACAAGGAGATTTATGTTGTTTCCATGCCTGCTAGCACAACATCCATTATGCAGCCCATGGAACAAAGAGTACTTTTGACTTTCCAGTCTTATTATTTAAGAAATACATTTTGTTAGGCTATAGCTGCCTTACATAGTAATTCTTCTGATGATCTAAGCAAAGTAAATTGAAAATTCTGGAAAAGATTCACCATATTAGATGCCATTAAGAACATTTGTGGGCTGGCAAGCTGGCTCATGCCTGTAATCCCAGAAGTTTGGGAGGCTGAGATGGAAGATTTTCTTGAGGCCAGAAGTTTAAGACCAGACTGGGCAACATAGCAAGACCTTGTCTTTACAAAAAAATTAAAATTCAGCTGCGTATGATGGTGCATGCCTGTAGTCTTAGCTACTCTGGAGACTGAGATGGGAGGATCTATCAAGCCCAGGAGTTCACGGTTACAGTGAACTATGGTTGCACCACTGCAATACACCTTGAGTGACAGAGTGCGACCCTGTCTCTAAAAAATAAATAAAATTTGTGATTCATAGGAAAAAATCAAAATATAATCATTAACAGGATAACAGATGTTTGTAAGAAATTGATTCCATCTTCATGGATGACCCTGAGGGGTTCAAGACTTAGGTGGAAGAAGTAACTGCAGATGTGGTGGAAATAGAAATAAAACTGGAATTAGAAATTGAACCTGAAAATGGGATTTAATAGCTGCAATTCAATGATAGAATTTGGATGGATGAGGAGTTTCCTCTTATGGATGAGCAAAGAAAGTGGTTTCTTGAGATGGAGTCTGCCCCTGATAAAGATGCTATGAACATTGCTAAAATAACAACAAAGGATTTAGACATTACATAAATTTAGTTGATAAAGCCATAGCAGAGTTTGAGAGGATTGAGTCCAATTGTAAAAGGAGCTGTACTGCGGGTAGAATTCATTATAGTTTTATTTTATGAAGTTGCCACAGCTACCCCAATGTCCAGCAACCACCACCCTGATCATTCAGTAACCATAAACATCTAAGCAAAACCCTTCACTGGCAAAAAGATTATGATTCACTTAAGGGTCAAATGATTGCTAGCGTTTTTTAGCAACAAAAATCTTTTAAAATTAAGGTATATACATTTTTCAGACATAATGCTATACTTAATAAAGTACAATTTAGTGTTAATAATTTTTATTTGCACTGTAAACAAAAGTGTGTGAGTGTGATTCACTTTATTACAATACTCACTTTATTGCAGTGGTCTCAAACTGAACTAACAGTATCTCTGGGGTGTGCATGGATAGAAAACCCTAAAGAGTCAACCAAAAAAAAGTGTTAGAACTAATAAACAGATTCTTTAATGTTTCAGAATATAAAATTAACATTAAAAATCAGTTTTTCTTTCTATACGATAACAATGAAATATCCAAAAAAGAAAATAAGAAAACAATCCCATTTACAATAACATAAAAAATAATTATTTGGAAAAAATTTATCAAAGAGTATAAAGATATGTACATTGAAAACTGTAAGATATTGTTGAAAGAAATTAAAACAGACACAAATAAATCGAAAGGCCTTTTTCATTCATGAGTTAGATAAATTAATATTGTTAAAAAGTCCATACTACTGAAAAATATTCACAAGCCTCAATGCAATCCTTATCAAAATTCTAATTGTATGTTTCATAGAAATAGAAAAAACAATCGTAAAATTCTTATGAAATGACAAAAGAACCTAAACAGCCAAGCAATCTTGAGTGAGAAGAACAAAACTGGAGAACATCACATTTCCTTATTTCAAATTGTATTATGAAGTTACAGTAATTAAAATAGTAAGGTACTGACAGACACATTGTTCAATGAAACAGAATAGAGATCCCAGATCTCTATTTATATATTGTATCTATTTATATATATAGCAAATTAATTTGCAATAAATTTGCCAAGAATACACAACAGGGAAAGGATAGTATCTTCAATAAAAAGTATTAAAATAAAGGAATATCTACATCAAAAAGAATGAAATTGAACCCATATATCATACACAAAAATTAACTCAAAATAAGTTAAGGACTTACACATAAGACCTGAAAGGATAAAATTCATAGTAGAAAACATAACAGGAAGGCCTCCTGACATTGATATTCACAATGATACTTTGGATACATCACCAAAACAATGGACAATATAATAAAAAAATAAACATCCTAGCTCTTGGGAGGCCGAGGCGGGCGGATTGCTCAAGGTCAGGAGTTCAAAACCAGCCTGAGCAAGAGCGAGACCCCGTCTCTACTATAAATAGAAAGAAATTAATTGGCCAACTGATATATATATAAAAAACTAGCCGGGCATGGTGGCGCATGCCTGTAGTCCCAGCTACTCGGGAGGCTGAGGCAGAAGGATCGCTCGAGCCCAGGAGTTTGAGGTTGCTGTGAGCTAGGCTGACGCCATGGCACTCACTCTAGCCTGGACAACAAAGCGAGACTCTGTCTCAAAAAAAAAAATAAAAAAAAAATAAAAAAAAAAAAAAAAATAAACAAATGTGATTGCTTCAAACTAAAAATCTTCTCACCAAAGGAAACAGTAAACAAAATAAAAAGGCAACCTACATTTGGATAAAACATTTTCAAAGCACATATCTGATAGGGGGTTAATATCTTAAATATACAAGGGATTCCATACAACTGAATATCAAAAATACAAAAGCAAAAACCAAAACCAAATAAGCCAATTAAAAATGATCAAAGTAACTGAATAAACATTTCTCCAGAAAAGACATACAAATGACCAACAGGTATATGAAAAGATACTGAATATCACTAATCATGAGGGAAATGCAAATCAAGCCACAATGGAGATATCACTTCATACCTGCTAGAATGGCTATTATTACCAATAGCAACAATAAAAAATAACAAGTGTTAGCAAAAATTGGGTAAAAGAGAACCCTTGTACACTGTTGGTGGCAATGTAAACTAATGCAACCACTATGGAATACAGTATGGAGATTCCAAAAATATTAAAAATATTAATAGAACTACCAACAGTCCCATTTCTGAGTATATATCCAAAGGATTTAAAATCAGAATCTTAAAGAGATATCTGCATTTCCAAGTTAATTGCAGCATTATTCACAATAGTTAAGATATGGAAGCAACCTAAATGTCTAGTGATAAATGAATGGATAAAGGAAATGTGGTATATCCATACAAAGGCATATTACTCAGACTTAAAAAAAAAATACTGCCATTTGCAACAATATAGATGGCCCTTGAAAACATTACACTAAATGAAATAAGCCAAACACAGGAAGTCATGCATTCCATGATCTCACTTATATGTGGAATCTATAATTATCAAAATCATAGTAGCAGAGTAGAATAGTGGTTGCTAGGGTATGGAGGGAAGAGGTTATGGGTAAGCAATGGATCAAGCATACAAAGTTTCAATTATGCAATATAAAGAAGTTATAGAGATATATTATACTATATATAGCATAGCACTACATATTCAGTTAATTTGTAGTTAAGTGGCTGCCATAACACTATAACAATTCATTACACTGCAACCTTAAGATTGGTGTACCTTAATGCTCTATATTATTTAATATATTTCAATAAAATTATTTATTAAAAATCCTGAGAAAACCTAGGTGACCTTGGGTCTGCCAATGAAGTTTTGAATATAACACCAGAAGCATTATCCTTGAAAGAAAAAATATTGATAAGTTGGACTTTATATTAAAATTCAAAACTTCTGCTCTGTGAAAATCCTTGTTAAGAGAATGAAAAAACACACCACAGACTGGAAGAAAATATTTGCAAAATAAATGCTATAAAAAAACTTATGACCCAAATATATAAAGAGCTTTTAAGCTCATTAATAGAAAAACAAACAACCCAATTTTTAAAATGGGAAAAAGCTCTGGACACTGAATCAAAAAAGATACACGGATGGCAAATTGACACATGAAAATATGCTCAGTATGTGCCATTAGGAAATTTCAAACTGAAACAATGAAGTGCCTCTATACACCTATTAAAATGAATAAAATTAAAACAAAACCTAAAACCTGCAAATACCAAATGCTGAGGAGGACGCTGAACAACAGAAACTCTCATTCAGTGTTGCTGGGAACGCAAAATGGCACAGCCACTTTGGTAGCTTTTTATAAAACTAACTATCGTCTTGCTATATAATCCAGCAATCATACTCCTAGATATTTACCCAATCGAGGTGAAAACTTATGTCCATACAAAAAGCTGTATACAAATATTTATAGCAGCTTGATTCATGATCACCAAAAACTAGAAGCAATTAAGATGTTCTTAATAGATGAACGGATAGACAGATTGAAGTGTATCTATACAATGGAATACTATTCAGAAATAAAAACTTAACGAGCTATTAAGCCATCACAAAACATGGGTGAATGTTAAATTCCTATTACCGAGTGAAAGAAAAAAGGTTGAAAAGGCCCTAGCTGTCCATTTTTATGATATTATAGCAAAGGAAAAATTCTAGAGATGATAAATAGATCAGTGGTTGTTACTGTTTTAGGGAAGAAGTGCAGGGGAATGTATAGAATTGTGAGACTATTCTGTATGATGTCATAATGGTGGATGTGTGACACTACGCATTTGTCAAAACCTACAGAACTTTACAGCACAAAGAATGAACTTTTTAAATGTATTCACACTTGCAAAAATTTAAGAGTTCAACAGAATTCAGATGGTGACAAAAGAATCTAACTGTATTACAAACAGATTAAACAACCTCGTAGCAAGGAATGGGGGAAAGTTCCTGACCTAAGTAATTTTGGAAATAAGTGGAGCCTGGAAGACTAAAGGTGAAAGAAACTATAGATGAGCATTGTACCCTAGTTGATAAAGGTTTATTATTTTTTGCAGTGGCACAGCTTAACAAATATGAAATTGCTCTGTATGTATACTGGAATAGAACAATTAAGAAGGTGGATGGCAGATGGTAAGAATCAGGTTTCTCACTGTTGGAGTAGAAAGTTACAGATATGTAGGGGAGAAGTCTGCAATGGATTAGAGTTGGAGATATCAGTATGAATTAATGTTTAGCCTAATAAAGATACATATGGTTCAATATAGAAATGCATATTTTCCACATATATACATGTGTTAGTATACGCACATATGCATTTTACCCTCCGAATCCACGGGTTCTGCATCTAGGGATTCAAGCAACTATGGATCTGAAATACTTAAGATAAGAAAAATTTCACAAGTTTCTAAAAATCAAAACTTGAATTTTCTATGTGCAGAGTACAAAGTTGAATCCATGCAAATAAAGTGATGTGTAGGCATTGCATTATGTATTATTAATATAAGGATATCTATTATTAATTATATATTAATATAAGGATATGGAGATGATTTAAAATATATAGGAGGATGTGTGCAGGTTATATGCAAATACTATGCCATTTTATATAAGAGACTTGAGTATCCATGGATTTTGTTGCCTGCAGGGTGTTGTGGAACCAGTCCCCCATGGACACCAAGGGATGACTGTATTTCCTTGATCTGTCAGCTGAGAGGGCCAAGAAGAAAAGATACCCCATAACAAGAATCACCTAGTGCTTAGATCTTGTTTTTAATATTATTGTCCAATGAAAAGAATCAGAGATCCTTACAGAAATGGCTGACTCTAGGACTGGGACAGGAAACACACAAGATGAATCTGTAGTATCTTGTGGTGCCAGAAAATAAGAGTGCTAAAAACAAACAAACAAAACATCCCACAATAATGGATATAGGTCTAACAGACACAGGAGCCAACTAAAAGAGCTCCCAATGACCAATGCTGCATGTAATTGGGACAACAATATAAAGTAGTATTGGATTTTAAACCCATGCAAAATAAAAACGTCTGTGAGTCCATAATGATATAAGTAAATTATTTATTCAATATATAATCATGTACCAGATAATGATGTTTTGGTCAACAATGGACCACATATAAGACAATGGTTCCAAAGATTATAGTCAAGTTACCTATACAAGTATACAATTTTTTCTCTTTTATACCACAGTTTTTAAAATTTATCATAAAATATCCAATTTATTCCTCAATTAACTTACAGTAACTAAATTATTTGTAACTTTTGCTGTTAACAAATGACTCTCTAATGATCACACTTGTATGTGTTGATTTGGGCCGATGAGTGACAATTTCTCTGGGGTCTTTGCTCAGATGTGAGTAGTTGGGTCATTATCGTTCAGTATTATCAACTTCCAGTTTCCTATCCAGCAAATTTGTACAAATTCTTAACTCCAGTTGATTTATTCAACCATACCACAAGTATTGAGAGTCATCACATATTTTAAACATTGCTAATCTAAAGTATGTGAAATGATCCCTCAAGATTATTTTGTTTTGGATTTTCCTAATCATTTATAAGGCTAAGCTTTTTCTTTTACACAAAGTTTTGTCTTTTGAGTGAATTGTGGGTTTTTTTTATTCATTAATATTTTGAATTTTTTGCCTTTTTCTGTTTTTTGATATTCATATGTGATAAAAATAAATTGTTCCATTCTGAGGCTCATAATTTCACTTCACTAACGGTGACATTTTTGTGAAAAAATTATGCCACATTTTTATTGTACTTTTTCTATGTTTAGATATGCTTAGATAAGCAAATATCACTGTATTATAATCTTCTACAGTAATTGAGTACAGTAACATGCTATACAGGTTTGTAGCCTAGGACAGTGAGGCAAGGTAAGGAGAGCTGGAGGGTCACACACTGCATCTGCTCAACTCCAGGTAATTAGAAAACAACTAGATGTTGAAGCCCAGGTATATGGCCCTCAAGGGAATGAGGTGTTTTGATATATCTAAAGGTGTTAAAAGAAGTCTCAGTCAATGTAGTACAATTTCAGGACCAAGTTCTAGTGTCAAAAGGTAAGTGAAGGGAATACATGTGCTTAGAGGACAGAAAAAAGTTAAGTAGGATCACATTCATTCGTGGAAAATGTTGGTTTACAAGAGATTAAAGTCTCATTGTAAATATAAATACTACAGACAAAAGTTTTCTTTTATTGGCTTAGACATGGGCAAGATATTGGATACTCACTTTTTGCTATGCATAATCTTGCTGGTGATGAGTGAAAGGGCAGAGAGCACATACCACCACTCAACAAATCACAGAGAGAAAAAACTCTTTGATATCTGCCACTAGGAGAAAGCAATGAAAAGACTAAAATCCTTTCTTTACCTCCTTGCCATTCTCTTAGATTCCAGTTTTCACAACTTCTGCCTCTAGGAGTGTCTCTCAGTCCTCTCACTCTTATTTCTTCTCCCTTTTCCTCTGCCTCTATTGTCTCTGTCTTTTCAGTTTTGAAATTCCTGGGGGAGGGTGGGTAGGAGGTTGTAACTTTCCAAGAATCTTATAAAACAATGAAAGCTCTGATGCTTTAGGACCAGAAGCTGTGTGAGCTTCTGTACTTGCTCTTTATGTGTGTCGCCTGTTGCCATACATACCACGTCCTCTCATGGGTCGAGCTTTCCCCTAAGAACTACAACAGGATTTTCTCTGCAGACTTTATCTCCCTCACTTTTGTTTCTGTTTCTAGGTCCTCTGTCCTGGGTTCACTTAATGAATTATAATGGAGTTATGATGGCCATGTGTAGGGTGGTAATGCCAAGTGTCCAATCCAGTGATTTTCAGCTGATATTTGTTTCAGGAATGATTGTTTAAATTAAAATTAAGGTGGTAAAGATTCTTTCCCCAGTGTATGTTTTTGTTCTGTTTGTAAAAGATTAGATGGCTATATGAGGATGGTTTTATATCTTGGTTCTCAGTTCTGTTCCATTGGTCTATGACTCTGTTCTTGTGCCAGTATTATGCTATTTTAATTGCTATACCCTTGTAGTATACCTTAAAGTCTGGTAATTGATGCCTCCCAATTTGTTCTTTTTTGCTTAAGATTGCTTTTGCTATATGGGGTCTTCTCTGGATCCATATGAAGCGTAGAATTATTTTTTCTAAATATGCAAAAATGATGTTGGTATTTTAATAGGGATTGTATTGAATTTGTAGATCATTTTGGGGTTGTATAGACATTTTAACCATGTTGATTCTACTGACCCATGAGTATGGTACGGCTTTTCACCTGTTTACATCTTCTGTTATTCTTTATTCAGTGTTTCATAGTTATGCCCATAAAGGTCTTTTACCTCCTTAGTTAGATAAATTCCTAGGTATTTTATTCTCTTTGTTGCTATTGTGAAGGTATTGAGTCTTTGATTTGGTTCTCAGTTTGACTGTTATTGGCGTATAGGAATGCCTGTACAGGAATGCCACTTATTTCTGTGCATTGATTTTGTAACCTGAGACTTTGCTGAATTTGTTTATCAATCCCAGTAGTCTCATGGCAGAATCTGTGGAATTTTCTACATATAAGATGATATCGTCAACAAAGAGAAATAGTTTGACCTCTTCTGTCCCCATTTGGATGCCCTTGATTCCTTTCTCTTGTCTGATTGCTCTGGCTAGGATTTCCAGTACTAAGTTGAATAGAAGTGTTGATAGAGGGCAACTTTGTTTCCAGTTCCAGGCAGAAATGTTTTCAATTATTTCTTATTGAGTGTAATGGTGGCTGTGAGTTTGTGATACATGGCTTTAATCATTTTGAGGTAAGTCCTGTCTATGCCTATTTTGTTAAGTGTTCTTATCATAAAAGGGTGTTGAATTTTGTCAAATGCTTTTTCTGCATCAATTGAGAGGATCATTTGACCTTTATTTTTGCTTCTATTTATGTGGTGAATTACATTTATAGATTTTCTTATGTTGAACTATCCCTGCATCTCTGGGATTAAGCCCACTTTGTCGTGATGAATTATTTTTTCAATAATCACCTGAATTTGGTTTTATAGGATTTTGTTGAGAATTTTTGCATCTATATTCATAAGGGCTATTGGTCTATAGTTTTCTTTCTTTGTTGTGTTTTGGTATCAGGGTGATATTGGTGTCATAAAATAGGTTGGGGGAAATTCCTTCCTTCTCAATGTTGTGGAATAATATCTGGAGGATAGGCACCAGTTGTTCTTTGTAGGTCTGGTAAAATTCAGGTATTAAATCCTCTGGTCTGGTACATTTCTTTTTTAGGAATTTTTTTTATTGTTGCATCAAAAATTGGATAGCCACATGTAGAAGACTGAAACAGGACCCATACCTTTCACCTCACAAAAATCTACTCACTGTGGATAACAAACTTAAACATAAGGCATGAAACTACACGAATACTAGAAGAAAATGTTGCAAAAACTCATAGACATTGGCCTAGGCCGAGGATTTATGAAGAAGCCCCAAAGGCAAGCACAGCAACAACAAAAATAAATAAATCGGACCTGATCAAATTAAAAATCTTCTGCATAGCCAAGGAAACTCTCACAAGAGCAAACAGACAACCTACAGAATGGGAGAAAATATTCTCATGTTACACATCTGACAAAGGGCTGATAACTAGAATCTACATAGAACTCAGAAAATCAGCAAGAAAAAAAATCAAACAGCCCTATAAAAAAGCAGGCAAAGGAAATAAACAGAAACTTTTCAAAAGAAGATAAACTAATGGCTAACAAACATATGAAAAAATGGTCAACATCTCTAATTGTCAAAAGAATGCAAATCAAAACCACAAAGAGATATTACTTATCCCCAGAGAGAATGGCCCTTATGAAAAAGTCCCCAAACAATAAATGTTGGCATGGTTGCAGAGAGATAGGAATACCCATACACTGGTGGTGGGACTGCAAACTAGTATAATGTCTCTGGTAAGGAATATGGAGATACCTCAAGGAGCTAAAAATAGAATTACCATTTGATCCAGCAATCCCATTACCGTCATCTACCCAAATGAACAAAAGATGTTCTATAAAAAAGACATCTGCACTTGAATGTTTATAACAGTACAATTCACAATTACAAAGATGTGGAAACAACGTAAGTGCCCATCGATACATGAATGGATTAATAAAATGTAGTATGTGTATACCATGAAATTGTACTCAGTCACAAAAAACGGTGGTGATCGATACAAAAGGTGCTAACCTTTTGTATTATCTTGAATAGCACTGAAGCACATTCTACTAAGTGAAGTATCCCAAGAATGGAAAAACAAACACCACATGTACTAACCATCAAATTGGTATTATATGATCAACACTTGAAATACACATAAAGTAATAACATTCATCCGGTGTTGGGCAGATTGTAGGGGAAGGAAGGGATAGGTATGTGCACACCCAATGATTGTGGTGTATACTATCTGTGGGATGGACACATTTGAAGCTCTGACTTGGGACGGGGACAAAGGCAATATATGTAACTTAAACATTTGTATTCATGAAATATGCTGAAATAAAAAAATTCATTAAAAACATAAATAAATAAGATGGTAACTCAGAGATGAGAGTTTAAGTATACCTAGTCTTCTAGCCCTCCGAAGAAAGATTTGAGTAATCCTTGACATCACCATCTCTAAGGAAATATCTGAGTAACCCTTAACCTCTCTGTGATGAATAATTTTAGAAAGGCAATTAAAGACTGGAGAATGTTACATTTTGTGATGTTTAATAACATAGGTAAAATACTTTTCATGAAAATAAAATATTTGTTTGATACACATTTGTATACTTTGAAATACTGCTTTTCAAAATAAATTCATGCTATCCAGGAGAAATTTAGTTTTCTTTTTCCCACAACCACTACAATGGCTATTACCATTATTTTATTTTAAAACCATGTATTGAACCTTTTATAGAATCTTATGCAGAAATCATTGCCAGTGAATATCTACTGCTCTCCTCCATTGATAAAAATAGATGTCACATTTTCATTGAAAATGATTAGGAGAAAAAACAAAATAAAAACGTAGGTGTAATTACATGTGTAGCATGCAAATATTTTGTCTGATTCTGTAAAGTGTCTATGTACACTAATGATTGTTTCCTTGGCTGTGTAGAAGCTTTTTAATTTGATAAGATACCATTCATTTATTTTTATTATCTTTTTGATTGTTTTTGGTGTCTTCTTCATAAATTCTTTGCCTAGGCTCATGTCTATAAAAGTTTTTTTCAGCATTTTTTTCTAAAATTCTTATCATTTTATGCCTTAGGTTTAAGTCTGTTATCCATTGTGAGATGAGTTTTGTGAGAGATGAGAGGTGCAGATAAAGGGCTCAGGAAAATCAGCAAGAAAAAAAATCCAACAATCCCATTTAAAAAGTAGGCAAAGGAAATAAACAGAAACTTTTCAAAAGAAGATAGACTAATGACCAACAAATGTGAAAAAATGCTCATCATCTCTAATCATCAGGGAAATGCAAATCAAAACCACAGTGAGATATCACTTAACTACAGTGAGAATGGCTTATATCAAAAAGTCCTAAGACAACAAATGCTGGTATGTATGTGGAGAGTTTAGAACACTCTTACACTGCTGGTGGGAGTGCAAACTAGTACAACTCCTGTGGAAGAGAGTGTGGAGATACCCTCAAAGAGCTAAAAGTAAAAGTACTCTTTGATCCAGTAATCCCACTACTGGGTATTTACCCAAGGAAAAAAAGACATTTTATAATAAAGACACTTGCACTCAAATATTTATAGCAGCACAATTCACAATTGCAAAGATGTGGAAATAACCCAAGTGCCCATCAATATATGAGTGGATTATAAAATGTGATATATATACCAGGGAGTACTATTCAGCCATAAAAAATGGTGAACTAATACATCTTGTATTATCCTGGCTTGAGCTGGACCTCATTCTTCTCAGTGAAGTATCATAAGAATGGAAAAAGAAACACCACATGTACTCAACATTAAGTTGGTACTAATTGATAAACACTTATGTGAACATATGGAAGTAACATTCATCGGGGACCTGGTAGGTAGGAGCAGGGAAGGAATGGGAAAATTCACACCTAATGTGCACACTGTGTGTGGGATGGGCAGGCTTGTAACTTTAACTCGGGTGGTGCAAAGGTAATTTATGTGACCAAAGCTTTTGTACTCCCATCATATTTTGAAATTTTAAAAAAAAGTAAAAATAGATGTAATTATAATTAGTTTCAGTGTCCCCATGTGAATCTGATTATTTTTTCTCTAAATATTTTTATTCAATGTGAAAATAATTTTATAAAAATATATAAAAAGATTTCAAATAAAATCATTCATATTATTCTATGATATTTTTTCTTTGTATTTCCATATTAAATGTATCACTTATTCCTATGTAGTTTATCAAAATTTGTCATAATGCTCATGAAATTTTATATTGTTTTTTCACTTAATCTGATATCTGTCATATGGTACAATCTTAAAAGTTTTTAAAAACTGCAAAAATCATTGAAATAATATGCTGTAATCTAATTATTCTCATATGTTGAACATGTAATTGTTTCAACTTTGTCACTATTATTTTGTAATGAACATTCATAAAGTACATTTTTTCCTGTAGTTGGGCTTATCTCCTAAGATGTTCATAAGTAATATTACTGTGTTAAAGACTCTAAAAATTTTTATAGTCTTGACATTAACTGCCAATTTACTACCCATTAAAGTTACAATTCATGATACCAGAACAAATCAGTTTCATGAAGACTTTTCAAGTATTGATTGGAATTATTTTCAATTTTATATGTATATAATGACATTACATTGCTTATTTTTTAAATATGTTTTAATACATCTAAAATTGGATATTTTCTCAACTGTTTGCCCACTGGTAGTATTTCTCCTTTTGTCTTTCTGTTTATCATGTCAATTTATATGACCTTTTTGTATGACATATAAATTCCTTAATAATTCCTTATATCCCATGTGATCTCAACATTTCATCTTCATCTTTATTTTGGTTATATTTCTACTTCACATTCATTCACTTAATTCTTTTTAACCAAATTATATGTGCAAGGTATTGTGCTGGTTGCTTAGAATAACCTGTGGAACTAAATAGATAATGGTCTTTACCTTTTTGCTTTAAAGTAGAAAAAACCCAAATGGCAAACAAATAAATCATTGTACTTTTAGAAAGATGCAATGAAAAAAAAAATGAGACAGTACAGGGATAGAAAACTAGGAGAGGAAAAAGTCTACATTAAATAAAATAGCACATCTCTTTCTGAGGAGATAGCATTGAAGGTGAGGGTAGAAAGACAAGTAAAGACCTGGAGAAAGAATTTCTCAAATATTGGTGTTAGGTCTAGAGCCAAGAGAGAGAAACATGAAGCCTCATGTGTAGCAAAATTCTGTTTACTTTGAGCATCTGGGTACAGATGGTTGGGGGTGAAAAAGTGTCCACACCGAGGGAGGGGAAAGACTTGGGTTTTATAGAGGATTTATTAGAGGGCAATACCTGGTCCAGAACAACTGCTGCAATAAAATTTTTTTAAAAAACAACCGATTTCTGGGACCCCTGGCTCAGTCTCATCCTGTAGAGATAAGGGAGGGAGATAGTTCTGTTCTTTCAGGGGGAATAAGAGTGCTGGCTGCAGGTCTCTGTTAGGTTTACAACCTCTGGGGATTCTTGGGACTCCCCAGACTCCTGCGATTATTGTTTCACAAACCTCAGTTTTCCATTAACTGCATTCTGTCCCACACATACTTTTTGAGTTCCCACCTGGAACAAACCTAACAATTGTGTATACCAAGTGCAAAAGCCCAAATTTGGGAAAGAGCATGGAGGTCTTGATATATAGATAGACTACCCGTTGTATGGTGGTAGGTGAGCTAGGGAAGGTCACTGGGACATGAGTAGGCAGGGACCAGACCATATAAGTGGTTGTAGACTACACAAAAAGAAAAGAAAAAAGAAGGTGACATATAAAAATTCTTCCCTCCATAAGAGCAATGAAAAAACTGGAAACATTTGCCAGAATGAGCTTTCTCAAAACTGTAGAAATTAGCAAGTATTTTGCAGCAATTTAGAGAGCATTTATTCAAGTAAAATTACTGAATCTCAGTAAGAACAGTGAGATTGATGGTATTTTTAACTTGTTGTATTTCAAGCTTCCTCTTTCCAGTCCCATGGTAGTCTTGAAAACCAACATCCCACGGTCACACTGTAAACCAAGAGCCTGGCAACCACCAAAGAGAACAGAGTGGAGTTTAGATCTCTTTCAAACTCTAGTTTCCAGGGAATTGTCATTATTTGATCTGTCTGGTGGTTTCTAGGTAGGGCCTACTTATAAGACTGCTTTTATTTAACTTGAACCTGGCTCACCCAGTGTGAAAAGTTCTTCCTCTATAGGCATTTGCTAAGAACATTTAAAGACATTTGTTTAAATGAATGGCAGTTTAAGGCCATGTGGTACTATTGGGGCAAGCAGTAGACTGACCAAAACACCTAAAAGGAAAATCTGAGGAAGATAGGGTCTTTAAAAAGCTCTGAAATATCCTTTGGAATATAGAAGGTCACACACATGTATGAGGCTATGCACATGCCTAGGGTTGTGTACATGTTCATGAAGATCTTGAAGACATAAGCTATTAGCTTGTGGTTAACATTGAGGCTCTGCACAAATAGGAAGTTGAGGTGAAGGAAAATTTGTCAACTGCATGGAAAAGGGTCAAAGGCCTCTGCCATCATTCACATAGAGCCTGCTGTAAAAACTAGGTGACTTATTGGTCTCAGGAGTTTAAGAAAATTACTGTTCAGTCATAAGTTAACCTCTAAGCTAACCATGTAAAGACTGCAGGCACCACACATTAAAAAAGACTACAAACTTTACAGAATTAGTTCAGAACATCACCAAGTATATAATCAAAAACAAACCATGGGAAGTGGGGAGAATTTATTTCCAGAATTACTGCATTATATTCTATGAAATATCCCATCTTCAACACAAAGCTATGTGGCATACAAAGAAAAAAGAACGTATGGCCTATACATAGGGAGAAAATGACTTAATAGAAACTGTCTTTAAAAAGGGGAAATTTTGGTCCTAGTGAAAAATTACTTTCAATCAGGAATTTTGAGTATGTTCAGTGAGCTAAATAAAACCATGCTTAAATTACTAATGGGAAATAAAATAATAATACTCCATTACATAGAAAATATCAATAGAAGGATATAAAGTATAAAAAGGAATAACATAGAAATTCTTGAGTTGAAAAGTATAAAAACACAAAATGGAAAATCTACTAGAGAGGCTTAAGAGAAATTTGAATTAGGCAGAAAGAATCAGTGTGCCTGAAGTTAAGTCAATTGAGAATATCCAGCTAAAAATAGAAAAAAAAAGAATGAAGGAAAAGAAACAGAGCATCAGAGATCTATGGGACATCATCAAGCATACCAACACATGAATAATAGGAATCCCTAAATGACAGAAGAGAGAGAAAGATGCAGAAATAATATTTAAAGATAAATCACTCAACTCAGACTTGTGCAGGGCAAAGGCAGTATATGTAACCTAAACATTTACACCCCTGTAATATGCTGAAATAAAAAAAGAAATAACATCTAAAAATTTCCCAAAGTTGATGAAAAATACTAATCTACAAATCTAGGAAGCTCAGTGAATTCCAATAAAATAAACTGAAAGAAAGTCACATCTTGATACATTATAATCACACTGTCAAAACCAAAGGAAAAGAAAGAATCTGGAAAATATCAAGGGAGAAGCAGCTCAGTGCATGCAAGAGAATATCAGTTGTATTTATAGCTGATTTCTCATTAGAAACTAAGCCAGAGAAGCAGGATGGAATTATTCAAGTGCAGAAGGAAAAATATTGTCAACCAAAAATTCTGTATCCAGCAAAACTAGTCTTCACAATGAAGAAAATTTAAACATTTCTAGATTTAAAAAAATAGAGAATTTATCAGTAGTAGACCTTCCCTACAAGAAGGGAGATGACATAGGTAAATATAAAAAAAAGTGCAAGTGAATTTCATGTTGGTGAAATTCATGTTTATCTCCTATCTGATTTAAATGACAACTGCATAGAGCAACAATTATAAATTTGTGCTGATCAGTGTATAATTGATAAAGATGCAGTGTGTATGATAATAGCACAAAGGAAGGAGAAGGAATTCAGTTATATAGGAGCAAGCATTTTATAAATTATTAAAGTTGGTATTAAACAAACATAGATTGTTATAAAGTATGATATGTATTTTAATTTTCAGGGCAATGACTAAGAACACAACTTTTTAAAAATATGGTAAAAGAAACAAGGGAATTAAATATGCTCTAGAAAATCCCTATTTAACATCAAAAAGGCAGTAACAAAGAAATCATGGGGGAAAAGCTGTAAGGTATGTAGAAAGCAAATATAAAAATAGAAGAAGTAAATCTTACATTATTGGTAATGTCATTACATTAAATTTAAATGAATTAAACATTCAAGTCAAAAGGCATAGATAAAACAGATATAAAGAAAACAACATAATTCAATTATATGCTGACTAAAATTATACAATTTAGATACAAAGACACAAATATTTTGAAGGCAAAAGGATATATAAAGATATACACATTCAAACAATAACTAAAATAGAGCTGCATTGTCTGTATTAGTATGAGATAAAATAGACTTTAATTGACAAAACGTCAAAAATACATAAGTTGATGTTAGAGACTAAGAAGGACATTTTATAATGATAAATGGCAAATTTACTGATATAATACAATTATAAGCATATAGACACCAAACTACAAAGTCTCAAGATAATGAAAGAAACACTGACAAAATTTAAGGGAGAAATGCCCAGTTCAACTATAATATTGAAGAATTCAATATCACATTTTTAAATAATGGACAGGATAGAGAAAAGATGAAGAAGAAAATAGAAGACTCAAAAGATACTATAACCCAAATACACTATATATATATATACACATACATACATATATATATATACACACACAAATATATAAATAATAATAACAGAAAATAAATTATTATCAACTGCACATGAAACATTTTCTGGTATAAAACATATAATAGGCAATAAAATAAGTGTCAATAACTTGTAAACCATATTATTGAGGTATGATTGTCATACAAAAATGTACATTTAATGTATACAACTTAATGAGTTTGGTGATGTGTATATACCTGTGCAATCATTACTACAATTTGTCATAATCATATCAATCACCTCCAAAAGATTCATTCTGCCCTCCTTATTTATTATTTGTGATAAGAACACAGCATAAGATTTAACTCCTTAGCAAAATTTCAAATATGCAATATAGTGTTGTTAATTATAGGCACTATGCTGTACATTAGATCTCTAGGATTTATTCACCTTGCACAACTGAAACATAGCAGTTTGACTAATCTCTCCCCTTTTCCTTCTTCCCCTAACCCTGCCAAAAATCATGCTCTGTTTCTGTGAGTTTGACTACTTTAGATTCCTCATTAAGTGGTATGTAGTATTTTTTCTTCTATCCCTGACTTATTTCACTTAGCATAATGTCCTCCAGGTTCATCTATGTTGTTGCAAGTGGCAGGATTTCCTTATTTTTAAAGGCTGGATACTATTCCATCATATATATATATATATATATATATATATATATATATATATATATATATCATATTGTCTTTATTCATTCATCCATTGATGGACATTTAAATTACTTCCATGTCTTGACTATTGTGAATAATGCTTCAATAAACATAAAAATGCAGATATCTCTTCCAGATTCTGATTTCAATTCTTTTAAATATACACCCAGAAGTAGGATGTTGGATCATACAATAGTTATATTTTTAATTTTTTGAGGAACATACATATTGTTGTTAATAATGGCTGAACCAATTTACATTCCCACCAGTAGTGTAAAAACGTATTGTTCTCCACATCCTCACCAACACTTGTTATCTTTTGTCTTTTTAATAATAGTCAACATAGTAAGTATGAGATGATATCTCATTATGGTTTTTGATTTGCATTTTCCTGATGATTAATGCTGTTGAGTCCCTTTTCATGTACCTGTTGATCATTTGTATGTTTTCTTTTTAGAAATATCAATTTAATTTCTTTGCCCACTTTTAATTGGTTTATTTTATTTAATTAGTTAATAAATTTTTGCTCTTATATTATATATATATTACTTATATACTTTGCTTATTAACCCTTTACTAGATATATATTTTGTATTTTTTATCCCATCTCATGGGTTACCTTTTCATTTTGTTGTTTCCTTTGCAGTTATGAGGCTTTTTAGTGCAATGTAATACTACTTGTATATTTTTGCTTTTGTTTCCTGTGCTTGTGATAACATATTCAAAAACTTATTTGCTAGGCCGGGCGCTGTGGCTCACGCCTGTAATCCTAGCTCTTGGGAGGCCGAGGCGGGCGGATTGCTCAAGGTCAGGAGTTCAAAACCAGCCTGAGCGAGACCCCGTCTCTACTATAAATAGAAAGAAATTAATTGGCCAACTGATATATATATATAAAAAATTAGCCGGGCATGGTGGCGCATGCCTGTAGTCCCAGCTACCTGGGAGGCTGAGGCAGAAGGATCACTCGAGCCCAGGAGTTTGAGGTTGCTGTGAGCTAGGCTGACGCCACGGCACTCACTCTAGCCCGGGCAACAAAGCGAGACTCTGTCTCAAAAAAAAAAAAAAAAAAAAAAAAACTTATTTGCTGAGACCAATATCAAGAAGCTTTTTTCATGTGTTTTCTTCTATAAATTTTATAGTTTTAGATTTTAAATCTTTGGTATATTTTGAGTTGATTTTTTTTAATGGTATAAGATAAGGGTTAAATTTCATTCTTTTGCACGTGTATATCCAGTTTTCCTAATTAAATTTATTGAAGAGACCATCCCTTGACCCTTGTGTACCCTGGTACACAAGTATCATTTGACTATTTATGCAGGAATTAATTTCTAGGCTCTTTTTTCTGTTCCATTGGTCTATGTATCTGGTTTTTTGCAGGTACCTTACCTGCTTTGCTGTAGTTTTGTAATATATTTTGAAATCAGTAAAAATTGATAAAATCAGTAAAGCCAATTTTTATTGGTATGTAATATTTGCTCATATTTATGAGGTATATGTGATATTTTGCCACATGTATAGAATATGTAATGATCAAGTCAAGGTATTCAGAGTATTCCTCACCATGGATACTTATCCTTTTTGTGTTGCAAATATTTCAAGTCCTCACTTCTGGCTATTTTGAAAAATATAATACATTGTTGATAACTATAGTCACTATACTCTACTATTAAACATTAGAACCTACTCCTTCTATCTAACTGTATAGCAAGACCAAAATTTTCTGTCAAGAAAATGAAAAGTCACCACACAGAATAGATGGAAACATCTGCAAATCATGTGTTTGGTGAGAGAAAAGTATTTTGAATGCAGTGACTCTTAAGCAACACAGGTTTGAACTGTGTGGGTCCACTTACAGGCAGATTTTTTTCCAACCAAACATGGATCTAAAATACCATATTCACAGACTTTGAAATCCATGTTTATGGAAGGTTGACTTATTTATATAAGCAGGTTCCACGGGGCCACCCAGGGTACTTGAATATGCACAGATTTAGGTAAACACAGGTGTCCTGGAACCAATCTGCTTGTCTAATGAGAAACAGGTGGAAATAAACAATCCTGATAACTCAATTATGTAAAGAAAAATAACCCAATATTTTAAATAGGCAAAGGACTTGAATATACATTTCTCTAGAAAAGATATATAAATGGTCAATAAACACATGAAAATCTGCTCAACATCATTAGTCATTAGGAAAATGAAATTCAAAATCACAATGAGATGACACTTTATAATCACTCAGAAGGCTGTAATCCAAAAGACAGGTGATAACAGGTATTGGCAGGATATGGAGAAATTGGAACTCTCATACATATAATATCCAGAATAGGCAAATCCATGAGAAAGTAGATGAGTGGTTGTTAGACCTGAAGGTGAAGGGGAATCAGGATTGACTGCAAATTCATATTGGGTTTCTTTGGGGGAAGTAATAAAAATGTTCTGACATTAGATAGTGGTGATAGTTACATAATAATATGAGTACACTAAACATTTCATTGAACACTTTAAAGAGGTGAATTTTATAGTGTATGATTTTTATATATTTTTTACATGTCTAAAACATTAAAGAATTTGGAACTTATTTTATTAATGTGGCAGAGCTATTTATGGAGGGAAGTGACATAGACTGATTTTTAAAATAATCATTTCATTGAAATACAAATATAGCACGCATGCAAAAAAGTATACAAATCTAAAGGTAATCACTACTCAGGTCAAGGAATAGAGCATTATCTGGATCCCATAAGCCTCTCTCTTTTTTCATCCTGTCAACATCTTCACCTTCCTTCCATTATTTAGGCTCCTAGCAATATAGTTTCTTTCTTTTTTTTTCTACTTGCAATCATACAGAATGTATTCTTTGTGTCTAGCTTCTTTTTCTCAACATAGTGTTTTTAAAGTTCATCCATGTTGTTTCAAGTAGTAGTTTATAGTATTTCTATACTCTATACTATTTCATTGTAAACTATACCACAACTATTATTATTTTTTATCTATGCTATTGTTCATAGATGGGTGGTTACTAGACTGGATCAATCATAAATTATGTTGTGATGGATATTCTAAATCTCTCTTATGCCAACCATAGGTACACATTTATGTTGAGTATAAACCTACGAATAAAATTTTGTGGTCAGAGGGCATGCTTCTGCTCATCTTTATCAGCAACTTCCTAATTGTTATCCAGAATGGTTTGTCTGACTTCCACTAGCATCAGTGGTACAGGGAAGTCCTAGATGTTTTACACCATGTTAACATTTGGTGTCATCAATTTTTAAAAAACCATAAGCACTTTGTTTGCTGTGTAATGGTACCTCATTTTGTTTTAATTTGCATTTCCTTGATAACTAATTCATGGGAACATAGTTTCATATAATGTATTGGTCATTTGTGTGTCCTCTTTTATGATGTGACTCAGTTTTTGTTTAATATTTCCTATTGTTTGCCTCTTTCCTATTAATTTAGAGAATTTTATTTTTATAAAATATATTTTTTTGAGACAGAGGCTCATTCTGTTGCCCAGGGTACAGTGCCATGACATCAGCCTAGCTCACAACAACCTCAAACTCCTGGGCTCAAGCAATCCTACTGACTCAGCTTCCTGAGTAGCTGGGACTACAGGCATGTGCCACCATACCTGGCTAATTTTTTTTATGTATTTTCAGTTGTCCAGCTAATTTCTTTCTATTTATTTTTTTTAGTAGAGATAGGGTCTTGCTCTTGCTCAGGCTGGTCTTAAACACCTGAGCTCAAATGATCTGCCTGCCTCGGTCTCCCAGAGTGCTAGGATTACAGGTATGAGGCACAGCACCCAGTATAGTTTTATAAATCTATTTATGAATCCTTTGTCTTCTTGATTATTGAAAACAGAAATAGATTCAAGATTACTGGAGCCAAACACACATGAACTATTTTAGGGATATCCTTTTAAGAATATGAATACCAAACTTAGCTGCAGAATTGAATATGTGTTTAGATTAATACAATGAGTTATAATTAGTTACACATTTTAAAAGCTGAAATCTGTTTTTATTAATCAGTAAAAGAAAAACTTTTTAAATTTATTGATTGTGTGACACACTGCATTAATTTTTTATACTTCTTGAAATTTTTGTTTACATACTAGTCTTTTTCTTTTCATCTATAACATATTTTTAAATATTGAGTTTGGTAAAAAATATAAAAATAATTTTGTCTTTTTTGTAAAATGGTTTATCAAAATTTCTTTGTTTTGTTTTAAGTAGTTTAGAAATGTGCTTTTTAGCTTCACAACTTATTATCATTAACACCACGTACACTTTTAAGTTGGTTCTAAAATTTGCAAGAAACTTTATCAAGTTTCTTCCAGTTATAATCTACAAGATTACAAGACATTTAAGTTTTCTTTTACTGTGAATAATTTTAAATACTCTTTGGTTTAATGACCTGCATTGTGCTCAACACATACTAGAATTCTGACAAATTCTATTTTGCATGACTCCCATCAAAAAAGGAAAATGTATCTGCCATTATAATTGTATATGCCATACCATCCAACATAGAATATCTTTTTTTTCTTTGGGTAGATGCCTCGTAGTGTGATTTCTGGATCAAATGGTAGATCTACTTGTATCTCTTTAAGGTATCTCCATATTGCTTTCCACAGAGGTTGTACTAGTTTACAATCCCACTAGCAGTGTATGAGCATTCCTATCTCTCTGCATTCATGTTAACATTTATTGTTTTGGGACTTTTTGATAAAGGTCATTCTCACTGGAGATAAGTGATATCTCATTGTGGTTTTGATTATACACGTTGAGCATTTTTTTTGCATGTTTGTTGGTCATTATTCTATCTTCTTCTGAAAAGTTTCTGCCATGTCCTATGCCCACTTTTTGATAGGGTTGTTTGATTTTTTCTTGCTAATTTTCCTGAGCTCTAAATATATTCTAGTTATCAGCCCTTTATTGGATGTGGAGGAAATGGACAAATTTTTAGAAACACACAGCCTCCCTAGGCTCAACTGGAAAGAAATAGAATTCCTTAACAGACCAATATCAAGTACTGAAATTGAAATAGCAATACAAAAATCTTCCTAAAAAGTCCCAAACCAGATGGTTTCACACCCAAATTTTACCACACTTACAGAGAAGAACTGGTCCTTATCTTACAGAAATTATTCCACAACATTGAGAAGAATGGAAACCTCCCCAACACATTTTATGAAGCTAACATAACCCTGATACCAAAACCAGAAAAGGACACAACAAAAAAAGAAAACTACAGACCAATAGCCCTTATGAATATAGATGCAAAAATTCTCAGCAAAATCCTAGAAAACAGAATCTGGGTGGTTATCAAGAATCTCTCTTCAATAAATGGTGCTGGGAAAACTGGATAGCCACCTGTAGAAGGCTAAAACAGGACCCACACCTTTCACCTCTCACAAAAACCAACTCACACTGGATAACAGACTTAAACCTAAGATATGAAACTATTAGAACTCTAGAGGAAAAAGTTGGAAACACTCTCCTAGACATCGGCCTGGGCAAAGAGTTTATGAAGAAGTCCCCAAAGGCAATCACAGCAGCAACAAAAATAAATAAATGGGACATGATCAAACTACAAAGCTTCTGCACAGCCAAAGAAATAGTCATGAAAGTAAACAGACAACCTACAGAATGGGAGAAAATTTTTGCATCCTATGCATCCGATAAGGGACTGATAACTAGAATATACTTAGAACTCACGAAAATTAGGAAGAAAAAATCAAATAACCCCATTAAAAAGTGGGCAAAGGACTTGAACAGAAATTTTTCTAAAGAAGACAGAAGAATGGCCAACAAACATATGAAGAAATGCTCAACATCTCTAATCATCAGGGAAATGCAAATCAAAACCACAATGAGATATCACTTAACCCCAGTGAGAATGGCCTTTATCAAAAAATCTCCAAATAATAAATGCTGGCGTGGTTGCGGAGAGAGAGGAACACTCCTACACTGCTGGTGGGACTGCAAACTAGTTCAACCTCTGTGGAAAGCAATATGGAGATACCTTAAAGTGATACAAGTGAATCTACCATTTGATCCAGCAATCCCATTGCTGGGCATCTACCCAAATGATCCAATGACACTCTACAAAAAAGACACCTGCACTCGAATGTTTATAGCAGCACAATTCATAATTGCAAGGCTGTGGAAACAGCCCAAGTGCCCATCAATCCAAGAATGGATTAATAAAATGTGGTATATGTATACCATGGAGTACTATTCAGCTCTAAGAAACAATGGTGATATAGCACATCTTATATTTTCCTGGTTAGAGCTGGAACCCATACTACTAAGTGAAGTATCCCAAGAATGGAAAAACAAGCACCAGATATATTCTCCAGCAAACTGGTATTAACTGAGTAGCACCTCCGGCCTGAGTAGTGGGAGGGTGGAGGGGGGCGGGTATATACATACATAATGAGTGAGATGTGCACCATCTGGGGGATGGTCATGATGGAGAATCAGACTTTTAGGGGGAGGGGGGAAATGGGCATTTATTGAAACCTTAAAATCTGTATCCCCATAATATGCCAAAATAAAAAAAAATTAAAAAAAAAAAAAAGACCAGTACTATATAAAGTAAAAAAAAAAAAAAAGAAAAGAAAATAATCCATCACTACAAAGTGGGCTTCATCCAAGAGATGCAGGAATGGTTCAACACACACAAATCTATAAATGTAATTCATCACATAAATAGAAGCAAAAACAAAGACCATATGAGCCTCTCAATAGACACAGAGAAAACATTCAACAACATTCGACACTTTTTTATGATAAGAACGCTTAACAAAATAGGCATAGATGGGGCTTACCTAAACATGATACAAGCCATATATGACAAACCCACAGCCAACATCATACTGAATGGGGAAAAATTGAAAGCATTCCCACTTAGAACTGAAACCATGCAAGATTGCCCACTATCTCCATTTCTATTCAACATAGTGCTGGAAGTCCTGGCTATAGCAATTAAACAAGAGAGCAGAATTAAGGGTGTCCAAATGGGACAGAAGAGATCAAACTCTCACTCTTTGCTGATGATATGATACTATGTCTAGAAAACCCCCAAGGATTCAACCCATAGACTCCTGGAATTGATAAATGAATTTGGTAAAGTCTCAGGATACAAAATCAATACACACAAATCAGAGGCATTCATATATGCCAATAACAGTCAAACTGAGAACCAAATCAAAGGTTCAATACCATTCACAATAGCAACAATGAAAATAAAGTACCTAGGAATATATTTAACTAAGGAAGTAAAAGACCTCTACACAGAGAACTATGAAGCACTGAGGAAAGAAATAGCAGAAGACATAAACAGGTGGAAAACCATATCATGCTCATGGGTCAGCAGAATCAACATTGTTAAAATGTCTATACTGCCCAAAGTGATCTACAGATTCAATGCAATCCCTATTAAAATACCAACATCATCTTTCAAAGATATAGAAAAAATAATTTTATGCTTCATATGGAACCAAAGAAGACCCCTTATAACAAAAGCAATTCTAGGCAATAAAAACAAAATGAGAGGTCTCAATTTACCAAACTTCAAATTATACTATAAGGCAATAGTAACTAAAACACTTGGCACTGACATAAGAACAGGGACATTGACCAGTGGAACAGAATTTAGAACCCAGATATAAAACCATCCTCATATAGCCATCTAATCTTTGACAAAGCAGACAAAAACATACACTGTGGAAAACAATCCTTTTCAATAAATGGTGATGGGAAAACTGATAGTCACATGTAGAAGACTGAAACAGGATCCACATCTTTCACCTCTCACAAAAATCAACTCACAGTGGGCAACAGAGTTAAGCCTAAGGTGCAAAACTATTAGAATTCTAGAGCAAAAAGTGGTAAAAGCTCTTAGCGACATTTTCCTAGGCAAAGAATTTATGAAGAAGACCTCAAAGGCAATCACAGCAACCACAAAAATAAACAAATTAGATCTGATCAAATTAAAAAGCTTCTACACAGCCAAAGAAACTGTCATGAGAGCTTTGCACATCCATCGTTTTCTTGACAAGAGAGCACTTCTGTTTGACTCATTTTGAAGGGAACTAAATAGCTTACTTACAATTTTACATGTCAGGTGAACAGAAGTCTTTCCTACAGGTTAGTATCTGGCTTTATACATTAAAAAACTTGTTTGTCCTCCTCTTCTTGCATAATTTTAGTACTGGATATTTTATGTTACAATTTTATCATGATATGTCCTGAATCATGCACCTTTGTGTTATGCTTTTGGTGAATTGTCATAGTGAGTCATAGGAGTATTCCCTGAAACCCTTTCTACATGTGGTGGAGAGAAATAATGTACAAGAAGACACTGTGAACAACATAAGTATTTCCCAGTGGACCCAAACTAAATTTACTACTAATTCAATATCTGTTCAGCAAATCCCAAATATACTGAGACACCTCCAATGCCTGATTTAAGAATAAATGCAACAGAGATCAAGATGATCTATAACTATTTGCAGTTAAACATAAACAAAACTTGGTCTTATGAATTTAAAAAGGAAATATTATTTTAGTGGAAACACATTACTAGGACCTTTCCCAAAGCCTTGAGATGACCATAAAAGTGGAGTTAAACTTTATTAGTGTCATGGTAAATCCATCACAGTTGCCACCTTTGCTTACTCTGTGGCTTGCCTTTTCACTTCTGTAATGATATCTTTGCATAAACAGAAATGCCTAATTTTTATAAGTAAATTGTATTGTGTATATTTAAAGCACACATGATGTTTTGAGATTTATATAGGAAATATGAATAGTCAGTACAGATACTATTAGTAGATTAACACATCCATCACAGTTACCCATTTTTGTATGTGTGTGGCAAAAGCAGGCAAATATACTCACTGAGCAATAATACTGAATATGATACAATATTATTAATTATAATCTTATTGTACATTAGATCTCCAGACTTGTTCATCCATCTATCTACAACTCTGTATCCTTTGACTTATGTCTCCCTATATCCTCTATTCCCCCATCCACCTTTAGTAACCACTGTTTCATTTTCTATCTCTGTAGATTTGACTTTTTTTTTAGATTCCACATATAAGTGAGATTATGAATTTTTTTGTGTGTCTTGCCTATTTCAGTTAATATAATGTCCTCTAGGTTCATCCATATTGTGACAAATTGCAGGCTCTCCTCCTTTTTAAGGCTAATATTTCATTGTGCATATCTACCACCTTTTCTCGGTCCATTTCCCTGGTGATGAACACTTAGATTGTTCCAATATCTTAGCTATTAGGAATAATGCTGTAATGAACATGGAAGTGCTGATATTTTTATGAGGTGGAGATTTCATTACCTTTGTATTGTGTGTGTGTGTGCGTGCGTGTGTGTGTGTGTGTGTGTGTGTGTGTGTGTGTGTATCCAAAAGAGAGACTGCTGGGTCATATAATAAATAGGTCTACTTTTAATTCCTTTCGAAATTCTTAATTTTTATGTCACCCAATTTATCAATAATCTCCTTTTTGTTAATGCTTTTACTTCTTAGCATACCAAACTCATGAACATATTCTCTTAAGTTACCTTAGAGGAGATTTATTGCTTTTAACTTTTACAGAGTATTTGCTATTTTTATATTTTATCTATGATCTATCTGAAAGTAATTGTTGTAAATAGTGTGAAATAGTGAATCAAGATTCATTTCTAATGCACATATTGAAAATCATAATTCATTGAAATACATATGGTAACACAGAATAACTATGTTAAAATGCATGCATTCATAAATTCATGTATTAGATTACATTAAGAGCATTTATTATATGTATTTATGGTTATAAATTACCCTATATCCATGGCTTTCTTAAATCATAAATCTTAATATGCCTAACTTAATTACCATTCATATTAAAATATTTTTAAAATTTCCCCTGTGATTTCTTCTTTTGCTTAGATATATATATATATATATATAGAAAGTATTACTATATATTAAGTTAGTAGTCATTCTTTTTGTTATTCCCTTGAAGGTAATAAGGTATACCTGGCTGACTTTAATTATTTTATTTTACCTTGTTTCCAGCATATTTTTAATGTGCCCCGAACTGGTTTTGTTTATATTTATTCTGCTTGGATTTATAGTACTTCTTGCATCTATGGTTGATGTCTCTCATATGTTTTAGAAAGTTCCCAACAATTGACACTTTACATATAGCCTCATTCTCTGTTGTTTTCTTTTTAGGATGACACTTACACATATATTAAACCTTTCCACTTGGACCATGTGTTGCTCATTCTCATTGTTTTCCATTCTTTTGTGTATTTATGCTTCAGTTAGTATATATGAAATGTCCAATAAATCAAAAGTTTAGTTTATTATATCTCAAATAAGAAGCAGTACAATTAATCAAAGTATGCACCTAAACTATCGACACAGTTTTGCCATCTTAACAGTAGCTTGTTTATGCTAGCAGCGAAGAAGCCTGGAGAGTGAACAGTGATGAAATTGAGAAAGGCTTTTTCCACAGCTTGTTAAAAATTGAATATTTTTCCTTGCAAGAAGAGGTCCAAAGCCTGAAAGAAGTGGTAGTCAATTGGTGCAAGCTCTGGTGAATATGGGGCATGACAGAGAGTTTCCAAGTCCATCCTCTGTAGTTTGAGAAAGTTGTTTGTGTGACATGTGGTCAAGCATTGTCTTACAAGAGGATTGGCCTGTCTCTATTGACAAATCCCAGCTGTTTAATTACAAGCATCCTCATCATTTCATCCAATTGATTGCAGTAGACATCTACTATAATAGACTGACCAGGTTTCATAAAGTTATAGGAGATAATAGTGCTGGACTACCAAATGAACACAATTAGTTTTTTTTTTTTTTTTTTTATGAGTATTTGGTTTTGGATTGTGTTTCAACACTACATCTTTATCCAACCACTGTGGCAAACACTTGTTATTGTCAAAAAGAATGCATTTTTTTCTCACACATAACAATGCAGTGTAGAATTGGTTCACCTTTATGTCCTGACAGCAAAGAAAGGCAAGCTTCCGATTTCTCTCCTGGCACTCATTTAATTCATGCGATACCTATCTAGTCAACTTCTTTACTTTGCCCATTTGTTTCAAATAGTCCAACATTGTTGGAATAGTAAAGTCAAAACTTGCTCCTAATTCACGAGTAAGTTGAGATAGATTCACTTCCACTGTAGCTCTCAGCACATCATTATCCACTTTGAGCTCAGGTCTTCCACGTGGCTCATTTTCAACATTAAACTCACCAGAATGGAATTTCTCAAACCATTGATGTACTGTGCATTCATTAGCCACATCCTTCCCATATACTTCATAGATATTTTGAGATGTCTGCATTGCATTGGTTCCATGATAGAACTCATTCAAAAATAACACAAATTTCTGACTTACCTATGGTTTCACAAAAATTGTTCTAAAATTTTTTTGAAAGATAATCATAAGCCAAACCATGTGTTTGAAAGAATGAGGATGTACCTTAACAATAAAAATAAAACCAGATGTATCAAAGTGAAGTGTCAGAGATATCAACTGTCAAACTTAGTACTGGCTGGGCATGGTGGCTCATGCCTGTAATCCTAGCACTCAGGGAGGCCAAGGAAGGAGGATTGCTTGAGGTCAGGTCAGGAGTTCAAGATCAGCCTGAACAATAGTGAGACCCCATCTCTACTAAAAATAGAAATAGATTATCTGGACAACTAAAACATATATAGAAAAAATTAGCCGGGCATGGTGATACATGCTTGTAGTCCCAGCTACTTGAGAGGCTGAGGCAGAAGGATTGCTTACGACCAAGAGTTTGAGGTTGCTGTGAGATAGGCTGATGCCATGGCACTCTAGCCGAGGCAACAAAGCAAGACTCTGTCTCCCCCCCCCAAAAAAAAAAGAAAGAAAAATAACCTTAGTACTTAAGGAAATTGGACATTTCACCCTTAATAATCTAATTTTTGACCTTTCTTCCTTTTTCCTAATTTGATTTGTTTAATTTGTTAGCAATCCTATTTGTTGAATTTATAATTCTTTTGCTTTTGATTTTTATTTGACTATTTTTACATTACCAGTTATCTGCCAATATTGTCCATTTTGTTCTTTAATTTAGACTATGTTAATCATGACTAGTGTAAAATATTTGTCTAATAACACTCATAATATCCTTAATGTGTATTTGTTTTCTTAGGATTTTGGTCACTTTTTTAAGATGCCAAGTTATTTTTTATATAGAGTCACTATATATAAAAATGTGAAAAGATAATTGGAGGATCTGCATGAGATGTTCTTCTTTTCTCCTATGTACTTCTCTATTCTTTGGATTATTGAACTAACAAAACCCAACTCTTTTGGTAATTATCTCATTCCATCAAGCAGATTCATAAATATTTCTTCATAAATATTTTCTAGTTGTTCTGGATGAGACAATTGATCCAAAACCAGCTAATTCTCTATTCGCTGTAGTGGAAGTAACTTGATCTATTTTTCAAAATGAGATCTAGTTCTGGATTCTGTGTGGGTTTTTCTGCTGTTGTTTGCTTTTCTTAACTGATTTAGGTTTTGTTTTGGCAAAAGAAAAATTCTGTTTTGATTATTAAAGGATGCTTATGTGGCAGATGGCAAAAATGACCACACATATTTCTTTCTCTGTATTTATTATTTTTTGTAATATGACTTTGAAGCTCGAAAGATGAAATCTATTCTGTACCCTTGAATTTTAGATTGGCCATCTCAGTTGCTTTTGCTAGTGGGACATTAGGAAACATGATGCAAATAGAGATTTTAAAAGTACTTGTGTGTTGTAACATTCTCATTTTTGTGACCACTACCATTCAACATGTAACTGAACTTGGAATATTTTGCTGAATGATGAGACATGTGACAATTGTCAACCTTGACAACATTGATCCAGCCACCAGATAATTGAGTAAGATCATCTTTGTACACAGTCCCAACCACTTTAGAAAATCATGAAAAATGCATATTTTTTTAAATCTTAAGCCACTAAACTTTAGGTGGTCTGTTATGCAACAAAATCTAAGTTTTACAGAAATCAGTACCTAGAAGTGGGAGGCTACCATAATTCAAACATAAAACACTTACCATTGCCTTTAGGATTGGGTGATAGGTAGAGGCTAAACAAAGTAACATAAAATCAGGTAGTGAAGTCTGAAAAAATTGTAAATAAACTGTTAATGAAGACGGGAAAAAATAAGGAATTGCAACAAGATAAAGCAAGGTAATATGTGTGGCATAGCAGCATAAAAACTGGTGAAACTATTGTTTTTGGTAATTAAAAGATGGAAAATATACATCATAAAATTTAGGCATATGCACTTCATAAGACAGAATGTTAAAAGTATCAATTGGCTTATTTTAACTGCATAAGATAAATTATAACATGTGCAGAGATAAATAAGCTAAGGAGAAACCTTTTCTCTTTGCAAGAATTTAGAAGAAATGGAGCAGAGCTAGTTCTTGCTGTTTTCCAAAACAATACTGTTTCATATATTGAGTTTTTTCCAGGCAGCAAAATATATCCAGTGTGAGAAATAACTTCAATGTAAAGATCGAATAAATGATTTTAATATCCTTTGAGATCTTAGAAAGATAAAGTGGTGCCTGGTGATTCTCTCAGCCCTACCAAAGAGCAATCAAGAATTGTAACAGTGTTGTCCTATCACACCATGACATGGTGAAGAGAAAGAAGCCTGTCTTAAGAAGAATTGTGGGTGTGGTTTTGTTGAATGTGGTAGAGTCCAGTGAGATACTTAGGAAACCTACAAAGTTTTTAAAATGGTTATAATCAATAAAGCACTGACAGTTTGAACTAAAAGGAATTGTGATTGTTAAAATTTCAAAAAGATCTCCAGGCTTTCAACTTTCTTCAGGCAGCAAGAAAGCTAAGCACCCACTGAACTGCAAAGAGAGGCCATTTTGTATGGAAGAGAAAGGCCTCTCAGATCACAGCCAAAAGCTGAGAACAATGGACTCTCAGGGTGAAATTAAAGAGTAATGAAATGGGGAGCCACTTCCAGAGAATAGAAATAGATCCTTTAAGTTACTACTGCTCCTTCTGAGATCTACCAACTCCTTTGCTTTCATCATATCACTTTCATCCCTCACCATTGCTTAACCACTCCTCTTCAGTCCATGAGGTTTTCAGTAGGAGAATCTCATCGCTTATCATGTTTCTCACAAATGTGATGCTTATGTTGAGACCTCTGCATTACCTTAAAGGACTAGTACTATTGCAAACCAAAGCAAACACTGTTTGACCCTAACTAATTCCCACTTCATTATCCCTTTACATTCTTGTTCCAAGGCAATGAACAGAGAGTCTTTTTGCTTGAATAAGCAGGGGAGGAAAAATGAATTATGTGGGGGAAAGAAAAAATGTAACATCTCAAAAATATTTTTTAGTCAAAATTGGCTTCTCATTGTTTATTTTTTTATTTTTTTTTTTTTTTTGAGACAGAGTCTCACTTTGTTGCCCAGGCTAGAGTGAGTGCCGTGGCGTCAGCCTGGCTCACAGCAACCTCAATCTCCGGGGCTCAGCGATCCTACTGCCTCAGCCTCCCGAGTAGCTGGGACTACAGGCATGCGCCACCATGCCCGGCTAATTTTTTGTATATATATTTTTAGTTGGTCAATTAATTTATTTCTATTTTTGGTAGAGACGGGGTCTCGCTCAGGCTGGTTTCGAACTCCTGACCTTGAGCAATCCGCCCGCCTCGGCCTCCCAAAGTGCTAGGATTACAGGCGTGAGCCACCGCGCCCGGCCCTCATTGTCTATTTTTAATTCTTTTTTATATCTTCCAGAATATACTTGAGTTCATCATTTTTTATATTTTTAAAAACACTATTTTTAATTGACAAATGATAATTGTATATATTTATGGGGTACAATGTAATATTTTGATCTATAGACACATTACAGAAATAGTTAAGCTAATTAATATATCCATAACCTAATCAATTTATTAGAATATTTTTGTGGTGAGAATGTTAAAAATACAGTTTAGTAATTATGAAACATACATTGTTAATCATGGTCACCATGCAATGCAATAGATTGCTATACTTATTCTTCCAGTGTAACTTTGTACCCTTTGATTAACATCTTCCCTTTCTCCATTTCTCTCATTTTCCCCTTCAGCCTCTGGTAATTGCCTTTCTAGTCTCTTTTTCTATAAGATAATTTGTTCTTTAGATTCTACACATAAGTGAAATTATGCATAATTTGTCTTTATGTGCCTGATTTATTTCACTTAGCATAATGTCCTCCAGTTCCATAAATGTTATTACAAATGACATAATTTTCTTCCTTTTTTAAGGCTGTATGCTATTTTAGTGTGTGTGTGTGTGTGTGTGTGTGTGTGTATATTTCTATATCACATTTTCTTTATCCATGCATCCATTGATGGGCATTTAGGTTGTTTCCATAACTTAGCTATTGTAAATAATGTTAAAATAAAAATGAGAGTGCAAATATCTCTTCAATATACAAATTTCAATTTTTTGAACATATACCAGAAGTAGAATCACTGGATCATATAGTAATTCTATTTTTGCTTTCTTGAGGAACCTCCATATTATTTTCCAGAATGGTTGTACTTACTAATTTACTTTCTCACTAAAGGTGTACAAGGAATCTCTTTGCTCCGCACCCTTACCAACAGTTGTTATCATTAATCAATTTGATGTTAGCGTGGAATGATATCTCATCGTGATCTTAATTTCCAATTCCTTGATGATTAGCAATGTTGAGCATTTTTTCACATGTCAATTGGCCATTAGCATCTCTTCTTTTGAGCAACATCTGCTTAGAGTCTATGCTCATTTTTAATTGGGTTGTCTTGCTATTGAGGTGTCTGAGTTTCTTAATATATATATATTTTGGATATTAGCCTCTTATTAGATGTATGGTTTTCAAATATTTTCTCACAATCAGTGAGTCATGTCTTTACTCTGTTAATTGTTTCTTTGGCTGTGCAGAAGTTTTTTAGTTTGCTGAAATCCCAGTTGTCTATTTTTGCTTTTGTTGCCTATGCTTTTAGAATCCTGTCCAAGAAATCATTGCCCAGAACAATGCCATGGAGATTTTCCCCTATGTTTTCTTCTACTAGCTTTACAGTTTCATGTCTTATGTTTAAGTCTTTCATAAATTTTGAGTTAATTTAAGTTTATCATGTGAACTAAGGGTCCAAATTTATTCCTCTGTATGTGGATATCCAGTTTTTCCATCACCACCTATTGAAGAGACTGCCCTTTCCGTGTTATGTATTTTTGAAACCTTTTTTGAAAATTAATTGATTGTAAATACTTGAGTTTGTATCTGGGCTTTATGTCCTGTTACTTTGGATAATGTGTCTGTTTTGTCAATAACATGCTATTTTGATTACAATAGCTTTATAATATATTTTGAATTCAGGGAGCTTTGTTCAAGATTTGTTTTGCTATTTGGAATCCTTTCTAGTTTCTTAGAAATTTTAGTATTCTTTTTTCTATTTCTGTGAAAAATGACATTGAAATTTTGATAAGAATCACTTTTAATATGTAGGTCATTTGGGGGAATATGGATATTTTAACAATATTAAATCTTCTAATTCATGAACATGATATATATTTTCATTTATCTGTCTCTTCTTCAATTTATTTTATCAATGGTTTCAGTGGAAGAATACTTTCAAACTCATTTTACCAAGCCAGCATTACCCTAATACCAAAGCCAGACAAAATCACCACAAAAAAAGAAAACTATAGACCAACGTTTCTGGTGAACACAAGTACAATAATCCTCCAGAAAATACTAGCAAACGAAATTCAATAGTGCATTAAAAAGATTATTCACCATGGTCTGGTGGTATTTATCCCAGGGATACAGGATGTTTTCATATTTAAAAATCAGTAAATGTGATACACCAAATCAAATAATCTGAGATTAAAAAATTGAAGGATAAAAATCACATGATTATCTCAATAGATGCAGAAAAAGCATTAGACAAAATTCATTATTCACTTATGTTAAACACTCTTAAAAAATAAGTATAAGATGAATGTACTTCTTCACAATAAAGGCAATATATGGCAACCTACCACTTCTATTCAACATAACACTGGAAGTCCCAGCCAGAGCAACTAGAAAAGGAAGGAAGGAAGGAAGGAAGGAAGGAAGGAAGGAAGGAAGGAAGGAAGGAAGGAAGGAAGGAAGGAAGGAAGGAAGAAAGGAAGAAAGAAAGAAAGAAAGAAAGAAAGAAAGAAAGAAAGAAAGAAAGAAAGAAAGAAAGAAAGAAAGAAAGAAAGAAAGAAAGAAAGGGCATCCATATATGAAAGGAAGAAATGAAATTGTCTGTTTTTTGATGACATAATCTTTTATTTAGAAAACCCTAAAGATTCCACCAAAAAGCTATTAGAACTGAAAACTAAGTTTAGTAAAGTTGTAGGTTATAAAATAAATATGCAAAAATTAGTAGCATTACTGTACACGAACAATGAATTACCCAAAAACAATTTTTAAAAATCCAATTTACAATATCAAAAAATACTTAGGAGTAAATTTAACCAAGGAGGTGAAATTTTTTTATACTTTTAAATAGAGTCTCAGGGTTTAGTTGATAATACAAAATCCTTAATATAATTGTGATTCAAGAACTTCTCAGATGAAGATGTCACCTGAAAACCACTTGCCAGCAACATGAATAGCATTTGAAGAGTTATTTTTAAATGTGAGTAAGATCAGACAGTTTTTTTAAACATGCTTGCATATTCTGGAAGTTTTTGTTTACTTCAGAAAATTTTACACATATTTCAATGGGATTTAAAGGAAAGGTGTTTATGACACACATTAAATCTATGATTTCTGGTTGCTTCCCTAAATGGTCATGTCCTACTTATTCCCAATTAAGAACACTTGAGGGTAGCAAACTTGTCTACCAAAGGAAACATTTTTTTTTTGTTTTGTTTTGTTTTGTTTTTTTTTTTTTTTTGAGACAAAGTCTCGCTTTGTTGCCTAGGCTAGAGTGAGTGCCATGGCGTCAGCCTAGCTCACAGCAACCTCAATCTCCTGGCTCAAGCAATCCTTCTGCCTCAGCCTCCCAAGTAGCTGGGACTACAGGCATGCGCCACCATGCCTGGCTAATTTTATATATATATATATATATATGTATATATTAGTTGGCCAATTAATTTCTTTCTATTTATAGTAGAGACGGGGTCTCGCTCTTGCTCAGGCTGGTTTCGAACTCCTGACCTCGAGCAATCCACCCGACTCGGCCTCCCAGAGAGCTAGGATTACAGGCGTGAGCCACCACGCCCAGCCCTCCAAAGGAAACATTTTTGGGTGGCTTCAATTTAATACATAAATCCACTTATTCTTGCCTATGTCTGTTTATTTTTTATGGAATTATTTTTTCTCTGTGTGATAATTAGAAATATGACCGGGTTCGCTGCTGTGATCTGTGCATGCTCTAGGCCATATTCTCATTGATTTCGTTGAGTACTTAACTTTAAGAAGAGCAATAAGACAGAATTCTTTCTACCTCAGAGTCCTGGTCTCTTCAGTTTGCTCTTTAGTTAAGATGAGATGGTGACTCCAACACTTAGATGAACATTAATCATGTGGAATGTTTTATTTCCCATGTTTCTTACTTTTTAATCTCTCTCAGATAGCAAGCAGAAGGCTACACTTAATTAGATATGAGGAAGGCTCATGGGATCCCTCTCTCCTCACTCACAGCTGGGTCTCCTCCTTCTGCAAAAGAGAATATGCAAATTCTCTTTTTGGTGACCTTTTACATAGCTAAATAAACTCCTGCTAATCTCTTGGTGCTGAGACTAAACCCTGGATAAGGAAATTAACTCTCCAAGAAACCTTACCCAAACTTCAAGGACTATGTCCCAAAGACTTCTGAAGCAAAGTTGCCATAAAGTCTTTCCAATGAAGAAAAAAAGATTTCTTATTTAAAAAAATGAAAATGTAATGTTTCTGAGTAGTTTGTGTAATTTACATTTTGATAAACATATTTTCACCATTACTAGATGTGTTTAATGCCTCCACAGCAACTCAAAGATGAAAGTTTAATTCCATGCATAAAAGAAAGACATTTATAAAGGCTTCAAATAAGAATTCTATAGAAGTTTACTTTTCTTTATAGGATAGGGTAAAAGAAGTTAGCTAATCCAGGTAAACAAATCTGCTGGGAAAGTCTGGTTACTAGGCCCATCCAAAATTATTCTAGTTACTATTGCTACATAACAAATTGCCCTAAAACTTAGTGACTTAAAACTATTTATTTTGTTCACCATTTTATTGGCCACAAATTTGAAAAGGGCTGCTATTACTTTGGTTCTGTAAAATAGCTATAAACAGATGGTGGCTGGGGCTGCGGAATTGTGAAATCTTGTTGGGCTGGACACATAAAATGGCTCACTCGCAAGACTGGTAGCAATTGTTGGCTTTCAGCAAGAAGCTCATCTGGGCTGTTGGACTGGACTGCTTATATGTAGTGTCTCCATTATGGTGGTCTCAGGGTGGCTGGACATCTTACACAGTGACTTGGGGCCCCAAAAGTGAGCATCCCAACTTGTGAGATGAAGACTGCATCACCTTTTATGACTTAGCCTTCAAAGTCACACAACAGCACTTCCACCACATTCTGTTGGTTACATAGAAACAATAATCCTGCCCAGATCCAAAGGAGGTAGTATTAGACTCTACCTCCCGATGATGGGAAGGCAGAGACAAAAGCCTGTGGGATGAGAGTGCTGCAGCCAAATTTGGGAGATGTAATCTGCCTCAGAGATAACACAAGATTATAATCGACAAGTGACATTATAAACCAATAGGTGCCAAGGGGTACCAGAAAAGCCACCACTTTTCTTCAGGAATTACAAAACGCGGCTGTGACTCCAAGAAACTTGCTCAGAGGCAAAGCAAAAGCTGAACATGAAGCTACATGGCTGAGACTCCCATGTAGATGTTTTATCTCTCATAAAGCACATGGCCACCAATAGGTCGAGAAGTCCCTGTTATCTCCATCTTCCAGTTACCCTTGAAGATCTGAAAAAAGAGGACTTAAGTCAAGCATTAAGAAGAAGGGGGAAGAAAGCATTCATTATGTTACCAGTAGATTCATAGAAAATATTATTAATAATTAGATTTCATACTATATACTAGAGCAAGATTGCATCTCCATAGATTCCAGACATTAATGAGAAGAAATGGGTAGGTCCTTCATTGAATGACTGGTGACTTATCATTCTGCATACAGTGAGGGAAGGCAGAGCTTGTGAACAAAGTTGCCCAATCATGAGGTGATAGGGTTTCATTTGTACATTGTTTTCAGAGGCTTTCAACTCTAAAGAGTATTTCAACTCTCATTGAAGAGTCTCAGTTTCCCACTGTGGAAGGGGGTATTTTTTTATAATGCTTTAGATACCTTCCTCCATGAGGTCACAGACCAGAAGGAAAATTTATTGAGGGGATTTTTACTCATCCTACAACTGGAGGTGGGTGAGGCATGAGCTTCAAAGACCACAGCTGGAATTAAATTATCTTTTTGAGTAGGATACTGTTCTGGATGACTTGCTATCTCATTTTATCTTCAAATCATTCCTTACATGTTAATATTTTTGTTCTCCCTTCACAGGTGAAGATAGACTCATCTTTGAAGAGCACATTCTGAGTAAAGCTCTCATAGTCAGTACTCTGTGAGTCACAGGTTAAAAAGGTGTGCCCAATGCCAGAGACTTGTCTCCACGGTGTACTTCAGTGCTTTTTAGTATCCCAGCAAAGCTCAGAGGAAATTATTCACTGTTAATATTTTTGTTCTTCTTGGTCTTCTCTAAAGTGCTGTTTTAATATTCTCCAACTCACAGAGGAAATCTCAAAATAAAGAAAAACAAAGCCTATGGCATAAGGGAAGCTGTGGACATTTCCCCTTGTGATCATGCTGAGATCCAAAGCTGGGAAGTCAATCTCTGCAGTCAAAGGTGGGCCGAGTCTTAAGAAAGTCTGAATGAAGACGGGGCTACAGCTGCACTTCTAAAACTCCAATTGAGAGACAGCAGAGAAGGGCCTTGAGCCCTTTTACAGCTATTACTTCTATGTAGAAAAAGCAAGTGGCAGCACACAACAAATGGGACTAAACCAAAGCTCAGTGCATGAAATAATTTTAGGCCTGAAATGGCAAAGAATAGAAAAAGAGCATTCTAGGATTCCCTGTGTCTCTACTCAGATATAAATTTATGGTAACTACAAAATTAAATTTCAGAAAATGTGATTTAATTTCACACTAACAATTATTTTATTCATTCACTAATTCGTCCATATATCTGAAAATGTGTTTTGAACCTCTACTATGTATCAAGCTCTGAGGATGTACACATAGAAGGTGTGGTCTCTATCTTCATGGATAGTCTAGTTGAGAAAACATATAATACACAATTGAAAGAAAACAAAGTAGGATGAAATTACTAGTTTTGATAAGTACTATGAGAGAAACTCATAGAGTACAATGATGAGGATTTATGTGACCTACTCCAGAAGGGTCAGCAGAGAATATCTTGCTGTGAGGCTAATGCTTGAATGATATGAGGAACCTTGTAAAGAGGCTAGAAGACCTAGCCTCTGGAGACAGAGATGAAGGTCAGGGCAGGGGGAGGTATGGATTGCCCTTTAAGAACTAAAAGAAAGTGTTTGCACTGCGTCATGGTACACAAGGAGGAGTGTGGCAAGGTGGGCTGGAGGAGGGAGGTTGGGACAGGAGCATGCAGTGTCTTTGAGCTATGATGCAAACTTTTGATTTTATTTTCAGTGCATCAGGTAGCTGTTGGAAGCTCCTAGAGAAGAAATTGACATGATCTGATTTACATTTAAATAGCCATTTGTGGATAAGATGGGTGCTTGATCTTCAGCAGTTTTCTGAGGGCTTAAATACTAATGAAATGTAATAGGAGTCTTTCCCGGAGAACCAATAGAAGAATCTCACCTATTTCCTTTTGTTTTTTCTATAGTATTCTGAATCCCTCATGAACAAGAAAATAGGAAAAGAAATTCTTGGTAACCAGCCAACTGAATTTCTGATGCAATGTCCTGCTGTAACCAGAAATAGTTCAGCTAGCTGGAATGGTAGCATCTTCTCAGAACAGAAGGTAATGAGCTAAGTTCAGAGGAGTAGGGCTAAGAGAAAGAAAAGATTGGGAGTTGGTGAGAAGGGAACATTGAAATCCTAACTCAAGTTCAGTTTGATTGGGTTAATATATGAGAAGTATGATCTAGGGAGAAGGTTGTTTGTTCAATGCAGGGGTAGTTCTTAGTGTTGTGTGCACTGAGTCCAGAGAGAGCTGTTTTTGTTGATGAATTTGGTGTTAGATGTGAGATCCTTTCCTGTTTGGGTGAAGTTGGCAAGGACAAGGGTACCACTGGCTAAATAAATGTTTAGGACAGGACTGCCAGTCCATTAAGTGCTGCCATGAACACAAGAACAGGATAGAGAGTCATTCTGGTAGATGGAGCCCTCCTGTCATGGTTTTAGTTTTGAGGAAACACTGAGTCCAAGGAGATATTTGACTACTTGGACACAGCAGTCATGGATGTGGAGGCTAGACACTATTTTCTACCCACCTGATTGGTAGGGAGGAAGCTCCCTTTTTACTTTTAGGTCAGAGTTTGATTGGCTTAAGGTTAAGCTCAGAAGAGTCTACAGGTGGTGAGGTGAGCCTTGCTGGCAGTTGGGTGGGACTGGCAGGAGTTGGATGTGATCCTCAGTCTTTGTCAACCAATTTCTTTTCCTCTCCTTACCCTCTACCTCCCATTACCATGTCTCTTTCTCTTCCCCTCCTTCCTACTCCTCTTTCTTCATTGGTACTATGGTCCTTGTCCCAAACAAATGAAGATAATAAAGATGATACCTTGATGCTTTTTTGTATTTCAAAACATTATGGGGGAACAAATGGTTTTGGGTACATGTATTGATATTGTTATACTTAAGTCGGGGTTATAAGTGTGCCCATCACCCAGATAGTGTTCATTGTACCTGTTAGGTAGATTTTTGCCCATCCCCTCTGCCTCCTCCCCCCTGCTTGATTTCCACTGTGTTTTACTTCTCGCAGTGCACACAGGTGCTCATTGGTTAGTCCCAATTTAATAGTGAGTACATGTGGTGTTTGTTTTCCATTTTTTAGATAATTCATTTAGGATAATGATATCCATTTCCATTGAAATTGTTGTAAAATGCCTTAGTCCATCTTTTTTCATGGATGAGTAGTATTCCATACTATATATACACCACATTTTGTTAATCTGCTCATGAATTGATGGGCACTCAGGGTTGATTCGATATCTTTGCAATTATGAATTGTGCTGCAATTAACATTGGAGTGCAGGCATCTTTTCGATAAAATGACTTCTTTTTCTTTAGGTAAATACCCAGTAGTGAGATTGCTTATTCAAATGATAGGTCTACTTTTAGTTCTTAGATGAATCTCCATACTGTTTTCATAGAGGTTGTACTAATTTGCAGTCCCATCCACAGTGTATAAACATTCCTTTCTCTCTGCATCCATGCCAGCATCTATGGTTTGGGGACATTTTAATAAAAGTCATTATAATTCAGGAAAGGTGATATCTTGTGGTTTTAATTTGCATTTCTCTGATGATTAGTGATGTTGGGCATTTTTTCATATATTTATTGGCCATTTCTCTATCTTCTTTTAAAAAGCTTCTAGCCATATCTTTGCCCACTTTTTAAGGGGGTTGTTTGTTTTATTCTTGCTGATTTGCTTGAGTTTCTTTAATATAAATTCTGATTATTAGCCATTTATCACATGTATAGCTTGTGAATATTTTCTCCCATTTTGGAGTTGTCTATATGCTCTGTAGATTATTCCCTTAGCTGTGCAGAAGCATTTTAATTTAATCAAGTTTGATTTATTTATTTTTGTTGTTGCTATGATTTCCATCGGGGTCTTCCTCATAAATTCTTTGCCTAGGCTGATATGTAGAAAAGTTTTTTCAATTCATAAGGATAAGAATTCTTATAGTTTCATGCCTTACATTTAAGTCTTTTATCCATCTTGAATTAATTTTTGTGAGTGGTGAGAGATATGGATCCTGGTTCATTATCCTGCATGTGGCTATTCAATTTTCCTAGCCCCATTTATCAAATAGGGATTTTTTCCTCATTGTATTCTTTTCCCCATTGTTGTCTGTTTTGTTAAAGATCAGTTGGCTGTATGTGAATGGTTTCATACTTAGGTTCTCTGTTCTGTTCCATTGGTCTCTGTCTCTATTTTTGTGCCAATGCCATGCTGTTTTGGTTACTACAGCCTTGTAGCATAGTTTGAAGTCCGGTAATATGATGCCTCCAGATTTGTTCCTTTTGTTTAACACAGATAGTTTGGTTACTTGGACTCTTTTCTGGTTCCAAACAAAGTGTAGAATTATTTTTTCTAGATCTGTGAAGTATGATGGTGATATTTTGATGGGAATTGGATTGAACCTATAAATCACATTGGGAAGTATGGATATTTTAACAATGTTGATTCTACAAATCCATGATATATTTTTCTATTTGTTTGTGTCATCTGCAATTTCTTTCATTAGTGTTTCATAGTTCTTTTTGTGGAGATCTTTCACCTCCTTGGTTAAATATATTCCTATGTATTTTATTTTCTTTGTAGCTATTGTGAATGGTATTGGGTCCTTGATTTGACTCTAAGCATAACTGTTATTGGTGTACAGGAATGCTACTGATTCATGTACATTGATTTTGTAACCTGAGACTTTGCTGAATTTATTTATCAATTCCAGGAGTCTCTTGGTGGAGTCCTTTGGGTTTTCTAGATATAAAGTCATATCATCAGCAAAAAGCAATAGTGGACCTCCTCTTTCCCAATTTGGATATCCTTTATTTCTTTCTCTTGCCTGATTGCTCTGGCTAGGACTTCTACCATGTTGAATAGCAGTGGTGACAGTGGTCACTCTTGTCTTGTTTCAGTTCTTAGTAGGAATGCTTTCAACTTTTACCCATTTAGCATGATATTGGCAGTAGGTTTGTCATATATGACTTTTATAATCTTCAGAAATGTTCCTTCTATGCCTAGTTTATTGAGGGTTTTATCATGAAAGGGTGCTAAATTTTGTCAAATGCTTTTCCTGTATCTATTGAGATGATTATATGTTCGTTGTTTTTGCTTCTGGTAATGTGGCAAATCATATTTATTGATTTACATATATTAAATCATCCCTGAATCCCTGGGATGACACCCACTTGGTCATGGTGGATTTTTGTGTGTGTGATTTTTGTGTACTATAGAATTTGGTTTGCTAGTATATTACTGAGGATTTTTTGCATCTATATTCATAAAGAATATATATTGGTCTGTAGTGTTCTCTTTTTGTTGTTTCCTTTCCCTGCTCTGGTGTCAGGGTAATACTGGCTTTGTAGAGTGAGTGGGGCAGGATTCTCTCCTTCTTGATGTTATAATTTTTGCAGCATGGATATGAGCTCTTCTTTGTAGGACTGATAAAATTGGCTGTGAATCCATCTGGTTCAGGGCTTTTTTAGTTGGAAGATTTTTTTTATTACTGCTTCAATCTTATTGCTCATTGTTGATCTGTCCAGGAGTTCTATTCCTTCCTTTTTGAATCTTGGGAGCTTGTGTGTTTCCAGGAGTTTATCCTTTTCCTCTATGTTTTCCAGTTCATGTGCATAGAGATTTTTATAGTATTCACAGATGATATTCTGTATTTCTGTGATATCAGTTTTCATTTTTTTCATTTTTAATTGACCTTATTTGGGTCCTTTGTCTTCTATTCCTGGTTAATCTAGCAAAAGGTCTATCAATTTTTTTTATCTTTTCAAAGAACCAACTTTTTGTTTCATTGATCCTTTGTATTGTTTTTTGTTTTGGTTTGGTTTCCATTTCATTTAGTTCTGTTCTGATCTTAGTTATTTCTTTTCTTCTGCTGGCTTTAGGTTTGGTTTTCTCTTCCTTTTCTAGTTCCTTGAGATGTGTCATTAGATTGTTAACTTATGACCTTTCTGTCTTTTGATGTAGGCATTTAAGCCTATGAATTTTTCCCTTAGGTTTGCTTTTGCTCAATCCCATAGATTTTGGTAGCTGTGTCCCTTTGTCAAGAAATATTTTTATTTCCATTTTAATTTCATTATTGACCCAATAATCATTCAGCCACAGGCTGTTTAATTTCCATGATTTTGGGTAGAATTGAGTGTTTCTCATGGAGTTGATTTCTAGTTTTATTACACTGTTGTCTGAGAAGATACTTGGTATGATTTCTATTTTTTTTTTTTCATTTGTTGAGAGATGCTTTGTGGCCTAAGATATGAACAATCTTGTAGAATGTTCCATGTGTTGATGAGAAGAATGTATATTCAGTAGATTTTGGGTAAAGTGCTCTGTAAAAGTCTGTTGGGCCCATTTGTTCTACAGTTCCATTTATGTCCAGTGTTTATTTATTTATTTTATGCTTTGTTCATTTCTCTTATTTTTCTATTCTTTATTATTGACTGACTTAGTTAATTTGGAGGAATTATCTTCAAGCTCTGGGATTTTTATTCTGCTTGATTTAGTCTATTTTTAAAATTTCCACTGTATTTTGTATTTCCTTAAATGAATTTTTTTATTTCCAAAAGTTCTATTTGGGTTTTTTAAAATAATATGTCTATTTTTTTTGAATTTTTCAATCATTTATTGAATTATTTTTCTGGTTTCTTTGAGTTGGTTTTCCATTTTCTTTTGGATTTCATTGAGTTTCCTCACAATGCACATTTGGAATTCTTTATCTGTCATTTTAATATTTTCATTTTGATTGGTATCCATGGCTAGAGACCTGATGTTCCCTTTTGGGGGTGTCTTTTCATTGATTTTTCAAGCTTCCAGAGTTCTTTTGCTGATTCTTTCTCATGTGGAACAGCTGTCACTTCTTATTTTTGAATTTTCTTTTGTTTAGATTGGAGCTTTTTCCTTCTTCCCCCTCATTCATAGGTAATGTCCATAGCATATATTTTTTAAGAAGGTTTAGTTTTGCTTGTGGATGATTTGATGGGGATCTAGGTTCTGGATTGATGCTTTGGTTATAGATATCCGTAATGTGGTAGTTTTTCTCAGTTGATAGCTGTTTAGAAGTTGTAGTAGTGATGAATTATGGAGTATGGAGGAAAATTCCCTAACTCCCTTTGATAAGGAAGGATGGAGATCTTTGCGATTGTTTTTCTTTTCCCAGCCCTGTGGTCTCCTTATCAGCGTGAGTTGTACTGGCACACACAGTTTAATCTCTGAGATAGTAGGTGGTGCTTGTGGGTAAGAATCAACCACACCCTGTATGATTGAGTCAGTAAATGTTGTAAAGGCCATAAAAATTAATCTCCTTGTCAATAGGTAGTACTTGCCAGAAGGAACAAGATCCAGTGCTGATTTGGGGACCTGTGACTGGCTCTAGCCTCTTGAATATCCCAGGTGGGCAGTGAGTCCCTTTAACTTCTAGATGAGTGGTTGTTCTCTGTCATAGCAAAGATGGTTCAAGGAGTGAGGCTAGGCAGGGCTAGGTTGGGTGAGTCTGCTCTCAGGCTCCACAAAAGCTTTTCAGGTAGCTGTCTTGGCTTGTGTCAAAGGTCTGATAGTAGTCTTCTGGGGAAATCTGCCAGGTAGCAGCTCAAGTGGCCCCAGCTAGCCAGAAAGTCTGCTTATGGGAGAGGAGCCATCTGAGATTCACAGTCTGGCTGTCAGGAGCAGGTTTCACTCTTCTACCCTCTCTCCTGCTCTGTGGTCTCCCTCTGGATTCTGACAGCCTAACTCCCTAGCAATGGCCCTGCGGGCTGTGAGCTTCCCTCTCAAGGATCCCACCCTGGGTTGAGAGCACAACTTTTCTGTGTGGGGAGGGGTGCTCCACAAGTGTGGTGTAGGTGGGACCCATATTACACTGTCTTGACATTTCTGCCCATGAGGGCTCACTTTCCTCCTGAGACTCACAAATCTCCCTTCCATGCCCCCAAACAACATGATATATTCCTGATGGTACAGTGCAGAATCTGGCCTGTGGTGGACCTGCCCCTTGGTCCCTGAAGATCAATCCCTGACTGTGCCAGGAAGAAGCGTTCTGATCTTGAGTTGCCTATGGGGTGCTCTAACTGATTTGATGTCCCTCTGCTCTGGGGTGTGTCCTGATCTGATGAAACAGCCAGATGAGTAGCACAGGAGATGGCTGGTGAATATGGAGCTCAGAGTCCAAGAACCCTTTAGTCCTCTGCATGTCATTAAGAGGAAAGGTTTGAGCCCACTCTCTATGGGAGCCCCAAAAGAGGGGAAGTAGTAGGTCCTATGAGCCCTCAAGTGTGTCTCTTTGCAGCTGTGAGTGGAGGAGAGGAAGGGAAGGAAAAAAGTCTGAATGGAGTAAAGCTAGCACTCTGGTTATCTCCATCTCTCTCTCTCTCTCTCTGGAAGGCAGCCCTCCCAGAATGCAAAGGCTATGGGGTCACCCATATCCCCTAGGACCCGCCAGCCCCCTGTGGCTCCCTCAGTCTTGGCTAGAGTTGGGAAATGTTTGTGTCAGAACGAGCAAGTTGAAAACTGAGGGTCTGAAACCCTATGGGGTGGGGAAAGGCTCATAGTGGGTGGAGAAGCAATATGGCACCTGCCATCTTGGCTCAGGTCTGTGGTGATGGGGAGCTCCCCAAGGGGGTTTGAAGCCTAGTGCTTTTTCCTCAAGAAGTTCCCAGTTCACTTGTGACAGCAGCTTTTGGGCTTGTGGGGGTAGAAAGGCTCTCCAGCAGGTAGGGAGCCTGCTGACTGCCAGAGATGTGAGGGAGGGAGAAACAAACTGCTCCACCTACCCTTTTCACTAGACTCTAAGCTTTGTGGGAGTTGACCTCTACCAATACCTTGTTCCTTCTTGTTCTACTCCACAACTACTTCTCATGGAATTTCTTGTAGATTCTGGCACTTTTTCCTTGGAATTAACAATTAGCTTGTTTGTTTCTTTTTCACCTAAAACTTTTCCTTTATGAGGCAATCTGGCAGCCAATGTCTCTGGTCAGCCATCTTGTCTCCCCATGTATCCCACCAATACATGATTGTTTATGTATATGTGTGTGTGTGTGTGTGCATATATATGCACTTTCTATTCTGTTAAATTTTTAAATCTAATTCAAAATTGGACATTTGAAAGAAGATATTAAGACTAAAGTTGGCTGGAAATAGAGTTTACTATTGACTTAGAAAGCCACCTTATGCCTGCCAGGGTGTAAGAAAAAGTCCCACAGTCTGAAGGTCTTTTCAGGCTGTGGGTGAGAATATTCATGGCCCACTGGCTACATGGAGTATCCTTTCCCAGTGACTTTGCCTCAGGGAAGTCACCGTTCAGACTCAGATGTCTCATTAGCACCTATACTTATGAAATACAAGACCAACCTGGGTAAGAGGGACCTGAGTGAGAGGGACCCATGTGAAATCAGGATTAGTTGTCTATTCTAGGTTATGGGTCAGTTAGGTTCTGGGTTAGGGACCAGTTAGGGCCTGGATTACTAATCAAGTCATCGGTAGGGTCAGGAAATATTCTAGATCTATGGCTTAGCTGATCTGAAGCTTACTGAGGGTTCATTCTCCTTGGTATCAGTATGTTGCAAAGGTAAGAGGTTAGTCTGGGTTCAAATCTTCCAGGCTGTGGGATCCAGTGACTTCTGACAATAGAACAGCACTTATTTTCCCCCTCTGAGCTCAGGAACCAACTCAAATAGTGCCTGCCTTTGTTTACCTCATAGGTTTCAAAGTGTCAGTTCAAAATTTTCCTAAGGGCAAAGAAGTGATTACAGGATTTTTGCCCCTCTATAGTGGTAGCTAACAAAAAGGACAATCCTGGGTGTGTTCAGTGAGATGTGTGTATCTGATGGGCTATTTCCAGCTAGTGATTTTTTGCCATAAAGTGTAGTAGTTTTCACTGCTCTATATGTCTGGGGTAAATCTTGTGTTGGGAACAGCATGACACTGCTGAAACCCTAAGATCCTCAGCAAGGATCTTCCTGTACAGGAGAAGACAGCAAGTCATCCACAGGCTGGACGTGATGCGACAAGCAGTGAAACAATCTGTGAGACAATTGTGTTTCCTTCTCAAAATGCCCTGTCAAGGACTGGCCATCAGCTCACAAAGAAAGAGGATAAGACTGAACTCCAGACACAGGAAAGAGATCCCTAACAATCAGTCTTCACTGGGGAAATAGAAAGAGAATTTGATCTACCGTTCTTAGTTCAGGAGCAGAGATGGCACAGAGAAGGGCAGGACAGAGGCTGCCTCCTGACAGAGCCCAGTACACTTTCCATCCCACCTGATGGGAGAGAGCCGAAATATTAGACACAGCATATTTCTGAATATCTTTGGATAGCGGTCGGAGTTGCTAATCAAGTTTCAAAGATCAAAAGCTCAAATAACCCCCAAAAATGGGAAGAGAATAAGACAATAAGGAGTTGGGGGTGGTGGTACCCGCTTTGGTTAATTGGAGAAGGCATATTAATCTGAAGTCCAACAATTTGTCATTCAGTTCTGGCTAATTGTTAGTTACCTTGTTAAAATCTGGGGCCCATTTTACCAGATTTTTCAAGGTTTAAGGAAAACCATGCATCCATAATTTAAATGGCTTATTTTATTTTTAAAAATAATTGTGTGATTTTGTTGAAAACACTGTGTGGACAATACCTAACACAGCTATAAGTGCTGCACCTGTCCTGGGGATTATCATTTGCAACCTGGAGCTTTGCAAAGGTAATGGTTATGTATGGTAGTCCTCGTGCTCATTCTAATTCATTCTGATTCGCTATGGGACTCTAGGTCTGCTGGTAAGAATAGCAACAAAGTGAGTTTCAAACACAGAAAATGAGATTGAATAGATGACCTGGCTGTAAACTCCTCAGATACTAGAATAATGTGACAGATTCTCATCCCTGGAGATAACTGTATGTGTCAATGGTATTTCATCCCTGGGGCTTCAGGGACAAATGCACCTTGCAAGACCTGAGCATCCACAGGATCTTTGTTTCAGAGTTTGCTAACAACCATATATGATGAGTATAATCTAGTATATTCTCTGTACTCTTGGAATAATCTGATCAGATCCCCTATGTCCAGTGGCCAGGGCTGTAATTGCAGCTGACAGATGATCCAACTTTAAAGACAGAGATTTCACACCCTGAAAGGGACCAAGCAGAAGGTCCCTGCAGGGACAGCGGCACGGGAGGCAAAGGTTAGACATCACGCTGGAGCCCCAGCTGCAGGTTTCAACCTCTATAGGCTCCAGAAAAAAATAAATAAATAAAAAGCTCTTGATTTTACTGATTCATCTCAGCCCACTACTTTGAGAAAATGCCTCTAAATATTTCATGGGCAGCTCAACCCTTCTCAGAGCCTCCACAGGAAGCTCAAATCTTTCCCTCCTTGTCTCATTAATTCACAAAATGTACTTTGTTTCACTTGATTCCTTTGTTGGCAAAGGAGAAGAAGCATCGCTGTGCAGAGAATAGGATGCAAAGCCTTACCCCAGCGTCTGTCTAAGGGCAGCCAGACCTCAGGGGATAACCTCAGCGCAGCACCAGTTCAGCCTCGCCCTGCTGCTCCATCCTCTGTGGTCCAAAAGAGGCTGGGGGTGGGGATGGACATCTTCCTAGGACAGAGACCCCTGAACACCCAAAGGCTGCGCATTAGTATGGAAATCTCACGGGTAATTCCCTAAAACATTCTTAGTGAGAGGGACACACACACACACACACACACACACACACACACACGCACCCCAGAACCCATGATTTGCAGCACTGCCTGTGGGTTGCTGTGCTTGCTTCAGTGTTTGTGGATATATCCTTTAAGCATGAAATAGTAGACGTGCATGGGGCTCATGGCTGGCGACAATGCCTGGCATTAACTCTAATTATCACTCTTCCCTTGTGCAGCTCAGAGGCTGCTCATGAGCTCACTCCCCACTTACCCCAGACTTCCTCAGAATGAGCATGGACTGGTGCAAGGCTTGAAATGATAACCAATGCATTTAGAATGTGTTTCAGCATCATTGATTCTGACTCATATCATAAAAATGAAATGAGTGTACCTACACATATATATATATAGGGTTGCTAAGGTCCTAGAGAGGCCTTCTACCTGTCTGCTTCAGACCAAAATAGGATCATCCCTGAAGAATCCCTGAGCAGGACAAGCATACTCCTCCCAGGGAACCACGGCAGCAATACAAGGTCACAGAAACATCCGCGGGCCAGTGAACAACCTCCCTCTCCTACCTTATAGGCCAGTGCGGGTTACACTACGCTGTGTCACACATGACCCCCTGCGTCTCAGTGGCATACAACACACAAACATTTATTTCTCACTCATATGTCTTTAGTGGATGGAGTGTTTTTATATTCCATGTCTTCTCCACTCCAGGACCAAAGATGCAGAATCAGCCCCTAACTTGGAAAAGAGCCTCTCAAGCTTCAGCTTATGAGTTGGCATCAGTTGCGTGTACTCACATTTTATCAGCCAAAGCAAGTCACCAGGCCAAGTCTGAACCACGGGGAGGGGAAAGACAAAACTGTTGCATGAAGGAATAGCTAATATTTGGGAAGGATAATACATTTTTTCACATGCTCATTTCCTTCAGGGAATACACTGCCTTGGGAAAAGGAAGCATAAAGCTCAGCAAAATCATCTATTTATTAACTTAACTAACATTAATCGAATACCCGCCATCTGTCAGACATTGCTGTGGATGAGGGAAAAGACAAATAGAAAAATTTACTTCTCTTAGGGAGCTTATATTCTAAGGAGGAGTCAGAAAACAAAGAAACGTGTACATATGTGGTATATTTGTGATTAGTTCTATGGAAAATAATACTGCAAATTAAGAAGGAAAGAAAGCTCCAGGGTGTGTGTATGTGCATATGTGATGCTTTCTGTGAAGTCATGGACTGGCTGTCAGTGGAAGCATGGCCGGACCCTGGTGACATTTGGAAAGGTCACTCTGGCTGCTGTGGACAAAGGGCTCTTGTGGTACTTGGGCTAGAGCTGGTGGGGCTCTGGGTGAGGATGGTGGTGGAGGTAGGCAGTGTGAGAAGTGGTCAGATTCTGAGTATATTTTGAAAATAGCCAATGGATTGGTTGACAGGTTAGATGTGAGAAGTATGAGAAAAAGAGAATTTTAAGATGTCTTGAATATTTTGTCTTGAGCAGCCAGAACACATGAATTGCACTTATCTAAATGAGGAGCTGCCAGGAGAAAGGTTTTGGGGTGAGGGGTCCAAGCAACCATGAGTTCAGCCTCGGCCATGTGAAGTTTGAGGGTCCTGCTCAACATGCAAGTGGAGATGTCACATAGGCAGTTGTAGATGTGGCTTTGGAGGTTGGAAAGATGTTTAGGCCAGAGATTTAAACTTTAGAGCCATCAGCTGTTTGATACTTAAGACTGTGAGGCCAGATGAATTGACTCAGGGTACTGTACGGCAGAAAATGATCTGGGGTTAGAACCTTGGAGGAAAAACTGGCAAAGGAAATTTAGAAAGAGTGCCCAGCGAGGAAGGAGTGAGGCCAGGAGAAGGGTGTCATGGAAGCCAGAGAAGGGGAATGCTCCCCAAAAGAGGTAATGACCAACAGTGCCCAATATGGCTGGAGGAAACTGAGCAAGGCCACTGCATTTAGATAAAGGCAGGAGAGAAAAGCTGCGGAGGGACGATTTGGCCCAAAGTTGCTGTCTTTCTCAGCCCGTCCAGCTATGATCACTGAGGATTTTCAACTTGCAGACTGAGCACACCGAAGCTTCTGTGGACCATGAATTGCAGACTCTCAGCTGGCTCGGCCCCGCCAGCCTGTGGAGTCTGGAGTCCCTTTTGGACGGCAGGGTCTCAGACACTCGCTAATCCACCGCGCAACGTTTGTTTAATCACATGTAATCCTCATAAAACTGGCCCAAATACTGAGAGTTGCATTCAGACAAAACTGGTGTGACATCCAAAGAACAGTGAAAAGCAATTGAATTATTTATGGAGGGCTCTTTAAGAAGCAGTAAATGGGGATTAGTCACTAACCCAAAGCCCCAATTCTGAAAGCTTTTTCCTAAGTCTCTCTCCTACCCTTTCACTTAAAAGTCACTGAAGCTGCCTCTCAATCTCTCTGTCATATGGACAAACTCCCATAAACTCTTGGTAAACATGCCCTAGGCTGGCTCTTCACTCCCTCCCAGCTCTTCCCGCCTCTCTGAGTCTATTGTCTATTTTATTTTATTTTTTTCCTATCATGCATAGCTTTCTGCCCTTTCTAATGTAGATTAACTTGGCTTTTCTGGTGGTCTTTCAATTTTCCTCTCTACTATTACCAAGATCAATAAAGCAAAGGCCAGAAAGCTGACCAGGCAAACACAGGAGTCTTCTTATAAAAGGAAAGGGAAGGGGGGAAGCAATGCAGTTATTCACTGCAGTGTGCCTGTCCATTCCGCACGTGACACGACTGGCCTTCTGCTTGGATTCATGTGACACCCAGTCCCTTCTTGGGTGTCTACCCAGACATCACTCAGTTTAGACTTAAAGGAGTCCCTCTCTAGGTGCCTGCACCTGCTCAGGTTCACAGGGGCATCTGTAGCCAAAGCATGGCCCATCCTCCTAAGCCATGACGGCTGATAAGGAATTGCACTGTCTCCGATTTGACCTATTTCTTCTCTCTTCTGGGTTATATGGGTTGATTTTCCCTTTTGAGGATTTGCCAAAAGCACAAAATAACAATCCCAACTGCCTGTCACTTAAACAAGAGGAGATTTATTAGGTTTGTTGGAAGGTACATAGTGCAAGAGCGATAAGAACACAACCTTAACTTCAGGTCAAATGGTCTCAACTCCCATCCACTCAAGTTTCTCAAAAATCATTCTTTGGCTTGGAGAGTCCAGCATGTAACAGCCCCCAGCCCCAGCAGGCAGGAAAGGGAGCCGGAAGCCCTGAGGAATCAAAGCTGCAGCCCTGGGTGTCTCCCCAACCGTGTGTGTGTGTGTGTGTGTGTGTGTGTGTGTGTGTGTGTGTGTGGCAACCTCAGAGCAATGGCTGCCGTCTTCCCCCGCCTGCAGTGCTGGTGTGATCTGTTGAGGGTGGCGGTAGTAACTACCAGGCATGGCAGGGGTGAAACTAGCTTTCAACTGGAGTTAAGAAAGCGAGGGGTAGAGTCTGCAGCTGGAGATTCCTGTTGTCACCTTAGTCCCCTGTGGGAATCCAAAGTGCCATCCAAGAAGCAATCAGACCTTCTCTAGTATCTCGTTAAACATGCAACCCCCTTGCACTGAAAACGGCAGCCATTTCCATGGTTACAGAGGCTCATTTTCTAGAACAAAATGCAAGATGTTCCAAAATGAGTGATCAGAAGAGAAAAGGAAGTTTGGGCGTGTGTGTTTGATGTATGGGATTGTGTGTGTGTGTGTGTGTGTGTGTGTGTGCATATGTTCTGCTCCAATGTGCCCTGCCTCTGTCCAGCATTCTATTCCAAAGCAGAGTTGTACCCACTCTTACAAGACAGCTTACACACAGCAGGCTCTGTGAAGATGGGCGACATGTGTGTCGTGCTGGCCCCACACCCACAGAGGAGATCCGTGCGCTGAGTTGTTGAAAGAGGAGAGAATCACCAGCATCACTACAGTTCCGTCTGTTCGGGTGAACACTTCCATGCTCTCTCTTTGTGCTTCACCAACCATATTAGGTGCCAGAACTGAACCTGAGTTTGCCACATCTCTGGGAAAGCTTGGATTTGCACCACCTCTCTGACCCCACAAAAGAGACCCTGGGGTAACTCAGTTCCCTTAGCTCATGCCCTACCTGTCTCCACCCTGACTCCTCTCTCCCCCAACAATAGTTTGAGCAAGAAGCATAAAAACAATAAAATTGTGACAGTGTGTCAATACCTGGCCTGGAAAGTTCTCAACATTTGAGATACAGAACAAACTGAGCTGGATCCTGCATCTGCCCATCCTGTGATAATCACCTGTGGAACCTGCAAAGCCAGTCCTGAGTTTCCCTTGATGCATCATGAGGACGGGGATGGGTGGCAGCCAGGGCAAGAGAGTGCAAGGTGTTTGCCAGGAACAGGTAACATGGCTATTTCCTTGCCTGAGAGTCAATGTTGATGGGCAGAAGAGATGGTGGCAAAAAGTGTTCCCCAGGGATTATCAATAAGCCCTCCCGGAGTTCCAAAGCATGTCTCTGAGGGATGCAACCAAATGCCAGAGGACCATATAGGAGAGTGTCAGGAATACAGAAGTAAAAACCTAGATGTTCATCAAGGAGTTCTTCTGTCCATTCTAGTCTGTTTTATTGAACATTGTTTATACATTTTGCTCTGATACTAATCACATTATTTTTAACAGATATATAATATTCTGTTTTGTGATTGTACTTTTATTTGTTTAGCTCATTCCTTATTAATGGACATTTAGATTATTATTCTTTTTGCTGTTGTTATTACAAACACTGCTATAATATGCATATAGGATTACAAATTGTGCTCTTGTTTCTTATGATTGATTCCTAAAATTTGAATGTATCAGGTCATAGGTGAAGACATTTAAAACTTTGACAGAAATTGTAAAATGACCTGGAAATTCTGTAGCAGTTTAAAGTCTCATCAACCAATAAGTGAAAAACCTTAATTGTATTTACCAACAAAAGATATTATAAACCTTTCATAGTTGTCCTTATCTAACATCTGACAATCAATATCTAATTACTTGAATTAGTGTTTATTCATTTATGAATAAGATATACTAGCTTTTCACAATTTATTAATTCCTGGTAAATCTTTTTGTGGTGATTTTAATAAAATGTTTGACCCTTTTTTTTATTGAATTGGTATTGATATTCTTTTATTTGTAAGAATGTTTTGTGTATTACGGATAAGGAATTTGTTTGTTTTATGTTTTGAAAAATATTTCTAAGACAGAAACCATGTCTTTTTTGTATACAATAGTTTTGGTATCAATTCACACAGTTCCCAGCCCAGAGTGGGCACTCAGTAAATACGTGTCAAAGAATGAATACAGGCACAATGAAGTAGAGATTGTGAGGGCAAAAAGCCCTTGTCTTACTTGCAGCCTTTCAGCATTGACTTGCTAGCTAATGATTGTTCTTTTGTCCACCTGAGTCCCCAAAGTGGGTCTTGTTCCATCTTTAGACAAACACAATTCCTCCTTGATAAAATTTTAACATTTTCCTGGTACCTACCTCTAATATCATCTTGGGACCTCTTACTGGTGTAAGCAACACTCTTTCTTTGAAGCCTAGTGACTAGGAATGGTGATTGTCCAAGTAAGGTCTTCAGTGATAAAATGCAGAGTTACTTGTATATTTCACCTTAATTCTGTTAGTGATGACTTGAACAATAACTAAGATATTCGATGTTATTTCTTTGGGATTTAGCTCATCACATGTGGCCCCTTCCAATTATTTGTATGTTGGCTGGTTCAACGGAAACATCCTCTTCCTAGAGAGGGGGAATTTTTCAAAAGTTGATACAACCTGAACAAAATATCATAATCAGAACCTGTATTTGATAATTCTATTATTCTCAACTATGCAAACCTCTAAGAAAGAGAATAACACAAATGCCAAGTGGCATCCTTTCCAATGAAAGAGCTCAATCTTTAAAGGTAATCTGTTTTTTATTTATTTTTAATGTTTTAATTTTTTTTTATTTTGACATATTAAGGGGATACAAAAGTTTTTGTTACATAGATACCTTGTATAATGCTTAAGTCAGGGCTTTAGATGTGCCCCTCACCAGAATAGTGTTCATTGCACCCAATTCATTAGTTTTTAGCCCCTCCCCTTCCACCCTGATTCTTCTTTGTTTCCAAAATCCTTTATATCTCATTGTGCCTATGCATACCCATTATTTAAAAATAAATAAATAAATAAAAAGGTAATCTTAGCCCACTTCTAATATTTCTGGGAAAAGCCTGACTTACTATCTCCTGTCCAAAGACATGACTCATCTTGATGCTGATAGACACAGACTTATGTCTTCTACCTGGTGGCTGGAATTTAACAGCACACCTATGCTATAATTTGTCCAGCATTGAGCCCGACACCGAATCTCCTGTGCATTCTCGGTACATGAGCCATTACCTCTCCCCATCTAAAATAACTTGCAAAATGACCTACATGGTCACCATGTGAGAGTAGGAAAAGCACAATTAAATTCCTAAGGTTACAAGCTTTCCCAGCAGGGAGCTTACTAAAAAGGAAAAGATTCTGATTCATTTTCTCATATAACATAAGGTAAATTCAACCTCCAGTGGGTGAGGGTGGTAAATCCTCAGTGGACTGGGGAAGTGAAAATTGTGGGGATACCTGGAAACATTTTCTTCCCATTAAATGAACAAACAAAAAAATCTATTGTAGAAGAGGTCAAATATTTTTATGAAGATTCTATTTATTTTAATTCATCCAGAAATTCTTATATATCCAATATGTGCTTAGAAATCCACAGGATAAAGGAAAAGATAAATTTTCTGCCTTAGAATAACTGGGCCCTTATTGATAAGAATATTACACAGAAAAAGGCATATAGAAATGGTGTTAGGTTCAATTCAATTGAACTTAAGAATCAAGGTTTTAGCACACAACATTTGCAAAGCACTGTAGAATGTAAAATGAAAAATAAACAATTCCTTGAATCCTGGATGTTTATCATTAAATTGAAAAGTGTATACATGGCCAATAAATGCCTCAGAAGTTCATGAACCTATATAATAAACCCCTTCAGCAGTTAGGGACATGAGCTTATGACAGTATAGGACGCCTTCCATGAGGTTAATAGGGGCCAGTGTTCCAAATCACATATTTAAGCTCTATAATCCTCAGTTTCCTTGGCTGCAATAATCTTTTCCATCACCAAGTGAATCAATGGGCATGAAAGCACCATGCTACTGCAAAGAGAGATACTGCAGGAGTCCAAGTGGTGCTCATTTCTTCAAGGTAACAATAGGGATGAGCCGGAAGGGCAGGATGTCAGGACACCGCCTCTAGCACTCTTAGATTAAAAACAATGGATCCTTATCCTACTCTGCCACACGGCCACTCAGGCGTGGATGCTCTCTGCCTGTCTACACTTTGACTGTATTTGGGGAATACATCTCTTTGTGACTTGAAATGAGAAAAACCAAAACCCAGGAAATTCAGAATTACACTCTGACTTGTCAGTAGGGACAGGAGATGTGGAACTTGTTAGGTGAGAAAACCTGTGACCAGAGGCTCGCTCAGCATGATGCATTCAGCAAAAGTGGATGTCAGGACCTTCAGGAAAACGGTTGAAGGAGGTCAGACTGTAGTTACATTTTCCATCTGGGAAGTATAAATTATCAAGAACTTTATGGGTTTTTTTTCCTAAATTTATGATTACTTTGGTTCATTTTGACCTAAACATCTTTGGAATGACTAAAAGTGAAGAGTATTAAAAATGTTTGCTTCCTTTCTATTTGAGCCTAGGTATGATCTGATATTATGAAATAATTTACTTTAGACAAGCAATCAAACCAATCAAACGGCCATTTAAGAACTTGGTTCTTGCTTGAAGCTCTGACTTGAGGGGCCGCGGGGCAAGGGCATTATACATAACCTTAAAATTTGTACCCCCATAATATGCTGAAATAAAAAAAAATAGAAAGAATAAAAAAAAAAGAGAGAAGTTGGCTCTCAGAAGAGCAAGACAATGAAATCAAATAGTAATCTTTTCTGAACACTTCAACTAGGCAAGGGCATGGCTCAGGGTTCCTGCTGGGCCAGGGTCTGAGCCACAGGGCTGCACAGACAATGGGGCAAACTTGAGATGAGTCCAGCTCCCTGGAAAGCACAGCATTCATTGGAAGCCATGTAGGAAGGAGGTGAGACAAGAATAGATAGTATGAGCCGTGGGAGAATCTAACTGGGTAGAATCTTGCCACACATCTTGGATGCTGACCAAGGCACATGGTTAGTTTCTGGCTCTGACTTCTGATCTTGCCACATCTACATTGCCTTTCATCTTTCCGAATTTGGGAAGACAATTTTTAAGCTGATGTTAAGGTAAAGAAGAAGGCAGTGGGGAAATCTGCAATCACAGTATATTTATAATTTAGGGAGACCCATGCATTATGCAAAATGGTTCTGTTCTTTCCAAACCAAAGATGATGAGTGACAGCAGAGCTTCCCTGTGGTTCTTCTGGGGAACTGAAAAGATAGCCATTTAAGACAGCTGACAGGGAGGGACACAAACCCCATCCCCAAGCTTCTGCTGCTGGTGCTTCTTTCTGTCTACCCTCTCCTTTGACAGAAATCAGGAAAGAGGTGGTCATGCCCAGTTGCACCCTGGAGTCAGAATGGAAAATGAAATATCTTTTATCTTCAGTTACCACTTAAGGACCAGAAAGCAAATATTAAAGTTATGTTATTTGAAGATCATGGAGTTTAATTCTGATATGAAATCCTGAACACAGCCATCAAGCAAAGGGGTGGAGACAGCATGAAAGTGGTGTTCTTGGAAAAATATTGGAAGACCAGTAGGGAGAAAAGTGGGTCTTAGAGAAACGAGAATGTACATTGTATGGGAAAAGGATTTAGGGTAGGCAAATAAAAGGTGGTTGCATAACTCCATTGACTAAGATCCTGTGTACCAGTTGATTTGAGATTGCATGGGTTTGTAAGAGCTGGGGAGGCTCATTTAAAGGTCTAGGTCAGAGAGCTCCTTTCTTCTCACTATTAAGACCTAGGTCTTCCTTGCCTCTGTGGTGCCAAGTGAAGATTTTGGCTGTCATTTTCTAGGAGGAAGTCCAAAAAGCAGAAGTGTGGGTAGGGAGGAACTCCATCAATTACATGGAAGATCTAAATTCACTGAATGAGAACTTTTGCTGTCAGTCTCTGACCATCTTGGACCTCCTAACAATTTGTATTAGAAAGACAAGTTGTGCTCTTGTCTCTCTGCACACCCGTCTGGCTTGGCTGGGCTGCTGCCCCTGCCATGCTGGACTCTGAGAGCCCACAATCTCCAGCGCTCTCACGGCCCGGCACACACAGATTACTCTGGATTTGAATTCAGAGAGGGGGGCACAAACATCAAAAAGTCCAAAGCCTAAAGTAATATGAGGCTTAGGAAGACAAGTTATTCATCTTAAGAAAAGGATGCCATCATGGAAGATACCAGTACATCCTCCAACCATTCGGGCCCCAGCCCATTGCTCTGCTCAGCCTGTGCTCCCTGGCCCCAGCACTGAGCCCACTTCCGGTGAGCATTGCTGAAAAGTCTCTCGGTCCTTTGTGCATTCTAGGTGCTGATGTCCAGGCCTCCTTCTGCCTGTGAGAGTCATGACCTTCACTCTGGAGGGGGCTGTCTCAGATGGAGTCTTCACACTTCCTTCAGCCTTTTGGAATTCCTATTGCTGGACTGTGACCTAAGCTCCAGTCCCTTCCGTTTGACCTTTGGGTTTGCCTAAAGGGCATTCAGACAGACTTGGTAGTACAGTGATGATCCTCTTTGCAGACTTTGGGTTTTTCACTGGAGCTTAGACAGACATCTGGGACAGAGCAACTCCTGCTTTTAGAAATGCCACATATCTCTCCTCCATCGTGTTCCCAGCAGAGTTGCTACTGCTTTCTTTCTTTGCTTGGGCGCCCTCATCTCCCCACTCCCGTTCCATCCCAGCCCATCACAGCCTAGCCTCCTTTCCTGCAACCTCACAGAAAGCTGCTTTCTGGCCTCGGTCCTTGCATCCTAGACTTCTCTGCAGCGTGCACCGCAGTGGGCTGCCCCTCCGCGAAACTCGCTCATCCTTTGCTTTTCTTAACGGGGCACTCTCCTGGGCTTTCCTCTGTGGCTTCTGCTGGCCTCTCCTCCCCCCCTTACCACCCTCCCAAATGTCGAAGTTACCCCGATTTCCTTCTTGTCGGTTGGCTGAGGGACAGCAAAAAGTCCCGGTTAAGCATCTCTGCTCTGATACCTGCCTACTTGGGTGCTAGCCCCAGCTTGGCCACTTCCACTCTGGGACAAGGTTTAACCTCTTAATGAATCGATGCCCCCGTGTATAGGAGGAACAACTGTGGTTCCTACGTATGGGGTTGTGTTAGTAATGAAGTAAATGAATATCAGCAAAGTGCCAAACAGTACCTGATCACACAGTGAGCACCTGATACATGTTTCTGTTTTGATCATTAGTTTCCCATCCTTTCTAAGAGCTTTAACTACCAGTTCTACACTCTGGAGTCTCAAATTATTTCAGCAACTCAAAACTCATATTTTAATTCCAAGCTGTATTTCCATTTTTCATATTCTTGGATATGCCAGGAACATACAAATCAGCATGTCCAAAACTACACTCATTATCTACTTCCTAAACCCGGCTCTTTTTCCTGCGTTCCACATCTAGGTTAATGACACTGCCATCCTCTGCGCTGTCATAATTAGAATTCTCAGAGTCCTTATCTATTACTTGCTCTCCCTCACCTTCCACAATTTTGAACCAAGCTCTGACTATTCATCTTTCAAAATATTTCTTAAATCTTTTTATAATCCTTCCATAATGTCAAAGCTTCAATTCAATCCCTTATCATCTCTCAAATTATAATAATTTTCTTTCTCCAATTTTATTCCTTCAAATCTTTTTTAAAACACCAATCATGTTTTATTCCCATTATTAAAAAGTGAGAAAATAAAACAATAGCAGCAACGCAAGTACTGCCATGAGGTCTCCAATACCTAAAGGACGAGACTAACATTTTTCTACCTCCACTACTGCCAACTACTTAGAACTCACGTTTATCACTTCTCACCTAAGTCTATAAATCTCTGGTACTGAAAAAGATTTGTGATTTTTCAAACAAGTCACACCTTTTCATCCCTCTTTGCAATTATTCCTCCCCTTTTCTCTATTTGGCAAAAATATTACTTAGGTTTAAGGTCCAGGACAAATATTTCTTTTCCTGGGCATCCCCTGCACTCTACCTACCCTGCAAAGCCCAAGGCAGACTCTCTTCTGAGCTCTCTTCTGAGCTCTGTCTGCTCTTTGCACAGACCTGCTCACTGAACTTACAACAGTACAATTCTCTCTCTCGCTCTCAGCTGTGGGTTCCTAATGATCTCTCATCCTATGCATCTGACATGGCTCCTGGCATGTATTAACACTAAGTGAGTATCTATTGATTGCAATTTTCTAAGAATCTTTCTTCCTCTTGTCAGTTTCCCTGACAGGGCAGCCAAACCTTGTGCCTCTTCCTTTCCTGCCCAGGCATTTATTTCTGGCTTCTGCCAAATGTCTCTGAGCTAGCAGTGGGTTCTCTTAGCTCCCTGCAGTGTCACCATGATAGACACTCATCTGGGAGCGGGCAAATTCACCTACAGACTATCTGAGTAAAACCAATTTGGTTAATGAAAACTTTCAGCATGATACTCATCTAAAATTCATATTTACCCATGCAATGTGTTTTATGGAATATACACAATGTTATGCCTGTCAAGGTGAATGCTTATATCCATTTAGGAATATTGTGGTCCATTTTGTCTACTTCTGAGTATTTCAGGTATTTATAGATTCAGAAATCTTCTATTTATGAATTTTTACATTACATCATATACAATTCATCAAATACATTTCTTTTGGTGTTCTGGCCTACATTTTGCTGTTTGGGGGCTATTTTAGGGGTCTTTGTGCACTATGTGGACTTATGAAGCAAATCAGCTGGTATTCAATTTGTTATCCATACTTTGATGTTAGGGATGAAATTCATTTAGCTCCATTTCTCTATTTTAATCAATTTACATCATAAAATAATATCTGATCAAAAATTGCTACAGCGGCATGCTACAACAATTTAGCCTAATAGTTTGAAATTTTAGATTACTGCTTTCACTATCAAAATAGTATATACTCATTAAATAAAATTTAGAAATCATGAAAAGAGTAAGAAAAGTAAACATTTCTGTTTTGTTAAAAAATCCATAATATTAAGATATATTACTTTCCAGTCTTTCATGATTATTGTTGTAATTTTTATTTAATATTTATTATGTTATTTAAAATTATCTTTATTTTATATGTAGGTTTTATTTATTAATATTGTGTTGATACAAACTTGAATAAATTTGTGATATATACATATATAAATAGTCTATTCCTTTATATTGCTGAGTACTATGCCACTGTATGGATATATAACAATTTATTAATATTTATCCATTAATCAGTTGATATACATTGAGATTGTCTCTAGTTTTTGGCTATTTCAAATAAAATTGTATGAGCATTCAGACACAAATTCTTATATGTTTATATGCTGTCATTTTTCTTGTGGAAATACCTAAGGATGGAATGACTGAATTATAAATAGACATATGTTAACTTTTTGGGAATCTGCAAAAATGTTTGTCAAGTGTTTGTGCCATTCTGCATTCTCATTGGCTGTCGTAGGCATTCCAGTTGTTCCACGTCCTTGTAAACCCTTGGTATGGTCAGTTGTTTCGCTATGTTTCATTTCCTCTGAAACCCTGATGGATCTCATGTTAGATATTTTTATTTTGTATGTTCATTAAAATTTACCTCCATTTTTTTATGCCTTTGTTACTGTTCTTCATTCTTTATAATTTCATTTGATCCTACCCTTTAATTATTTAACTTTTTCTTCAGCTTTAGTAAATTAGCTGTTAAATTCAGATATTGCATTTTCTATTTTTAATTATTCACTGTATACCATTTCTAGAACTTCAGTTTGATAATTCGAAAAGTGTAGTTGGTTATTTTCTGTATTTTCGTATTCTTTAAACATAGTTTCATTTTTTTTCCTTCAAGCTTATATTCTTAAATGATAATTCCAATATTAGATATTTTTGTAGATCTGATTTGGTTGTATTGCTGCTTCTGCCCTTCATTTATGGTACCTCTTTGTGACCGTACATCTTTTATTTTAATCTTCTTTTTTTTTAATGTTAAGGTATTTATTGCAGGAATTGGCTTACATGATTGTGGGGGCTGTGTAGGTAAGTCCAAAATCCCTAGGGCAGACTGTGAGGAAAAGCAGGTGAGCTCTCAGGCAAAGACTGAAGAATCTACTACACACAGGCAGAATTTCTTTTCATTCAGAGAAGGCTAGAATCTGTTCCAAGGCTTTTCAATTGATTGCATCAAACTGTTATTTTAATCTTTAACCAAGAGAACTCATTGATTACAACTTTATCTATTGAAATTCTTTGACATCTGTCTTAAATGTCTTTTTTGTTGTTGTTTTTCTAGAGAAGATTTGCCACTTTTTCTGTCAAGCCTGAGGGGTTTTTGTCTTTTTTGTTTTTTAATCTCTATCATTGATCAATTTAAAAAGAATTTTTGCTATATTCAACCAAGAACTTTTAATAATTTTCAACAATTGTGTTCATTAAGTTATCTAGTTCCTCAGACTATGCAAAAATGTAAGTATTTAGGTTTTTGTTTATTTGTAGCAATTTGCGTAATGATTCATGTGCCAAGAATGTAATTATGTAGTTTAATATCTTAGTGAGTTTCAGTCTCTGTCTTCACTTGATGTTATGCTCAGCACTGATATTACTAGACGTCCTGTAAACAACTTTGAAATTTGTATATGACAGAGACATTAATAAATTAATATTTTTTAAATTATTGTTAGCTTTCTAATATAAGTTTTATTTTTAATTTATGTTTTATATTTTATGATGTTTTCATTTCAGCATATTATGGGGGTACAAATGTTTAGGTTACACATATTGCCTTTGCCCCACCCTAGTCAGTCAGAGCTTCAAGAGTGTCCATCCCCAAGATGGTGCGCACCACACCCATTAGGTGTGTATATACCCATCCCCGTCCCCCTCCCACCTACCCAACACCTGATGAATGTTATTACTATATGTCCATTCATGTGTTGATCAGTTAATACCAATTTGATGGTAAGTACATGTGGTGCTTGTTTTTCCATTCTTGTAATACTTCACTTAGTAGAATGGGCTCCAGCTCTATCCAGGATAGTACAAGAGGTGCTAGATCACCATTTCTTTTTGTGTCTGAGTAGAACTCCATGGTATACATATACCACATCTTATTAATCCATTCATGTATTGATGGGCATTTGGGTTGTTTCCACATCTTTGCAATTGGGAATTGTGTCATCACAAACAAGAAGATACCACAACACATACTCATCAGACTGACCAAAATAAATATGAAAGAGGCCCTCTTGTGAGCTGTAAGGTGAAAGAAGCAGCTAATCTACAAAGGAAAACCCATCAGACTAGCTGCAGACTTCTCAGCTGAGATCTTACAAGCACGAAGAGACTGGGGCCCCATTCTCACTCTTGTCAAACAGAATAGTGCCCAGCCTAGAATCTTGTATCCTACAAAACTAACTTTCTTACATGAAACAGAAATAAAGACCTTCTCAGACAAGCAAAGACTGAAGGAATTCATCAAGACAAGACCTGCCTTCCAGGAAGTACTCAGAACAGCCTTACGCATGGATCAGCATAATAAACATTAGTGTAAACTCATCTAAAAGCTAAAGATCAAAGGCCAGATAACATAATGGCTCAAGAGAGAAATACTTTTTTTATTTTAGATGTGATATTTATTTCTAGATAGCTAAATTTTTTCTCTTTGTTTTCTTTTGTGATATCTTCGATTGAATTGTAGCTTCAAAGATCCTCCTTGTGGAAGCTGGATAAATATAAAGTTCTATTTATTTTAGAAAGCTACTGCTTTATTTTTTCAAATATTCAACTGTGAAGGCCTCAGGAATTCATCTTTTTGTGTGATATAATGCCCTGAGCAAATGCTGGCTGACAGCCCCCCAAGGAAGGAGCCCCAGTGATGCGGCCCCTTCACTCCCCTCTGCCTTCTGCTCGTTCACTCTCCTAAGGCTCAACATAAGGCAAGGCGAACATGTGCTCTGAGATGATTGCTGTTCTACTCATTGCAAGGAAGACATTACTACTTCTTATACATTTACTTTACTTCCTCCAAATATATACACTTTTTTCCATTTCTTTTTTAAAATTTTTAATTGGAAAAAGAATTTAAATTACAGAAAGGTACAGCAAAAATTAATATAATATTATAGTATTTCACTGCTAGGTATGAATGTTAATATTTTTCTTTGGATGTTTTCCAATAAAAGACAAAAAACCACTATGGGTAATGCTAGAGTCTTCATTGCATTGCTTTCCAAAACCATCGGGAGACAACCTCTCTTGTGATGTTGATGGGTGTCCTTTCAGTTCATGATTTTTATGCTCATTCTATGAATATGTATCCATGTTGAGATTTTATATTTCTTCGTCTGCCCCTCCCACTTTGGAAGTTATATTAATAAGTTGCATTTCTACTCCTTTTGTAGCTTCTTGAGTATTTTAAACACTCATACCTAATTCATATTTTCTGAAAATTTTTAAATTAATTGATATTTCTATTCTCTTTCTAAACAAGATATAGAATCTAGAGTGCTATAACTTTGCTTCCATCTTTCATGTTACCATGGTCTAGCATTTAGTTCTACCATAGTTTTACCCACTGTTTGTCATTATTATTTTTGGAATATATACCAAGATTTACCAAAATGTTTATAATTTTTTTGTGTACACAATTGTTTCTTGCACCTTCATCTTTCTCTTCATTTTTCCAAAGTAATCCTATAGTAGTTGTTTCAATGAAGATCTGTGTTTAGTTAACTACACTTTTTTTTTTTTATTTTGGCATATTATGGGGGTACAGATTTTAAGGTTTCAATAAATGCCCATTTCCCCCCCTCCCCTCAAAAGTCTGAGTCTCCATCATGACCATCCCCCAGATGGTGCACATCTCACTCATTATGTATGTATATGCCCGCCCCCCTCCCCCCTCCCACCTGCCCAATACCCTATTACTGTAGTACCTATGTGTCCACTTAGGTGCTATTCAGTTAATACCAGTTTGCTGGAGAATATATCTGGTGCTTGTTTTTCCATTCTTGCGATACTTCACTTAGTAGTATGGGACTACACTTTTTTGATTATTGCACTGAAATTTACTTTTTGTTTGAAATGCTTAAAAATAGGCTAGACAGAAAAAAATACACCTAAAGGAAAAATTTGAAAAAGGGATTCTCAATAGCTGTTAAAAATCAAACTATCATATGAAAAAATTTGTAAGTTTGATACACGGTGTCTCAGAGGAATGTCTCATTTGCAAAGTAAAAAAGTAATAACCATTGCTAGGTTCATGGCTGAGACCCCTCCATCAAAAGACAGATTAACAAGAGAAAAGCATACAAACTTATTTAATATAAGTTTTACATGACATGGAGGGCTTTGGAAATGAAGACTCAGAGAAACAGGGAAAGCTGTGCATTCCATGCTTAGGTGTGACAGTTGTGCAGAAGTGTGATTGGAGAACAAAAGGGGCAATAAACATGGGGGAGGGGAGGATGGGACTTAGCAAACCCTATTTATTCAGATTCTTCTAGACGTTTCTGTGTCTTCGTGGATAAGGACACTCTTTTCCTTCAGGTATAGGAAGGACCACTCTGGAGTGGGGGTCTCGTGACCTATCTTCAGTGGAGAATCAAATAGTTATTTCATGGCTTGCTTCAGGGGAGGAAGGCTGGGAGGAGGTCAGAGAGATCTTCCTGCTTCTGTGCTTTTCTCCATTTCCTTCAGCTTAGAACACTCAGTATGCCAAGGAGCCATATTTCGGGGCAGTATGCTCTGGGCCCTGTCACAGATTACAAATTATTATTCAAATGTAGTAGAATTGGTGTAGGCAAACTGATCCGGAGGCTGAAGTCTCAGCTACTCCCATGGTCTACAAAATGCTGTGACTTCCCGCTCAGGCAATGGTTTGGTTAAATCCGATCTCTGCAGATTCCCTATAAGCGTCACTATGACTTGCAAAGACTTTGTCTTCTCTAGTAACAGGGAGGCTGTCCTCTCCCAGCCCTGTATCCTGGCTGTGCCCGTGACATAGCCTGCACGAGCAGTGGCTCTGGCAGGCGTCTCTGAGAATACCATCTATTTCAGTATTTGAAACACGAGGCAATTTTGAACCCTACTTGGCTAACAGATTCTTATCAATGGTAATGAAAAACGGCCATATGTTGATAGTGGTTTTATGGAAGTTTTCCTGATCCCCTAAATCAAGTGGGTTAAATTACTTCGTGGGAAGTTGCTGGCATTCATTATTTTGAAGGATGCCTAAGCTGATACACAATTTTCTGTATTCATTAAAATAAGAATTAGGAATTGCTCGTTTAGTTCAATTCAGCATGTCTTCTTAGGCTGCTTAGGCCGATGTGAAGCTTCTGGGTTATGACCCCAGGAGCCCACAGCTCTGTCCTGACAGCTGGGTGGGCAGGGCCAGAGGCTGTGGGGCCTTCCTGATGCGTGCTGAATGGCTAGTGGTGACCAACGGGGTCATCTCTCCTTGCCCTGTCCCTGGTGTCCAGGCCCCACTGGTGGCTGGGCCCTTGTCCTGAAGCTCTGGTATCATGGGGCTCTAGGCTGGTTAGGAAACTCCCCTGTCACCTACACAGAGATTTTGTTTATTAACTTACTCAGACCTGAGAGGGTTTCTACCCCCCAATGTGTGTCTTGTCTGTCCACTGCTGTCCATTCCCATCGCTACTGTCTTGATTCAGGCCTAATCACAGGAACTTCTTTTGCTGGGCTCTACTTATCCAATCTCACCCCCTGACTTGTTTGCCACCCTAGGGCTGGGATGAACCTCTCTAAGACACAAGTGTACTCTGGCCATCTGCTACTGAATTCTGCAAAACGCCATATGCTTACGCAGTGTCTCACCTCCTGTGATAGGGCCAATGCACACCACACCAGCCCCTCTGCTTTCCTGCGGTCTTCACAACCCACACACCAGCCAGTGAGAACAAGCTGCCTCTGTTCCTCTGAAGTTCTTGCGCTTTTGTGAAAAGGATCGTGACCAGAATGCCTTCCCAATAGCCCTCATTTGTCAAGCCTCAAGGAGACATTGCATCTTTGGGGAAACTTCCTCTCTCATTAGAGGTACCATGTGTCCCTGTTTAGTGACCTGTGTGTGCACCTCCACACTGCAGTTGTCTTTCCCTTTTTTGTGCCCATCCCCTGAGGGGCATCGTGTAGAGTAATGATTAGCAAAGACCCTAGATTCACATCCTTACTGCGCTACTTACTTACTAGCTGTACCATTCTGGAGAAATTATATACTTACTAGCTATACCATTCTGGAGAAAATATATACTGCCTCACACTCCTCATCTGTATGAAGGGAATTCCAATGGTATGCAACTTAGAGGGTGACACGCTAATTCCACTAGATAAAAGTGCTGAGAAAGTCTTAAAGTAGGGTGAAGACCCAATAAGTGCTGTCTTTTGCTAATATCAATAATGTTGCTGAACGAATTGAGCACACATTCTATGTGGGACAATATTAATTATCAGCATGTGACTGCATAGTGCCAATGTGGCAGAGAATATAACAATTTATCCAGTTAATTTTTACAGCAAGATTGTCAGATAGTTGCTATTATTACTTCCATTTACAGATGAAGAGCTAAGGCCTAGAGAAAGATTAATCAAATTGCTCCCACTCATAGAATGAATATATGTGTGAAGTTGGGTTCAATTCCAAGCAATCTGCGGAGCTTCTACTCTTAACTACTATCCTAAACCCTCCCCAAATACACGGTGATGTTTTACCTAGCATGTGTGTTGAATGGATGAATTTTTAAAAATTATATGTAAATGGCTTCTCTGTAGATTATATAGATCTAGATATATATGTGAGAAGAGTCATAAGAATGTTCTGTCACAAAAGATCTTTGGTATTTTGAAATTTCTGAAATTTATTGCATTGAGTTTAAACGTAGAGTCATGGACGCAGACCTAACGCTTGGGCATACCAGAGCTAAAATGATGTGAGTTATAAAGTAACATTCCTGGGGAAGGGCTCCAAGTCCTGGGACAGAGACAGAGAAGCAGCGAGGAGTCAGGAGGCCACATAGTTTAGGGAACCCAGAGCCTGGGATGAGGCAGATCTTGTTTCTCATTCTGCTTCTGCCGCGTATTAGCTGACTCATGCAGTTAATAATTTATCCACATCCATTCAATATTTGTGGCACTCTTGGCATGCTCCGGAATTGCTACTTTTTCCTGAACCTCCTCCTACATAAAATAGTCATGGCAGTTCCTACTTAGAAAGGTGTTTGAAAAGAGCCCCTGGGATATGCAGAAAGGTACAACTCAGGGACCTTCTATGCGTGGTTTTCCCACCTGTTTACCAGGCTGTCCCCAGCCAGGGGCCAGAGTGTGGGTTCAGTTATGCAGGAAGGAGTCAGACAAGTGATTTTAACCTCTGAGAGAGAACGGGGTAGGGTCCTCAAGCTAGGATCCAGGGTAAAGTTCAGGGTAAGTCAGTGGAGTCCAGGGCAGAGATCCGAGTCAGGAAGCCCAGAGTCTGAGGCTGGGCAGCAAAAGGGAAGCATGTTGGGATTGAGCGAAGGTGGGGAAGAGGTGGCCCTAATAGTTACACTGACCACTTGTTGCTGTTTGAGGTTGCTGGCTGGAGGCTGAAAGTGGGCACTGCTGGAAAGGAAGATCTTTGCCCCACTCCTGTTGTCTTTGAGGGGATTTTCCCCCCCAAATCTCCTGGCCTCCTGCCCTACCATTACTTCCAATTAAGGTGGAGGGGGTGAGGAAGGAGCTTTGTGGCCAGCAAGTGCACTGGAGCAGGTTCCAGGAATTGAAAGAAGAAGCAAGTGACAGTGGGCAGATGAGACTTGTTCTTTATTATCGGGGAGATGCCACACAGGGACAACACGTGAGCACTTATATACGGCTCAGAACAATAGTGGCAACGTGCCAAGCGCAAGCGTGATCACATGGGTTTACATAGGAGACAAGGCCTTGGTTACATTAGTGTGCTGACTCATGCCTTACTGAAGGCTGGCTTGCCAGAAGGCCAGGTGGGAAAAACGCCACAGCAGTTATCTTAGTTTGGCCTAAGAAACCTTTTGCCCCACAAATGAATTTTCCCTGCTAGAGGGCAACAAAGGTTGAGCCCCATTTCTCAGGTATTTAGTGTTAATCTATCTGACATTCTTAGCATGAGTTGTGGGTTCTCGTTGTCCTTCCTCCTCTGCCAGGACCAGTGGGAGGCAGTGATCTGTGTCTAACTTATAGACTTACATTTACTTCAGATGTGCTGCCTGCGAGTGCAGACAAGGGTTTCTCAACCTTGGAACCACTGACATTTTGGGCCAGATCATTCTTTGTTGGGGTGGAGTGGGGACCGCTGTCCTGTGCATTTTAAGATGTGTAGCTGCATCCCTGGCCTCTAACCACTGGATACCCATAGCAACCCCCCAGTAGTGATAACCCCCAAATGACCCCAGACATTGCCAAAATGTCCCTTGGGTGCAAAATCCCATCCCATCCCCCACTTTGAGAACCATTAGACTGGACAGAAGTGGGAGTTGGCAGAACACTTGCACATGACAACAAATTATGTCCTCTGATTCAGCTTCATCAAATCAAAGGTGCTATTTGGCCACCATTGTTAGTCTTCCTTGTAACAGCTTACAACTTGTTCAGAACCCGGTTGAGGGTCCTTTCGGAGAGCTCAAGTGGTTACTTAGTGTGGTTGTGTAGGTCTCAGGTGGAATGGACCTCTGTTACAGGAGTGTTTGTCCTCAAGATAATTATTCCTCACCCAGGGAGTGTTTGGGTAGTTACAAAAGAGAGCACCCCGGGTCCTGCCACTAACCGGATATTTGTGGCTGAAGTTTAAGAGGAAGCTCCATTGTATCTCCTGAATATCCAACTCTTGGATGAGTCATGTAGCCTCAGCTGCTGGGCCAAAGGCAGGCACTGACCCCTTGGCAGACTGGCAGCCCCATTTCAGCAACCAGTTGGCAGGTTGACCAGTTGGCTCTGGTTCCAGCTACATTTTTTTGGAAAGGCAAAGACAAGATGCTTTTTGTGGCTGGCGAAGTTTCCTGCAGGGCTTCTGCAGACAGTCAAAAGCCAAGCCTGGGTCTGCAAAGTGTGTACTCGGCATTCCAGAGGCTGTTTTCCAAACTCGGGCTGTGCTCCAGCCTGAGTATCACCCACGGGCAGCTGCCCCAGACAGGCCCAATTCTTAGAGCAGAAAGGCTTCGTTTTCAGCTCTGCAGAGGCAGCAGCCTTTAGGCTAATTAATAAATCATCAACACATTTGTGGTGTGAAAAATGAAATATTTATGCTCGCTAGAGTAATATTTCTGTCTTGCAGTCCCATGCTCTGTTGATGCCTGATGGAGGATGAAGTAAATACCAGCTGGTGTAGAATGAGTGGAATATAATTACTCTCTACAAAGTTAAGTGAATATTAAAACACAGAAGTCACAGGCACTGGCGCTTGTCCCTCCCAATTCCACTGCCCGGTCAATGGCATCCTGACCTGATGTTTGGCTTCACGACCGCTTACAGCAGGGATCTCAGTAAAGCACTTGGCTGGCAGCAGTGTGGAAGCAGCTGGGACACGGGCTGTAGAGAAAAGCAGGAAGTCACTCACCTTCCAGGAGCCTGGGGAGATTGTCCTGCTGCCTGAGAGACAGTATGATATTGTGAAAAGAGTGTGGCCTTGAAGCCAGAGAGACCAAGTTCTGTATGGCACCTCTGAAATTTATAAGCTGTGTGACCTTGGCCAAGGTCCTTCACTTCTCTGTACTTCAGTTTGCTTGCCTAGAGAATGAGGCGGCGCTGTATCATGCTATCAGAGGACTGTGCTTCATAAATTAATCAGCAAAGTTTTGCATGGTGATGTGGAGGCAGAGAAGCAATGCAAGGAGAACTGTAGAGAAATTAGGTAAATAGTCCACATGTTAAGTTGATGGCAGTGAAAATGCAAAGGGACACTTGTGAAAGGCAAGATTTGGCAATGATTTTGTGACTGAAGTGTGAGACTCTTGATCTCCTAGAAGTAGAGAGCAGCACGGTGGTTACTGGAGGCTGGGTGGTTAGGGGAGGGGGTTCGGGAGATGTTGGTCAAAGGATATATCAATAGAGTGAGACAGGAGAAAGAGGGCCAAGAGATCTATTGCACAGCAAGGTGACTACAGCTAATGGGGATATATTATATTCTTGAAAAGTGCAAAGAGAGTGGATGCTGTGTTCTCACCACAAAGACCATAAGGATGTGAGAGGTAATGCACCTGTTGACTGTCCTTTCCCTTCCCTGAAGGAAGGCTTGAAGAGCAGCTGTCTTGAGGGCATGAGGTAATGTGCTGAAGTGCAAATAAGGCTGCCTGAGATCAAACCTAGGACCTTGGTCTTGCAAGACACAGTGGGCTTGCCTTTCTAGCTCTAGACCACCTACCTCTGTAAGTGTTCAAATTATTATTTTCAAGGCATTGTCACTTATAGTGAAATGCAATGCCTGACTTTCTAAATGATGCAAGTGATACATTAAAACATAAAATTTTTGAAAACGCTCCTAATCTCTCATTCTCCACTCAGAGGAAACCCTGGCAACCGAGTTTTAATGTGCATCCTTCACATACTCTTCTCATGTGTGCGTCATTTATAAACAGATATATGTTCGTAATCACCTATACCTTTTCAGTGCGTTAGTTATGTTCTCTGTTATTTTTCTGTAACATGCTCTTTCAATTTGTATGAACATTCACACATTTACTAGTCATTTTCCCTGCACGTCTACAGGTAAGCGGCTTTTAAATGGGGGTAATTATGCACCTACCTCAAAGAGGACAGAAATTTGCCAATTTCTGGAAACATGTTTGGTTGTCACACTGTGAGAGAGGGAGATGCCAGGGAGGACAGAGGACAGCGATGCTGGTAAACATCTTGCTGTGCACAAGGCAACCCCCTATAGCAAAGAATTAGCCAGCCCAAATGCCAAGGTTCAGATTGAAATGTCAATGTGAGGTTGGCAGACACTGCTCTAGAGTCTTCCATACTGAAGTTGTACCATAATTTCTTTAAATAGCTGCTACTAATCAACACTAAGATTGTTTCTAACAATGATGAAAAGAACATCATTGTCTATGTGTATTTGAAATTATGTGTAAGTATTTTTAAGAATACATTCTTATGCATCGAATCTCTTGGACAAAAATTATGCAGTTAATATTTTGATACTGCTGCCCAATCACCTTCCAAAAAAGGTTGCCTTAATTCACACAGCTGTCAAAAGCACAATAGACATTGTTTATTTCCCTGAATCCTCACCAGCATTAGATACCATCAATCCTTTTAATGTTTGTGAACCAACAGAATTATTGTTGTTTAATTTGCATTCTCTGATGTGAATGAAGCTGGGAATCATTTTATCTGTGAATTGTCATTTTATTTCTTTTTATGTGAAATGCTTCACCCATATTCTTTACCAATTTTTGTTTCCTATTATTGTTCTTTTTTTCTTATTGATTTGTAGGAGCTCCTCTTGTATATGCTTTTTGTATTGAATGTTAGAGGCTTCTTCTTTCTACATTATCATACTACCTAACCAATCACTTCAGAAAACAAGTAATACAGAAAGATTATAGAAGTTAGGAAATGTTTCATGCATTATTAATTAAGCATGGACTATCTGTGGGTCATGTAGGTACTGTGAAAACCGCAGCAGGAAGAGAGACCATCCTTGCCCTCAGTAATGAACTCTAGTTGTGGATGACAAAGCATGCACATATTGCTTTTTTTTAATGTACATTTTTAAATTTCAGAATATTACAGGAGTACAAATATGTAGAGCACATATATCGCATTTGCCCCACCAGAGTCAGAGCTATAAGCACGTGCACCCCCCAGACAGTGTGCACCACACAAATTAATGTGAATATCCCCGTTCCCTTATCCCCCCCCATCACCTGCCCAACACCCAAGAATGCTACTATTGTATGTGGGCATAAGTATTGATCAGCTAGTACCAATTTGATGGTGGGCATATGCGGTGCTTGTTTTTCCATTCTTGTGATACTTCACTTAGTAGAATGGGCTTCAGCTAAATCCAGGATAATACAACAAGTGCTATTTCACCAGTTTTTTGTGGCTGAATAGTACCCCATGGTATACATATACCACATTTTATTAATCCACTCTTGTATTGATGGGCACTTAGTTTGTTTTCATAACTTTGCAATTGTGAATTGTGCTGCTATAAACATTTGAGTACAGATGTCTTTATTATAGAATGTCTTCCTTTCCTTTGGGTAGATGCCCAGTAATGGGATTGCTGGATCAAATGGTAGTTCTACTTGTATTTCTTTGAAGTGTATCCATATTACTTTCCATAGAGGTTGCACTAGTTTACAGTCCCACCAGTAATGCATGAGTGTTCCTATCTCTCCGCATCCATGCCAACATTTGTTGTTTTGAGACATTTTGATAAAAGCTATTCATTCTCACAGGAGTTAAGTGATAATACATTGTGGTTTTGATTTCCATTTCCCTGATGATTAGAGATAATTAGCATTTTTAATATGTTTGTTGACCATTAGTTCTGTCTTCTTTTGAAAGGTTTCTATTCATGTCTTTTGCCCAATTGCTGATGGGGTTGTTTGATTTTTCTCTGGCTGATTTTCCTGACCTCTACATAGATTCCAGTTATCAACCCTTTATTGGATGTGTATCATGTGAATATTTTCTCCCATTCTCTAAGATGTCTATTTGCTCAGGTGGTGGTTTATTTGGCTGTGAAGAAGCTTTTTAATTTGATCAGGTCCGATTTATTTATTTTTGCTATTGCTGAGATTGCCTCTGGGGATCTTCTTCATAAATTCTTGGCCTAGGCTAATGTCTATAAGAGTTTTTCCAACATTTTCTTCTAGAATCCTTATAGTTTCATGCCTTAGGTTTAAGTCTGTTATCAATAGTGAATTGATTTTTGTGAGAGGGGAGAGGTGTGGATCTTGTTTCAGTCTTGTATATGTGGCTATCCAGTTTTCCCATCACCATTTATTGAATAAAGATTCTTTTCCCCAGTGTATGTTTTTGGCAGCTTTGTTAAAGATCAGATGGCTATATATATGTTTTATATCTGAGTTCTTAATTGTGTTCCATTAGTCTATGTCTCTGTTCTTGTGCCAGTACCATGATGTTTTTGTTACTGTAGACTTGCAGTATAGTTTGAAGGTTTATAAATTGATGCCTCCCAATTTTGTCTTTTTACTTAAGATTGCTTTTGTACTAGGGGTCTTCTCTGGTTCCATAAGAAGCGTAGAATTATTTTTTCTATATATGCAAAAAATGACATTGGTATTTTGAATAGGGATTGCATTGAAACTGTAGATCACTTTGGGTAGTACAGATATTTTAACAGTATTGATTCTGCTGATCCGTGAGTATAGTATGATTTTTCATCTGTTTATGTCCTCATCTTTTTTCTTCTTCAGTGTTTTGTAGTTCTCCCTGTAGAGGTCTTTCAGTTCCTTAGTTAAATATATTCATAGGTATTTCATCTTCTTTGTTGCTATTGTGAAAGGCACTGAGTCTTGTATTTGGTTCTCAGTTTGACTGCTGTTGGCATATATGAATGCTGCTGATTTCTGTAAATTGATTTTGTAACTTGAGACTTTGCTGAATTTATTTATCAATTCCCATAGTATCATGGCAGAATCTTTGGAGTTTTCTAGATATAAAATCATATCTTCAACAAAAAGTGATAGTTTGGCCTCTTTTGCCCCCATTTGGTTGCTCTTGATTTCCTTCTCTTGTTTGATTGTTCTGGCAAGGACTTTCAGCACTATGTTGAATAGAAGTGGTTATAGAGGGCGACCTTGTTTGGTTCTGGTTCTAAGCAAGACTGCTTTCAATTTTTCCCCATTCAGTATAATGTTGTCTGTGGGTTTATTGAATATAGCTTTTATCGTTTTGAGGTAACTTCCATCTATGCCTATTTTGTTAAGCGTTTTTATCATAAAAGGGTGCTGAATTTTGTTGAATGCTTTCTCTGCATTGACTGAGAAGATCATATACTCTTTGTTTTTACTTCTATTTATGTTTATAGATTTTTATATGTTGAACTGACCCTACATCTCTGAGATGAAGCCCACTTTGTCATGATGGATTACTTTTTTGATAAACACCTGAATTCATTTTGCTAGGATTTTATTGAAAACTTTTGCCTCTATATTCATAAGGGATATTGGTTTATATTTTTCTTTTTTTGTTGAGTCCTTTCCTGGTTTGGGTATCAGGGCAATGTTGGCTTCAAGAAAGTTTTGGGGAGCATTCCTTCCTTCTCAATGTTGTGGAATAATTTCTGGATGATAGGCACCACTTCTTTGTAGGTCTGGTAAAATTTGGGTTTGAAACCATTTGGTCTGGGACTTTTTATTTTAGCAAAGTTTTATATTGGTGCTTTAATTTTGGTTCTTGATATTGCTCTGTTCAGGAATTCTATTTCTTCCTGATTGAACCTAGGGAGTCTGTGTGTTTCTAGGAATTTGTCCATTTCTGCCAAGTTTTCATGTTTATGTGTGTAGATATTTTTATAGTATCATAGATGATATGTTTTGTTTCTGTGGTGTTGTAATTTCTCCTTTTTCATTCCTGATTGAGCTTATTAGAGTCTTTCATTTGCTGCTTCTGGTTAATCTAGTGAGAGGAGTGTCCATTTTTCAAAATTTTTCAAATAACCAACTTTTTGCTTTATTAATCTTCCATATAGTGTTTTTGTTATCTTATTTCATTTGGTTCTGCTGTTATCTTGGTTATTTCTTTTCCATTGCTGGGTGTGGGATTGGTTTGCTATACCTTTTCCAGTTCTTTGACATGATTTGTTAGATTGTTGATTGTCATCTTTCTGTCTTTTGCATGTAGACATTTATGACTATAAATTTTTCTCTCAGGACTGCTTTAGCTATTTCCCACAGATTTTGATAACTTGTCTCATCTTTATCATTTATTTCAAATAATCTCTCTATTTCTATTTTAATTTCCTACTTGGCTCAATAATCCTTGATTAGTAGGTTGTTTAGTTTCCATGATTTTGTGTAGAGATGAGTGTTTCTATAGGAGTTGATTTCTAATTTTATTTCACTGAGGTCTGAGAAAATCCATGATATACTTTCTGTTTGTTTGCTTTTTTTTCTTTAGACATGTTTTGTGGCCTAAGATATGGTCATTCTTAGAGACTGTCCAATGAATCTGGGTTCACATGAGTTAGGTGTCTAAATGTTTAGAATTATTATGTCTTCTCATTGAATTTACTCTTTAATGTTATGAAATGACCATTTTTGTCTTTCATTACTATTGTTGATTTGAAGACTAAATTATATGAAATTAGAACTGCTACACCAGCTTTCTTTTTGTTTCCATTTGCATGGGATATTGTTTTCCATCCCTTCGCCTTGACTCTGAATGAATCTTTGTGGGTTAGATGTTGTTTTCTGAAGACAATATATACTTGGCTTGTGTCTATTTATCCATTTAGCCAGCCTCTTTAGTGGCCAGTTCAAGCCATTCACATTCACATGATAGAATTGATAAATGGGGTAGATTTCTGTTCATCTGGTTGAGATGAACTTTGTTGCTTTGTTGTCTCTCTTGAGCCATTGTGGTATCTGGCCTTTGACCTTTAGCTTTTGGATGATTTTATACTGGTGAATGTCTATTGTGCTGTTCCATGCGTAATGTTATTATGAGTACTTCCTAGAGGGCAGTTCTTGTCTTGAATTCCCTCAGTTTTTGCTTCTCTGAGAAGGCCTTTATTTCTCCTTTGTATTGGAAACTTAGTTTTGCAGGATTCAAAATTCTAAGTTGGGTATTATTGTGTTTTAGAAGACTGAGAATGGGACTCTAGTGCCTTCTGGCTTCTAAGGAAGATTTCAGTTGAGAAGTCTGCAGGTTAGTGTGATGGGTTTTCCTTTGTAGATTACCTGCTGCTTTCACTTTATGGCTTGTAGGAGAGCCTCTTCCATGTTTCTTTTGACCAGTCTGATGACTATGTGTCATGATGTTTTCCTCTTTGTGATGAATCTCCCAGGAGTTCTTTGAGCTTCTTGTACCTGGATATCTAGATTTCTAGCAAGGCCAGGGAAATTTTCCTTCATTATTCCCTCAAATAGATTATTCAAACCTTGTGTATTTTCTTCATTACCCTCAGGAATGTCTAGGATTATTATGTTATGCCTTTTCACATAATCCCATATTTGTTGTAGGCTTTTCTCTTATTTCTCTGTTTTATATGTGCAACTGACTTGTTTAATTGAAATGTGTTATTTTTAGTCTCTTAGATTTTTTTTCTTCTTCTTCATCTAACCTATACTTGAGGTTTCCACTGTGTTTTGTAATTCCTTGAATGAATTTTTTCATTCCCAGAAGTTCTGTTTGATTTTTCTTTAATATTTCTATTTCTTTAGTGAATTTTTATTCATTTCCTGCATTGTTTTTGTGGGGCTTTTTTGTTGGGTTTCCATTTTATCTTGCATTTCATTGAGTTTTCTTATAATCCATGCTCACAATTTTCATCTCATTTCAGCATTCTGACTTTGGTTGATATACATTGCTAGGAGGCTGGAATTCCCTTTTGGGGGTGTTCTTTCCATTTGATTCTTTATACTTCCAGAGTTCTTTCACTGATTCTTTCTCATCTGCATCAGCTGTTGTTTCTTACCTTTGGATTTTCTTATGTTTAGATAATGACATTCCCAGTTTAACATCTGAGAAAGTAGGTGGTTCTTGTGTTGGTAATTGATCACATCCTGTATGATGACTCAGTAAATGCAGTAAAAGGATGTGCAAATGGACCTCCCTGTCTGTAGGTGGGGCTTGCCAGGAGGAACAAGCTGCAATGTTGTTTTGGGGCCCTCTGACCAGCTCTATTTCCTCAGCACAACATGCTAGTGCCCTAGGTGGTGGGTGGAGCCCTAGGACTTCCAGCTGTGTCCTCATTCTACACCTCAGCAGGCACAGGTGCAGGAATGAGGCTAGGTGGGGCTGGCTTGCACAAGCCTGCCCTCAAACCCTACAAATGGTTTTAGCAGGAGTCAAAGTTCTATTTCCTGCTTCTGGGCAAAGCTGCCAGAGAGGGGCTAAAGAGCTGGGAGTGAGGGCCTCCTGTGGGAGGAGGGGTTCCCTGAGAGCATTCATGTCCCTCTGCCTTAGGTTTTGTCCCACTCTGCTAGAGTCACCTGGCAAGCAGCACCAGGAAAGGCCAGCAGGTATGGAACTCACAGACCAAGCACCCCTCAGCCCCATTCCCTGTGGATGCCCCTGGGCGTGGCTAAATTGTTCTCTCAGCAGCCATGGGTGGGGCAAGGGAAAGGGAGATTAAAGGACCAGGTGGTGAAAGGTCTGCACACCGGTCCTTCCAACCCTCTCTCTAGGAGGCAGTCTACCCAGAAGGACCAGGTTCTGGAGTCACACGGATTGCCTGGGACCCACTGGACCCTTGTGGCTCCTGCAGTCTGGGCCACAGTGGGGAAATGTCTATGTGGGGACCAGCAAGACAGATCCTGAGGAGTTGAGGCATCCCAGGGAGGATAAAGTGTCTAGTAGGTAGTCAGTGCCTACTGACTGGCTCAGGTCTGTGGGGCAGGAGGTTCTGCTATGGAACTGGGAGCCTGGTGGCCTGTCCACAAGAAGCTCTCTGCTCACTGGTGAGCTGTTTCTGGGCTGGTATCAGCAGGTCTCTGCAACAGCTCGGGAGCCCAGCAGCAGTCTGAGATGCAAGGGAGGGGGATTTTAACCACTCCACCTACCCTTCTTGCTGGTCTCCAAGTCTCTTGGGGCTTAATCCCTGCTGATGCCTTTCTCCTTCAAGTTCTACTCTGAAGCCTCTTCCCACTGAGTCTCCTGTAGTTTCAGGCACCCTTCCTTCTGATCCTCATCCAATCTATGTTTTTCTGCCTGTTTGTTTTTTCACTTTCATCTAAAATCTATCTTTCTTGCAGAGATGCTCTGGCTGGTGGTGTTTCTCAACTGCCATCTTGCTTCCTTCCTCTGCTTTTGTTTTAATCATTATTGGGAATCAAATGCTTAATAATGACACTTCACCTTGATGTACAATTATCTTTATTATTAATAAACATTAAGACAAAAACATTAGCAGAGAGGAAATGTGGTAGTAGCTTTCTTTACACTCAAAGTTCTCACATTTCCATCTACGATTTCCCCTGATTACCCCTTCTGTAGCCTTCCAGGTGTGTTATTTTCATACCCACAAGTATTTAGGATAGCTTAGAAGACCTTGTGGGTTTGTTTTTCTTGTACATTTCTATTCTTTCTTTAAGTCCATGTCCATTTACCCCTCCACATCCTAAGAGACTTTCTCTGTTTATTCACCACTTATTTTAGGGATGCTTTTACAAGTCTTCTTTCCTTACCTGCCTCTGCTCCTTCTCACTATGTAAAATGTTTGTTTTCCCCAGAGTACCAACCTCAGCTATTTTCTCATTCTCTTTCTCTCCTGTAAATGCATGATTTCAGCAGTCAACTATATAAAAACAATTCCAAAATCTATATTTTCTTACCCAAGCTGCACACACACACACACACACACACATATGCCCACACCTCTGTTTACAATGCCTAGTGGATATTTCTGCCTGGCTGTCACACTGCCATTTCAAAGTGAATATGACCATATTCTATTTTTCTTTCTTTATTTGTCTCAGGTAATATTGTTAACATCTATTCAATTAAAAATGTAGGCATCATCTACAATGCAGCTCTACCTATTCTATAAATCACAGGTTTTATCATTATTTATTAAAACTTTTTAAGCCTCTGTATTACCCAAAAGATAAAAAATCAAAATCCTTATAAGTGTAAACATGTGTCTTTACTTTGTGGTCCTGTGATGGTTAATTTTATGTGTCAACTTGGCTGGGCCACAGTGCCCAGATATCTGATCAAACATTATTCTGGATGTTTCTGTGCAAGTGTTTTTTGAATGAGATTAACATTGTAATTGGTGGACCTGGAGTAAAGATTAACCTCCATAGTGTGGCTAGGCCTCATCTAATCAACTGAAGTCCTTAATAGATCCAGCACTTATCTCAACTGAGCAGAAGGAATTCTGCCAGAAAACTACTTTTGTATTTGAATTGCAACTCTTCCTTGGGTTTCCAACATGCTGGCCTACCCTGTAGATTTTGATCTTACCAAGCCTCCACAATCTTATGAGCCAATACCTTAAAATCTCTCTCTCTCTCTCTCTTTCTCTACACACACACATGCACACATCCTGTTGGTTCTGTTTCTCTGGAGAACCTTGACTAGTACAACACCTGATCCTGTATTTTAAAATGAGATCATTAACCTTTTTGTGTATTTAAAAAAAATCAAGCAATCAAACAAAAATAACCAAACAAAAACCCATTAAGCAAACAAGTGCTTCAAAGCTAACAGCAGCACACATCTGTGGCCCAACCATGTCAAAGTGCCCCTTGTTCCAGGTACATGACAGGTTCTTTAATGTCTTTGTGCCATGTTACATGCTGAGCTCTCAACTCTTCCATTTTTCTTGCCTGACTTTTCTCAGGTTCTCCAGGCAAGTTAATATGTGACCTTCTCTGTGCTCCCATAACACATCGTCCCTATCTTTATTTTGGCAGTTCCCACACCAAGTGACAATTATGTATGTCTGCTTTCCTCAAAAGATTTAAACTCCTTAAAGACTGAAACTCACAGCCTTAGCACCCAATGGGTCCTGAATCAATCTTTGTGTAATGAAATAGCTTTAACCTGCGGCTAACTTCTCCGCATTTAATTCATCCCGTACCTAGAAAATACAATGAGTTCCTCAAGAGGAAATCAACTCCCACAACCTTCCCACTGAGTCCCTGACATTCAAGCACCACCTGCCTCATCAACTCCTTCCACACTGAAGTTCTGTCCTAACCTCAGGCAGGAAGCCCAGGAGACAAGGATGACTGATCCCTGGAAACCCAAGAGCACCCAGCCCATTGGCATCCCCCAAGGACGCACGACCCACTAGAGCAGCAGCTGGTGTTGAACACAGGCAGGAGGTACTTCGTAGGAAACTTGCTTCTTGTTCTACCAAGAGTAATACGTGCCGAGACTGTCACGTTAAGACCATCCCTGCCTTTCCTTAAACCGTGAGGAAATAGCCCAGCCCTTTAATCACAGACCTGGGGCTCCTTGAGGGTAAGGGCTGTGCACTTATCGCCTTAGACTCCCCATTGTATACAAAAATAGACAGATAAATTAGGGTCTATTTTTTAGTAGCTGTAGGTAAATATTGCCTTAAGTAGAATGACATGGTGGGAAGTGTCTCAGTCTGGGACACTGACTTGTTTGAAGTAAAGAGAAACAGATGTGATGAGTTTTGAAGGAAACTAGGGAGGGCCTTGTTCCTTCCCGAAAGCTGCACCTGTAACATTACAAGTTATTACCTCACCAGACACTTAAAGATAGATCATGGGATTTTAGCAGGAGATATATTAACCTAGATTTTGACCTTAGCACTTATTATATGATATTGGGCAATTATTTTATCTCTCTAATTTGAATTTTCTCATTTGTAAATTAGGTCCCATAAATTCCTTTTTCACAACGTTGTTGTGGAGGGTAAGTGAATTAAAATACATCAAAGGGCCCATCACCAGAAGTCCCTCAATGAAATGGTTGTCGAATCTGAGTCTTCAACACCCTGTTTATTATAGGCAATCACAGTTACTTTATTTCCCATTCTCTGCACTATAACCTTGCCAAAGCACTCAGACTATGCTAACATTGCAGTAATAAATAAATAAATAAAGCAAGCTAATTTGGGAATCTTCCAATAGCAAAAATGTCCATTAAAATTTGAAAGTGGTATAAAGACTATATGACTGCAATAGCCTCTTTCTGCTTTGCTTGGTAACCAGAAGTGACCATCATATTTCTAGTTCTCAGCATTTGCTGTGTGCTTCCAGGAAAGACAATTTAAGTGCTGGTTATTAGAACCTTTCAATAAATTTCAGAAGCGAAGCAAATCTTGTTTAACTGACTGACAGCTACAAATTAATTTTGCTTTCTTTAAACAACTAACCAGTCCAATGTTTGTGCAGCTGACAAGCCTCACTGTGTACTCTTTCGGCCCAGCACAGTGTGGTCCACCCATCCTCATGTAGTGGAAGTTGTTTTGCCTTCAATCAGCTTCTCAATGGGAGGGCAGAGCAGTTTGTTAACACACACCTGAGCCACAGAGGCCTGCAGCTCAGCATGCTGCCTGTTCAGAAATACGCAGGCAAGCTAGGGGATATTAGCGGCAGGGATGGCCCCATCCTTGTGGGAGGCCAACCCAGTTCTGTTTGTGATTTCTTACCCCAGTTCATTCAGAAACATTTTGCCAAATGCTGTGTTAAGTGCTGGGGATGGAAAGGCCATCAGTACCTTCTTATAAAAATGCTACAGGCTAACAGTAAGAAAGACACAGTAGGACTGTTTGTTGTAATTATAGCTACGATAATCAGTGGGGACATAAAAGAGAGGATGATTATTTTATGGACAGAGGCTGAGGTAGGAGAACACTTCTCCAAAGAGGTCACTTATCTGTTGGTATTTTGTTTTCCTTTTAAGTGAGATATAAGACAAATATAATAATGTCCACACAACTTCATTGCACAATGCAACAAATCTTTGCATATGAGTACATTCATATTCGTATGAGTACATTACTTCCCAAATCAAGATATTGGATGATGGGTTTTCATCTGCCAGGAGGGGCTTCCTTGTGCCCCTTTCCAGTCAGTCCTCTCCACCTCTGGAGGGCTCTATAATTTTATCACTATAGATTAATTTTTCCTGTTTTTGAATTTCATGTAAATGAACTCATATGGTATGTTCTCTTTTATAACTGGATTCTTCAGCTCACCATTTGGCTGCAAAATCCACCCATGTGCAGTGTACACCTGTGGCTCTTTTTATCCCTGTGAAGCATTATGTTATAGACATTGGTAATTGAAGGATGAGTACAAGTTGCTCCCAGGTGCATGGCTTGTAAGAAACGTAACATAAATTTAAGCATGGTATATTGGGGGAGTAGCTGTAGTTACCTTATAGGGATTTGGGGGTTGATACAGGAGACTGGGCTGAAGAAAAGATAGGAGCTACTCTGGGAAGGATCTAGAATGTAGTGCAAGGTGTTTGAACTCTGCTTTGTAGACCATCTCCCAAAATTATCAGAGGTGTTTAAAGCAGAGGTGGGACATGATTGGATGTAAGAGTTAGACCCATGATTCTGGTGTAAACATGGCAGGTGCATAAAAGCAAGGAGAATCCAAAGTCAAGGAGTTAGAGGATAAGCCATGGCAGTGACCCAGGTGGCTTGATTTGGGGTCAAGAGAAGGAGAGACGGAGGGATCAGAGATCAACAGGAAGGAGCATGGGAGGAGTCAAGGAAAGGAATTGGTTTTCTGGCTTGAAAAACTGAGTTGTAAAATGTCAGACAGAAGCAGTTGAGTCAGTAAGAAATAAGGCCCACTTTGGATGCTCATTTGAAGCTGGGGTGTGGGAGTGAGTGGGAACAACCAGGTTCTGCTGCTACACCTTCCCCTCACCCAGGCACACCTACCTGCCCGCTGCCACCCCTAGCAGCACAGCCCTGAAGAGAAGAAGCATCAAAACACCCCGAGGAATTATGCACATTTAATTTACATCTAGGTCTGAATTCCCGAGCCTGCTTTTCTGTCATTTTGCCATTTGAAAGAATAGCCTACCAGGGTTTTTTATTCCAGCTCTGTGGTGGTGCCCTTTTTGAGGGAATAAATCCCAAGTAGTGTTGCCAAGAGCCAGTGACATTTGCCATGTTTGAAAAGGCCTCATTTTGAAGGATGATTATTGATTCTTTTTCACATTTCAGATCACTCCTTTGATGCTGCCTTTTACGGTCCCGGCGAGCGACCCTCAGCTGTGTCTCTGGCTCCTTGACACAGCAGTTCACCCGCAAAGAACGCAGTGTTCTCCCAAGTGCCACTCACCCCCGAGCCCGTCCGCAGGAAAAGTCACTGTTTATCTGAATATTTCAGCACACAGAGAAGCTCCTCCAAGCCTCACCTGGGTTGTTGGAAATAGGTAGATGTGCTTATAAGGGAATGCAGGAGATGGTGGAGTGTGTTGGGGAGAGGGATGGGAGGCATCGGTGACTTCATTAGACAAGTGATGGCAATTCTGGGACACATCACCTCTGCTCACAGGCCGTGGGGCTGCAATTCTAGGGAGAGGTAGAATTGGAAGGAGATAGCAGACCAGGAAAAAAAATGATAAATAATCTATTGTAATTGCACAAAATTCACTCCCAAGGACTAAATATCAAAAAGAACTATTGAGTGTGGGGTGGTGTCACTGAAACAGAAGACGGCTCTGATTTTTGCTTCCGGAATCTGAGAGAGACGTATTTACGAATGTTAGGAATCTTGACATCGCCTGTGAGTATTGAAAGTGAAACCTCACATTCAATGGCAGTGATAGTTTTGTGAGTCTAATGGGAGCAGTAAAAGGAAAGAATGAGGCTTCAAATCTTGGTATATACCCTGCGTGTTCTAATGGGTTGTTTATTCTCTATTACACACGTCCCTTGATATTACGTTGACTTCAGAGCATTGGCAAGGAGAACAGGCAGGCACTAATTGCCAGTGAATTTCTAGGACTAGAAAAGAACTTTTATCAAACACTGATTTAAGCCCACCATGGAAGGGTCTGGTTAACATATATCAGAAAATACAATATATTCTGAAATATATCAGAAAATATGCACACACATATATATTGTACAAATATATAGTATGTGTAAAATCACGTATAGTTGAGTAGTTACCCTTTGGAAGGTAGAGTCTTACATTATGAATGAAGTAGTTAGCACCATGTAGAGGCCAAGGTAAGTATCATCCCACGTTTTCCTTTAGACCAACCCTTTGCAGTGGGTATGGATGCTTCTGTTTTAGACTTACAGATCCAAACCTGCACTCTTAATGACCTCACTGTCCTGCCAGCACTGAGATTTCTAAACAGAGAGTCTATGACAACCACTTGTCGTCAGGTGGTTGAAATGTGCCCACAAAGGATGGACAGCCCTGTCCACTCCATCACCCAGAGGCAGATACCTCTGGGCATGCCCTTTACTCATGCCAGTGCTGTCACGGGCCCTGACATTGCTTCAGAGGTGCACTCTCTCTGCTTTGCAGAAGTTTACTACCCCAATTAAGAACTAAACCTACAGTAGAGTGTTCTGCCTTCCTATGACTGAGGTATCTGGGCAAGACTTTGGCACAAGAACACAACCTATAATTTATGTTGCTTTCATCAGATAGTATGATACGAGCTTTTCCCATTTAAAAACTATATCTTTCCATTTCTTGTTTAATATTAGAACAAGATATTTTCATTCATATTTTTGCATCAGCCTTAATAGTGCACTAAACTTTCTATGGGTTCATGTGTATTAACAGTTCACAGCTTCCTACTTCAGTTCTAGAGTGTTAGTGTACATTATAATCACATGAGAAATGAGTTTAAAGTGTAATTGTCCAAGCCAAGCCCCAAACTTACTCAAACAGATGCTCTAGGTAATGTAAAATAATAATAACAACAATAATAATACTGAGTATGATGACCATGCTTGTTTTAATCAACCTAAATTCTTCTTTAAAATTTACCCTAAATTTAGTCATAGAATGAAACACACCTGTTACTGGACTAAGGCTCTCATCCTTCAAGTTATGGCTGCTTCTGAGAGTTGTTAAGGGCTTCATCTGACCCCAGTATGATTGGTCAGTTCGTGTGCTTTGTATGTTTTGGGTCATTAGACATATGGCTTTCTAGCCTGCCATTCACTGAAAAGTTGGCTGTTGCCTATATCATGCCATCTGTGTGCTGGGGAAGGAATAATCGGTTTTCAGGTTGTGACTCTTTGGCCTCAATGTCCCTCACAAGGGTGTGAAGTCAAGGAACCAATATTTAAGGCAAACAACCAGCAAAAACAAGGGAGTATCTCAAACTAGCAGTTGGTAATATTTCAGAAACAGTTATCTGGATTCCAAAGTGTGTCAAAGTCAAAGCACCAGAGAAATCACATTGGAAAGCAGGAGGACAAGCAAGGCCTGAGATAAATCCTGCTGGATATTAGACCCAGGGCTGCTATTTCACAGGCTTTGGGGGCCCTCTCACTCAGGCACAGACGTTTTCACCTCTCAGACGGCTTTAAGATCTCAAGAGCCTTCTGAAAAAGATATGACTTTCCTTTCCTTTTAAAAGAATATATTATTTGGGGCAATGTTAACTGCTGTAATAAAACACTCACAAGGTTTTAGTGCCGTAAGACAATAGAAATATATTTCTTGCTCATGAAACAGTATAATGTGGATGTTCCTGGTCAACAAGTGACTTTCTCCAGAAAATGATAATGGAGCCCTGGCTCCTTCCAACTTGTGGTTTTACCTCCCCCTTGGGTGTCAGAGTCCTCAGCAACCAGCTGACAGTTGAGGAAATAGAGGATGCAGAAAACATACAGTCTTCTTAAGAGCCTCTGACCAAAAGGAACAAACAACACTTCCACTCATTTATTTTTGGTAAGACCTAGTTGCATGGCCTCATCTAGATTCAATGGGTCAGAGTGTCAGCAGCTATAATCCCTGCCTGGGTATCCATTATCCTGCAGTAACTCAGTAGCAAAGCTGATTTTTTTGTTGTTGTTCCTTATGCTATGGTCTGAATCTTGTATGTCCCCCAAATTTGTATGTTGAAACCTACTCTCCAGCATGATGGTATTAAGAGGCAGGACTTTTGGAAGATGATTAAGTCATAAAGGCTCTTAAAAAGGGAGACTAAGCCAGCCATGATGGTGCCTGCTTGTAACCCCAGCTGCTCAGGAGTCTGAGGTGGGAGGATCCCTTGAGGTCAGGAGTTTGAGGCTAGCCCAGGCAACATAGTGAGACACCATCTCTAAAAAATTTAAAAAATTAGCCAGGTATGATGGTGTGCATCCATAGTCCCAGCTACTCAGGAGACTGAGGTGAGAGGATCTTTCAAGACCAGGAGTTTGAGGCTGTAGTGAGCTGTGATTTAATCACTACACTCCAGATCAAAGTACAGAGTGAGACCCCGTGTCTAAATGAATGAATAAATAAATAAATAATAAAGGAGGCCCAAAGGAGTTTGTTCACCCTTTCTGCAGCAAGAAGGTATCATCTCTACAGCAGAGAACAAGCCCTAATTAGACACAAAATCTGCCAGCAGCTTGAACTTGGACTTCCCAGCCTCTAGAACCACGAGCAATAGCTGTATGTTGTTTATAAGACACTCAGTTTATGGTATTTTTGTTCTAGCAGCCCAAATTAACTAAGACATCTTCTTAGGTGGTTCTCAATCTTGAGACTGGCCTCAATGTGAAACTCCCTTTTACATGAACATAATGTTTTTGTACTGCACAATGATGGAAAGGTAGCCAAGAAAGTTTTTCTCCTAAGACTTCTCAGTTGAGTGAACCCTGCCTTATCTTGGTAGCCACTTAGCAATGGGCTTCTTTTGTTATGTCCTGCTTTAAATTATAACAAATTCACTTAGTAACAATAGTTGACTCCGACATTTAGGATCCAGTGTTCTTTTTGGTTCAATACACTTTTTGTTCAATACAATTTTTAGCACAGCATTAACAGAAATAAAATGTTGTTAAATAGGCTTTTTTAAAAAATGATTTTCTTTTGCAAATGTAAATCAAAAACTACATCTGAAATGGATATGTCGGAGAGGCTGATGTCTATGGAGCTAGATATTCATGCAGCCCACCAGACGGTAGAGGCATAAATCCCTGAGCATGGCTTGGTTCTACATGTTTTACAGTTAGAAGTGAAGTCGATGTGTATGTCCAGACAGGATGTTATTGCAACATTCTCTTTCCTAATGCTGCCTAGTGACTAGATGTTGCTAAGGAGATGATTATGAGATCCTGCTGAGTCCTCCCAGACACCATCTATTGTTGTAAACAGTGTAATTAGAGATCAGGGTTTGTCTCTAGCCAGCCGCTATCCTGGGAGAAGCTGCCTGATACTACAACTTGAATGACATCTAACCTCCCAGGCTAAACTAGAAGACACGGAATATACTCCAACTGTGCTGTATCAGGGAAAGTTATACTCTTGATCAGCATTGAGAAAAATTGATCTGCCCTTGACATTGACACTGCCATGACATCAGTTGTCTGGGTTTTAGGGACACGTGTGTCATTTATTGTGGACATAGTCAGATTTATATTCCACGTCAATTTTAATACTTGCAAGTCTTGAGTGCTGGCAAATTTTTATTGAATGCTTACTATGTACTTGGCACTGTAATGATGTTTGTGAACACAACACTATTCAATTTATATCTCACAATAACTTTATGCGAGGGTAATATATTATCTCCATATTGTAGAAGAGAAAACAACTGTGGCTTGGAGATGTTTAGTTTCTTGCTCGTGGCCATAGGACAATCAAATGGCAAAGTTGTGTTTCCATATCCGGCTTGTCTGGCTCCAGAGCCTGAGCACCAGCCTCGGGTGAAGCAGCACTGGTATCTCACATGGGCTTCCTCACTTATTCACCCAATTCATAAATAATTATGGAACAGGTACTGAGATAAATGTTGAGAATATAGCAGTACTCCAAAAAGATAAATTTTAAGCTAGATTACATGAATAACCACTTAAATGCATTTGTGATAAGGGCCACGGTGAAAAGTGTAGGGGGCTGTGAAAAGCTCTAGGAGGGGCACACAGTGCCATCTGGGACAGCAGAGGGGTCCCTGAGAAGGAGGCACTGAAGCTGAGACCTAAATCTAGGTAGACATTAGCCTCAAAAAGAGGAAACAGTGCATGCCAGGCAGAGGAAGCAGTGTGTGTGCACAAGCCCGGAGAGAGGACAGGCTGGGAGAGATCCAGGAGCAAGGGAGGTCAGTGCCGCTGGGCCGTGGAGAGCCAGGCAGAGGGACCAGGGAGAGGCTGATGGGGCAGGCAGGGCTGAGCTCAGGAAGAGCCCCAGAACCCACGCAGACGGCAGAGAAAAGCGCGGCCGGTTCCCAGGTGTGGAGCGTTATCAGAAATTCTGGAAGGTTGAATGCTACTGAGGGTTTTTTAAAAAAATAACTTCAGATACAATTATTGACAGTACATTAACCCTTGTGACAAGGCATTTTCCACAGGACTGGGCTGCTTCTTCCTCTTGTATAGAAGATGATTGGGGGAGATGAAGTGTTCAAGATGTCATCAATAGTCAGAAAATCAATTAAGGCAGATGTTCCAGAGGAGTGGATTAGTAAATGTCATGTTGTAGCATATAAATATACTGGATATATGCGCTACGCCATTTTGGATGATCAAATTGCAAATAATCAGGGTGTAATTAAACACTATAGAACTAAAACTGTGGTAAACACAGTTTAATTTTCGTCGAGGCTTCTGGTTAAATATAGTATCTTACTAACGAGTATACAGCATCCTCTCTTTCAGGTTCTCCCAACTTCCCATCAGAAATGCAATTAATGACACGACACAAGGAAACATACAATAAACTTACCTAAAATGAAAAAAAAAAAAACAATTTCTAGGCGTCCTGAAATCTGGAAACCCTCTAATAATAACGATCTATCCAACACCTACGAGGTACTGAGTTAAACACTTCACATGTTAATTCTTTCACAACTCTGTCAGGGAGGACTTTTAAGTTTTCAATTTTAAATGATACAACTAAAGTTTAAATAGCTGTCCAAAATCACACAACTGGTAAGGGGTGGACCTGGGCTCTGGAGTCTGAGCCTGTAACCACCATACCCCACAGCTTCTCCCACTGAGAGATCAGAAGTGTCAGTGCAAATCCCTTAAACAGGGCCACCAAAAGCTGTTTTACTCAGCTTGCCAACGTCACCTAGTCCTGGGGAGTGCTATCGTCTCTGATCCCTGCATAAATGCCAACTTACTCTCCAGAGAGCCAGGATTGTACATGTGCTTCCCACAGTGAGCACAGACTATCGCTAACTTGCCTTTCCTCTCCCTTTCCTCCATCCACTATTTCTAGAAAGAGCTGGCCCACCCTCTTTTCTGCAGGGCTGCAGCCCAAACCTGGCCTGCAGTATTGCAGTCTGAAGCTCAAGCCCCTCCTCCCGGCACCCTGCTTTCATATATGACATTCCCCTCGTGCTGATTGAGCTGAGACGCAGGGTACAGCCCTTCTGTTCTTCTAGCGCAGAGTCACCTGTACCGCAGCAGAACGGAACAGAGTGGGTGGGGCTGAGTCCCGATCTGTCTCTCCAAACAGGTAAGGGAAGCTGGAGGATGACAGAAGCTGCTTCAGATGTTTCAAGAAAGCTCAGAGCAGCAGACAGAACATGACACAACTCCGGACAGGTCCTTGGAGCTGAGATATCTTATTTAGTTGTATTCATGCCATAAGTATGTTCCTGGGGGTATGCAAAGGATCCTGCAAGGCAGGCCAGTCCAAGAAGAGAAGTGTGGAGATGTCCCTGAGCCCTGCACCTCCCCCCTCACCTTCCACCACACACACCCGAGGTTCCGTAATGGCTGTGCCGCTTCTGATCTGGCAGGTGTAGCACCTGCAGGTCAGGTGAGTGCATGGACAATTGTAATACAGCGTTGTCTCTGTCAACCTAGAAGGAAGAAACTGAGGCAAAATTAATATTAGTAAGGAGTCTATTTGGGCCAAGCTTGAGCATTACAACCCAGGAGCACAGATTCAAGTGGCCCTGAATATACATTTTGATCAGCAGCAGTTACGAGTGGAGTTTTAAAGGCAAAAATGGGGGACAAGAAGTGGGCTGATTCAAAGTTGATTGTCAGGAATTCTCATTGGTTTACAGAAATAACATTAATTAGTGACTGGCTATACATTGTTAAGCTATCGGGTGTGGGCTGCAGTGTCTGTTGTGACATTATTGGGTTAATTTATAGCTACTTTTGGCAATAACAAAACAGTTTCAAGAGATGGACACATAGCTCCAAGGGGAGAGCAGGACTTGACTGCCATCTCATTTTAATGTCTCTCTGGGCCTGATAATTTAAAAGGACTTACATTCCTCAGGTAAAAATTTTCTTTTCTCATCTCTGTAATATTAGGCATGTTCAAGAGATGCAGAGTTAGTATGAAAGACAAAAGTAGTATTAACTTTCTATGGGGTGCTCCAGAAACTTTCTACAAAGGAAGGTATTATAAGAAAGAGGTTATTTTTTGCAGTCAGATTTTTAGGGGACAGGAGACTTATAGGGATAGATAAAGTTTTATAAGTGTGAAGAATTATAACTTGTTCAGGGAACTGAACACATACGGCACCATTAACATAAATTAATCTGCTGGCAAAGATATTGTGAGAAATTTTGAAGTGAGCATCTCTTGCAGTCACCATACACATTCTTTAGATTGCAAAGAGACATGATTTTTATAAAGAGTTTATGGTCGTTCCTGTATCACCAAAAAGCAAGGAGTGACATCATTTCTTCAGTATCAGCTCTTGGCCACCACCAGGCAGTAAAAAAACCAAGAATTACAAAAGTCAAGAGATTATTAGCCTATGACATGAACTTTCTTTAATAATAACAAGCATGACTTGATAGCATTCTTGCCAAATCAACACATATTCCTTCCACTTCAGTTACTGGCATTCTTGTCCTCTTGGATTCGGTCATTCTGACGACTTATCATGTCACGTAAACTGTTCTTGCCACGGTTACTCATGACTGTCTCATTGCCTAATCCAGGGACTCCTGTCCTCTCCATGGAGTTGAAAACTCTGCAGACTCAGCCACTGATAACCACTTTCCAATGTCCTTTGAGATGATCCTGATGTTTTCCATCTTTTATTTTCCAGAGCGCTCTATTTCCAGGCTTCTTCCTGCAGTAGGCACCTACCTGTTCGTTTTCCTGGGGGTGGTTCCAAACCTCACGCACACAGTTGCCCTGAGCGGAGAGTGGTAATGGTACAGTGAGGCTCTAACCAAAGTTGGCTGGTCCAGGCTTCAAGTCTGATCCAAGTGGAGCCAATTGCTGACTTTTTCTGGGGGCGTCAGGATGCATCTGAGAAAGGGTTTCTCAGTGGATATCTGGCTTATCAGATGCAAACCACAATGATTGATGGCAAGGTACCGTGGGCAGTGGAGACATGCGTCTGCAAGAAGACAGTGAGGAATGGAGCAGACACAGAAAGGAGAGACGGAGAAAATGACAGCTGGTGTTTGAACCTTGGGCCTACTCCTCACTGGGAACCCTCTCTCAACTTCGGTTTCTTACTTCCAGAGATAGCAAAGAAAGAATGTGGAGGTTTGAGCCACAGCAGCAAGGCCAGTGGGAGAGGCTTAATGTCACTGCAACCATATAACTAAATCGTTCAGTAGATCTTTGAAAGTAAATTGAGGCACTGCCAGAAAAGACAGAGTGAGTGTTAGGCAAACAGAAACAGCAACTTTCCCTGACACAGAGGTCTCACATGGGCCTTTTTGTTTTAGCTTTCACTGAAATGTCAAAATATTGGTATAGAGGGATAAATCGGGGCTCAGACGTGTTATGCAAATTATTCACGCTCATATGGCTATTTAGAGGGAGAGGAGTGTGCGTGTGCTCTAGCCAACATGACAGGCTTTCCAATACCTTTATTCTTCTTTACCTCGTTTTCTCTTCTTTTCTCCCTTCTCCCTCCTCCTCCTCCTTTCCAAAGAGAATATAATGAAAAATCAACTCATTAAAGAAAGATTAATTGAAGAAAGGCATACAAATTCATTTAATGGGTATACATAGGAAATTTCACAATGAAGACTCAAAGATGCAGGAGAATGGACTATTGTCCATTTTTATGCTTAGATTCAACAAAGTGTGGACAGCTGTGTGGAAGTATGATTGGGCAAAAAGGGTATGATCTAATGCTAATAATGGACTGAGAGGACAGTCCCAGCAAGGCCTGTCTGGCTAGATTCCTCTTGGCCTCTCTGAGCGTGCATTCTTTCTTCCTGGGCATGGGGCAGGACCCTCTCTGGAATGGGGGTCCTATGGGTAGGTCAGATAATTTCTTTGTGGTCAGCTTTTACACAGAAAGGTGGAGGGGAAGTTAGAGTAATATTTTTAGGTTTTATGGCTGGTTTTGAGAAAAAGAGGCTCTGGTTTCTATGACCCGCCTTGGGGAAGAGGGCTAGCCCCTCTGTTTCTATGGCTAGTCTTGGGGGGAATGGGACTGAGACACGGGAGAGCAGGAGAAGGTCAGAGAAAAACCCTTGCTTCTGAGGCTGCTTCTGTAGCCTTCATTTTGGGGTTTTGTTTTCTAAATCCCAACAAAAGAGAGCATCTGACCACTCCAGATGGAAGTGATTTCTTCCCCTTGTGAATTTCTGTAGGGCTTATGTCCAGACTGATTTCCCAGCCTTGGTTTCTCATAAGAGTCACCTGGGCAACTTTTTTAAATGATCTCTTATGAATCTTAATATATAAGCCTATCTGCCGTGGTAAAAATGTGAGTGGAAACCAAAGCCTTACTCCCTTCCTGGACAAATAAATTCCTAGTCTTTGTTAGTAGAAAATATCTTGTGGGCTGCTTTCTAATAGATTGAAAATAAACACTTATTTTTCTTGTATTCTGATTACCAAAATGATTTATAAAGTTCAAATATTATGTAAATATCCAACATTAAATATTGCTAAACATCCTGGTCTTTACCAAATTGATAGGTAAGAAATGACATAGCATTACATTATTAATTCGCATCTTCTTAAATATTAGCATGGGAGAACATGTTTTAATGTATTTCTGGATATTTACCTTTTTTTTTCTTTAAGGGTTGTTTTTCTCGTTTACCTATTTTTCTGTTTTGTTTGCCATTTATCTTACTAGTAAAAGGAGCACATTATAGAGTGTAAACATGAATGTTCAGGTATTATATATGACACAAATCATTTACTCCAAGCTACGCTTTATCTTTGAACCTTGTTTATAGAATGTTTTAACCTCAGTTGAATAAGCAGGGCGAGATGACTGTGAAGGAGTGGAAATGTCACTGGGTTTTGCCAGAGAAAGAGCTGAATTTGAACCTGGACCTCTCCATGCACTGTCTAAAGTTTTGGAAGTTGCCTAAATCTCTCTGAGTCTCTTTCTCTCAGATAAAGAAGGTTGGTATTACCTAACTAATATAGTTTGAGAGGATTAAATGAGATAACACAGCTGAAAGCACTGTGCAGATATCAAAGCACCATTCAAATTTAAGTGGCCTATTGTACTTAGGTAGAGCAGTGTGTTTCTCACCCTGAGGTAGGCCTGACCATTGTCTTTTATATCAGCAAATTTACACTCCAACTTACAACAAGGATGATCATAAGCACTAAACCTCAGGCTATTGTTTTCCTACCTTTTGTCTTTTCCAGTGAAGGATGGCACTGCTTCAGGTTGAATGGCCTGCTTAGCTCTCTCCTTTTGTGGAATGACAATAAGACGTGACTTTTATGTGAACTGACCTATTCATTTTATGAACTCTATTCTGCAGCCTAAACATGGGCTTTGCACCAGTCTGTCTGCTTATCTGTTAGCAAATGCATTTCTCCCATTCCCCCTGCTCCACTCTGTGTTTCAGAGGCTACATTTTCCACGCTTCCTTACCTGCTGGCTTTGTTTAATAAGTCTTCTGTAATAAAAATTTTCTTAAAAACTGTATAAACCGAATTTGTTAATCATTTACTTTCTAGCCTTGTTTTTTTTTTTTTTCATACTGTTTAGAAATGTTATATTCGAGATTCACAAGGCCGCAGGACAGAGAGACAGAGTCACTGAGGCTGTAATTATCAATTTTATTGTCTAGCTCGGGCTAGGGTCCGAGCCCCCAGAGTGCCAGCGCAGTGGCCTCTTCTCTGGGCAGGGACCCTTCTTTGTGTGTTAGTCCCCTTTTATCATTTAGTTGTTTACACACTGGTCATGCATCCGCCCCCACAGTGATTCTTACTTCATCCTGCCTCTGATAGGCTCTAACCTGTTCTGGGTCCTAGCTGAGAGACCCTGGTTTCTGCGTTCTTTGTCTTTTTCCTCTGCATCCCATAATGTACTCATAATGCCTTGCGGTTAGCAAACACGCAGTAAACAGAAGCTGGAAGGTGTCCATTTTCCTTAAAGCCCAGTATCTTACAGAAAAGATTCTCCCTTATAAAAGAATATAAAAATAATCTCTGATATATTTTATAGTATATTTATATTATTAAAAATGGAAAATTATTTATTTTATCTATCTAGAATCTTCTAGTGTATGTATGGTGCGAGGTATTTATACTTTGCTCCCAAATGAAAACAAATTGGTCCCTTACCATTTATTGAATAATTGTATCTATTCCATTCTCACTGATTTGAAAATCTCCTTGTGCATATAAACATATACCACTCTGCTCTATTTCAATAGATGAACTGTTCATCTACTTCTACACATTCTTGTGCCATTTATGCTACAAACAAATTCAGAAACTCTTCTTTTTCAGGTTCTGAAACGTAATGACACAAAGATATTTGTTTCATCATCAAGTTTAATCATCAAAACTGCTCTGAAGCCATTTGGGCCTAATGTTCTTTTAGGTGGATAATTGACATGACTAAAAATATATTTAAGTTAAATACTGAGAAAGAAATTAAACCTTTTACCTGAGAAATGCAAGGCTCCTTTAACTATCAGTCTCCAAGAGGCATCAAAATGCAACAACAGGCATGTATCACTCCCACCTTGACCTAAATAACTACCTCTTGAAGCCACTTGCTATGTGTGCTCCAGACTGAGGCCAAGTAGCTGTAAAATGCCACACCCTGAATGACGGCTCATGCCCGATAGTTTGACAATGTAGAGCCAATCACTAACCAATATTATTCCTGTAACCAAGTGAGAATTTTTGTCAAACAACTTTGTATCAGGCTCATCCTTGGTCCCTTTGCCTTTAAAGACCTGCTTGTAAGAGAGGCTTAAAGGCGCACTCCCCAAGGCAACCTAGAAGTGTGTACTGGGCAGCTGTCCTCAACCTTAGCTCAAATAAACTATTATATATTATATTATATATTAAACTCGTTATATTAGTTTTTCCTCAGTTTCTGTTTTTAGGTCGCCATATCTGGCATAAGTCGGCAGGATTCAGAATGACCCCCCCTCCCGATCACCCGGTGTTCTCTCTCATACTTGGCATTTGGTACCAGCATGAACTCATACGTTCCTCTTACTCCACAGGTTTCACTGGGTGCAAAGGGTAAGATCTCCTGAATCCAAATCCCCCCCTTTAGTTTCGGTGAGGGTCGGGGAAGGTGGCAGGGCAGGGCAGGAGGTTAGACATGCAGGTGGCAGAGCAGGTGACAGAGGGATATGGCCAAGGGCTGAGGGTTGGGACCAATGAAAAGAGAGAAAGAACCACAACAGCAAGAACTTGGGGCTAGGGACTTTTCCCAGCCAGGAACATACACAGAAGCTTGTGGGGCGCGGTGTCAACGCCATTACAAGTTGGCGCCTGTTTCCGGCTTTGCCTAGAGTAGCTAACAAGTTCAGCGCACGCATAATTGTCGGTTGCCCTGTGGCGCGAGAATGCAAACAAAGGGTCCTGATATGGGCTAATGCTTTGGTGGCTCGACAGTTGAGCGGCCTATCGCAGCTTAGGGGTTGTACTTCTGGGGTATATAGCGGCCTGCGCGCTGCCGGGCTGGGTCTTCCGCATTATGTAAGTTTAAAGGGAACCCCATTAAAGCACGGTCAGAAGAACTCCTGTTGCCGCGTCTTCCTTGCTGGCGAGGCGGGCGCGACAAGTGGTGCCGAAACCCGGGACCTCGTGCAACTTTGAAGCACCAGCGGAGACGACCTCGACAGAGGTGAGTTCAGAACTGACGTGTGGGACGGCCAAAACTCCCCTGCTTCCAAAAAATGGGTAATATTCTGCTGCGGCGCTTTCTGTGGCCTATTATCATAAAATGCCTGTATGATGAGACTTCAGGCCCGCGCGTAGCAGCTAGCCAAAGTGCACTGAGTGACTTGCAAGAAGCAAGCTCAGGGAGAAGCAGTAAGGGAAGTACCGCGGTAAAAGGTGGAAAAAAGGAATATAGAGCTCAAAAAAGGAAAATGCAGGGAGGGATAGCGCAGCCCGACCTGCAAAGGGAGAGAAAGAAGAAAAGGGAGAAAGAAAGAAGAAAGGGGAGAGAAAGAAAGAAGAAAGGGGAGAGAAAGAAAGGAGAAAAAGGGAGAGAAAGGAGAAAAAGGGAGAGAAAGAAGGAGAAAAAGGGAGAGAAAGAAGAAAGGAGAAAAGGGAGAGAAAGAAGAAAGGAGAAAAAGGGAGAGAAAGAAGAAAGGAAAAAAAGGGAGAGAAAGAAGAAAGGAGAAAAGGGAGAGGTAGAAGAAAAGGGAGAGTTAGAAGAAAAGGGAGAGAAAGAAGAAAAGGGAGAGAAAGAAATGTAAAAGTACCAGGAATAAAAATAACAAAGGAAAGGACAGGACAGAAGACAGAGGAGATAGCCTTTTTCTGTCAGAATTTAAGAAATTAAATATTTCTGAGGATGATTCCTCTTCTTCCTCTTCTCTTACTTCCTCAAGTTCAGGGGAGGAGGCGGGGGAGGAACTAGAAAAGAAAGAGGAACCGGTTTTTCAGGAAGCGGCAGGTTGTGAGCGATACCGCCCACCTCCGCATGCCCCGCCTTGGGAAGGGCTGGGTTTTTCTTGGGGGCTGCTCGCCGCTGGGGATCCTCTGCCCATACCATGGAATACAGAGGAGCCAGCGTGGGTACCTCAGTGGCCCTTACCCTCTGAAAAGTTACTCGCTGCCCATAATCTAGTGCAAGAGCAGCTTACTCTTGGGCATCTTGAACCCTCTCATTCTCCTTGGAATACTCCTATTTTTGTGATTAAGAAAAGGTCTGGTAAATGGAGACTGTTGCATGACCTTAGAGCGATTAATGCCCAGATGCAGCTTATGGGGCCTGTTCAAAGAGGACTGCCCCTTCTCTCAGCTTTGCCTAAACATTAGAGTCTAATTATCTTGGACATTAAAGACTGTTTTTTCTCTATTCCCTTGCACCCTCAAGATAAAAGCAGATTTGCATTCACGCTTCCTTCCATAAACCATGAGCAGCCTGATGCAAGATATCAATGGCAGGTTTTGCCTCAGGGCATGGCTAACAGTCCCACTATGTGCCAACTTTATGTGGCCTCAGCTATCCAGCCGGTTAGGCAAAAGTTTTCAAAAGTAAGAATTATACATTATATGGATGATATTCTCTTGTGTCATTATGATGATAGCGTACTTCGCCAAGCTTATGCGTCCCTTCAGGCTCACTTAAAAAAAAAAGGCTTGCTGGTCGCTCCAGAAAAGGTGCAAGAGGGAGAAGTAGGTGCGTTTCTTGGTAGTAGCATTCTCCCTGACAAAATTGTGCCTCAAAGACTGTCCATCCGAAGAGATGCCTTAAAACATTAAATGATTTTCAAAAACTGCTAGGAGATATTAATTGGCTTCGACCTTTTTTATGTCTTACCACAGCAAAACTGAAGCCATTATTTCAGATTCTAGAGGGAGACTCACACATCACGTCTCCTAGAACTTTGACTCCTGAGGCCCTAAAGGCTCTTCATAAGGTAGAAGAAGCCATTCAAAAGGCGCAACTAGTGCGCATTCAACACCATGATCCTTTCTCCCTCTGTGTACTCCCTTCTCCCACGCTCCCTACGGCAGTGCTTTGGCAGGATGGTCCACTTTTATGGGTGCATCCTCAAGCCTCTCCAGGAAAGGTGATTGGCCATTATCCTACCTGTGTAGCCGAGATAGCTTTAAAGGGTATTAGTTTGGCTGTATCCCATTTTGGGCGTCACCCTGATAGCCTGATTTGTCCATATACTGCCAATCAGGTAAACACCTTATGTGCCAATCTTAATGCATGGGCCATATTGAAATGCACCTTCCCAGGGAGCATTGACAACCATTATCCCAAACATGCCTTGTTGCAGTTTGCAATGCAGAACGAGCTTATTTTCCCAAGAGTAACTTCACTGCAACCTTTGGTTGATGCCTTAAATGTGTATACCGATGGCTCTAAGACGGGTATTGGGAGCTATGTCATTCAGGACAAGGTGTATACCAAACAGTTTAACTATTCTTCTCCTCAGCTAGTAGAGTGTGCCGTAGTCGGTCTGGTTCTCAGTACCATCACTGAGCCTATCAACATCATCTCAGACTCCTTTTATGTGGTCAACGCAGTTAAACAGTTAGAGAACTCCTTTCACATTCTTGCCAAAAGTACAGTCTTTTCTGTATTTACAGAAATTAGGAATACTATTCAAAATAGGAAAAACCCATTTTCCATTCAGCATATCAGAGCTCATTCCTTATTACCTGGACCTATGGCTGCGGGAAATGCTATGGCAGATCGCGCCACTCGCGCCCTCTGGGTGTCTGATGGCCACGCCGCCGCCATAGACTTTCATAAACTTTATCATGTGCCAGCTGAAACCTTACGACTTAAGTTCAGCATCACACGTGCAGATGCTCGTGAGATTGTACTGCAATGTCCAAATTGTGCTCCTTATCGCACTGTTGTTCATACAGGCGTAAATCCTAGGGGTTTGCGTCCTCTACATATGTGGCAAATAGATGTAACTCATGTCCCATCTTTTAGAAAGCTTCAGTATGTTCACGTGTCTGTTGACACGTGCTCAGGCGTCCTTCATGCCACGCCTCTGGCTGGAAAAAAGGCAAGTTACGTTATCATTCACTGCCTAGAAGCTTGGGCAGCCTGGGGCAAGCCCCGGGTTATTAAGACAGATAATGGCCCGGCTTATACCTCAAAATCTTTTCAGCAGTTTTGCACTCGCTTGGGTGTGGAGCACCGTACCTGTCTTCCCTACAACCCTCAAGCGCAAGGCATCGTGGAACGTGCTCACGGCACGCTCAAAATGTACTTACAAAAACTAAAAGGGGGAGATGCCCTACAGCTAGGGCTATCACCCAAAGGACGCATCTCCTTTGCTCTCTTTACTTTAAATTTTTTAAATTTAGATGTCAAAGGACGTTCGGCAGCAGACAGGCATGTCATGCCTGCTCCGCCACAGAAAGAATTAGTGAAGTGGAAAGATGTGTTGTCTAACCTATGGAAAGGCCCGGATCCAGTGTTAATGAGATCCAGGGGAGCTATTTGTATTTTTCCACAGGACCAAGACAATCCCATCTGGGTGCCCACACGGCTGACCAGAACGGTGCAGCAGCCTCCAGAGCAGCATGGGGACCCAGTGGCTACTCCTCCTGACGACAGCATAGATGATCGCGAGGATGGCAGTGGAGCCACGCTGGAGAATCCTGTCAGTGCCTCCTCTGCCGATGCCTGTGACACATAACTCACCAATTTTCCTCGCTTCTCTTCTACTAATGTTTCCTTGGGCACTGCGTACATGCCGTTGGACACGCAGAGTAGTAATCTAAAGGGAAATAGATCCTTCTCCTTGAAGAGGACTTTGTGTTTTGTGTGGGGTTAACAGAAGCTGCACAGACTTGGCCCCCCTGTCCATTGGTGGCTGGGGGTATGGCAAGAAATGCTAGTTTCGCATGGAATCTTAGCGACTCTTTTAAAGGCTCTGTGAGGGTGATTGCGGGAGGGCAAAACTCGACCTTTGCCCCTACACCTGTCTGGGTTTGGCCCCCGTTTATCTGGGTGGTATCCACGAAAAAACCCTCTGGTACACATGTAAATTGTTCCTCTAATACGTGCAATTATACATTGTGTTAAAATGCCGTGCCTCACCCCTCTGCCATTGTTACCTGCTTGCCTAGATACATTCCTGTTCCTGTTGAAGCTCTTAGCTCTATGACTTTGTTTCGGTCTTGCAGCCACGGACCATGTGGTATTGGCACAGACATTTGCTGCGCTTAAACTGAGACAGTCTGCACAGGTGTGGTTGACCATGCTAAAAGGTTAGCCTAGTTTTGGGTTGCACCCGCTCCTACCCCCAGGTATTTTAGTAGACATGGCCTTTGCACTCTGAGGGGTCTCTCCCATTGCACCAAATAAGGCATGTCTCCTATCCCACAGCCAGCCTTTGCACACCTCCGAGTTGTGCTCATTGCACGAGGATAGGTGGTTGCTGGTGAAAGTGAGGCTCTGCAACCTTGATCGCACGGTCGAAAGATGGTGCTGAACGGTTGCTCAGCTCTCATTAAATTAATAAAACAGGGAGAGATGTGGGGCGCGGTGTCAACGCCATTACAAGTTGGCGCCTGTTTCCAGCTTTGCCTAGAGTAGCTAACAAGTTCAGCGCACGCATAATTGTCGGTTGCCCTGTGGCGCGAGAATGCAAACAAAGGGTCCTGATATGGGCTAATGCTTTGGTGGCTCGACAGTTGAGCGGCCTATCGCAGCTTAGGGGTTGTACTTCTGGGGTATATAGCGGCCTGCGCGCTGCCGGGCTGGGTCTTCCGCATTATGTAAGTTTAAAGGGAACCCCATTAAAGCACGGTCAGAAGAACTCCTGTTGCCGCGTCTTCCTTGCTGGCGAGGCGGGCGCGACAGAAGCTAGGAGCTCGTGACCAAAGGTAACCATTCTCTCATTAACATAGTAAAACTCACATGCCCTAGCACCATGACAGCCCCAGAGCCAGCTATACGAGGACAAAAAATGGGAGAGTACATGATTCCGTGAGTCTCCACCCACTGCCCCGAAAGACATGACTATTCCACCCCCACTTCAACATATTATTCGGGATTAGCATAAAGGACAGATGATAACCCCGGGATGATGCTGTTCCTTCCTGGAGCAATCTGTTCTCTACTGACCTCGAGAGTGGACTATACTTTTCTATACTCTCTTTAAACTCAGGGTTGTCTCCACTCACAGGGACAGACCTGTTCCTCTCTCTGGAACTTACTTTCACTTCACAATAAGAGCTGCTTGTGTGGAAATGCCTCGTGTCTGTCGTCACTCCATTGCACAGGCTCTGCTTTTGATTCTTCCAAATAAGGAGCCAAAGAACCAGGACATCTCTCCCTAACCACCCCTGACAGTGAGGTCTAGACTCTGGGCTGTTCTTTTCAATCTTTCCTTTCCAGGATGGAGGTTCTGTCTGCATAGCAGGAAGGAGTTCAGGTTTCAGAAAAAGAAAAAAAGAAAAAAAAAGAAAGAAAAAGAAAACTGCTCTTTCCGCTTTTATCCAGTGGCAGGGAAATCTGGGTCAAGGTACCGACAGTTTGGTTTTAGTTTACATAGCATATCTTTAAAATTGCTACTTATTCTGATTGTTTGAAATTCAGACTTGGTTTTTTCCTTTGTGACCAATTTCTATTAGTTTTAAACTGAAAAGTACATGAAAGCAAGCTTTCTCATCTCAGAGTTAAGAGATTTGAAATTTTTTTTAAAGAGAGCTTTCCTTTAACCTTCCAGAAAGAAATCTTTAAATGTCCACACTACCCCCATGCTTTTCTCATTCCCTTGGGAATGTAAATCTTACCATGTCTTTAAAATGTTAACATACAGAGAATTAGTTAAGCACCACTTCTGCTAAGATCAGATTTGAAACAGTTAAAGTTTATTAGACCCACGAAAATATTTTATTTCCTCAGTAGAAAAACATTTATAAAAAATTAATTTGTATTATCTGTTTTACTTTACTTGTATGACTTTTGACCTTGTGGGGTACCTATTTGTAATCCCTTCTACAGAAGAAATCCAAAATATTCCTCTCTAAAGTGCAGAGGATTATTGCATCAAAGAAGGTTAAAACATATGCGGACACTCTGCTTCTTCCCCTTCTGTTTGCCTGATGACAGGATAGCAATTTACAAAGGCAAAGGGTTTCCTGCCTCCCTTTTTCTACCTAAAGAGAGGAACCTTTACAACACTTGCTTATCAACTCAGAGACTGCAGTGCCACGGAATCTAGTAGCAGAGTTTACTCTTTACATAAATTTATCTTTTCACATTTTCTCACCTTTTGTCACTACTACCATGGGCAGCTTTTTCCCTCTGTTTTACCAACTGGCTCTTTATATTTTCTATCTAGACTGTGTGCCAGTGGTCAGCTGAGAAGCTGAGATCCTAGACAGTATGGCTGCACAGATGTGATTTTTAATCCATTTGCAGCTAGTGAATCTTTCCTTTCTTTGTGCTGTCCTTCAGGTGGTCCTGGATTTTGTGATGACAGTGTTGCATTTTTAGGAGATGCCTGGTGGGTCCCTGGTTGAGTCATAACTTTGTTTAAGGCTTATTGTGGTAAATCACTTGGAAAAGTAACTTTGGTTTAAAAGAGGTAAGAAAAGTACAAAAGCAGGAATATTGGTTGTTTGTCCTGGCTGAAATCTGATAAAAGATTTGCAAAGATATTTTTTAAGAGCTACGCAGTTAAAGATTGACATAATTAAGAGCTATTTAGGATATATATTTTTATATTATATATGATGTGTGTATATGTGTATGTGTGTGTGTACATATATATATTATTTTTGAAGCTTCTGTTCTCTCTTTGACTTGAGTCAAAGAGACTCAAGTCACTTGACTGAGTTGCTTTCTTTTTTACCTTTGCTAACTATATTTTTACTTCCTTGATCTGCATCTCTTTTGTTGATATGATTTTTTTCCTAAGGATAAGATAAACTTCATTGGCCTTTTGCAAAACTTAAATTCTTTTTCTGTGATTTATATGTAAATTTACTATCTTGTTCTTTAAAGCTTGATAAAGCTTTGGCTATGAGGGACAGATCAACTTGAACTTTTTCCATTTATAAAGGCATAGTTTCAATCCAACTGTTCCTTTAAATTAGTGAGTTTTACTTGTCTTGTGGCTAAAATTTAAAATCAAAGCTATAAAAGCTTTATCTGTATGTTTGTGCATGCATGTATACATATCTGTGTTTGTGTATTGTCTACGTGGTACAAAACTGACTTATAAATAAATGAGTGCTCATAAATTAAGTAAATAAGCACAAATGCTTTTTAAGTTCACATGATTAATAATCTTTGCTAAATAGTTTTAAAATTGTTGGTGAAATATAATTAGCATATTTTCAATATTGGCAATATTAAATTAAATTCGGACATTTTGCCTGGATCTACTGGTCAGATATATTTAGGCTATCTCTGTTACTTGTTTTAAGGCCATGAAACTGTTGATTCTGTGATATTTTTGATGCTTGCTTGGTTTTTCTATAAGCTTCTGTCTGATTTAGGGCCTTTAGGTTCTAGGGTCTAGATGAGTGGCCACAGAAAGGCATGATCTGCAGGGCAAAGCCAAGCCCAATATGTCTTCTTTGGCCCAGGTGTGTCTCTTGGCCAGGCTGGGAGGGGTCAGATCCTCCAAGCATCAGCTTCACAGCTCTGTCTTCTGTCCTGGTCTCTACATCTCATATGCAACAAACTTGGTCACTTCCTAGGTTTATCATTGAAAATTAGAGTTACAAAGAGTTAAGATTACAATTAATATATGTAATTAAAACTGTTAAATAAAAGATAAATCATTCTGTTTGCAAAGTATGTAAGGAAAATAGATATAGGAAGTTAGAAAAAAGAAAAAGAAAAGTTGTAAGAGATTGCAAAATGTTTATGGAAATCCTATTTTGTGTGGTCAAAGCTGATTAAAATTGGATGAACGTTTAAAGGTTTTATTAAAATTAGGCTTAATATTACTAATACACTGATACAGGGGTAACATTAATTTTTTCCTATGGGATAATATTTTTATATGGTATTAATAAGATAGTAAAATATTTTGTTTACCTTTTTAGTAAACTACAAATAAAAAAAAGAATGGAGAGAGAAAAAGATTCTGTTTATGTCATGCTAACTTTACTAGGCCTTTTTGATTGTTTGGAAAACTGAGTCTCCTCTCCATGAAAGAGTAAAGGTTTTTACTTTTTTGAATTTGCTGAATCATCAATTTGGCTAAATAAATTAGTTATTTTCAGTGATCTGTGATTCCATTTTGATCAAGTGTTTTAAACCATTGATATTTGGCAAATTTACCAAAATCAAATTTCAGATTCTAAATTAAGTCTTTTTTTTATCTTGAACAAACTTTTGGATGTTGGGGCCCCCAGAACTCCAAACAGGGACCCTGAAAGTCCAAGAGAGATATAGTAGACTTATTTTCTATATTAAAAACATATGGGAAAGAAATGGTGTTTAAATTTCTTTGAGTTATATTTGTATGTAAATGTTATTAATGTGTTCCAAAGTTGTATGAGATTTCTAAAAATCTGATATGTCTTGGTATATGCAGTAAATTGCTTTATTTAGATTTTTTTTTTCTAAAAGCTTTTTCCAAATTCTAAAATGTTGAGTCTTCAAGTAAATTCATGAAAGGACCCTGATAAGTACTCTTGAATAGAGGTTTCTGAAAACTTTGAAGATAATACCATTGGACTACGTAAAACCTTCCAGAACTCTAATAAAAAATTGATGTATTCATGAAGATTGCTACCCCTACTTCAAGCAGAACATGAATTAATTACATGGAACTGAACTAATGGACTAGAATAATTTTTTTATGACATTTTGTTTGAAACATTTCTGATTGTTTTTATATTTTGTTTTCCAGAGTCAATAAATCCTTTCTTATTTTTAGCTTATTGATAGCTTATAGTAATTGAGTAAAATATATGTTTGAGAGTCAAAATGAAACATTTATCTTTCTCTCTACCTGAATTCATTCAGAATTCAGAAAATATTATTTAATATTCTAATTTTATGGCAATATACTTATTTACATAAGGATAATAAATATTTGTTTTCTTTTTGTAACAGGACACATTGGAAACACTGGTTATTTTACCAAGACTCTGACAGGAATAGCATATTTGCGGATATGACCAGACTGCATTAAGTAATTAAAATTGACTTTATAAAGCCAATAGACTTGGAAAAAGACTGGCCCTGCTACTTTGTCTAGTACTGGCCTGACCTTGCAGCAAGTGAAGAATGTCACTCTCTGACTAGGTGGGAACCTCAACATATTTTTGAGCCCTCAAAAAGAGTAGAATTCATCCAATTCATGCAGGTATTGCAAACATAGTTTGATGTTGAAATCTTGTCTTGGTTTGGAGCCTCAAGAGGTTTTGAAAGGTCTAATCCAAAATTCCTTATGAAAAAGTTCCAGCGAAGCCAAGTAAAAGGACCTACATGGGTAATCACTCTTCTTGCTGCACTTAATGTGAATAATCAGGCCAAGTATACTAAGACTAAAACTTATTTTACAAATAAATTGGTTTTACTATGATTTGTCTTTGGTAAAACTGGAGGGACTGGAGAGAGAAAACTTATGTTTCAATAGCACACCTGTTATTATATCCTAGCTCTGACCATTGTTTTGACTTTTTATTGTTTGCCTATAATTTGGACTGAATCCTAAATTACTTCCTGGCTACAATAAGTCTCTATAGAATAGGGATTTAATTTTTTTGTGTGACTTTTTAAGAAGACTCCTGAATGGAATAGGTTTTTTTTTTTTTCCTGTTGTTTTTCTGACATACAAATTGTCTTTTTTATCATAATCCTTATGTGCATTGTATTTCTATTATTCAAATCACTAATGTTATGTATCTTTTTTTTTTTTTTTACTTTTTCTGAAAAAACTAAAATCATGATATTCCAAAGACTAGAGATGATTTAGCTACATAAACCAGTGACTTGCTCATATTTTGCCATTCTATGATGCCATCCCAATTTGTCTTTTGCACACTTTTAAAATTCCTGAGATTCCTCCCCTTTCCCCCTGACATGGGACAGGACTATCTGGAAATGAGCCTCACGATGACAAGGGACACCTTGGCACTCAGACTTTGATCATCAATGCTTTCAAGAAGAAAGATATTTGATCAAAAGGGGGGATGAGAAAGACAGGAAACTTTTCATATAAGGAATGCAAGCTCCCTTTAATTATCAGGCCCAGAGAAGCATTGAAATGCAACAGTGGTCACATCTCACCGCCCCCCACAACCCCGTGAGCTAAATGGGGGCTCCAGACTAACTGACGCCAACTAGCCGCAAATGCGATGCTCTGGACATCATAACTTACAGCCTGTTTTCAACAATGTTAGCCAGTCACTAACCAATGTTATTTCTGTAAACCAGTGAGAATTCTTGTTGAACAATTTTGTATCAGCCTATTCCTTATCTCTTTTGCCTTAAAAAATCTGTTTGTAACAAAGGCTGAATGGAGCCCGCCCCAAAGCAACTTGAAAGTGTATTCTGGGCAGCTATCCTCAACTTTGGTCCAAATAAAAGCTCTATATTAATTTTTCCTCAGTTCCTTTATTTGGGACAACAATATTACCACCTAAGTCATGTTTGCTATTTAATTTTTTATATTTGTTTATTTAATCCAGATTTGTATTTATGCATAATCTTTAAGATTTTTTTCTAATATAATTTTTGATGTGTGTGCATGTGTGTGTGTGCCATGTGTGAGTTTCTGTGTCTGTGTTTCCTTGACCAACCTGCCAAAATTTTATTTATTTTGCTGGTGTTTTGAGGACAAAAGAAACTTTAAGCCTTTATTATAAAATTTATTTTTAGTTTATCATTAAGTTCTGATGTTATAATTATTATGTTGCTTCTCCTACTTTATTTGAGATTATTTTATTCCTTTTCTCACTTTTGAAGTTAAATGCCTCCTTTCAGGTTCTAAATCCAAAAGAAAATAGACAAAAGGAGCCAAACAAGGGTGGGTATTTGGTTTACACAGAGATGTCTGATGACGACTACGTTGCAGGAAAGCTGGGGTCTCTGAGGAGAAAAGAGCACACACCGTACAGGAGCAGCCAGCTCCTACACCTGGCCGAATTCCAGGCTTCCCACCCTCCTCTCACAAGTGCCAGTGGATGTCGAGTTCTCACCGAGATTGCCGATCAGATCACACCTTCCTGAGAGGAAGAGTGGGAAAGGGGAGGAGCAGACTAGGAACTGTGTGTCTTCCAATGCCCACAACTGTATAGGGGAGAAACATCTTTCCCAGGATTATCAGGAAAATAATGTAACCCCAAATGATCTATATCTTTTTCTAATCCTATTGGTTTAATTTTGAAGGCTGTGATCATCCAGCTTTGTGTGAATACCTCCAGAAGGACATGCAAAATGGTCTTTTCCCATATACAGTGCCCACATCAGATGCTAACTACTGTCCCCAAACTGTCTGTGGCTTCTCAGCTCTGTATCTACACATATGTTCAGAACAACAAATTTGAAGGGGAGGTAAACTTATAATATTACTATATATGAATTGTTCTCCAAATGCCCTTTCTTTTTTCATTTAACAATGCCTTAAGGTCTTTATGGGGCCCATGCATATTTTAATGATTTTATAATAATTTATTATAAAATTGTAATAAATTTTATTATAATTTTATAATATTTATAAATTTATAATAAAATTTATTACAATTTTATAATAAAAATAATCTATTTTATGGACATAAATTAAGTGAAACATGTTTCTACTAATAATATTTAGGTTGCTTTCTATTTTGGGGTATTATAACCAATGAAGCAGTAAATATTCTTACATGTAGATTTTAATATACCTGTTTAATTGCCTTTACATTTTGATACATAATGGAATAAATTCTTTCTAAAAGTTGTCACCAATTGGTACATTCTCCAATACCCTGTGAGAGGAGCCATTATTCTAAACCTTCACTGGTACTTCATATCATTCTACATAATTTTTAAATTGCCACTCTGATAGCCTAAAACATGATATTTAATCTCTATGTAAAAATACATTTTCTTGTCTACTTGTGGGAATAAATATTCATATATTTATTTGTTATCTTATAACTTCAACTTTGAAGTTTTTTTCATTGGGTGATGTCATTTTGTGGGTTTTTCCCCACTGACTTAGAGGAATATTTTGTTTCAGATACCAATCCATTGTTGTATACATACATTCCCATAAATATGTGTGCAATTGTTTTTTAATTTCATGGCTATTTTTGTCATATAGAACTGTTAATATTAGTGTGGTCAATTGCGTCTATCTTTTGCCTTAATTTTGAGTGTTTTGTATGTTATTCAAGTTTCTTCAGTGTCTTTATATTATAAAGATATTTTGCCTATGTTTTATATTAAAATTTTGATTTTTTTCATGAGCAGATATTTAATTCAGATGCAATTTATTTGAAGAAATGGTATTATAGGGTTTTAAATTTTTCTTTTATATAATCATAGCATTTAAAAATGTTTATTTGTTATATGACAAATTCCCATATGTATGTAAGAGTCTCTGGTTCTCTTCTATTATTTTATTTTTATTATTGATGGTAATTTGTGTTTCATGCTTACTCCTGAAATATTAATATTAATACAACAGTTTAGTTACTATGTAACTTTATAATAATTCCTAACTTTTTAGTACATGTGTACCATCACCCACTTCAGATATGTACAGAGAGCAGAATGAAAATCTCTCCAAGAACTTTCCATACAGCCAAAGAGGTGTTCGTCACAACACCTGCCCAGCCAGATTTCATTAGTCCTGTGAACAAATGACTTGTCTATTCACAGGAAATGTTTATTATGAATCCTCTATGCCTTCCCCACCATCATGCATGAGAGAGAACAGATAACACGTTTTTATTCTTAGGTGCTTGGTACAGGGGGAGTTAAAATCAAACCTGATGGAAAGGGATGAGAATCATCTGGAACTCTTGTACTTTGAACTAGAATCAATGACTGGATAAACACTTGGATTATCTCCTTGTGTAGGAGCAAGGATAAAATGAATATTTCATGATGAGAAAGGTAAGATGTATTCGATAAAATGTTACGTATTCATCAATGCCCCTTTCTTACTTTTCCCGGGTGCAGAGCTACTCTGCATTTCCAATTCTTCTTTGAAGTCTGTTGTTACTTTCTATTCCACATATCTGTTCTACTAGTCATCATGTTAACTTTTAAGCAAATGCATTTACACTTAGAGCTTCCTATCAGTGTCAAACTGCATTGCTAACCATGTTTCAATCCTCGGCTCCCACAGAGCAAAGCAACAATTCTGGTATGATTTGAATACTTCTCTTCCTCCTGAACTCTCATTTTTTGTGGGTAGAAGACATGCTTAACAGCTCATTTAAGTGCTATAGCTTGATTAACTGTAACTGTTTAGAGTTAATTATTATACTTTTGTCAGACGTATCCTCCACATATTTAGATTTATTTCTCAATTTTCAGGGAGTATGTTAATGAATACATTTTTGTAAAAGAAGAAGGATAGTCAATATATAGTTTCTTTTCATTAATGTCTAAACAATTTAGTTTGTCCTAATAGTTGGATGGAAGTTTTGATAGGTTAGATTTTTTAGTTCAAAATCCTTCATTCTTAGTTGCTATTTTTCTAGAATCTGGTGTTTTAGATGCGAAGTTGGATGTTAGTCTAAATCTTAAAAGGATATTGGCTATCATGGATATAACCTGTGTGTCTTCTGCTTTGTGTGTTTTAAATCTTATTGCTTTGAATGTTTAAATGTTATGTTGAGATAATTTTGTAGTTTTATCTTCCAATTGCTAAAATAATTATTATCTATGACAATTCTGTTAATTATCTTTATGTTGTAACTTTTAATCTTAGTGATCATGTTTTTATTTTCTGTTCTTCAGAGCACCCTTTCTTTCATCTATATGAAAATATAAATACAAGGTATTTAAAATCCTTCTGTGGTCAATACTAACTCTGATTCCCCTGGTGTTAGTTCTCCTGTCCATTTTGATTTTCTCCTTTGATTTATCACTTTCATGGCATTAGGTTTTTTTCAATTATTGTTTTTCCCTCCAATCTCTGATGACTTTTTTTTTTTTTTTGCGTGCAGTTTGCATATATTAAGGAGCTTATAGATTCAGCTGAGGTCATAGTCCATGGGGATTTGCACGTGTGACAGTTATTATTGCCACAGCAATGAGTACTGAGACTACTATGTCCAGTGGGCTGGAAGGTGCACATGGGCAGCTTTCATCCTAACGGTGTATCAGAGCCTGTCCGAACAGTGTGCTGGCCCTGTCCTCCACAGCAGAGGCCCCATGCTCCATAGAAAGAGGTCCTGCAGGCTTTATCCGCTTAAAAAATGTAACGGACAGCAGGTCTGAAAATAAGGGATTGTGACAACCATTCCGTAATCTTTTAATTAGCTACATGGTTAAAAAATATTTTCTTTGCTCTTGCTTTCTATAATCTTGTTTTGAGGTATTCTTTTGAAAAAATTTAATCGTTTACAAGTTCCCTCTTTTGTTTGGATAGATTTCAGAGTTCCTCAATTACATTAGGTTTAGGGATCAACATATGCCATTAGCTTAATATCTTTTAGAAATAGTCTACGTTTCTGTGCTTCTCTAGGCATCCTTCCTAATATTTTAGCATTAATGCTTGCTTTTCCCTATTTCAGAGTAATTCTGTCATTTTCATGAGATTTTGAGAAAAATAAGGGGAAATATTCATGCTCAGTGTATCGTTTTGAATAAGAACTCAGATTAATTTTATTTTTTAAATTTATTAAATTCACCATCACGGGCCCAGGTAGTACCTCTTTAGTTAAGAGTTCCAATGGGAAGCCTTAATCCTTAACTCAATGCAATTTCTTTTTTTTCTTTACTTATTACTTATTTATCTGTTCTGCAGCTTTTTTCTTTACTATGTGTGTCTTTACACATAAATATACATGAATACTTTGTCTTCATAGATTCTATCCTTGAATATTCGTCTCTGTATCCTTTTCTACTAAGTTCTGTTTGATAGTTTACAAACCAGATTTTTAATTAACTATTCATTTTCTACAGTTTCCAACCTGACAGCCCCTACCTTCAGTGACATTCTGCTTTTTGGTTATCTAAATTTTCATTTGAAAGCAGTATTTTCCAATTGTTCATTTTGTTTTTCCACCCCTTTAAACTCAGATCTTGATAAACGTGTGAAGTAAAATATCTCTTGAAGACAAAATATCTTTTTGTCTTCTTAGAATACATTTGTTTTAGAGGGAAACATCTGCTCTTATTCTGCAATTTATCTTATAATCATGTTATGATTTGTTTTTCTGTTTGCTCTCATTAAAGAAGGATCTCCATGTTTGTCTAATATTGAGACTCAAGATGGCCATGGTTAGAGATCAAGAAGAGCTTTGTTCTCATTTCTGGGGCTGGATGGGTAAGAGAGGCATGTTGATATTTGCGTCCTTTTCTTTTGTGCAGGAATGTATAGTGATCTGAGCACACGAGAGTGATCAAGAGGTGACTGCACCTGTTCGCCTGTAAAATTAGGGAGCTTTGCCCCTCTCTCTCTGCTGAAGGCTTTCCCTGGCTTTTTATCTTCTCATCACCCTCCTCTTCCCTCTGTCTCCTCCCCCTCCTCCACTCCCTTCCTGTCCTGGTCTCCTCCTCCTCTTCTTCCTCCTCCATTGTGACAGCTTGAGAATAGCGTGAGCCTTCCATATGCCTGAACTCCAAATCCTTAGATTCAACCAACCACTGATCAAAAATGTTTGAAAAAAAAATAAATAAATGGTTATGTCTGTACTGAACATGTACAGACTTTTTTCTTTGTCATTATTTCCTAAACAATACAGTATAACAGTTATTTACCTAGCATTTGCATTGCATGAGGTATTATAAATAATCTAGAGATGATTTAACCTATATGAGAGGATGTTTGTAGGTTATATGCAAATACTACACCGTTTTATATCAGGGGCTTGAGCATCATGGATTTTGGTATCCAAAGGAGTCCTGGAACCAGTGCCCCAGGAATAGTGAGCGATGACTGTGTCAGGATGAGAGCACCTGTCTTGCAAAGAGTCAGAGCTCCCCTCAATATGTGCCCCTCTGAGCAGGGCAGCCTGCTTTCCTCGGTGCAATGTCCCCGGGGGTAAGTCTGCTGTGCTGGCTACCACTGGCGCCAGCAGGGCTGCATTTGCACTCTGCCAATTATGTGATGGCCAAAGCTGACCTTCCAGCTCTGCTTCTTGGAATTTGGCACTGATGTGGGGATTTGCTGGAGGCCCTATGCCCACTAGAAGCACAGGCAGCTCTGTACGAGTCGATCGGCCCTTTATGTTACCCAGCGTTCTTGCTCTAGCTCACAGTCTTTGAGGTTTTGTTTTGCCTTTGGGAGCCATGCTTTCTTAGTTTCACGTGGTGATGTATGTTTCTTCCAATTTTATATTTCACTATTCATTTTAGTGGAGCTGTGAAAGGGACAAGTTAAATGTGTGATTTTAAATTGCCATTTGAACCAAAAGCCCTGCTGATTCTACGTTCAGCCGAGTCAGTTTTGCTCTCTTTGATTCTCTAATGTTGATTTTAATTCAGTTTCATTTGTTGTTTGGGTGCCTCAAAAATCCTCTTATCATCTACCTCCCTGTGAATTTCACCCTTTTAATCCTTCCCTCCTTCTACTCAACTTTTGTCTCTGTCTTTCATTTGCTTAAAGCTTTCTACTCTTGTTTCACAGAGGATATGCCTTCTTTTTTATTGAGGATGCCAAACTCTTTTTGATGTTTTATTCTCATCTACTGTTGATAATTTCCATTTCATTCCCAGAGTCTTGTTACTGCCCTGAGTTTCTGGGTTGTGCTCTTTTTGTTTCAGTCTGCGGTATGCACACTGTGTAGTGGGTTTTCTCTTTCTTTATTCCCTGTGAGGGTCAAGGATTGTGTAAGAGAAAGAGGTACTTAAAGGATAAAATTATATAATTTTAAAATATTTACATATTAATAGACAAGTTGGTTTTATTATATTAGGCACTTATAAAATAGTTTTGACACACACAAAAAATCCTAAACAAGATTTTAGCAAATCAAAATCAGTGAGATATTATTGATAAAAAGACGATATGTTATGAACAGGTAAATTAACCTGGATCTGTAATGCTTATTTAACATTTAAACATCAACCAATGTTATATGCATATTTATTAAAAGAAAGGAGAAAAGTCATGTGATCACTGTGACATCTACAGAAAGATCATTTGATGATATTCTAGACCCATTTATGTTTTCTTTAAAAAATGGCAAGCTAGGATGAGTATCTCTAAACTATCTATAGTAAGAAGCATATTATTTTTGAAATATTAAATTTTCCACCTAAGAAGGCAAATAAGACCCAAATGCCTGATCTCTTTGCTGCTCTCCAGCCCTGTGCTGCAAGTACAGCCAGTGCAATGCCGACACGGTGCTCACTTTAGTAGTGGATCCTAATGCTTCTCTAGAAATGTTTGTCTTCTTTTTTTTTATGCAGGGACAGAAAAGTACTATTGCTCCATAGTAGAAAGTAAATGATGACCCAGAAAAATTGAGTTACAGTTTCATCGCCAACTTTTGGGAGAGATGGGATTTCAATACCTTTTTCTTTTAATGAAATGTTCCCTCACATTTTTTAGGTCGCTGCTGCCAAAGAACTTACTGCAAAATTAGAAGAAAAAAAACATACAAAAGTGTTAACAAATGATAAAATAGTTTTAGATTTACAACGTATAATAAATAACGAAGCTCCCATAGCATCAACACTCAGTACTCCCTCCTGTCTACGATGGGACTGCTCGGGCTTTATTTTCCACACCCATTTCGTGTATACCCATTCCACACTTCACCACATTTTCTTCTAACTCTTCTGACTGACAGCCCCCAAATTTCATGTGCCTGACAGACTACAAAGGAGCTACCACGGACTGGTACACCAAGTGGCTAGCTGGACAGCGGTATGGAACACCTGAGACCCAAGGGAGTTGAGGGAAACTGGCCACTCCTCAGGAGCACAATTTGTCAAGCTTTCTTCCTGCAGTCATGGAAAGAGAAGGATTACTTAAGCCCAGCCTGGGAAAAGTTAAGAACGTATGTATGCAATGTGTTGTTTCTCCCTGGTTGCTCACAAACTTTGACTCACTATAGTGGGTTTTTGCAATTTGATTATGACACACCTAGGTGCGGTTCTCCTCAAAACATGATGTTCGGTGTTTGCTGAGCTGCTTGAATCAATGTTTTAAAACAAATTTGGGAATGTTTTGGACATTAATTCTTTAAACACTTTTCTCCCCCTTTCTCTCTACCTCTCTTCCATGATTCCAATCCAGGTTTTCGGAAATTGTCCCCAGGACTCATAGACTCTCTTTACCGTATATAGATATTTTTAACTTTTTCATACTTTCCTTTAGACTGTAAGCTTTACATTGATTTATCTCTGTGTTTACAGATTCTTTCCTCTCCATTGCTGCATTGTTATTAAACTCATCTGTTGAAAACTTTATTTCAGGTATTCTATTTTGTAGGTCCAGAATATCCAATTTATTATTTTTTATATTATCTATTTTTTTTGCTGAGATTTACTATTTTTTCATTTATTCTAAGTGTGTTATCAGTGCATTTTTCTTTATTTTAGTTACCATACTTATAATAAGCTGTTTAACATCCTTCCCTGATATTTTTAGCATCTGCATCATCTTAAGGTTGGCATCTCCTGCCTATTTTTTTTGTTGTTCTTTGTGTGTCAACCTTGGATTGTCCTGGATATTTTGAACATTATACTGTGTGGATTCTTACATTTCTGCAGAGATTGTTGATTTTTCTTTTTAAGTAGGCAATTAGTTTGTTAGGCTCTAATCCAACTGATCATACCTGCGGTGAATAGTGGTCCAAAAATCAATGCATGCCTTTGAGCTCGAGTTCAAGCTGCTTTTAGTTTGCCTCTCATATACATGGTTAGAAGTCAGTCACAGACTTTTAAAAAAATTGTGCATAGTATAAGGAGTTCCATAAATTTACTTCTCTTACTCTCTTATTGCTAGTGTTTCTCCTTCATTGTCTGGTAGCCTTGGTAGTTCCAGGGCTCTGTCCATTGAATAAGAAAACTAGTACGTTTTCTACCAAAGTTTTAGCTACTTGGTACAATGGTGATAATTTTGACTATGGTTGCCTTTATGGAAAACTTGCAAGAAGTCGCATATATAGGAACTCACTATCTGCTAGATAATTTTTTTAAACTCTGACTTCCCTTGCAATACTGACTGCCTTTGTTCAGTCTCCGGCGCCCTTAAAATGGGTGTGTGGAGTTTTGTTTTGTTTTCCTGTTACGTTAATTCGGAGTTTGTAGCTACTATTTTTGGGTGGATCCATTTATTAGAAGCTTTCTCCTCCATACTGAATGTCAGTCCTAGAGTTTTCAGACCGTCCTAAGACAGGAACAGAAATCCCTACAAACTTAATGCCATAGATGATTGGTTGATATTGGATTTCTTGCTAATTCCAGCATGTGAGGCTGATTTAAGATTACTTACAAAAAGCACTTTCATAATCCCAACTATTTTATATAAGTGTATGTGAATTTGCATGTAACAGAATGCGGAAATTAAACTTTTAACCAAAGCACCAAAGTACAAAAGATGCTGCTCATAAAATGAAGTATGACAGACCAAAGGCAGGATTTTAAAATAGGTAGCTAATAACTGATTTACTGACTCATGGTCATCTTGCACGGTGGATCCTGACACAGATCTAGGGTATAAGGGTTGAGAGATTGGAGACAAAAATGAGATTTCATGATGAAATTTCTTTGACAAAAACTGATGCTGTACCTGGCTTCCCTGGTTCTCACGACGGAGGTAGCTGAGTAAGGGTCCTACCTTCTTCACTGCCAGGTGGGAGCCGGGGCCTTCACAGACACCTCACAGAGAGCTCGAGACGGGAGATGACTGGAAAGAGGATTGACGTGTGTGAAGGCTCATGGACGCCAAGCAGGAAAGGCTGGAAAACTGCTTTTCTAGTAAGGAAGAAGGCAAGTGAGTGGCGGCTGCGTTTGGGAAACAGCTTAATTCCCCTGTGTTGACAGTTCAGAGAGGAATGAGCATTTCTGGGGACCAGAAGCCTATACTCTGAGGGAGAGAGAGCCAGCCTGGAGCTATTTTGTGGTCTTCTCAAGAACACTGTGAAAGCAGGTGGTGAAATCCCAACAGTGAGAGTAGATGGAAACCTCTAAAGACAAGGCCCGGGGTGCAGGTGGGTAGGTGAAGGAGTGCGGGAAACCGCATGGTGTACCCAGCAGGGGAGCCTCCTCCGCATTTCTGCGAAGGTCCCCGAGACAGTCACAACCAACATCTGCCAGGGCCAGGGACCTCAAAGCCCGCTTGTGATGGTGACAGCTCTACAAAGAACTTCCCTGTCATTTTTCCTTCTCCTGTCTCCATGGAGTGATTGGTAAAGAGAGAACCAGGAATTTTTCTTCCACTGTAAGTAACCAATGCTATTTTGCTATTTTTGAAACTTCTAAAATCTCTGGAACTTGGCATTCTAATTTATGAATTGAGCCTATGTTTGTGAAGTAAAGAAACAAGACGTTGTTATTTTCTAAGAGTGGAGCCTTCAGTCCTGGGGCCTAGCCAATATTGAGATACAATCAAAGTCTTTTTTTATTATTTTATACTATAATTTGTGCGTGCGTAATGTGCTGACATTATACACATCCATAAAGAAAAGAGTGAGAAATCGATTTTGTTTGAGTATTCTGGAGAGCAGCAGGAGGGATGTGACATTTGCAGCGGGTCTGGTTGAATAACAACAAAAAAGAAAGCAGTGTGAGCAAAGACATGGAGTTTTGAAATTGCACAGTATGCTATAGGCAGCAAGGAGAATTATGAAATACATAGTCAGGGTGGATGAAGAGAAAGGTAAGTTTGCAAAAGTGGCCCGAAGGCCATATATTAAAAATCTGGTGTACCATGTGGATTTACAGCAAAATAATGAGGTAGTAGGAAACTATCAAATTCTTCGTATCAGGAACTATTGTGCTTTAGAAAGGTAACCTTGTCAGCACATTGGAGGAAAAGTTAGAAGGAAAAAAACTAGAGGCGGAGGCGTGTTTGTTGGTAGCTGTGCCAATGCAATTGAGGGACGATTCTCACCGAGAATACGGAAGATGCAGTGGCGGTAGAGTTGCTAGATTTGGGGACCAGCCAGAAGATGGGGAAAACCACGAAGGAATGGCTGAGGGCGATACTCAGATTTCCTGGTTTGAAGTCTTCAGCTGGCTCATGAGACTGCTGAAACAACACTGATTTAGAGGAGGAACGCCAGGTTTGACCGAGTGGAAAGTGATGCTGACTTTGATGTTAGTGTCAACTTACTTGTGAGATATCTAAATGCGGGTATTAATTAGTTAGAAAGAGCTTTCACTGTTTCAGTAGCTAAGAGTTGTAAAAGAAGATTAGTATTTATAAGTCTGGTTTCGTATCTGGGCATAGAAGCAGGCATCGCAAATCATGTTAGAGAAGATGAAAGGAGGAAAACTGGCTAAGCGAGAAGAAGAGGTGTCATGGGTGTGAGAAGCAGAAGAGAATGACATTGCAGGAATCACAGGAAGGAAAGAGACATTTTAAAAAATGATGGAGTTAGCTCCGTTGTCAAATTATGCAGATACACCAAATAGGATGAAAACTGAAAAGAATCCACTGTGTTTGATTTTTAGACAGTGTATCTGGCCTTTGTCTGGACTATTTAACAGAGTGGGGGGCAGGAGCCAGGATGCTGTAGAGAGTCAATGAAAGGCAACAAACTGAAAGCAGTGAATACTAGCCGGGTAGTTGGGTTACCTAAAATATCATTATTGAAGGAAACCAGAGAGCTAGATGAGTTATAGGTGCCAGTTTTAGAATAGAGAAGCTGAAAGAATGTGTGATAACAGAGACGGTATGAATATAAACTACTAGGAAAGACACAGAGATTAAAAATTATTTTGATGGTGACTTCTGCAACTTCTGCAATGATTAAGAGTGCCACTGGCGGGTAACAGAATCTAATATGTTCTTACAAAGCATGGTTCCTTGTCATTGTACCCTTCGGCCAACTTTAATTAATTTAGATCTTGAGATAATACTTGACAATTGTGTAAGAAAAATTGGATAGATAAAGCAAAATGCAAATAATCATTCTGCAGCTGATCTGGAATGAAGCGCTAAATGCTTCCTCTTAGACCTCTGCGCTATTCTCTCTCTAAATTATTTTCTTGCATTGTTTCCAAGACAGAGAGATTATTGGCTGACCAGTAATAGAATGCTTAGGGTCTGTTTCTTTCTTTTTCTTTCTTTTTTTTTTTTTTACCTTGTCATTTAAGGTTATTCTGTCTCACACTTGGTTGTCTATTGATTTATATTGGGCAAGGGAAAAGGCAGTGAGTTTGAAATCAAACAGCTGAACTTGGGTGCTAGTTTTACTGTCTCGTAGATGGATGACCTTGACTAAAAATTAACTCTGAGACTCAGTTTCCTCAGCTACAATGTGGACATAACACCTTATGATGAATCATGGTAATGATTCATCCTGAGCAGCTACCCTGGCGCTTTACAGGTAGTAGTTGCTTAGCAAATGTGAGCATTAACATTAAATATAATCCAGCTTTCCCAAAGGCTGTTCTACGGTACACTTGTCTGAGGGCCTTTCCTGGGGGGATAGTGTTTGCTCCTCTTGGAAAATCGCATGCTCGTTATTATATTACGGGTTTGGAGAAGTGTGTGATGGAGGCACGTTTGACACTGCAGTGAAAGCCACAAAACTTGCAGGCTGTGCTCAGGTGTGAAAAAATAGAAAAATTTTTAGATGATTAGTTTTAGTTTTTATCTCTTATTTTGTTCCCGAGTCTCCGTATCCTCCTAGGTAATGTGTGTGTACAGGTTTGGAGGGGGGTATTGGTGACAAATATTGTTGTCTAAAGTTGTCTCATTCTCTTCCGTTTTGAAAGTCACTGTCAGGTCAACTCAGTGTCACTTGAGAAACTATTACATATTTAGCCGGATCCAAGGTTCAAACTCTTTACCAGCGTTGATTTTTTTCCCTTTGGCAATGATTTCCCTAGGTCCCCAGGGAGGGTGGGAAGGGCTACTGCTTCACAGGAGGGTCCTTGTGCCACTCTCTGGATTCAGGAAACCTCTGTGCTGATGACCTTCCTTTGCCTGGACACTGGCATCCACCAGCCTCAGGGGCTCGGGGTCACGGCTGCTGAAACCCATGACCTATTTATATCACAGTTCCTGGCGGCTGCGTTGCTAACTTATGCTCACTGTGGCTCTTGCCAGCCCTTCAAAATCCTTGCATTTCAGTCAAATCTGCTCACTATGAAATGACCACTGCCAGAGAAACGTCTTCTCTTCTTCACATTGACCCCGGGCGGGAGGGGTGTGGACTTTCATTTTAGCTGCCTTCCACCTGCATCCTGGAAGCACACAGAACTTTGCATTTCTTCTGGGCCATGTGAGTGCAGACAGAGGGCAGGGGTGGGGCCTCTGGTTCTCTCTCTTCCCAAACGCAGGATGAGCTGCTCCCACGGCACGTTCAGGGCCTGCAGCGAGCGGAGACCCTCCAAGAATTCCAAGGAGAGCTTCTCTTTCAAACTTCTTGGGGTTTCTGCCACGCCTTCATCCTCTTTCCCTAGATGTTAGCAACTAAGACTCTCTTGCTCCCTTTCATTAGCCTCTTTTCTCGTTTCCACCTCCCAGGAGCAGAACTCTCTGACCTTCACTTCTGGCAGGAAGTGACAACATCTTTCTGTCAAATGTTCCTTCTTCCATGCTGTGGACTTCTGTGTTCTAGGAGGGCAACGAGTGTTTCTGTAAAGCAATACAAAAACTGTTCGATTGGCAGAAAGCCATAGGACATCATGATTTAAGAAAGTGGATACTTTATCATCTTAATTTGATTTTTTTTACATTTACTTGACCCAATTTTCCCCAAATCTACTGATGCATTGCCCCTCCCCTGTGTGTGTGCCTGTTATTAAGATATTGGCTATTGCCTGCCAGCTCCAAATCCATATCTCTGCACCCAGTTTTGTGATGTTGAGGCTGGGCTTCTGCAAATCACTCCCCGACAGGATCTTCAAACAGGGGGCGCTAAAAGGAGGCACAAGACTGGAGGAAGGACAGGAAGGCTTGCTCCCTTCTTGTCCACTTCCTCTTCCGGTGAGCATCACCCCCACAATGCCTCTTCACTCTGCCAGAGGCCGTTCCTTCCTGTAGCAGCAGATGAAGTCAGTCTGCAGTGTTTCCAACATAGTAGAGCCAGCTGTGTTCCATCTCCCTCAGAGACACCAGCACCAAACAGGCACTACCTGCCTAGAGGATCGGGCCCAGGTCCATGGGTCCCCTTCTTTGGCTCAGACGCCAGCACTGGCAGTCCTAGTTTCATGTCTGCAGTGCCTCTTCTCCAAAGCTTCTAAATTAGAATTCCAACCTCTTCCCATTGTTCCCTGAATCTAGGGTGGGTGCTGTTTCCTGCACGTGCTACCTCAATGATATATATAGTTAGAAACTAGTGTTGAGTCAAAGCCATAATGGCACATGCTAACCTAACAGTTTGCTGGTGGGGCGGTGAGGTGGTGATGGATATGGTGACAGTGGTCATGTGTGTCTATGTGAACACACCTGTTGGTCATGTGTGTTTGGCAAGCACAGTTGGGCTCAGCAGGGTGATCTCCAGCCCAGAAGGAAGAGAGACAAAGAGCCACTGAAGACTCAAATATACAGGGAAGGAAAATAGATGTTAAGATTAAAACAATCTAATATACCCCCACCATACTTTTCCTGAAATCCAGTATCCACAGGCAACTCAAAGCACTGTCCATGAACGAAAATTGTCAGCATCATGAGGGAACTTATTAGAAACAGAGAATCTCGGGTTCCACCCCAGGTCTGATACATTAGAATCTTCACTTAAATAGTGATGACTTTTATACATATTAAAGTTTGGCAATACTGTATTAGAAGTGATAGAGTGAAAGGATGAAACAAGTGCTGCATCAAGTAAAAATCACACATCTACATTCCACTAGCAGTCCCCGCCACTTACGTGTTTCTGGCTCTCCATATACCTGCAGAAATAGCCTTTACTACACAGCAATTCTATAAATTAGAGAAGGTAGAAAGGGCCATCTGAGGAATGTCTTAACCTGGTCTTTCCAGGTTCAGTTTGTTAGACTAGGTGGGACAGTAAGACCTGTAGGAAGAGCACACATATAGTCTTTTAGGTATCGCAATTAGTTTAAGAAAAGAAATTTAAAAAGATGACCATAGACCACCATCTATTCTCTATGGTCTATATTTTCATTTTCTTACTGGGAGCACTAGTTGATAGCAGCAGGACCGAACTACACTTCAGGCTAGTAGAGTTGCCTGCTAACGGGCATGCTCTGTCCGGCTGTGTCTCAGAGAAGGTCTTTCTATCAAGATCTGAACAGGGGTGTTGCCATATAGGGCTGTCCACATACCTGATCAATGGTGACAAGCAGTCAACAAAGGTGTTTCCCTACTCGTAGGCTGAAAATGTCCCCACAGAAAGATTTAGAGATAGGGCTGTGTGTACAAAAAAGTAGGTTAAAAGTCTGCTTTCTATTTTGGGGTGGGGCAAGGGACAGAGGGGGCCTTTATAAATGTTGGATTCTCTTATGCTTCCATGAAGGTGGAGACCTGGGCTGGCCTCTTGGGAGTGTCTCCAGACCTGGGAAGACCAAATGACAAGTCAGACACAGAGTGTATCCCCTGCAGTCTTTCCCTGAGAACCTTAGAGGCACAAATATTTGAATGAAGAGCTGAGGGAATTGGGATATCTGTTGAGTATTTCCCTATCTCGCTATATGTAACATTGTGGCCTCCAAGAAAATTCTGCAGTACAGCAGATGTAGAAGACTCAGGGGGAAGCATATCTTTAACAATTGTTAAGGAAATAGATCAGATTTAAAAATATATATATATATGATTTGGGTCCTCAGATAAAAAGGGAACACAAAACAAGAATATAACACATAAAGAAAGACCAGGTGAGATAAAAAGACAAAATTATAAGATAAAATAACATAAGCTAAATTTTTTAAAGTCTTCCACAAAACCACACACCCAAGAACAATTTGAGATTTAAAATGGTCACATGGGTCAAAAAAGAATAAAATTGCTGGCGCAGAAAATTGAATTAGTGTTGAAGAAAATGTTTAAGAAATTATTCCAGAAATCAGAAGAAAAGACCAAATATGATGATAGTGGGGAGAAAAAGATTTACAGGAGGATGGGGGAGAGAGGAGAAAACACATGAAAAAGACAAGAATTTTAAGCTGAAGAAAAGAGAATGCCTCAGTCTAAAGGAAGCATCAGAAATTAATAGGGACAAGGTTGATTGTTTAATGCCAGGTGCTGCAATAATTGGTAATAAATTACATTCCTACCTTATACAATACCTCAAAATAAATTTTATGGATTCAAATGTAAAAAAAAAATCACACAAAATAAATTCAATGAAATAGAAGTAAATATTTACTAAATTGATGCTCAGAGAAGAACTTTCTAATCTTAGAAGCCATGAAAGAAATCTCAATAAAAAGGTGGACAGACGTAACTAAATTAACATTGAAGAGTAGTAATGCAGTCAAAATGTGTCCACTCTTGAAAAGGCAAATCAATATTGGAATGATGTTTCAGTAAATATAATAATGAGCTCCCAAATGTCTTCTCCAAGTGAATTCAGTCAACCAGGGGAGGGTGTGAGAATCTGGACTCCTAACTGCCCTGTTGAGCTGGACAGACAAGACAATGTGCATCGACCAAGAAAGGACCTGCACTCCTCAAGGTCACTCTGTGTCTTGTCCGTTGACTCAACATAGAACAGTGTTATCGTTGGTCACCACAATCTCTCTCCTGCAAGGAACTGACTCATGCAGCAACTAGTGCACTTACTACAATGACCTTCAAATTAATGTGGTTTTAAACTATTCATGCCTACTTCATCAACCATACTGGTACAGAAATTTTCCAAAACTCAGATTATCTACTGAAGGAAATGAAGAACTCAATATAGGAGAAAACTAGTTGAGGGAAGGCAGAAAGAGCTGGAAGGCAGGCGGATCTACTGATTGTAATCTACCCTGAGATCTACTTCTAATACAGACTGAGAGGAAAGGACTCATATAAGTCCAGATAACTTCTCTCCTTGTTCCTTCCTAGTATATGCAACTTTTTATTTTTCTCTACATTTTCTCTTTCTTTGTACTCTTTCTCCTCTTTGTCCCTTGCCTGCCTCTTCATTTTCACTTTTGTCCTTTCTGAGTAAAATGAACAGATCAGGCTTTGGAAGAAGACACCCCCACCCCATCCCCCCAGTGCAGTCATTTCAGCAACTTATTAACTTTAAAACCCTAGATAAATTATTTATGAGCCACGGTTTTCTCTTCTGTAAAATGGAGCTAGGAATACTTAGCCTCCAGGGTTTTGCAAAGATTAAATGAGATAATGCGGCTTCAGTGTTTGGCAATAGCAGGAGTTCAGGAAATCTTAGGTGGCTTTTCTCTCCTAGTGCTTCTTCCTCTCAAGTTCTCTGCTAGACTGAGCGTTTCTGGGGGTCTCGAGCTTGCCAATCCATAGAGTTCTACTCACCTAAAGCCAATCTGTGAATGTCTTCTTATCTTTCAGCAGCAAAGAATAGAGGATAAGATCAGAATAATTCTATATTGATCTCCTACCTTACAAAAACCACCCTCCCTCCTGATCCTTCACCCAACTCCCAAACTCCCACTCCCCATATGCAGTTTGCTATCATCTGTCAGTTTAATCTCCTTAGCATGGAGATGGTCAGAGTATGAGCTTCTCCAAATTTAAGTGGCTTCCAGAAGACCCTGTCTGAGAAAGTGGTTGCTCAAGATCATTTACAAAGATTCAAGGGCTCCTCTCTTAGAACCTTTTATTAATGGATGGATGTGGCCTGGGGCTCGACCAGCAATAACAGTCACTTTTTTCTTCATAACTCTCCAGACAGTGGTTCTTTCATTCCACCTGAGGCACGTAATGTTTATTTAATCCCCCACCCCTTCTAGATAGCCCTGGAAAGAGGAGACTGGCTAGGTTTCCATGTGGAATATCCCAGCTTCCTTTTACTGCAGCAAGTATCATATTATTCTCATCGGCTTGGAAGTATGGCTATGCTGGTGCTCACTGGTGCAGGGGTGGGGGAACCTAATGTCATATAAAGATTTTAAGAGGTTTTCCTCTCATTACTAACCTGCCTGGGAAATGAGAGGCAAGGAGGTAAACCTAAGAACATAATAAAACATAAATCATAAAAAATCCACATAGATGACTATTACTTAGCTCAAGTGTTGAGTTCCTACTAAGACTGGCTAATATCTGGAAGGATAAAGACAAAGGAGACACAATGATGGTTTTGAAGAGCTCACTCTCTTACAGGAGACACATGTATGCAAACAAGCAAGTGCAGTATCATGAGCACGGTTGTTGCAATATAAGCCTCAGGGGTACCATGGTGGCATGTTGGGGGAGGGATCAGTTGCAATGGGGTGGAGGGTGACCACTGTGGTCCTCTTGAGTGGTCTTGCTGCACTTACTTGCATTCTCTGAGAGGTGTCTTTGCAACCCCATGTTAAATATCAGAGCTTTCTCCCCACCCAGAGCTAAAACACCCACCCAGATGCTTTTTGGCCTTTCAGGGTCTTGATAAGTTTTTCATGTAATGTCTTATTCAACCAGAGGTACAGACTCCAATTCCAATTACATTTTCTGAGAGAGACTTACAGGATCCAATTCAAGAGAAATGCTGAAAGCGGTTTCATTGAATCCCAAATATGTTGTCCTTCTTTGAACTCCCACACTGAAGTCCCCGGTATTACAGAATGCCCAGCGTGGGCGGAATCTCGAATCCATTCAGGGGAAGCAGCATCGAGGCAGCTGGGACACATCGGCCTCACGAAAGCAGCTCGTCTTGTCAGGGCTAATCCATCTTACTAAACGAGCACAAAAATATGTGGTGGAAATTAAAGAAAATGGCCCATATGGGCTACCTGCCCTCCGTTTAGGCCCACTTTAAGTCCTCTGAATTCTGTTAATATTTTTACTTTTTTCCAGGAAATTGTTCTATTTATGAATTTTCAGCAAGGTATTGGTGTAAGCCCTTCCTGTGCAGCACATATCACCAATGGGTGAAATGTTTTGGAGTTAATTCCAATAAAGGAAGACTTTTAGTTCCTTAAGCCTTGTCATGGTCAATTACATTTGAATTAAAATTGTAGAGTAAAAATCTGCAAAGGAGCAGCCGTTGGTTAAAGCACACAGTTTGGGATTTTGTGCTTCAGAACACTTGCACACAAGCACATTCAGAGGGCAAAATGGCTCCCTAAGTAACTATTTGAAGACTTTGGAGCCACATTTGGATAGAGAGAAGTCGCTTCATCTTCCGCATTGAATGTTAGACAACAAATTTCCATATTGCCATGCAAACTGACTCAGGCCAGAAAAAAGCCCTCTCTCATGAGATATGCAGGCAGTCCTGACCTTGTCCCCCACTTTGGGAGCTAAATTAATGAACAGAATCTTCAAGTTTTGAAATAGGAGAGACCCAAATTCATATGATACCTTCTCAATGAGATTGTAACTTAACAAAATTGAAGTTCGAGGAGGAAGAAGAGAGTCACTACTATCTACAGGTAAATGTGTTAAGTAAGTGTACTTAGATGCTCAAAAGGTAATTAGCATGTAAATTGAATTCTGAAGAGGAGAACACAAATAATCATGTCACTAAGGACTTATCTACAGTGGGTTTTTGGTGCCAGAGTTTGACCTGCAACCCTCTCTAACGATGTGATAATGAGCCGTGGAGGCCCAAAGGAGCTGTGGGGTAGCAATCCCTGTAGGGTAAGCTACCTGCACCTCCACAGGCCCAGTCACTCCTGGAATGTAGCAATGAAGCCATCATCATCAGCTGCCATAACCTCTTTCAGAAAGAAAATGTTTTGCCAGAAATGACACTGGTTGAGCCTTCTGATTTGTTGAACTTGTCGAGGATTCCCAAGGAATGACTTAGACACCAAGAAATGAGAGGAAACCCAGCAAGGGAGGAGTTGGGCAGGAGAAGGGTACAGGGTGGGGGCAGTCACCAGTGACAAGGCGCGGCCGCTGCAAAGGTCCTGAGGTACATGGCTGTGAAGGTTTCTGGCTCAGTGTGTCCTGGGTCAGTCTCCCTCCAGCACGCCCTGCCCTGCTGCACCCCTGCCTTGGACATGGCTGCCGGAGAGGAGGAAGGAAGGATGCGGCTGTGTTTATTGACAGAGATGCTCAGCCTTGTCAGGGAGGAAAGGGCTGGGGAACGGGGAAAATAGACTCGTGCTTGGAGAGATCTAGTTTCCTCTTTCCCAGCACTTTGGCCAATGTTTCTGAATTGGAAATTAAAGAGAATATTTGGCAGTTCTGACGTTTCACAACATTCTAGCTGACCTCCAGTCAAGCTAGGAAGAATAAATAGCAAACCTCAGTGTCAAAGGAAGTTGTTCAGGGGGAGGAGGAGCAGAGAGAAAGTTCCATTTTCTTAGTATTGAATGACTTGGAACTCACTATATATTTACTCAACTGTGCATAGCAATTACCAAACAGCTAAATGGTCAAGAATTTCCATAAAGTAAAACACAAATACCTGATATTTATGTTTTAAAGTCTCCCCTTTCAAACCATCATAATTTAACCCTCAGCATGGGGCTTCCCTGCTGACAGTGGGTTTGATTGACGGAAGGGATCAGCCACTGCATTTTGTTTCCATCAGGATCACATTATCAACCTGTAATTTTGCCATATTAGAAAATAGCATTTGATTTCCAAGTAATGAGCAGTTGTGAGACGGCTTTGCCCTGCTGCCATCTAACGCCGGTGCCACTGGTACCCCGACTTGTGCCCAGGCCAAGACAGGCACCTGCTGCTCCTGGTAACTCTTGGGCAGGACCCTGGGGCTCCCATGACCCAGAGCCAAGCCACCCCTCAGGACAGTACTGCCCAGAAGCCCTGCTTCTCTCCCGAGAGCCCAGGGTTCTAGGAGCTTTTGGCCCCTCTCTGAAGAGGAGCATTTGCAAGAATCCTCTGTGTGGTTGGCATCTTTCCTGAGTGACAGGCCCATTGTCCTTTGGAGGGCTGAGGACTCAATGGATTGCGTATAGAAATGTATTTACAGGAACACTGTTCAAACAAGCTCTTTCCAGAGAAGTCCTGTCTCCATATTATAATTCATTTTGAGAGCCTTTGACGGTACACGTTCTGAGGTTCCATGTCCTGGGGAAAGGTAGTGACTGTTTGTGGTCTCACAATCCCTTGAAGCCTCAGCAAAGGACATAATTAGCAGAGCAAATTGACAACCTACACAATGGGAAAAGGTATTTGCAAACTATGCATATGACAAAATAATCTACAAAGAACGCAAATCATCAAGAAAAAAACAAATAACCCCATCAAAAAAGTGAGCAAAAAACTTGAACAGATTTTTTTTCAAAAGAAGATAGACAAATGGCCAACAGAAATATGAAAACATGCCCAACATTACTAATCATCAGGGAAATGCAAATTAAAACCACAGTGAAATACCACCTTACCCCTCTCAGAATGGCCATTATTAAAAAGTCAAAAAACAATAGATTCTGGCAGAGATGTGATGAAAAGGGAAAACTTATACAAAGCTGGTGAGAATGTAGACTAGTACAACCCCTGTGGAAACAATATGGACAACAACATGACACAACCCCTCAAAGAACTAAGAGTGGACCTCCCATTTGATCTAGCAATCCCACTACTGGGTATCTAGCCAAAGGAAAATAAGCCATTTTATAAAAAGACAACTGCACCTGAATGTTTATCACAGCACAATTCACAACTGCAAAGATGTGAAATCAGCCTAAGTACCCATGAACTGATGAGTGGATAAAGAAAACATGGTATATATGTCGTGGAGTACTACTCAGCTGTAAAAAGGAATGAAATAATGTCATTTGCAGCAACTTGGATGGAACTGGAAACCATCATCCTAAGCGAAGTATCACAGGAATGGAAAAACAAATACCACACATTCTCACATATAAGTTGGAGCTGAAGGAGGGTGTGCATGGTCATAAAGTGTGTAACAGACATTAAAACTAAGGAGGGGGTAGGATGGGAGAGAAATGAGGGACAAAAACCTACCTACCATGTACAATGTCCACTCTTTTGGTGATGAGTACACTAAAAGCCCTAACTTTAGCATGGCACAATTCATCCATGTAACAAAAAACACCTCTACCCCCTAAAACTATTGCAATTAATTTAAAAACCCCAAAGTGTAAGCATAAAACAAAACTCCCAGAAGCAACTGCACTCAGAAGAAGGTTGCACCAGCTACACAAACCATCAGAAAGAAGGGACACAAACCAAGAAGGAGGGCTGAGAACTGGCAAGCCCTTCAAGGCTGGGGAGGCCAACATCATAACAAGAGAAGATCAATAGATGTGGAAAAGCTCGGGTCCCTTTCTGGGCACACACGCTTTTCTTGGGGAGAGAAGTAAGGGATATAATTCTAAGGGAGGAGGGTGTGAGTTTACACTTGACAGTGCAGACGTGCAGAGCTAGGCTATGCCCATGGATGCCTGCTTCAAATACGGCACGGACAATGCGGATTGGGAGCTTAGCTGGACAGGCAGGCGGGTTTCTTAGGAGAGGACAACGACATGACACAACTTTCCCCAGGCTTCAGAGAACCAGGGGAACTGAGAAGCCTGGGCTGCCTCTCCAGGCGTGGAGGCCTGAGGCCTACTGGCCTGTTCCTCTGGCTCCAGAAAGGCATGTCCTGCCTGTGGCCACCTGACTGATCTTGGCGCCCAGCTGGGAACGGGCTTGGACTGGGGCTGGCCACAAGTCTGGGTAGAGCATCCCTGCTGCCACTTTTTAGTTGAATGATTCCTTTGTGCTCAGCAAAGACAACTGTTCATGTCTGGCCCTGTCCCAGGTAGGAAAGGAGAATGTGGCTTGTGCCTAACCTTGGGACTGTGCTTTTCCACAGGCTCGGAAGTGGGGGCATCGCCAAGTGCATATGGCCCCCACACACAGGCCTGATTCCGATGGCCGCAGCTTTTATTGCCAAGCGTTGTTTCTAATTATCAACGTCCCCTTCACAAAAACTTTCTTCTGTAAGGAGCACTATCTGATAGAAAACCACCAGCATGGGAGGAAGGCAGATTTGAGATAAAAGCCAAGTTCTGACATAAATAACTGCATGATCTTGGACAAGTCATTGAATTTCTCTCCCGGAGGTATGATATTGACTCAAAATTTAAAACGCTGGGATGAGGAATAAATGTATGTCATATTCCTAAAGTCTAGCATTGTCCTTAATCCAGCATGTCTCAAATGTGTATTTGACTACAAAACTTTCTCCCTCCCCTCTAATTTCTATTAATATCCCCAGAAGGCCTGGGAAAATCCCAGCTCTCCCCACCCGCCACTCCCCATTCCCAGTCTTCCCCCGTCCTGTGTACGTGAGAGGCAGAACACGGAGGCTAGGGCTTTACAGTTCCTTCTCCTCAGACTGACCTCTCTTGCCGTCAAGGTATCATGAATTCTCATTGGGAACTCTCTTTACTGGGGTGACCTGACAGGGCTATAATAATCAGAGAATCTTTAGCAAAGTGACTGGGCTCCACTGTGACCTTCCTGCATTTATCATTGAATAGGATGTATGTTTGGTTTTTGACAATGGATCCTTTTCTTCCCAGAGCAATGTGGGATGAAAGACACTGTTCAAGGACCCTGTTTGTGTCTTGTTGATCTCCCATTGAATTTTATCACGGTCATGTAAAGATCTGATTGCCTTTTGTCTGTGCTGGTGAAAGGATTGGGGAAGGGGAGAGAAGGGTGCTCGCAATAACTGAGCCCTTGCTGAGTGCTCCCAGGGGAGGATGTGGCAGGGACACAAGTCGCAGGATTAGAGCTCTGAAGCTGCAGGCTTGCCCACTGCAAGACGGGGCAAACTGCCCATGTACAGATGGCCCAGTGAGGTCATTCCACTGGTCCATGTCCACATCGCTATTAAATGGCCCTGGATGCATGCGAGGCCCATGGTTTGTTTTTCCTACTACAGAATGAGGTCCCAGCACTCTTCCTCTTCAGAAAGCCTGAGGGTTTAGGGTTGGCCTCTCATGATGTGCTCGGCTCAGTGCTTTCTGCAGTCTGCACACAAGAACTCAGCTGGCTTTGTCTAGTTGACAATTGAAGCTACAAGAGTCTCCAGGACTGAGAATTCTGGAGCATGAACTTCTGCCACTTGACCTGGTGTCCTGGGAGATACTTGAGTGATTGATCTTCCCACTGTGCCCTGCAGGGACCCAGTTCAGAGATCAAAGCTCAAGGGCATAGATCAAAATGTGCCCTTCACAGGAGACACGGAGACAACACCCCTGAATAAAAGGAACAGTACAATTAAATATAGCTAGAAGATTACATTAAAATCGGCACATAACCCGAATTTTATGTTCAGGTTTTATCTTCATCTCCAGCGGGGCTTTAAGATGCTTTTGTTTCATAATAGTCACCAGGAAAAATAGAGCTATAGCTTACTCTAGGTCTGTAGCTTAAATTGTCTTTTCTGTAAAAAAGAAAAAAAAAAACTCACACTAGATACAACATCAGGCTATTTTAATTAGTTTTTTTTTTAACAAAAACACATTTGCAAGAATAGCCTGGTTTAAAATCTAATGGAATCATAGTTGGTAAATGCCCAGTTAAAGATGGAGGTGAATATGATTGTCCCATCAATGAGTGCTGTGGAAATTTGTTCATAGAAATTAGATTTTTGACACTGCTTCATTTCCCAGGTGGCACGTTATCATCTCTTTAGCTACATTTTCCGTTGGGTTGTTGCTGCAGATGTAGCCTCAATGTCAAGACGTTTGGGAAAAGCAGTATCGTATTGCAAACAGACTCAGTGATTCCTCATTGCCATTCAGGGAAGGGGCCAGAATGCCCAAGTTCAACCCCATCACACCTATACTCACCTTACAAAAGCAAGATTCACACACCTGTGGGCTGGCTAGGCTATGATTGATTTAGAAACCACATGAGACTGAGGCTTGAAAGCTGCAAGTTGCTGGGAAGGACAGAGCTGGCAGAGGTAGCTCTAAAATTGTCAATGCATAATTGTGTGTCTGCCAGGTTATCATTATTCACTCGGGGCTGCCCAAGGATCTCATTAATACACTGACAGCTGATTCCTGAGGAGGACGGCTGGGTAGAAAGTCATCCTCGCTCAGAAAAGATTCAATGCCCAATCAGAGTAGGAGATAGAAGCAAATCTTCCCAAAGTTCCTCTCCATCTCTCTTTCTTTCTTTGATGCCCCTTCGGAAACTCATTTATAATGTAGCAGCCATTGCAGGGAAATTTCTATTCTGTACATGCACCCGGGAAGGGACTGTGCTGTGCAGAGCTATGTAAGGGTTGGCCACTTAGGATTCTATTTGTGGAAGGGCTCGATAGACACTTTGGGAGAGAGAGCGGTCACTGGCACTTTGGGAATTGAACATTGACAGCAGTAAATGATGTGAATCTGATGCAAATGTTCCCCCTTAGCAGGAGAGAGAAGGTGCCAGGACCGAGGCAGCCGGCAGGGTTGACTTTCCATGTGATGTTGTAGGCACAGGTGGCTCTTCAGACCAGTCCTACAGAGAACATGCCTTGAATTTACTGAGAGGACAAGGAGGTAGGATAGAAAAGCAGACCAGCGACACCAACAGGATTGCTGTTACAACAGCACAGAAATGAAGAGAGAGGGGCTGCAGGTTGGGACACTCACAAAAACCAGGATAAAGTCATCATTTCCTTCACTTCTAGGCTGAAAGTGGGATGATGAAGACCCAGGAAAAAAGGAGGAAAACTGCCAGCAAAGCAGGTAGCCTTTGCAGGGAGGGCCCATCCTGTCCATGGTGAAGGGACACACCAGAGCTTTGGGGTGGCGGCCACCAGCAGAGCTGTCCTGGCCCCCAGGAGACTTGTACATCCTATTCAGAGGGCAGGTGGGGAGCTTGGTAGGCAAGCTCATGCTGAGCCATGAGCTAGAAGTGCCTTTAATTTCTCTCTGGCAACTCTCTGCTAGAGACAGCTGCAGTAAAGCCATGGGTAAGAACACTGGGATGCGGTCACACCACCTGGATTCGACCTGGCCCTGCCACTTACAACTATCAACAACCTTGGGAAGTTCACCCCCTGGACACATAGGTGTGCTGCCCACTTCCCCTTCAGGAATGGACTCACTGCTCTGTTAAGAGGAGTGTGGAGAGCTGACAGCCTCTGGCTCCTGGCAGGGTCCACTTCAGTCGGTCCTGCTACTCTGGGGCAGCCCCGGCCAGTGCCCAAGCATGGTGGCGGTGCCAGGGGCTCCACGTTTCCTTTACAAGGGGCACCCCTCTAAGGGGCAGGCTGTGCCTCACCCCACCCACTTTGGCCATTGAGACTTTGTGGGGTGCGCACCGCCGCCTGACCGTCTCCCTGAGCAGCTCTCTTTCCTTCCTGGCTCGTTCACAGCAAGTTCTCCACCATAAAGTTCTCTGCTTCTACCTCCATCTTAGCAACTGCTTCCCAGAAAACCTAACTGGTGCCATGGCCCTGTGCCTCAGTTTCCTCATCTGTACGTAGAGCAGAATGAATTTAAAAACTGACTTATTACTGTTAGGAGGTTGGATGAGATAATTCTGTAAAACCCTGTGACATCTCAGCCACGTCGGCAGAGTGAGGACTGGAGAGGTCAGGTTATACTATTTTCTCTAAATAAAGAGCTCTAGTCGACCTTCTCCCGTTTCTTTCAGCATCTGACTGCTTGGGTGTGTGCCAGCACCGTGCCTTTGGGAGCTGAGCCTGCTCCTCTGTTAGGAAGATTCCTCCTTCTTGAGGTGTTCCTCACACAGAGGCTTTCGTCTGGCCGTCACTCGCTCACAGGATAAGTGACCAATTACCCAGTGCAGGAGGCCTCCTGGGTCCTGGTGGAGGAAGCCTAGGAGTCTGGAACAAAGACCTGAATGGTCTGGAGAGGTCCACACTCTGGCTTCTAGAACACAAGCCAGGAGTTCCAGAGCAGGCTGCAGAGCACGGTGAGCTATTCCTTTTGCTGGCATTCAGCAGGGCTTGCCACTAGCTTTCGGGCAACAGGACTCGGACACTGTACAATGATCTTGTCAGAAAGCGTTGGAGTTGCCTGACTGCTCTGAGCCTTGATGTAAAAAAACATGTGTCACCAGACAGTCTTGTTGGCAACGAGGACACCGGAATGGCAACAACCTTTGTATGAGGGTAAAATCTCTTCTCCTCAGACACTGTCAGCCACAGGGCAGTGGTCACAGCCATGGTCGCAGAGAAAGAAGCCCAAGACCCTGACAACAGCCTCTCGCAGACTGTACCACATGGCGGGTGTGGGTGCAACTTACACTTTCCTTTCCTCCTTTTGTCTGTCTTTCTCTCCTCTTCCACTTCCTCCCTCCCCCAGTCCTTTGCTTTCTTCTTCTTCCCCAACTTCCCTTCATTTACACATTCAGAAGCTTCACTGACCCCTTGCTAGGTCTGGAGTTACATGGAGAAGCAAGTGATAGCCGGTACAGTTAATAGTCTATTGTTTAAGAAACATCAGACAAAAAACTAAAGTAACATGGTTTGGGGCAATTATGGAGGATCTCACACAGTGTGTTAACTTGTGGTTTGGGCCTTGAAGAACAATCAGGAGCCTTCAGAGAAGACTGGAGTGGAGTGATGGCGGGGTGGGGTAGGGTGCGGAGGTGCAGAGTGACCAGCACTCATGGAATCAGAGAGCTATGAAGCATCATGGCTTCAAATCAGAGTCACCCAATGCAGGACAGGCGCTCAGTGACCCAGCAGCCCAACAAAACAAAACAAAAAAAAAACAGGAAACACCAAGAACTCAAACTGAGGTAGGCTATTTCCTTAAAAATATACACAGCTACTGTGACTGGTGACATTTAGGGAACTTGTGCTCTGAACCACGTCTTTGGTAGTGGCTCAAGCTGCCCATGGCTAAATCATTCCCTCGCCCTTATTTGCCATGTTCATTGGCCATAATAAGTCACATTCTACTGTTTTACTCTCCTGCTTTCTAAATTTTTCAGCTCTTTCAGGTTTTACAAATGACTACATTGGTATAGACATTTTATCAAGCATATTAAGTGAATTGATGGTTGTGGGTAAGTGTTATATATTTTAATTCATGGTTCATTCCTGGGTATCACCACACACACAGCCTTTTCCTTCTGTCTTTGCACCACTGCATATCTATTCTTTAGCGGAATTCTTGTCGCTGTGCACACTGCATTACCTGTGTCCAACTAACCGAGGTGACTATGGTGCTAGGTTCTTCTTGAAGTGTGGAGAGGTTTTTCATACTCTGTTGGAAAATGTCCTTTGAGAGAGTAGAGAATCTTTACTCTGTCCCTCCCTCTGGATTCTTGGAGACAACAGTGAAAATATCTGCCTCACCAAGACCCATTGGTAAACACTCAATGAGGTGATCTTTTCAGGGAGACAAATGCTTTCTTGAATGTTGCTGCTATAACTCCCAGCGTTTGTTGCATTGGCCTACATCTAGACTCTTCCCCAGAAGCTTTTAAGGAAGAAGAAATATACTCCCTATCATATCTAGTACAGCCCCTTCTCATGTCGTCTACACATCTCTCTCTCTCCCCCCCACTCATTTGCTTATCTTTTTTCTACACACACACACACACACATACACACACACACACACACACACACGCACGAGTCTTTCCCCACCCTCTATATTCATGATAATGCCTCCCTGCTTCTTGAGGAAAAATCATGAGAAGCATTTCCTCCCAGCAACCTGTCTCCTGAACAGAGTGATGTACCTGTCTCAATACACTGGCTGGGAAGCAAGGTTGTAGAAGCTTTCTAGGTTTGTAGGATAGGAAGTTTTGTCTCCCCTGTTGGATGCTGAGTTCAGATGCTCAACAAGCAGAGAGGTGGAATAATCGGGGTTTTTAAAGGAATGTCCACCAAAGAAAGTTGCTGGTCATCCCACCCAGAAGGAGGAAATAGGAAATACCAGACAAGTATCCCTAATGGCCACCTCACTAGGTGTGTGGCCTTAGGCAAGTTACCAGACCGAGTTTGTAAAATGGGATGACGATCACATAATCTTCATCTTAGAACCATTATGAGAATGAAATGGAAGGAAAAATACACCCAGCCCTTGTAGAGTATTTGGAATATAGTAAATGTTCCCTAAGTGTTTGATATTATTTTTGTTTTCTAGCTTGACAAAAAATCAAAGAGTTTGTAGTCACAGGAAAACTAGAATTCTAACATATGTCCCTACAATTTATACTGCAGATATGCTGTTCCTTTGACAATTCTGTAATATTTCCAAGTGTAGTTATATTTGCCCTTATGTGCCATTGGGGTTTGGGGTTGCGGGGGTAAGGGGACTCGTTCTCTTGGTCTCCCGTTTAATACAGCATGAATGGCCCAAAGATCATGTTCACTTTAATGTATCATGCAATCTGTTTTGTTTTATTTTTTCACCAAATGAAATGTTAATGCTTGAAAGATCATTTACATATGGCCTACTAGTTATTTAAGAAAACAGCAATTAAACATGTTGAGATAATTAACAGTGTGCATACGATTAACAATGCTTTTTAGATGCTAGACATTAATGGAGTAGATGCCAAATAAATGTAATCCCACACTTCAGTTAGGATTTCTTCATTAATTATATTAATTTACACATTTAAAACAACAATCACATTCACTCAAACACAAAGAGTATTTTAAAAGTTGAGATAATCAAGGGGGGTCTCTGCTCTGAGGACATAATGCAGTGGATTAACTGTATTTTCTGTCTCCACCAGAGGACAGAGTAATTAAGGACAAGAAATAACCTGCCACACTGCAGGGCTGGCCACAGTGGACTCATCCAAGCCTTTCGTAAGCATAATTTGTTTTTGAGCTAAGTCGCCTGCTGGTATCCAACAAAATGGAATTGTTCTGCGGCTGTGATTCATGTGCCCTTCTGTGGATCTGAGTCCTGCGTTGACCCCTCAATATGATGTGGATTCTAAATGAAACATGTGGAAATATCAGGCGAGCACCCTCTCCCAGCAGTGCCTGGCTGTCTGGACTTGGGGTCACAGACCTTACAGGTTAGGGTGACATATCCATTCATGTGCACGGCATCATTTCACAATCCCTGGACTGCCCCCAAGATTATCACAGTCTACTCCTGAGGGTGGTGACCCAAACACCGTTGCAACTGAGGCATCTGGGGACATATGTCCCTTCAGTGTCTGTGGAGCCCTGGCACAGGCAACAGGCCCATGAAGGGCAGCCCGATCCAGGCTACAGTCTGGACAAACCAGTTTCACCCTTACTAACTGGGTAGCCTCGGGCAAGATAACATGCCTCAGTGTTCTTATACTTGTAAAATGGGGATAGCGTATTATTATCTGCTTCATGGGATTATTTTGAGGACCGACATGAGATAATCCCTTGAATGTTAATTCCTTCTGCTTGTTTTGAGTGTGTTTAAGCCTTCAGTATTCAGGAAGCTGCAGCAGGGTTCATTTAACTCGGAGGAGAGGGAGGAAGGAAGGAGGAAAGAAAGAAAAAAATGAAGGAAGGAAGGAGTGAAAGAAGGAAGAAGAAAGGGAAGGAGGGTGAAGGAAGCAGAGAAGGGGAATTCAAATTCCTTACTTCACTATCTCATGGATTACAACCAACAAGAGAGGCTCTGGCTGTGGAGATAAAGTCAGACCATGAAGATAAGGGGCAGCATAAGGGAGGTGAACAGTTCAAGTGATAATTGGAATCCGGGTTTGATTCCCGGGGTACTGTCATGGAAAAGGTTTGTGACAGGGAAGGAAATTGGCATTGATTGAGCATCTATATCAAACTTGACCTTGCATTTGACATTTCACTCACTCTTTTTACACAGTTGGGAGTTCCAGGATCTAATCTGAACCCAGGTCTCTATCTCCATCTCTGATTTCAGAGCCCTGGCGACCAAAACCTTGAGGTCCCTGCCTTGTCTGCTTCTGCCTGTCGGGTCTGCTTGTGTCCTGCAATTTGGACTCTCCATGTGGCTGGTTGTCAGCTCCCTCCAGGACACAACCACCCACACGTGCTTGGGTACCGTCATATCACAGGCCCTAGAGAGCTGTCAGATTGCCCAAGCTCGTGAGATGAAAGGCGACCCCAGATAGACCTGCATGTGTCAGACCCCCAGACCCAAAGTAGTGAAGTCATTTCCTCTTTACAGCATGCTTCTTCGTCAAAAGCCCAGCTGGTTTGGGGGTCTCTCTGTGCATTGAAAGTACTTCTGGCTCCTGACCCTCCACAAAGGATAATAGTTTGAGCTTCTAGATTCAAAACAAGGTTTTGTTGTTGTTGTTGTTTTGTTTGGTTTGTTTTTGTTTTTTACAAAATCTAGATCTCAAAAAAAGAAGCAAGATCTCAAGTATGTTTGTGTTTCCAGGCCTTTATCCTACTTCTTCCCTCTGCCTGCCCAGTGCCCTTCTGCACCTTCTCATCTCTCTAACTTGGGAAATTATTATGGATTATTCAACATTATCCCAGTAATCACCTCCTCTAGGAAGCCTTCCCCGATTACACTCCTTCTGCCAAATGTGGTTACCTGTCTTTCTTTCTGGGACATCAGGTATCATCATCAACTGAGCATTAAGTACCTCTTTGAGCCCTTGATACCCCTTAGTATACCAGGCATACTTTATGGCTTAATTCCCTAATACCTAACACCCAGAACTAAACAGGTTCACCCCTAAAATGGTTACACTCAACTGGATTAATTAATCTGATCAAGATGTTGAGGCCCCATGGAATCCAAATGGGTTCAGCAATTCAGAGAAGAAATTGTTGGAGGACTCCCAGCATGTGCTCATTAGGATGGGCACAGATGAAACTCATTAGCATGTCCCAGCCACATTCCCGGGAAAGGGAATGAGATTTATTTAGAGCAGGCAGTTTAATCCAGCTCCCATAAGTAAGTGTAACTGCAGCTACAGGGATGGGAAGGAAGGTCAGCAATTATTCCATAATTTGATCAATGCAAGAGCTCATCTCAGCAATTCAAACTAAAGGAACCACCTGTTCATCAAGCCCTTTCTTTGCTTTTCATTACAGTTCAGTCTTTAAGTGAAATTTTCCCTTTTTTCCTGCTTTCTGCTCCTTGGCATTATACTCTGCTGTGAAACAGCATCTCTCAAATCCCCATGTATGCATGAATCACCTGGGGATGTTAAAATACTGATTTGGATTCGGGAAGTCTGGGGTGGGGCCTGTGATTCACAAATCCAGCAAGCTCCCAGGTGAGGTGCTGCTGTCCTTGGTCCTTGCAGCACACCTTGAGGAGCAAGGAATGAGAGATGGTGTTCTCAGCCTCAGCCATACGTTTTAATCCCCTGTGGAGTTCTTTAAACATACTGTTCTCAAGCCCCATGTCAGAACATTTCAATCAAAATGTGGATGAAGCCTAGGCGTGGTGTTTTGTAAAAATCTCTGGAGATTCCAATGGGCAGCCAAGGTTGAGAAGTGTTGGCCTAGACCACAAAGTATTCTCAAAATGTAGAACAGAAGCTTTGGCACCACCTGGGACCTTGTCATGAATGCAAATTCTCAGTGACTAGATACACAAATTGCGGTGCGTGCAATAAATGGGATACTATTCAGCAACAAAGAAGAATGAAATACTGATACAACACAGATGGACCTTGAAAATGTTATGCTAAGTAAAAAGAAGGTAGATCCAAAAGATCACATAGTATGTGATTCCAGAATAGACCACTCTATAGAGACAGAACGTAGATTAATGGTTGCCAGGGCCTGGGGGTGGGAGCTTGGAATGACTGCAGACAGGCACAAAGGATCTTCATAGGGCAATGAAAATGTTCCCGAACTAGACTGGATTGATGGTTGTATAAGTAGGTAAGGTTATTTTTTAAAAAATCATTGAATTGTACACTTTAAATGGTTGGATTTTATAGTGTATAAAGTGTATCGCAATGAAAAATAATGCAAATTCTCTGGCCACAGCCAGAGCTCCTAAATCTAAAGTGGGGCCCAGCAATGTGTGTTTATGAAGCTCTCCAGCGGACCCTGAGGTGCACTGCCTTTGAGGAGCTCCTGATCTGGCTGGGGAGGTCTGAGAGGCATCTGCTGCTGGGGTGGGGACTTTGGTGGGCATTGTAAAGTAGAATCGCCATAAAACTGCTGTGAGTAATTGCAAAATGAAAGCCAAACAGCATTCTAGAACCTGGGGAGTAAAAAACTCTTAGTAATTAGTGGGAAAAGCTTGTGTTCCACATTTCAGTCCTCATTCTTGATGGCTGTGTGAACCTGGAAAATATTATTTGCTTTCTCTCAGCCTCAGCAGCCTAATTTGTAATGGGAATAAAACTATATGCCTTTCAGGCTTGCTGTGCAGATAAAATTAGAGGACAAATGTGGAAGCTCCTAACAGTAATGGACTCATATTAGGCACTTGCACAGCATACATTGAGGAGAATAGCAGATACAGGTCTATTTCTCCCTCACATAAACTGCTGTAATTTAGTCTTTTCTAAGAAGCCCATCCTGGAATTTTCTGTTGTATTGGGGAAGCTTTCTGCTGCTATATTTAGAAGATTATTATTCCTGCAAATGCATAGTCTTCTGGATCTTTCCTTGCCTCTGGGGCTTTATTCAAGGCTGCTTATTTCCAAAGTCATACATATCTGCTAAATTGGGAAAAACTTCAGACAATGCCCTGGATTCCATTTCATTCTCTTTGTTATCACAAGAGCAAAACCAGTGTTTTTGCTGGAGAAACTGCCATCTTGGAAAGGGCTCCTGTCCTTATCTTAGAACCAAGGAATCCCTTTTTGTACCTAGTCTAGTGGGTAGACTAAACATCACAAGAGAAGAACATGTGCATGTCCCCCAAAGCCATCCATGAGGTATGTGCTAAGGGAGATTTGAGTTCAGCTCCAATGAAATAACAAGAAGCAAACAAAATCAGTCTTCAGTGGAATATATTTTAGGGTGACATATAGCCAATTGAGCTTAAAATGAAGATGCAATCCACTAATCATTGATAATTCAGATGTGAATCAAGCTAATTTTGAGACAAACAGCTCTTCAGACGGCCCCATTGAGTTGCAGGCATAGGTGTTTCCGATGAGTAGCATTTGGACCATAGAGCTATACTGGGGGACAGTGAGACAAGAAAGTGGTGCGAACTTCTCATTCATCTTTTTCTGCCTCTGCCCACCCTTGGCCAGCCCACCAAAACACACAGCCACTTTCCTCTTCCCCAAAGCTCTTTCATGTCCTTGAAAGGCATGCATTTCTATTGGCCTTGACTGCTAGTTGCTCAGTTAATGTACCATGATTCAAATGGGAAAAAAGGCTGCATCCCAGCCAATGTATTAATGATTTATCTGCCATCTACATTCCATTATAAACTTCTCTAAGGAAGTGTCTCTGTCCTACACAGAGAATGTTGCACACTACAGAGGAGTATTATGCATTTAACATGCTCTATTAACAGTTAATATTCACACTGTTCCTGTGAGGTGAGCATGTTATCTAGAATTTACCAGGAGGAACATGGTAAAATTGGGGCACAGATCCCTGCATTTCAAATGCCAAAGCCCACACCCTACATTTGTGTCCTCTTTATCTCATCCAGTATTTGTATCTAGAAACAGGCAGCAGGTTTGCTTTATTGCAACTTGACCCGCCAATTCATCCTCAGCTTCTGGGGTTTCCGGGACGATAGAGGTTTATAACCCTTGCATGTCCATGCAGTGACAAGAGAGCGAGTCTACACTCCCTGCTTGCTGTTTTCTGTGACAGCCCCGATTGTTTGAGTCAAATCCATCTCTGCCGAGACCTCTGGAGTCCAGTTCTGCCCATAAGCTCTTTAAACAGCTTGCTCATCCTGTCTATAACAGTAAAAATCCCTGGTCCAACAAGCCAGGAATTGCTTGAAATTCCAATTAAGCCGAGTTTTACCAAAGCCTTTTCCATTATCTCAGTAAGCTGCTTTCTACATTAAAAGGCTCCTCTTAATTAATTCTTCTTGCTGGTCTGTGGACATACAATGCTTTATTATGACCTGTGAATTCTAAAGCAAGAAAATAACGTGTACATAAGCAGTACGATGAGCTCCCATCATCGAATCGGAGCAGCAGCACATTGCCCTGTCGCTGGTCATAGCTGGTCAGATCTAAGAAGAAAGCACCGCTCAACATAGGGCTGGGGACGGCGGTAAAGGGCTCTCTGGCATCCTTGGTATGAATAATGGCGTCTCCAGAGGCTGCTTGTACAGTTCTGTCACATCCTCTTCTGGACAGGAAACTGAGGAAGGAGGAGGATGACTCTATTTCCCACATTTCTTGCCCAGCAGTGAATACACATGAAGGGTTTGTTGTGTGAATAAATGTGTGGTGGTGACACTTTTTGCATGGTGTGATGGATTGCTGGCTTCTGACATTTTACCATCCAATATCTTTCTGCTGAGTGTCCCATCATGGAGAGCCCCTCCTGCTGAGGCTGACTTCTTTTCTTGTGTCAGCTCTGCTCCACCAGTATTCCAGCTACCAAAAGGCCCTAGTTTCAGAGACTTGACTCTCTCCAAGACAATCTGCAATAAAGATATCGAGGCAGTGGCCTCCTGTCCCGCTTACCCTGGTTTTGTTTCATGCCAGGTTAGAGGCTGAGAAAATGGAGTTGCCTCAACTGCTGGGCACACGACACTTTACCTGGTTCTCTGTGGACGTGGTGCTTCCATGATCCTATGATGTTGGTTTGTTTCTCTTTTCTCTGCTGAGTTCATCTAAACACAAGTTTATTTTTTAATATATTTATTTTTTCAACCACATTCCCCAGGATCTACTACCGATTCCTGGGTTAAGAAAAATCTTTCTCACACTTCGCAATGTTTCCCTTTCATGCAATTGTTGCTCCAATGTTAGCTTTGCCCAGACATTAGTTCTCTATAAGAGCCAAGGTATCTCTGACTTACATACTGTCTCTGGGCAGAGAAGTCAAGGCAGGAAGTTGTGAATTTGGAGTTCACCCGGATTTGGGGGACCAGAGATCTGGCTGCGTGTGGTGTCAACAGTGTCAAAAAATTATAATACTATAGGATGAGGAGTTTCAATTCAGTCTGACAACAGGTTTAGATTTTAATAATGCTAGGATAAAGCTTTAATAAAATTGACATCATGATCACAAATGAATGCCACCATGAAATATGTTTAAAGTAGATCTTTGAGCTATGAGAGGCAGGGTCCTTACTGGCAGCATTTTGTCACTCACAGAGCAGCATGAGCAGCAACTGCATACATGCATGAGTGTTGTTAGAGTCAGGTCTATTCTCCAGTGTGCAGAATGACAACCTTGGTTTCCATGAAGAAGACATTCTGAAGGTATTTCTAATTGCTTTCATTGAAAGACATAAAAAGAAACGACTCTAGAAGATAAGATGAGATGGCTTCTGGGAATAATATCTGCCTCTCAAGATTATGCTTGATTTATGGTTTTGCATTACTGAATTCTAGGGTTCTTCTTCCTACCTCTCTCTAAAAGCCATTTCTTTATCTCCACCCCCTATGATATATGGTTTAAGTTCAAGCATGAGCCTTTTCTCACAAGGGCTATCACAGCAGCCTCTTGTCTCACCCACTGCCCTACCAACTCCGTGAAGCTCTTGGAATTAATCTTTCTAAAATGCAAAACTGACCATGCCAGCCCCCTACAGGAACTCCCACATGGCCCCCACATGCCCGAGTCGTGCTGCCGTGAAGGTTATGCGATGCCCCCAGCACAGGCGTCCATGCGCTGCTGCCGGGACTCTGCGGCCCCAGGCCTTCTCTCTCGCTAGTTTGTCTCCTGCTCTAGACTGTGGCTCTTTTCCTTCATGTGTTTTGGCTTCCTTGGCATCTCCATGGTTTGTGGTTCCCAAAATGTTTTCAGTGAGCTCATTTATTTCGCCACGGTGTATGTGGACTTGCTGTCGGTCGGGTAATTTCTGGGTACTGAGGACACAGCCATGAACCAGAGCACTAACTGCCCCCACGGAGGGTGGCAGGAAGGCCTCCCAAAGCAGAGAACTGAAGAGGTGAGGGAGTAAGTCCTACAGATGCCTGATCATTCGGGAAATAGTAAGGGACCAGCGTGGCTGGAGGAGGGAGATATGGGGACAGAGAGAGAGAGGGAGATGCTGTAAGGTCAGACAGGAGCACAGGAGGCCTGTGGCCAAACATACGGAGTTTTGATTTTATTCTCGATAAGACAAACAATTATTGGAGGACTTTAAACAAAGAAGTCACAAGACGCTACCTGGGTTTTCCAAAGATCGTGTAGGCTGCTCTATGAACAAGCAGACTGCAGGGGGCAAGGGTGGAAAGGGGAGGGCACCTGACAGATGACGAGGTGAGGGTAAATATCCTGCAGGTGCTAAGCCATTGGATTCCGGCTATGGTCTGAAGTAGCTCTCACTGTGTTTTCTTGTAGACTGGATGAGTGGTACAGAGAAACACGGAAGGATGGCTCCCAAATTCCTTGCCTGCATAATTGCAATAGCAGGATGGCCAGTAACACAGATGGCGCATACTCAGGGAATGGCAAGGAGAGGAAACCAGTTACCTTCTCGCAGTGCTGCTGAACGGTCAAGTCCCCTCTTCACCTGCCTGCCTTCCCCAACCCTGCCACCTCCTGAGCTACTGCAACTATGAGAACGTTATTCATTATCCACAGCTCAAATCTGGGTCCCGGAGCCTCCAGCCATTGGCCCCAGTCCCAGTCCGGCACAGAAGTCATCTGAGGCGTGATCACTGTGTCCCTCCTGTGACTTCCCTTCCACCAGGACTCGTATCCCAGCCACTCCCTTTCCACCCTTTGCTCACCTCAGACACCTGTCTTCTCATTCAAACTGGTATTCTGGAGGAATGAAATCTACCAGGTGGAGTTGAAAAGAGAATTCTAGGAAGACTCACCTCCCATTCTAGAATCTTTGCTATATTTTTCTGCAGTCAAGAATGACATCACCTGTGACCACATCTTATTCTCACTGCTGCCTGGCCCTGCACGCGGTGTTGGCCAAGTCGCCTCCTCGCACTGGGCGGCGCCACAGCCCCCCAGCCGCGCGGCCCCTCTTGTCATCTCCAGGCTAAGTCGGGTCCTGGCTTGCTCCCAAAGGCTTTGCATCGGATGAGAACAAGAACTGAACTTTGTCCCGGCCTAAGTCTCCCATGACATTGCCTCCCACCTGCCCACCATTGTGTCCTTTCTGCTCTTGTCACACACCTAACCACTGCCTCCGTGAGGCTTGACACCTTGCCATTCCCTTGGCCTCAAAACTGCCCCCACCAACACCTTCCATGATCGGTTTGGTCTTATCTGCCCCTCAGAGAAGCACGCCTACCCTGACTACTTTCTCTGAAAGAGTACCCGGTTACTCCCCACCTACACCTTCATAAACCTTTACCCATTTGTAATTACCTAACCCACTTGTTAGTTTATCTGCTGGCCCCCTCCTCACTGTAATGTAAACTCACAATGGCGAGGAGTGTGTCTTGCTAAACTCTGTGTCTTCCGCACCCATAACCTGGCACCTGGTAGGGCGCCGTGACTACAGGGTAAGTGGAGGATTGTGAGTGTAATTGCGAAAGCCAAAGGCATAAAAATAAAGTTAAAATTCACGTATTTCTCCAACTAAATTGCTGATAAGATTATTGTGCAAATCCTTCTGAAATTTTTCTTACAAAGATGCTTTTCTTACAAAGATAAAAATATCCTGAATATGAAGATTTATAATTTTTTAAGATGTAACATTAGATTGTGAACATCATTCCATAAGAACAATATACTAATAACAATATACTAGTAATCATTTATTTGTATTGATATATACATCATATTTGTGCATTATATATAATATAAAAATCTGATAGCATTCTTATTGGTTGCCTTGTATCGTGTGACATTTGCACACGATAATTTAAAGTACAGTTTATTTTTTTATTTTTTTTTTTGATCTTTTCTTTTTTTTTTTTTTTTTATTTTGGCATATTATGGGGGTACAGATTTTAAGGTTTCAATAAATGCCCATTTCCCCCCCTCCCCCCAAAAGTCTGAGTCTCCATCATGACCATCCCCCAGATGGTGCACATCTCACTCATTATGTATGTATATACCCGCCCCCCTCCCCCCTCCCACCTCCCCAATACCCTATTACTGTAGCACCTGTGTGTCCACTTAGGTGCTACTCAGTTAATACCAGTTTGCTGGAGAATATATCTGGTGCTTGTTTTTCCATTCTTGGGATACTTCACTTAGTAGTATGGGTTCCAGCTCTAACCAGGAAAATATAAGATGTGCTATATCACCGTTGTTTCTTAGAGCTGAATAGTACTCCATGGTATACATATACCACATTTTATTAATCCATTCTTGGATTGATGGGCACTTGGGCTGTTTCCACAGCCTTGCAATTATGAATTGTGCTGCTATAAACATTCGAGTGCAGGTGTCTTTTTTGTAGAGTGTCACTGGATCATTTGGGTAGATGCCCAGCAATGGGATTGCTGGATCAAATGGTAGATTCACTTGTATCACTTTAAGGTATCTCCATATTGCTTTCCACAGAGGTTGAACTAGTTTGCAGTCCCACCAGCAGTGTAGGAGTGTTCCTCTCTCTCCACAACCACGCCAGCATTTGTTATTTGGAGACTTTTTGATAAAGGCCATTCTCACTGGAGTTAAAGATGGTTAATCTCCCTCCTCAAATTTTGGAGTATGCAAACAATATTTCAGAAAACATATTTTAACAAATTTATCTAAGCACCCATTCTAAGTCTTTATCTAGCACATATACCTAAACGTAGGTTAGCTGGATTAATTTCACTAGTCTTTAATTTATTAATTTGAAGAAAGTTTTTTTTTTTATTTTAAGATTAAAGACATAGATTTTTTTGCCTGATTTGTATGTTGTCTTCAGTTTTCTGCTTACATTTGTAATTAATTTGTAGTATGTTTCTTCCTATAAAACTTTTCAATTTTTATTTTGTAAAATCTTTTAATGATTTTCTTCATGGATTCTTCCTTTAGTGTCATTCTTAGAAAGAAAGTCTTCTCTGCCTAATAATGAACTTATATTTGCCATTACTTAATTTTATTCATGCTTTTATTTACCATGTTAACTCTATGATTCTAAAACTATTGTTTATATTGTGGAGTGAGCACCTAAATTGTGTTTTTCTCTAGTGGTGTACTCATTGCTTAATTTTAAAAATAAGAAAAATTTCCACCTGTGATTAAAAATTATTTACCATATATGTTACCTATATATCTTGTTGACTACCTTTGAAATTCTCTTTATTACTTGTTATTATGGTTTCTTATATTTGTTACTATATGTTTTATTATTTAATGGTCCAAATGCTTTGCATCAGTTTTATATAGTTACTTGAAAAGATTGCATTGATTTCTTATACTTTGACAGCTTAAATAGCTTTGGATAAAATTCTTTCAAAGAATGAGCTGGCTTAAACATTTATTTTCAAGGAAGTTCTTTGATAACTTTTATCATTTTCTACCACAGTTAATGATCTATTTGCCTCTTCTAACTTTTTGAATGAATTTTGGTAATTTATATTTTTCTAGAATATCATTCATTTACCATGAATTATATGTTAAAAATCTTGCAATGACATACTGAGTTCTATTGTAATTATTTTATTCATTTTTATACCTGTGTGTGTATCCTATTTTACATGTACAAATTATATAATTTTATTTTTATTTTTGTCATCTTTTAATACTTCCAGAGATATATCCATATTATTTTTCATTTCTAGGAATCAGTCTTGGATTTCTCAATTTTATTGCATCTTATTCTAATTCATTAATATTTGTTCTTATTTTCATTATGTTTCCTATGACTTTTCTAGGAATTTTTTTTATTGATAAACATACATTTATGCAGGAAATACAATTACTAGAACCCTTGATATTTCGATGATCATTCTACATTATAAAATATTCACAACATGTATTTTTTTTATTTCAGCATATTATGGTGGTACAGATTTTAAGGTTTCAATAAATGCCCATTCTCCCCCTCCCTCCACAAGTCTGAGTTTCCAGCATGACCATCCCCCAGATGGTGCACATCTCATTCATTATGTATGTATAAACCCACCCCTCACCCCCCTCCCACGTGCCCAGTACCCTATTACTGTAGTATCTTTGTGTCCACTTAGGTGCTTGTCAGTTAATACCAGTTTGCTGGTGAGTATATGTGGTGCTTGTTTTTCCATTCTTGGGATACTTCACTTAGTAGTATGGGTTCCAGCTCTAACCAGGAAAATATAAGATGTACTATATCACCATTGTTTCTTAGAGCTGAATAGTACTCCATGGTATATATACCACATTTTATTAATCCATTCTTGGATTGATGGGCACTTGGGCTGTTTCCACAGCCTTGCAATTATGAATTGTGCTGCTATAAACATTCGAGTGCAGGTGTCTTTTTTTGTAGGATGTCACTGGATCTTTTGGGTAGATGCCCAGCAATGGGATTGCTGGATCAAATGGTAGATTTATTTGTATTACTTTAAGATATCTCCATATTGCTTTCCACTGAGGCTGAACTAATTTGCAGTCCCACCAGCAGTGTAGGAGTGTTCCTGTCTCTCCGTATCCATGCCAGCATTTATTGTTTGGAGATTTTTTGATAAAGGCCATTTTCACTGGAGTTAAGTGATATCTCATTGTGGTTTTGATTTGCATTTCTCTGATGATTAGAGATGTTGAGCATTTTTTCATATGTTTGTTGGCCATTCTTCTGTCTTCTTTAGAAAAGTTTCTGTTCAAGTCCTTTGCCCACTTTTTAATAGGGTTATTTGATTTTTTCTTGCTGATTTTCTTGAGTTCTAAGTATATTCTAGTTATCAACCCTTTATCAGATGTGTAGGATGCAAAAATTTTCTCCCATTCTGTAGGTTGTCTGTTTACTTTCATGACTGTTTCTTTGGCTGTGCAGAAGCTTTTTAGTTTGATCATGTCCCATTTACTTATTTTTGTTGCTGCTGTGATTGCCTTTGGGGACTTCTTCATATACTCTTTGCCTAGGCCAATGTCTAGGAGAGTGTTTCCAACATTTTCCTCTAGAATTCTAATAGTTTCATACCTTAGGTTTAAGTCTGTTATCCAGCGTGAGTTGATTTTTGTGAGAGGTGAAAGGTGCGGGTCCTGCTTTAGCCTTCTACAAGTGGCTATCCAGTTTTCCCAGCACCATTTATTGAAAAGGGATTCTTTTCCCCAGCGTATGTTTTTGTCTGCTTTGTCAAAGATTAGATGGTATATGAGGATGGTTTTATATCAGGATTCTCAGATCTGTTCCACTGGTCAATATTTCTATTTTTGTGCCAATACCAGATTGATTTAATTATTACAGCTTTGTAGTATAGTTTGATATCTGGCATATTAATGCCTCCCATTTTGTTTTTATTGCCTAGAATTGCTTTTGATATTCAGGGCCTTTGGTTCCATATGAAGAGTAAAATTATTTTTTCTATATCTGCGAAGAATTTTTTGGTCCTATAATTAAAAGTTTGGTTCATTAGTTTCTTCTTATTTAATAGTAAATTAGTAAGCATGTACATTTTTGAGTATAGCTTCCTATGAGATAATCTCTGAATTATAGGGATAGTTTGATGCTAATTAAATTTGAAAGAATCTTTAAAGGTAATTTTCTTCTCTGCTTCACTCAAAATTAAAAATTAAAAAAAATATTTTGAGCTTTTTGTGTAATTCTTTGTTATTTAGTTTTAGATATGTTAATCATTTCATAATTATAATTATTAAGTAATGATGTTATTTTAGTATGAAGTATTTGGCTTGCATTATAATTAGTCAACTATGACTTATAGAATTTCTACACTTGAAGTTAGTGAGAGTCTCTTTTTTTAAATATTGGTTATGATTTTTCTGTGTCAATATTCTGTTGGCATTACAAAAAGTATATTTTCTACCAGTGTGTATTTTACACAGGCCTATCAATGAAACATTAATTAATGAAGTCTTCCATATGATTTTTAAAAACTGTTGTCTTCTCAATGTGTCAAAGACTGAAATTTGTGTTTTGGAGTCTCATTGTAATTAGGATATTATTAATTTCTCCTTGGGCTTCTAAATTTTTTCTTTATGTTATTCAATTATTTATTATTTAGTTCATGAGTGTTATGTCTTCACTGTGGATTGTTCCTTCTAAAATATAAATACAGTCAGCATATTTTTATGGTTTTGCCCTTACATTCTCTTTTGCTTGATGTTAACTTTTGCGGCATCTGTTTTCTGTCTTTTCATTTGCCTAATCTACTGCTGCTCTTCCTTTCTGTATTTTCTGTTTTAGGCTCATCTTCAAATAGCTTATATTCTAGTGTGCATCTGTGTTTTGACCCTACGTGAGACATCATTCTTTAATAATCTGCATTATTTTTACAGCTGAACTAGCTTGGTTTACTGTATTTCTCTTATAATTCCTTGCTTTGCCTTTTCTTTTCCTTTTTTTTTTTTTTTCTTGATTTTTTTTTTCCTCTAAGTGATTTGTAAGTTGTAATTTTCATGGGTAAATTAAAACTCTGCTGAGGAATTTCATTCAATTAAATAAAAATCAATTTTACCCAGTCAGTGAGTAAATGCCATGGGTGGGAATGTGAAAATGACCTGGGTCCTTCCCTCTTGGATCTCCTTTAACATACGCCACACTCGCTACAAATGTTCTTGTAGCATCCAGAGGACAATGGCCTCCCTGCTCAACCTCACTCATTCTACCTTTCTTCCACCCAACCTATCTTGTATTGTGTGCCAGGTGATGTAAATTCATTATTTTTTTAACCTGATATTAAAAAATTAAGTCTGTACAAAAAGTTTTAAGAATAGTGCAATGAACATCCACATACTTTTTCTGTAGTTTGGCCTAATGGTAACATTTTCTACATTTTCTCAGTGTGTGTGTGTGTGTGTGTGTGTAATCATTTGATAATAAATGATAATTATAATGACCTTTCATCTCTAAATCCTTTGCAATAGTTTCCCAAGAACAAAGATATTCTTTTTTATAGTTACAGTACAATTATCAAATAGTGGACATTTCTTATTGATACATTTGTTATTACCTAATACACATTCAATATTCCAATGTTGCTAATTATCCCAATAATGTGCTTTAGAGAAAAGCAAATATTCTTGTCTTCTAGTGGGAGCCATCTTAGTCAACTGAACAAAGCTAACATCATCGGTGTTGGAACAAAACCATATCATGCACTTCTTGATATGATGCAATATCACTTCAGTGATATCCTGCCCCAAACACATAACCTGAATCTAATCATAAGGAAGCATCAGACAAACCCAAGTTGAGTCAAATGCTACAAAATAACTGGCCTATACTCTTCAAAAATGTCAAGATTAGAAAACACAAAGGAAGGATAAGGAACTAATCCAGATTAAAGGAGATTTAACAGAAATGACGATTGAATGCAAAGCATACCCCTGGATGAGGTGGGAGTAAAATAGTTCCAAAGCAGAGATTGGCAAACTATTTCTGTAAAGAGCCAGATAGTAAATATTTTAGGCTTTATGGACCATATGGTCTGTGTTGCAACTTCTCAACTCCGTGGCTATAGTGTGAAAGCAGCCATAGACAACATGTAAACAAATGGCCTTGGTTTTGTTCCAATAAAACCTTACTTATGAAAACAGATGGAAGGTGGGCTGTAGTTTGCAGACCTCTGTTCTGAAGAGCATTATTGGGACAATTGACAAAATGTGAATATGGACAGAGGATTAGGTAGGTTTTTATTTTATCAGTGTTTAATTTATAATATTGATAACTGTATGATAATCATGCAAGATAATGTCCTTCTTAGGAGATTATACACACATACATGCACACAGACACACATAACATATACATAAAAAGATAGAGGGAAAATTATAGATGGATAGATAGATGATAGATAATCTTACCTATATTTTTGTCTTATTTATTTGTTTATTTATTTGCTGATCCAGGCTATGACCCAGGACCGCACTTTCAATTCAGTCTTCTTTAACTGGGAAGGGTTTCTCCTCTTTTTTTCTCTTTCATAACTTTGACAGTTTTGAAGAATCAACCTGATTTACTGTAGACTATCTTTCAATTTGTGTTGACTTTTGAGTAGATCCAGGTGATACATTTTGGGTCACACTGCTGTAGACATCATATTCTGCCCTCCCACCACATCCCATCAGGAGACAATGATGCCAAATTATCCCATTGTTGGTAAGGTTAGCATTGATCATTCAGTAATCATTGGGTTTTCAGTTTTCTTCACTGTAAAGAAAACTTGATTCATCATTCTTAATTTATTATTTCCAAAGTGATTCAAACTAACTCCATAGTGAGATCTGACATCTTCCTCTGTTTACAGGAGCCATCATCTTTTGCATTTTATACACTTACAGAAAAGAACCATCTGTATTGTATTGGTGACCTTCAAACTCAGTAGGTCCTGGTGAAATCTTTTTTTGAGAGTCTGTATTTGTTTCTGCCATGTTAAAAATTCTTTTCATTACATTTTCGCATAACAGTGCAACATAGAGGCTGGGCGTCCTAATCATGTGGGTGGGCCCCTTACAGAGTCTCAGTGTGTTTATTTAACACATTGACTGCCACAGTAGAAAAAATTTTTTTTCCTCAGAGCAAAGGAATGTTATTACAAAAATAGAATACAAACTTAGAAAACAAAACAATCCTTTGTAATTTCATGAAAAATGTATTTATTATTGTTTTCTGTGCATGAGTTATATGCAATTAAATTGTCAATATTAATTGTAACAATAAGAACATCATCAAGTAAGATTTTCACAAACAAACTGCAGGGTTTTGCTCAGGGGGCTGCCCATCATGTAACGCGTGTGTTATAGCATGGCAGCATGAGTTGCCTGCACACCACACGGCTCCCAAGGTAAAGAGACGTGTGAGAGCTATTAATATGTATGCTTCATGAGGCCCTGGGCTCAAAACTAGCGTGAATTAAATACAACTCACATGGCAGTTAATGTGTTAAGAACACACTCTTCTATTTGAGGATTATTATGCAAATACCAAGTGACTACAACCACTGGGTGTGAGGTGGTGGCTTTGATTCATGGGACTTTCAGGGTTTCTATGATTTGCATTCCTATAGTTGGAAGTTTTATTACAAGAATGGAAAAACAAGCACCAGATATATTCTCCAGCAAACTGGTATTAACTGAGTAGCACCTAAGTGGACACATAGGTACTACAGTAATAGGGTATTGGGCAGGTGGGAGGGGGGAGGGGGGCGGGTATATACATACATAGTGAGTGAGATGTGCACCATCTGGGGGATGGTCATGATGGAGACTCAGACTTTTGGGGGGAGGGGGGGAAATGGGCATTTATTGAAACCTTAAAATCTGTACCCCCATAATATGCCAAAATAAAAAAAAATAATTAAAAAAAAAAAAAAAAAAAAGTTATACATTATAATAACCCAGATTTTAAAGAATAAATATGAGTTTTAAGATGTTGATGTACGAGCTACAAGGCTAATCGAGAAGTCAGAAAATCAAAAATACTAAGTTTAAGGCTTTGAATGTCTCAAATGATTTTTAGGACTGAAAAAGGTACCGGTCTGGTTATTAAAGTGGGTACCAAGATGACTTCCTTTGCTTTAGCGACGCACCCCAGAGGACACCGACCAGGACTTTCATTTCAATGGATCTCCTCAGGCTCATCGATCATCAGACCTGCTGTCATGCGGGGCATCCTGGCACAATGATGGGTGTATGGCGGGTTATGTATGAAATGAATGAACCAATGAGTGAATGGAACGAGGAGAGAGAGTGGATGTCTTGAACCTGGCAGAGCAATGAGATTAGCGGTGTGGACACAGCCTTTGTGAGGGATGAGAAAACATGACAGCCCACCCGTGATGGAAAACACCAGGCACCTTACAAAACCAGTGAATTAAGAGAACTCCCAAGCTTGACACATCGGAGCTGGAACAGGAAATCATTTGGGCTTCCTCTGCCTTGATGGATGGGACTATGTAGTGCATTTTGGCTTTGAAAACAAATATACCCGGAAGAATGAAAGGGAGGTAACCGCTAGGAAAAAAGTAAACTCAGAAGCCACTGTCCTTCCAATTATCTTCGGAAGAGATAAAGATTTATTGAAGGATGTTTGTTCGGGATGATCAGTGGTTTCCTGTCTGGCCCTGGGAGCCCAGCAGAAAATTTTCATTTTATATGGTGAGTGGAGAACACACAATTTATCTCTCTTTTCAGAGGCTGTGCTTGACTGGAGGTGCAGAGAGCCAGCACGCCTAACACGGGCTCCTCCGTCACTATCTTCCCAGAAAGGGACTCCATAAATTCACCTTTGGGAAATATCCAGCAGTGCATTTGCTTCTCACAGGAAGAGTGGATGGTCAGGCGTGTAGGACTTGGACTGGTGGAATGGATTTGGATGGAATCACGGTCGCTTGTCCTGCCCCGAGATCTGAGGGGCAGAATCCTGTGGACCGCAAGTTAACGTGAGATGCCCAGAGCCTCTCAGCAGCCGCGGGGGCCACAGCTTCAAGCCGGAGCTGAGTTGTGAGACAGAGGGAGGGCTAAGTACGACTCTTCCTTTTGCTTTCATTGGCCAGGCATCTGCTGAGTGGCACTCATCCCTGGAGCGCTGCTCATTCCCATTTTCTGCAGCCTACAGAGGCCCGGCCCAAGTTTAGGCAGCAACCCTCATTGAGGATCTGGCAGGGACTTTTGGCAAGAACAGATGGTGGAAAACGGAAGAGAGTTTTTAGCACAATGCTTTCTCATGGTAGTAGAGATTCTTATTCCCCAGGGAGCCTGCCCCTACTTCCCCATTCCTGTCTACTCATCAGCTTAACTATCTGTTCATCAGAGACTCCACAGCCCTGCAAAACCTGCCCCGGGTAGCCATAGCCATTCCCTATGTATGTGATCTGCTTCTAACTCAGTTTTCCATCTGAGTTAATAAGACCAAGTGAGGTGAAACAGTTTGACTTTGATTCCCAGTGAGCCTGTAACTGAGTCTACATTTAGAAGAGATTCCCCTCTGTCGTCCCGGGGCTGCTCATGACAGCCACTATGTTACTGAGCCTTTCAGCGGCACTTAGATATGGTCTAGGTTAATATTCGCTTAAGCATAAGATGAGTGCTTGCCAGCCCATGCCAGCTGGCAGGCCGTGCTGAAGAGTCCCTCACCCCTTCTAAGCCAGGCACCATCAATCCTTCCACCAGTCAATCAAGCAATCACTCTACTTCTGCAAATTAATAAAAGAAAAGTTTTCAAAAGGCATTCTTGTCCCACAATCATTCCTTTTAGCATTCTTACCACTAAGGACCATATGACAGCTTTTTTTTAAAAAAAAAAGGCATAAAGAGGAAGGCACAAGAACCTTCAGAGAAAACTTCCTTACTCATTGACTGAGATAGGTTATTTTCCAGCCTCTTATTCTGTTCTTTCTTCTTAAAATTCATTTCTTTTTTTAAAAAGCAACACAACTATCTATAATCTGATGCATTAAAATAGTTCTCCCATTACTAATGAAGCCAATTTTTAGAACTAGAATTCAATTTGGCAGTTTTAATTATGGACATAATTCCAAATCTAATCAGGGTACCCAAGATATATTGGGCTATGGATTTATGTTATATTCCAAGAGGAAAAAAATCTCCTCTCAGTTGCCCAGATTACTTGCTTAGCATTATGGTGATCCAGAGCATTGGGTTGGTGAAGGGCATGGATAATTCAGACAGATGGAGACCCGGCCTTGAAGGACTTAGTGGCAGGGAAAGACACAGGCATGGCTGCAGCCAAGCAGAGACTGAGGATGGCAGGGTGTGGGTCACCGAGCTTTCTGTGGGACGAAAGGAGTGGAAATGGGTCAGAGCCTCCTGGAGGCTGGAAACCACAGGGCCAAGGGGGGCTGTGTGAGGAACTTGCTTTAAGCCCTCCCTCCCAATCCAACTCATTAGCTGGGATGGGTAGCATGTTGCATATAGGGACATTCCAGCTTCTTCTGCCTGCGTAGATCACGCTGTCTGACAGAGAATTTATTGGCTCACAAAGCAGAATTTATTGGGGAATAATAGATGGATCCAGCTTCCCATATACAGGCAGGGCAGCTCCTGGGAAATGCCCAACCAGAGGAGCTGTGTACAGGGGACAAGAAATGCAAAGCACTGAGCCCCCTGCTTTTGTGGAATAGAGCCTTAATATATATTTCTTCAATGAATGAAGCAATGTGTGGATGGATGGAGGAAAGTTTATTCCATTCCCATATTTTGATTCCAGAAGGGTTTGTGATTTGGAGATTGAGTGAGGATCTTAATTTATCTTGCTACTCTGGCCAATCACCCAAGGGCTGAGAGTAGCTCTGAAATATCAGACCAACCTAGCCAAGTACCCACTCACAACAAGCTAGTGGGTAAAATTAGGGGGAAGGGGTAATAATTAACACTGGGCCAGAACAAGCTGTCTGCCAGGTGTTCTTCCAAATGCATTCATGAAATAATGTGCTCAGAGACACCCTACTGGTAAAAGAGCCAGGATTTGAACCCAGGCAGTTTTGCTCAGAGCCTAAATTCCCAACTTCTGAATCATGTTCCCTCTCTAGGTAAGATGGGCTCCTGAGAATCTGTCAACTGGAAGATGTAAGAGTGACCCCAGTGATAAAAACCACAGTCCTAATACCACCATCCAGCAGCGGCTGGTCCTGAGGAAGAACGTGGACTTGCTCATCCCCAGGCAACCAGCGACGCACAGTAAGATGGAGGTGGCTTGTGGCTCAGGGCAGTCCACTCAGTTTGGAAAACACCCACTGCCAGAGATTGGATTTAAGGGGACAAGGACCTGCCCTAGGGAGAGTAACATGGCAGTGACTAGGAAGGATGTTAGGACCTCAGACAAGTGTGAGGAGCCAGAGAGCAAAGCAAGAAATGAGACAGGAGGACAAATATATTGCACTGCGGACCTGTAGTGGGGATTAGTGAAAGTCTACCATCCACTGAGGATGAGCTGCCATCTGGGGTTAGGGCAGTAAGACTAATCCCGTCCCTGTCTGCAAATGGCCTGGCCGACTGAAACTTCGCCAGCTTTCCTCGAGGCCTGGACAGCCTGAGTGAGAAGGTTCCAGGCCTCAAGGACTCTGGGGGATGTGATTGCTGAAGTCAGAAGCCAGCACAAGTATGCAAAGGTAGGCACAGCAGTAAGCCATCTGTCCCAGGGAGGAGAGAACAGGTGGCAGGCAAGGGGTCCTGGCAGGAGGCTGAGATGGAATCCAGAATCCAGAATGGCCACTCCAAACAGAGGAGGAGCAGGCCATTGGCAGGTGGGTGGCATCCGGTGTCCAGAGCACTATAGGTGAGCAACCAGATGGCATCTGTTGATTACCAGAAGTATAGGTGGGGATACAGCTGGCAACAGGTGACTATGGTCTCTATGAGGCCCAGGCAACTCACTGATGAGGACAGAGACCAGCAGAGGCAGAGCTGAATAGAGGATCGGCATCACAGCATGGGATTACTGGCATTTGGATTACACTGTGGGATCCCACCAAGGACGGGTGGCCTTCACTATCCAAATTCTTTGCTATCCAAATTCTAGTCTCAAATAGGGCTACATAGATAGTGATTCTTAAATCAGGAACCCAGTCTAATGGAGATTGGGTTCCCTGGAGTAGGTTATCTGCGACTGGAAGGCTTAGGAAGGACCTTGATTCCAGGCTAGTGAACATAATGCTGCATAAAGGCTACGTGGCTTTCACTTGTAGGGTCTCAGCCCCATGGGCAGGTCAGACAGGCTATGATGTTGCCATCAGTGACATTACAGTGGTCAGTGTGGCCATATAAGGTCTAGTTCCCTGCACAACTGTTACCCATACCATGAAAGGTCCCACACAGCCTGAGATGGACCCAAGCCAATGGGCAGTAGCTACACATCTGACCAGGGGGCTTCTGTAGGGGCCCTACACAGTGGTCCAGGCCACAAGGCATTCTGGCCAGCACGAGCTCAGAGACATCCTGATGTGTGAGGATGGCCAACCCAAGCCCTCAGGCCCCCAGTGGATGTTCTGCTCTTCTGGTTTTGCTGAGTTTGCCACACTCAACAGTGGAAGGAATCAAACCAGGGACCTCACCACCACGCCACTCCATAAACATACACAATCTGTGCCTGTGGGAATGTGGCCTCTGTCCCCACTTGGCACTTGTCTCCCTCTGGGCACACTGCTTCTCTTGTTCCTCCTAGCCTCAGCCAATATTTCCTTCCAGGTATGGATAAGCTGACCCTTGTCCCCTTCCTCCATTAAGCCAGCCTCTGCCTGTGCTGCACTCACTGCTCAGCCTCCCTTTAGCCCCACCAGTAGACTGTGGGCAAATGACAAGGCAAACGAAACAAGGGCTGGGTGCAGTGAGTCTAGGCCCATCACTAACCATGTGGTTTCCTGTGGCTCAGGCACACCTTGCTCCTGCTCAGATTGTTTGGCTTCACTTGGTCCCATAGGCACCTGTCACTCCTCCACTCTTTCTGCTCTCTGACAGCTCCTCAAATGAGTCACAGCCCCTCTGCCTACAGGGAGTTAGCACTTATGGCCTGAAATGATCTTCTCCCTCCTCTTTGCTAGGTGCCACTCTGTATCCTTCAGACTTCAGCTCTGCCATCACTTCCTTGGAGAAGCCTTCCCTGACCTGCATAAGCTGCTCATTCTGAGAGCTCATGGCCTGCATTTGTGAGAGCTGAATTCACATATCCATCTGTGTGGCTGATTAGGATCCCACTCCTTCCCTGTGGCATAACTTCACTAATTTCATTCACTCCAGCACTCAACACAGGGCATGATACTTCTCAGATGTCCAGTGAGTACTTGTTGAATGGATGCATACACAAGTGCATTTGGTGAACACATTAACCCCCCCCCCCAAGCTGAGCCTGTATTTCCATATACACACAATGGGGATAATGAAATCAGCCTGCTGGGGTTTCTGTGGTGAGGATTGAATTATGAAGCATCTGTAAATGGCCTCATGTGGTGCCTGGCACACATGGTAACACCTGTACCTTCAAGTTCCTTTGTTCTCTTTTCCCAATGCCCAACAGTGGTGAGGTCTCCCTCCCCCTGCCTGGGGCTCTAATTTGCAGTTAGCCTTACAGGAGATGGATGCACAGTGCTAAGAGTATTGACCTTGATGTCATCACATTCGCATGCAGAGTGGCCATGACAATATTTTATCAATCTTAAGCCTCACTTTTCTCACCAGTGAAGTTGGTATTTTAATAATACATACCTTATAAAGTTGCCATTGATAATACATTGAAAAGTGTTTAGAGCAGTCCCTGAAGAGAGATTCAGGGATTGATGATTGTTGTTATTATGTGTATATTTATCATAGGGCTGAATTAAACACTCATGAAAAGGGAATATATGAAGACTGTCCCAAACTTTGCTATCCCCTACATATCCTATCAGCATCCTGTATAGTTGAACCAGCTAGATGGCCACCTGCTGGCCTGCAGAGAGGTCCCGCAAAGCAAGGGGAGCATCACCACCCTGTTTTGGTTAGAGGAATGCCTTTTGTAAGTTGGCTTCTCAGCCTTGTCAATTGAGAAAAATGCATTTTGCAAAGAATTGAAAATACTCACTCCATCATATTCCCACTTATCTTTTCTGAATACAGCTCTCTTTGAACCCTGCTAAGATTGGCAATTGCATTTCTAAATTCTCAAAGGACATCCAAGAGGATAAGGAAAATTCTATCTACTATCTGGCTGTATATTACTCTGAAAAGAGTTCATAGGAAAGCAGCTTGACTCCTAGCTAGGCGGACAGGAAAGTTATTGTAAAGGATAAGCCAAGAAAGAAAGAAAGAAGGAAAGGAAGGAAGGAAGGAAGGAAGGAAGGAAGGAAGGAAGGAAGGAAGGAAGGAAGGAAGGAAGGAAGGAAGGAAGGAAGGAAGGAAGGGAGGGAGGAAAGAGAAAGAAAAGAGAAGAAAAAAGGAAAGAGAAAGAAAGCAAAGAGAGAAAGAAAAGAAAACAACTTTGTTATCAAAGACAGATTGTGTCTGATTTCTTGAATAGAGGCAGGTTCACTTTAACAGAGCCAGGGAGAACCAAGGAGGAGCCCAGGCTAAAATCGAGATGCTCCCGAAAGGTTTCTCCACAAAGAGGAGGCTGAGTCTCCATTTAGGGGGCCCAATAGCAACTCCTTATCCTCTGCTGAGTCAGCCTACAAGTCAGCCTTATCTTCATACATCCTGCCAGAACAAGGAGAAATGCTTAAAGAAACTCTAACAAAAATGTTGGGCAGAGCAGGGAGAGGTCATGCAGGTTGCTGGAAATCCCTAGGAAAGACTCCTATTGATAGGTCTGTCCTTCAGGTCGATTTAACTTCAGGTGATCTCTACAGGTCTGGAATTAGAATGAGGACAATTAACAAATAACGCCGCCCCCTCTGGCCCCTTTAGCCATACAGGTTTAAGCTTTAAGCTCTGGCGCACCTCCGTGGAAATGAAATTCTTTGAGGCTCTGTCTCATGCTGAGGCAACCTGCGCTGCAAGCTTCTGTGACGTTACCCCAGCTCAGATACGGTCGGTGGCATGTAAAGACTTCAGTGTTCTTCAGTATTACCTAGGGTCAAAGAGGAATATTTGAGAGCAACTGAACCACAAGCTATGAAATGAATGATAGGCAATTATGCGCAGTTACTTTTGGTGAGTACATACATGTACACACTCATCTATCTGTAATTAATATACTTTAAGATTCTGTATTGTGTCTAATCATTCCCTCAACACCAAATTAAAGAGCTGCTTGATTCCTTTGGTCAGGTATCTCCAAAGAAAATCTCTCTTCTACTGCTGTTTTCTTCCTCTTTTCTTCTCCCTGTTCATTCACTTTTCCGTTTTCACTACTGCAAACTGGAAAGATAAAGTAGCCTTTGAAACCACAGATGCCAGAGCTCAGATCCTGGTTGTGCCATTTTACTAAGCGAATAGCCCCAGGCAAGTCATTAAACTTTCTGACTTGTTTCCTGCACCAGAGAGCCAGGATAGCAACATTCACCCCCATAGGATTGATATGAGGTTTAAATGTCATCATGGAGGTAACGTACCTTACACCACGACTGGCATGAGTGAGACTTAAGTAGATGGTAATCCACCTGCTTTCATATTCTGCTTCCATATTCATATTTCTGCTTCCATATTCAAGTGCACACTGGACTCATTTCACCTTTGCTTCATAGTTCTAAGCTAGCTACAAAGAGCTTTCAACTTGCCCTTTCTGAAAGTTTGGACTTTAATGCAGAATCTTCTTCAGCCATGCACAAAGCTACAGCTACTGCTGTTTCTAGTTTGTGACTCTCCAGACCTGTGTTCTGCCTGAACTCTGGGAAGTCTCTTCTTCCCAGTTTCTAAGTTGATCACTGGAAATGGATTTGGCTTCTCTTTTTTTAATCCGCCTCAGATTAGGAGGAGGAGTTTTTGGATTATCGTGGCTTTTCATGGCGAGGGAACCACTTTGAAATTAAATGTCCATTAAAAATGTCCCTCTAGTTGACAAAGTCATCGTTGATTTTGTTACAATTCTGAACATGGCCCTAGGTAATTTTATCATCTCTTGCACTGGCATAGTGACATTGACAAAGCAAGGAGTAGCTTCCATTCGCATTATTTTTGGACCTGAACCCTCTTGTGCTTGGACCTGAGAAGAGAGTCCATATGTTTGGCCTGCATGGCGGGGGCTTTGGAAATCATCTATTGCAGTTGGCAAGGGAGTGGGTCCCTGGGCTGGTCAGGGTAGAGTGTTCGTATAATCGAAAGTAATTATATTGACAAAAAGGGGAAGTGTAAGGGCACCTCATAATTACAAGCAGATGTGTGTGGATAATGGCAACCGGCTTTTCAGGGGTCCAGGAGACTGATGCGTCAGTGAGGACTCCCACCCTCAATGGGACGGTGGGCGCTTCAACACCTCCGATAACCCAAACATGGCAACTCACGGTGGTTGAGCTATTTTCAGAAAAAATGATACCCAAGTGGAAATCAGATGAGGAGAGCAGTATAGGAAGAAAAACTTAGGTTTTAGAGTCATATAGACGCGTTTCAATCTCAGATATAGCACTTAGAAGTGGCGTGACCTCATATTAGCTATTTAAGTAGACTCTGTCTCAATTTCTTCATCTCTAAAACAGCTAGAATAATATCTACCTTGAGCGGTTGCTGGTAGAACTTAGGAAATATAATATATGTAAACTGTTCAGCATGTAGCAAAAACACAAGAGATGTTAGTCCAAGCCAAAGTCATAATTTGCACACTTTTCTAACTGGGTCTCCCTGCTTCTGTTCTGACCCTGGGAGTGTCTGTTCTCCGGGGAAAGCTTTTAAAACCTAAGTGAAAACAGGCAACTGCTCAGAACTTCCTACCAGCATTCCCTCATTCTTTGACGGAAATCTGGGATCCTTATCCTCTAAGATGGAGGTTCAGATCTCATAGCCCTCAGACCTCCTCTTCTCACACTTTTGCCCTTTCTTGTGCCTTTTGTTCAAGATTATGTCAAGGTTTTCCACCAGAGGCTTGCATGCCCACTACTTCTCATCACTCATTTCCTGGCTTGTAGATCACAACTCAAAAGAGGCCTTCCTTGATGGCTGTCTTGGGCTGGATTCCCCAGAAACAGAGCCTGAGGGAGGGTTTAGGGGGGACATGATTTATTGTAAGTGTGCATTTAGGAAAAACCTGTAAAGGGGTGAGGGAAGCAGAGAGATGAAGGGAAATAAGACAAGGACGTGGTCTTAGATGTGGTCTTAGGTAATGTCTAACCTTGGACTGATCCATGGTGTGTGGTGGTGGGTGGATCTGGAGCATAAATCACACCTCACAGGTGGCCTGTCTTGAAGGAAAGGGCTGGACTTTTGTACAGGGTATCAATCAGTCATCGGCAGTCATCGGCTACCTCATAGGTATCTCCCAAACTAAGGATAATTCTCTGGAAAGATTGCAGGTTTAAGTCACTGGCTACAGACTTATCCTCTAGTAGCTGGAGGATCAATGCACTGACTTGTAAATAGGACCCACTCACCCATACAACCACCAGACCCAATATCGCCATCTACTCATGCTATCCCATAAACCTATTTCAACTCTTTGGTTTACATTTATTATTGCTTAATTTTTTTTATTTTATTTATTTTTATTTATTTTTTTTTTGTGACAGAGTGTAACTCTGTTGCCCAGGCTAGAATGCTGTGGTGTCAGCCTAGCTCACAGCAACTTCAAACTCCTAGGCTCAAGCAATCCTCCTGCCTCAGCCTCCTGAGTAGCTGGGACTACAGGTGCACATCACCACACCTGGCTAATTCTTTTGTATTTTTCGCTTTCGCTCAGATTGGTCTCAAACTCCTGACCTCAAATGATCCTTCCACCTTGGTCTCCAAGAGTGCTCAGATTACAGGTGCTAGCCTGCTCCTGGCCTGGTCTTGCTTAATATTTTTCTTGCTTAATTATTTGTAGATTTTTGGTCTCTCTGACTAGAGTGTGAGATCTTGAGAGGAGAGAACTTGTATGTTTTATTCTTGGATCCATCTCTAGTCTCTAGAACAAATGCTGCTTCAACAGGTGGATGTGGATTGCCACACACCTTCTCCTTTTGAAATGGAAAAAAGTTTATATTCAGGCAAAGAACATATCAGAAATGAAAGGTGAAGACTGAATAGTCCTTTCATGGTCAACTGCTTCCCTTAATTCCTCTGTTTTCTGTATCATTTTTAAGTTCCATTGGTAGAAAATCATCCGACTTTTTTTTTAAGCATTCCAAAGAAACTTGCTTATAAACTGTTTTCTAAAACAATGATATCTGCCACCAGGGAGGCAAACTCATCTTTCAGCACTTACCCTGAAATATTTACAGAACAGATTTGAAGAAAGGGGAAGGAAAAGTTGTATCTAAAGCCTATCTCTCTAGCTTATTTAATATGACTTTCTCCCAAAGATATTCCCCAACCAGTTCATTGCTACAGGGACCAGATTTTTAAAAATTAGTATTTTCTACAAATGAACGTCTTCCCTTTCTTCCCCAGATCCTTCATGTGCATCAAAGCATGAGCTGTTTTGTGTGTTCTATTGTTTCCATTTCTCTCCTAGTCTTTGGGGAAAGGAGATTATGGCCAAATAGCAGTATGTTAGAGGATTAATGGGATAATGAGATGTGTGCCTCTTTCTCATACTGTGTCTACACAAATCATACATGCACACCCCCTGCTGAAAAGTAAGGGATGCCAACAGCTTCTGTAGCAGCCTTTCTGAAAGTTCCCGCTTCTCATGGACCTTCTGTTCATCAAAAATTCCAAGGATTTTCTGAGAAATTCTAAACCATTTAAATAGGAGCCAGAGGCATGCAGAGAATAAGTTGCATCTCAGAATACATAAGAAGAGAGTCACGTGCCTAAGCCATTTTAATATAAAATAATAATATGCTATTTGGAGTACGTACAATGCACCACACATGTGTTAAGCAATTTCAAACATCATCTCATTGGGTCCTTCGAAAATGCTTTGAGATACAGGATAAGTTTGTTTTAGGGATAAGGAAAGTGATATACATAGAGGATATGCACTCAACCCAGCTGGCTTAGTGTCCAGCAAATATTGACCATTCTACTGGCCACAACAACCTGATATGCTCTGCAGATCTCCTTCCCTGACTCTGAGTGTGTGTACTTCAAATGGGGCCAACCCCATTCCATGGCGTGCGTCTGGATAACTAGACTTTTCATGGTCTTGGCCCATCATGTAGGTTCAGGGACAAGCACGTGGCCCAACCTAGGCAAGTGAGACTAAGCTCCTGGATTTTCCTGGATATGTTGGGAAAGAAATTACCTGTGCCTTCTGGGATTGCTCAGGTAACATAAGTATAGCTGATTATGACAAAGTCACCACCTCAAGAAGACAGCATGGTGACAAAAGCTGACCTTAAGTAAAATAGAGACATGAGATAGAGACATAGTCCTGGTGTCATAGTTTAATAACCTACATTCCACCATTGTAAAGTTGTTTTAAACCATGGGATTTTTTTAGGGACCCATTATATTTCCTTTATTTATTTATTTATTTGAGACAGAGTCTCAGTTTGTTGCCTGGGCTAGAGTGACGTGGCGTCAGCCTAGCTCACAGCAACCTCAAACTTCTAGGCTCAAGTGATCCTCCTGCCTCAGCCTCCTGAGTAGCTGGGACTATATATAATTTTATATATATATATAAAATTGCCATGCCCAGCTAATTTTATATATATATATATATATATATATATATATATATATAGTTGTCTTGATAATTTATTTCCATTTTTTTTTTAAAGTAGAGATGGGGTCTCGCTCTTGCTCAGGCTCGTCTCGAACTCCTGACCTCAAGTGATCTACCTGCCTTGGCCTCCCAGAGTGCTAGGATTACAGGCATGAGCCACCACACCCGGCCTATTTGGTTTATTCTTTCTGACAGTTTAAAGTGGATTTCTCTCTCTAGTAATTGGGTAAGTTAATACAGAATTGAATAAGTAATGGTTGACCTTGGATATTAACTAGAGAATGGCTGGCCCTCCCCCATGCTTGTGTACATAGCTGGAGAGTAGACACATTCCAAGGTCATGCAAGGGGGACAGATTTGAATATTCACTTTGCTTTTCCTTCTAAACTTTTAGCTATTTTAAACATAGTTCTTATCCAACTAGCCACAGAACTGGCCCAGGAGAGAGAGTGAGGACAAGGGGTACAGCTTGAAATACTAAAGGGATCTGGGCTTGTATCAGACAGCACTTGGTTCAAATCTCAGCTCTGACACTGCGTATCAAGTGACGTTGGAGCAGTGCTGAACCTCTCTACTCCTCAGTTGTCTTGTCAGTTAAGTGCGATGATAAAACCTGTCTCATAGGGCTATCCAGAGAAATAAGTAGCGTTGTGTATGTAGAGCTGAGCCAGCATAGTTCCCAAGCCCAAGTAAGCTGCAGTCTAGCTGATCTTGAATCTCACAAATATCGGCATAGGGAAGTAGTTAGGAGTTTTTTCTTCATGTCCACCTAAACAACTATAGTTCCTTAAGTAAATGAGGCAAGTTTTGTCTCATTCTCTAAGGGTCTGAAGAAATGGGTACATGTGTACTTTATAGAGTCTTAGAAAGAGGGCATGTGTCTAAACAAAACCCACCGAACCGATAGGAAATTGCATTTCTGTCAAATAACAAATTGTGTCTTTGACATCTTGTCAAATAACTATTTTGACTGATTTTCCTTTTCCTTCTAAATAAAGGTTGCCTGGATTGATCAAGCCAATATGAGGTTTCCTGACAACAGGTAATAATAACAGGGCCATCCTTCATCTCCATGATAGCCGACTGTCAGCAAGAAGAACCTGCCCCTTGAATGGAGCAGGTATGTCCAAGGTCATCTGCACTCTGTAGAGCCACTTAAAGTCAGTGGCGCATGGTAATAAAAAGTCTAGTTAGAATTAGGGCATAAATAATGACTGGAAAAAAAGTCTGGATATATTTGTTTCCTAAAGAAAGGGGTCATACTTTTATCATCTCCTTGCTATGTGTGGCATGTGGGGCCAGACACAAGGCCACGTGCACTGGAGTAAAGAATAAAACAGTGAGGGAAGGGGGGAGGGGGAGGGAGCACTGACCAGGCCTGGGCTTGGCTGTGGTTATTAGAGTCCATTTATCTACGTGCATGTACTCAGCACCCACTATGAGCCAGCAGGTGTTCTAAGTGCTGGAATACAGATTAAAAACCCCATTCTTATGGAGCTTAAAGTCGATTGGGGGAAGACAGACAAAAAATAAGTAACATGTAATGTGCTGGAAAATGATAAGTACTACGACAAAAACAATAAAGCAAGAGAAGGGAATGAGAATGACAGATGACAGAGGGCAGGAGGTGAGGGGTGTAATTTAAAATAATGTACTTACTGAAGGCTGCAAGAAACAAGGTGGTGTTTGAGAAGGAAAAGAAATGAAGGAAAGAAAAGAGAAGAAAGTCCATGTGGATTTTTGGGAGAAGAGATTCCTCTGGCGTAGAGATGTGCTTCACCTAGGTGAGGACAGCAAAGGATGGTTAGGGGAAGGGTAGGAGAAGTAGGAGGGTAGGAAAGTAGGAGGTGAGGTCAGGGAGTGGGCAGGTGCGGTGGGCTGGGCCTTCTCCTCCCAGAGAGACTGTCAGCCCCTGGAAGGTTCTGAGCAGCTCCCACTATGTTTCGTGAGCCCCCCTTCTGCTGCGGTGAGACTGACTGGGCTCTGGAGGCACCCGGGGGGGGGGGGGGCTCGACGTGAGCGCACAGACCAGGTGAGTGGTTGTTGGAACGCAGCTGCCCCCCAAGCGTGAGAACTGGCGGCTTACATAATAATGTTATAGATAGTGCTGGAGCTTCACCTACGGGGTGGGGTACAATAAGAAGTGGTCTGAAGACTTGAGTGACACGGACAGGCTCTCAGGTTCAAGAAGGTAAGGCAGTGCAGCAAAGTGGCATGTTGGGACCATAAACAAGCAGGCAGGCTTGTGGCTGGGAAGATAGTTCCTCCCGCTCTAAAAGGGAGGCGAAGAGGAACTGAGGAGGGCAGTGGATATCACAAGAGGGGCAGGGCTCAGGAGCAGGGCTGCGACAGTGGCGCTGGTGGGGTGAGGGGGTGTCACAGAGCCCCCCTAGATGGCAAGTGTGCTGCAGGAGGCGGACACGTGAAACCAGTGGGTGAGAGCAAGCGCCAGGCAAAACCGAGCACCTCTAAGAAACAAGGTGGAAACGTGGTTAGGGTTGGGGTGAGCCTCCCCCACACCCCACACCCCCATGGGCAGTTGAGGTGGGGGCGGTGTGCGTGGGGATGACGGATGCTAAAGGACAGCCTCATCAAGATTTTCCTTTGTGCAAAATCAGAGTGAATATATAAAGTGGCTCCTTCCCTTCCTGGGAGTGACACTGATTGAAGATGATCCTCCTAAATTTTATTGCAGAAAATGAAGAACGGCTCCTGGCGAGTGTGATTTTCTGCCTCCCTGACCTCGCGCTCCGCGCGCTGAGGCCGAGACGCTCATCCCTCACCGCCGCCGCTCGCCGGGCGCATCCACCTCGGGCGACGCGCATCTCTCACCTGGACCGGGCCCCACTCTCACTGCAGTCGGGGCTCATTCTGTTAATCTTCCAAATCCCTCAGGCCAGAGCACAGTCCCTGGGGAAGGCCGGATGAGGAGGAAATCAAGGGGAGAAGAGAGTCTACACGCATTAACCGTTTCCTCTCCGTGAGGGAGCACCAGGCGCTGCCCGTGCATGGTCTGTTCTCTGGAACTCCCGGAACACCCCCGGAGTCAGGGTCTTGAAGATGGTTAAAGGAAAGAACTGAAAACACCTAAGTGACTTGCGCGAGGTCACCTCCACCCTCAGTTTCTGGCTCTGACACCAGCATCACCCGGTTTCAGTCTGCTCCCTTCAGCAGAGGCTCCAGGAAGGAGATCTCGGCCTGCCCCTCTCCTTCGTTTTGAGTATCAAGTCACATGTGCTTAGTCGTCCCTGTGTCTGCACCTTGTTCTCCAAAATAACGACGGGGGAATTTTCTTCTGTGAAAGTGAAACCGCCAGTCCCTCTCCAAGGTGGCGGAGGTAGAGGGACCACTCCGTCAGTCGACTGCACAGAGCCAGACCCTCCCAGGAGAGAAAACGGCCAGGTGACACATCTCTGAGTGCCCCGCCGCTGGGAGCCCCTCTCTGGCCAGGCCACTGAGGAGCTTCCGTCCCACATGGGGCTGCTGCTGTCCCGGCACTGCTGGGTACAAGCCTGCAGGATTTGAGGGGAAGGAATGGGGACAGATGCTGCTATTTCTCAGGCACATCCTTTGTGACAAGTTTTGTGCTCACTACCTTATATATACGATTTCATGTAACTCTCATGAGCAAGATGTTATTTCCATGAGGAAACTGAAGCCCAGAGGGTTTACCCGGCCTGCGAGAGGCTTTCCTGGGAGGTGGGCCCAGCCGCAGATGCTTGCAAAGCCCACGTGCCCTGCAGGCTGGGCTCGGAGAAGCCTCGCTGTCCGGGCATGGTCCTGCAGCGACTCTCTCTATTCTTTTTGTCAAGCATCAGGGAAATCAAATCCAGAGAATCAGACTTGTTAGAATGACTGAGGTCAAAGAAGACCAAAGAGGCATGCTGGCTGTTATGCTAACTCGGGTATGTGCCCACGGGGAGGGTGGATTGTAACCTGCCCGCTACCAGTGTTCAAGGGTGACGATGTCCTGAGAAGTCTTGGAGTCAGACAGACTGGCTCTCAGACCTGGCTTGCCACCCCCTAGTCCTGAGACCTCAGGAGGCCTTTCATTTCCTCCACGAGGAATTGGCCATAAGAACGTGTTTCCTTCCAGGTTTCTTATGAGGATAAAATGAGGCAGTCTCAGTGCATTTAATGCCGCGCTTGCCATGTGTTTGCTAATTCTTTAGCAATAGTACATGTTGAATAACTAGTACTCGTACCTACAGTCATTTCAATGTCGACAGCAGTTTGCTTGGCAGGGTCATATTTATTTGGAATTGTTTAGAGCCATGACTGGAGGGAAGAGCTAAGAAGGAAAGAAAATGAACAGGAGTGAATGACTGGGAAGCTGGTGGGCAAAACTTGAGGAAACTGCTGGGACCACATCTGAGGTGGCAGGTGGCAGGCAGCCAGGACACCTTGCAAGGAGGCTGCAGGGCTCCAGGGGTGAGGTGGTGAGCCCCCAGATCATCTGGAACATTCATGACGGGTAAAGGGAGGGGAAGAGACACCTTATCTCGAGGTCATTTTCTTTTTTCTTTTGTGTGACCAAAAATAAAAAAAATTATTTTCTTATAGCTCTGAAAGCTGAAAGTCTGAGGCCTAGGTGTTGTCCAAGTCATACCTCCCAGAAATATGAAGGGGAGGATTTCTCTTTCCTTCTTTTATTATTATTATTATTATTATTATTGCTTCTGGTAGTCACAGGCATTCCTTTGCTCTTGGCCACATAACTCCAATCTCTGCCTTCTTCCTCACATGGTCATCTCTTCCCCATGTGTCTGTCTCTGTGTCCTCACTCCTATTCTTTTTTTAAAATTTTCTTTTCTTTTCTTTCTTTTCTTTTTTTTTTTGAGACAGAGTCTCACTTTGTTGCCCAGGCTAGAGTGAGTGCCGTGGCGTCAGCCTGGCTCACAGCAACCTCAATCTCTGGGGCTCAGCGATCCTCCTGCCTCAGCCTCCCGAGTAGCTGGGACTACAGGCATGCGCCACCATGCCCAGCTAATTTTTTGTATATATATTTTAGTTGGTCAATTAATTTATTTCTATTTTTGGTAGAGACGGGGTCTTGCTCAGGCTGGTTTCAAACTCCTGACCTTGAGCAATCCGCCTGCCTCGGCCTCCCAAAGTGCTAGGATTACAGGCGTGAGCCACCACGCCCGGCTTTATTTTCTTTTTAATTTCAGAATATTATGGGGGTATAAACATTTTATTACATATAATGCCTTTGCCTCACCCAAACCAGAGCTACAAGTGTGCCCTTCCCCAATACAGTGTGCTCTGCACCCATTAGTTGTGAGTTTACCCACCCTCACCCCCCTCCTGACTGATACCCAGTGAACACTAATTCCATGTGAGCATCTTAGTGTTGATCAGTCAGTACCTATTTGACGGTGAGTACATGTGGTGCGTGTTTTTCCATTATTGTGATACTTCACTTCAAAGGATGGGCTCCAGCTCTATCCAGGATAATACAAGAGGTGCCAGATCACCATTGTTTTTTGTAGTTGAGTAGTATTCCATGGCATACATATACCACATTTTATTAATCCACTCATATATTGATGGGCACTTGGGTTGTTTCCATGTCTTTACAATTGTGAATTGTGCTGCATAAACATTCGAGTGGAAATGTCTTTTTTATAGAATATCCTTTTTTTCCCTTTGGATAGATGCCTAGTAGTGTGATTTCTGGGTCAAATGGTAGTTCTACTTGTATCTCTGTGAGGTATGTCCATATTACTTTCCACAGAGGTTGCACTCACTAGTTTGTAGTCTCCACAGCAGTATATGAGTGTTTCTATGTCTGCATCCACACCAACATTTATTGTTTGGGGACTTTTTGATGAAGGCCATTCTCCCTGGAGTTAAGTGACAGCCCATTGTGGTTTTGATTTCCATTTCCCTGATGATTACTATTGTTGAGCATTTTTTCATATATTTTTTGGCCATTAGTCTATCTTCTTTTGAAAAGTTTCTGTTTATGTCCCTTGCCCTCTTTTTGATGGGGTTGTTTGATTTTTTTCTTGTTAATTTTCTTAAATTCTATATAGATTCTTATTATCAGCCCTTTATCAGATATGTAACATGCAAATATTTTTTCCCATTCTGTAGGATATCTATTTAATGATAATGTTTTTGGCTGTGTAGAAACTTTTTAATTTGATCAGGTCCCATTTATTTATTTTTGATGTTGCTGTGATTGCTTTGGAGGTTTTCTTCATAAACTTTTTGCCTAGGCCAATGTTTATAAGAGTTTTCCCAATATTTTCTTCTAGAATTCTTAAGGTTGCACACCTTAGGTTTAAGTCTGTTATCCATCATGAGTTGATTTTTGTGAGAGGTGAGAGGTGGGGAACCAGTTTCAATCTTCTGCATATGGTTATCAAGCTTTCCCTTCACCATTTATTGAATAGAGATTTTTTCCCCCAGTGTATATTTTTGTCTGCTTTGTCAAAGATTAGATGACAATATGAGGATAGTTTTACATCTGGGTTCTCAGTCCTGTTCCAAAGGTCTATATCTCTGTTTTTGTGCCAATACAATGCTGTTTTGTTACTATAGATTTTAGTAAAGCTTGAATCCTGGTAGACTGATGCCTCCCAATTTGTTCTTTTTGCTTAAGATTGCTTTGGCTATACGAGGTCTTCCCTGGTTCCATACAAAGCATGGATTTACTTTTTTGAGATCTATAAAGAATAATGATGGTATTTTGATAGGGACTGCATTAATTCTGTATACCACTCTAGGCAGTATGGACATTTTAACAGTATTTATTCTGCCAGTTCATGAGCATGGGAGGATTTTCCATCTGTTTACAACTTCTGCAGTTTCTTCGCTCAGTGTTTCATAGTTCCCTCTGTATAAGTCTCTCACCTCCTTTGTTAAATATATTCCTAAATATTTAGTTTCTTTGATGCTATTGAGAAAGGCATTGCATCTTTGATTTCATTTCAGCTTTATTGTTAGTGACATATATGAATGCCGCTGATTTGTGTGCATTGATTTTGTATCCTGAGACTTTACTCAATTTATCAATTCCAGAAGTCTCTTGGTTGAATCCTTGGGATTTTCTAGATATGGTATTATATAATCAGCAGAATGATAGTTTGACCTCTTCTTCCCTCATTTGGGTACCCTTAATTCCACTCTCTTGTCTGATTGCTCTGGCAAGGACCTCTAGCACTATGTTGAATACAAGTGGAGATAGTGGGCAACCTTTTCTGGTTTCAGTTTTAAGTGGGAATGCTTTCAATTTTTTCCTGTTTAGTATAATATTGGCTGGGGATTTATTATATATGGCTTTAATAATTTTATGGTATGATCCATCTATTCCTATTTTGTTAGGAGTTTTTATAATAAAAATTTGCTGAGTTTGTAAAATGATTTTTCTGCATCTATTGAGAGAATCATATGGTCTTTTTCCTTGCTTTTATTTATGTGGTAAATTGCATTTATAGATTTGCATATCTTGAACTACCCTTGCATCACTAGGATTAAGCCCACTTGGTCATGATGAATTATTTCTTTGATGTGCTGTTGAATTCAGTTTGCTAAGATTTTGTTGAGGATTTTGACATCTATATTCATGAGGAATATTGATCTGTAGTTTTGTTTTTTTGTTGTGTCCTTTCCTGGCTTTGGTATTAAGGTGATATTGGCTTCCTAAAATGAGTTGCAGAGGATATTATCCTTCTCAATGTTGTGGAGTAATTACTATGATATAGGCATGACTTCTTCTCTGTAAGTCTGGTAAAATTCAGGTGTGAACCCATCTGGTCTGGGAACTCTTTTTGTTGGAAGTCTTTTAATTGGTTCTTCAATTTCTCTGCTTGATGTTGGTCTGTTCAGAAATTCTATTTCTTCCTGATTGAGCCTAGAGAGGTTATGTGTTTCTAAGACTTTTTCCATTTCTTCCATGTTTTGTGGTTTGGGGGCATATAGATTTTTATAGTATTCAAACATAATGTTTTATATTTCTGTGATGTCTGTAGTAACCTCTCTTTTTCATTTCTAATTGAGCATATTAGAGTCTTTTCCTTTCTACTTCTTGTCAGTCTATCAAGAAGGCAATCAACCAACTTTTGATTTTATTAGTCTTCTTTATAGTTCTTTTCTTCTTGGTTGTAATTGTATTTAGTTCGCTCTGATCTTAGTTATTTCCTTTCTTCTGCTATGGTTAAGATTGATTTGATCTTCCTTTTCCAGTTCCTTGAGACAGTTTATTAATTTGTTGATTTGTGGACTTTCTGATTTTTGTATGTGAACATTTAATGCTATTAGTTTTCCTCTCAGGAATGCTCCTGCTGTATCTCACATATTTTGATAACCTATGTTTGCAGTATCATTTAGTTCAAAGAATCTTTTTATTTCTATCTGGATCTCCTCCTCTACCCAATAGTCATTCAGGAATAGACTATTTAATTTTCATGAATTTATGAAGTGGTGAGTGTTTCTCTTGTAATTGATCTCTAATTTTATTCCATTCTGGTCTGAGAAGATATGTGGTATAATTTCTATTATTTAAAATTTGTTGAGATGTGATTTGTTGCCTAGGATGTGATCAATGTTAGAGAAATTTTCATGGGCTGATGAGAAGATATAGTCAGTTGATGAGAAGTACTTCTCAGCTGATGAGAAGTATATTCAGTTTTATTTGAGTAGAATATTCTGTAGATGTCTATTAGACCCATTTGTTCTAGAGCTCTGTTTAATTCCATTGTTTCTTTCCTTATTTTCTGTTTGGAAGTTCTGTTCAGTTTAGTCAATGGGGCATTGAAATCCCCAGCTACTATGGCATTACTGTTTATCATGTTATTTAGATCAAACATGGTTTGCTTTATGTATCTGGACACTATTGTGTTGGTGCATAAATATTAAAAATTGTTAAGTCTTCTTGTTGGGTTTTTCCCTCCATCACTATATAGTGACCATCATTGTCTTTCTTTACTTTTACTATTTTAAAGTTTATGTTATCTGATATAAGAATAGCTACTTCAGCTTTCTCTTGGTTTCCATGTGCCTGGAAGATTGTTTTCCAGCCCTTTACCATGAGTCTGAAAGTATCTTTGTGGGTAAGATGTGTTTCCTGGAGATAGCAGATACTTGGCTTGTGTTGTTTTTTTTTTTGTTTTTTGATTTTTGTTTTTATCCACTCAGCCAGTATATGTCTCTTCAGTGGACAATCAAGCCATTTACATTTATTGAGAGAATTGATATTTGGGATAGATTTCTGTTCATACTGTTGGATAAATTCTTATTTTTTTGTTTTACCTCCCAAACCATTGTGGAATCAGGGTTCTGGACTGTAACTCGAGGGATTTTACATTGGTGGGTGTCTATCATGCTGTTCAGTGTGAAATGCAGGTCTGAGTACTTCCTGCAGAGCAGGTGTCTTTGAGACCTGAGTAAATTCTGTAAATGATTGATTGTTTGGGAAAGTCTTTATTTCTCCCTCATAGATGGAGCTTATTTTTGCCAGACAAAGAATTCTAGGTTGGCCATTATTCTGTTTTTGAAGATTGAGGATGTGTCCCCAAATCCTTTTGGCTTTAAGTATTCAGTTGAGAAATCTGCAGTTAGTCTGATACATTTTTCTTTGTAGGCTATTGGCTGTTTTTGTCTTATTGCTCAAAGGATTGCCTCTTTCGTGTTCACTTTGTCCAGCTTAATAACTATGTGAAGTGAATGCTTTTCACATTGAGTCTCCCAGGAATTTCATGTGCTTCTTGTGCTCGGATATCTAGATTTCTAGTCCAGGACAGGTAAGTTTTGCTCCATTATTTCTAAAAATAAAATTTCTTCTTCTCTCTTCGGGATATCTCTAATTCTTACGTTTGGTTTCTTTACATTATCCGACATTTCTTGTGTGTTTTGTTCATGTGTCTTTCTTCTGTCTTCTTTTTCTTCATCTGATTTGTTTAGCACATAAGCCTTATCTTCAAGCTCTGAGATTCTTTCCTCTGTGTGATCAAACCTATTCTTAAGGCTTTCCAGTGTGTTTTCTAGTTTCTCGAATGCCTCTTTCATTTCCAGTATTTCTGTTTGGTTCTTTTGTAATACTTCAATTTCTTTAGAGAATTTTGTATTCATTTCCTGTATTGTTCTTGTGGCTTCTTTTTGTTGGGTTTCTCTTTTCCCTTCAATTCCATTGAGTTTTCTTACAATCCATATTCAGAATTCTTCCTCTGTCATTTTAATCATTTCATTTATGTTGTTATTTGTTGTTGAGGATCTAATGATTTCTTATGGGGGTCATTTTTCTCTCTGATCTTTCATGTTTCCAGCATTCTTTTGCTGATTGTTTCTCATCAGGCTTCTTGGTCATGAGCTGGGGGTGCTAGGACTGGTTTATGGCCATATCACAAAGTTCCCAAGGGTTGTTCCTTGACAGTGCTTGGGAAGAGGTGCACTGATCCTGTATTGCCTTAGGAATATTTTAGTAAGTTGGCTTGCCTCTGATCTATTGTCTTCACCTCTTGCTAATGGAAACTAGTGAGTTTGGTCCCTCAGCTTTACCTCCAAGCTGATGAAGTGCACTTGTGGTCATGACTCTACTGCCCTCTAATAGATTGACGTGGAAGGCACTGTGTTAAGGTATAGGGTTACCCTCTCTGTTGTTGATTGTAGTTTGTGTGGAGGACCTAGTTATTGAGGTAATCTGACATCTCTGAGGTAGGTTCTGGTTCCCTGGATGGAGTATACACATTTACCAATCTTTGGGAGGGGACTTCCCACCCCCAAAGGTTATTTGGACCCTGATCTCCCTCTCAAGGTGGGGGTAGGGGCAAGATAGATAGCAGCTGATGGGCAAGCCTGGGTGTTTGTGTTTCCATGGTTGTTTGAACTGCTGCTAGGGGAGCTGCTAATATGTTATTCAGGGCTTTTTCACTGACTTGGAGGGCTGCTCCTGATGGGAGGGGTCAATTGGTGCAATTGATGAGGTCTCTGGCCCCGTTTTTCCTTACCTGTCCACAAATCCCAATGCTGGTGGCCGCTCAGACCCAAAAAGCAAGCCCTGGAGTTATGTTCTTAGTAGATGGCCTCAGCCAGTCCAGCGGAGAGAATCAAAAGACCACCATTTTTCAGCACCAAAGTCCTACAGATTCACGCCAGTTACACAGACAAAACGGCTTTTCTTGCTTCTTCCCACCTCCAAGGTCAGAGTCCACCAGCCAGGCATGAAAGTCCATGGGAAAGGGAAGGGATGTTGCCTCGTGTTGCACAGCCACATCTCTGGGCTGGGGACCCCAAGATGGAGGCTGTCTACCACTGGAGAGCTAGCTGGGGGTGCAACCACTCAGGAATTGGCAGATGCCCATCTGGTGGGCAGAATCAATAGGCCACCAGCTGTTACCTCTGCATCACAGTCCTATAGTCTTCCAAATGCCTAGTAGAAGGCCCTGCTCTTTTTGTCCCTCCCTGAACTGGCCAATGTGCCAGGGGCTTCCAGGGGCAGAGCCCCCTTTGTGGTGTTCACCTCCCATGCTCTGATCCTGCTGCCCAACAGAGGTGACGTGTCTGTCTCCAATCTCCCTCGTGCAGTCTCAGTCATGGGAAGTGACCACTCATTCCAATCCCTCCTCTTCCCAGTGTGGTCCCAGCACAGAGCACTGGGGAGTTCAAAATGTTCCCTGCTATTGCCTCCTCTCCACAGAGCCTATCATCCCATGCCATGACTTTGCACTGACTTCAGGCGTGTCCCTGTCTGAGTGGGTGTGGAGGTCTGTAGGGGAACAGGGTGTCCTCCTGTGGGTCAGATCGCACTGTGCTGGCTGGCCAGGAGGACGCAGCCTCCCACACTGCACTCTATTCCCTATTGTATTTCTAGCATTCTCCAGTCTTTGCAAACTTACCTCCTTTTCACCTTTTTTTCTGGCACTGCATGTCCCATGCTGCTTCTCTAGGTCATATTCTTTTTAAAAATGTTATAAGCCCCATGTCTGGTGGGGCTCAGGTGTGGTTTGAGCTAGCATGGTGGAGGGACTCCATTTTCACTTCTGCTTTATCATGATTCCATATCATTCCTGTCTGCCCAGCCAGCCCTTCACTCCAGCATGCGTGGTAGGGCCAGGCTGCCTACCTATGTTCATCAGGCAGATGGACTGCAAATTTTTTTCTTGGCATTATCTCAGCATTTCCATCCTTTCTAGACAATCCTTTCTTGCTCTGCTGGCTTTAAGAATAATTATTTCTCTTGCACTTTCTACTGAAAAAGACAAGGGGGGAAGTCTAATCCTGGACTCAGGCTGTGGCTTCTAATTAATTCATTCAAACCATTGGAGTCCTTAAGCCTTTTATATTGATGGCCCTAGGACTCTTCCCAATTTCTGATATCAGTTTTCCGTGAAGCTATAAAATCTGCTGATGGGTATGAGGTGAAGAGAATCTTGCTTTAAAAAATTCATCAAAACATGCTTCTCACATACAAAAGGTCTCAGTTTTAAGAGGCTTGCAAGGTAAAGGGATGTTGGTTTGCAGTGTTTACTTTCCACAGTGGAAGCCCACCAGAAATGTCACAGATTTAGAAACAGAAAGATTGGCTGAATCTAAGCTCATTTCTGAAATCATATTTTTTTAAAAACTGCGTTTGTTGTTAGGCTAAAGGAAGCTCACCTGCTCATTTGTCAAATTTGTGATTCTGTTGTCAAAAAAATGAGAGAAACAGGCAGAGATGAGAGGAGGGAAAACATTTGTTTCAAAAGGGAAAATAAAGATATTTTTCTAACATGATTTGAAATGCTCTGTCTCCCAGATGGCAGACAGCACACCAGTCAGTGCATGGCAGTCCCTTTGGATACATCATACTTGGAAGATTATCTAATTACATGTGAGTTTAATGACACGAAAGTCATACAGTGGATGTCTCCATGATCCACAGAAGAGGCCACCCTGAGAAGAGGCCCAGTTACCCCCAGGATGTCACTCACCTCTTAGTCTTCCCGGTAAGACCAACATAATCCCTTGTCTATTTGTGTAGCCTTCACTCTGTCACCTCAACCTCTTTCTTTCAAAATTTGTGCTCACATCATATTGAATTCCATCTTTAGTTCCCCCCAAAGCACCTTGTTCCTAACACTTCCAGGTTGGTCTATCCATGCCCTCCACTCTCACCTCCTACCCCAGCCCTCTACCCATCTGGCAAATTAAGTATAGATACTAGCTCCTCTACTAAACCTTTCCTGACCCCCACAAGCCACCTTCTAGCCTTTCTGTGGTTTCAGCCCAGCCCCATCAAGCCTCAATCATTGCTGAGTCAATGTCAATGTCAATAGGTATCAGAAAGGGATGTGTCACAAAACATTCTCTCTTGAAATATCTCTAAGTATTCACCATTTATGCTCATGAAATCCTGGGGATTTCTTTATACACAAATGGAGAAATTGAGGTAGAGGCTGTTTTGGCCTCCAAAAAGTCATGTGCCTCAATGAATATGAGTTAGTGTCCTGGGCAATATTTACATGTGAGTCAACTATACTGAGCTCAAAAAGGATTTTGGGAGAAACTGCCATGCTAGGCACAAATTGACACTGAAGCAGTGACAAAATAAAATATCAGCAACCTTATGCTAGTGCCCTGCATCCCTCTCTGGTCCATGGCTCTAGGGTAGGGCATTAGCATAAGGTCGCCAATATTCTGTTTTGCCAAGTAAGGGAATTTTTTATTTAAAAAGGAAGAAAGGAAGGAAGGAAGAAGAAGGGAAGGAAGGAAGGAAGGAAGGAAGGAAGGAAGGAAGGAAGGAAGGAAGGAAGGAAGGAAAATAATTATTTACTATCACCATCATTTAATAAAAGAAAGGACATTAAAACAAATGACCAACAACAGGAAAGACATCATCTCAAAATAAAGAATAGTCTTTACATGATTCATGTTACATATTCAGTTCATGAAAAGCTCACAAAATTGCCCTAATTTTCATTATTTCCCGTGGACTGGCCTGGACACTCAGCCCGACATGAGGGCCCCTATGCACTGAAAGGACCTGCCCTGTTGCCCCTGATAAATTCCCCAGCACGAACCCTTGCTCCTTTCCCGGCACACCCCCACCTCCACCACCATGAAGTGCTGCATATCCTGGGGCCACGGCACACGCTTAACCAATATTTGTGAGTATGTAGAAGTAAAAATAAATATGATTTATAGGAAATAGGCTCCACTGAGTTAAAAATTATCTCCAGCAATCTCTAGCTCAGTGACTATTGATCTGGTTGCAAGAGAAGTCTCATTTGTCAGAGGGGATGTGGCCAAGAGAACAGTTTATTGCCTTTGTGTGACCAAGCAGATTTGTCTTGTGTGACATTGACTCTCGAGTCCTGCATATCCCCTGCCTTCCAGTGGGCCTTAAATCCCAGCCGCCTGGCTCTAGACTCTTGAAGCCCCGCTGACATCAACAGGATGGCACAGCCATTCCCCAGCACCCCCAGGTCTGAAGCTGTGAAAGCTCAGATGTATCTGCAGTTAGCCCAGGGCCACGCGCACCACAGCTCTAAGGTTTATCTCGCAAATGGCCCAATGAGAGCCCTCCCTTCCTCAGCCCCCAACTAACAGCTGATAATCCTAACTCCAGTCATCCCCATTTCCTAATGCATCCATGGCATCACCTGATAAATCTTCTTAAAGTTCAACTCTTACTATAGCTTTCCCCAACTCAAAAATCTATAATGACTTTCCATTAGGCCCAGAAAAAAGCCCAAGTCCTTAGACAAGCATTAAAAGACTCCCATAATCTGACTTTAATGCATCTTTTCAACTGCAATTCCTTAAAACAGTTTGTCTTCAACTCCCCTGTGGCCTCTTCAATATCTGCTTTGCCTATTAGTAAGTGTTTCTGTCTTACGTCTTTTACAAGAGAATGAGCTGGATGCCTCCCAAACATTAGCACAAAGTCCTGCAAATACTACTTCAAATTGCAACTGTTGGATGAATGAACAAGGTGGGCAGATGCAGATGAGTGAAGACTCAACTCATATTGTGGTCTGCCCCAGTACCTAGCAAATGTGGTCAGTGCACAGGCATCAGAAACAGAAAGGAGAGAAGGCAGGAAAACAAGAAGAAAGCTAAGGAGGGAGGGAGGGAAGGGGAAGGGAGGAATGAGCTCAAGGGAGGTCGGAATTTAGATTATATTACACTCCTATCAATTAAGTTTCTCTCTTGGACCACAGGGCAAAGGAGGAGGGGATAATAATGGGAGTCTGAGGGTGATTCAGATGCTCTGAACCAGCTCTGTCTCCAGAGGGTCAAGGAAAGGAGAAATAAAGGCTCACGTGGGAAGCCACGAGCTTCCCACATAAATAAAGGCAGTGGGAAGTCCTGTCTGCAGCAAAGGAGGAAAAAAACGAATGTCTTATGCACAGCCAAGTTGGCCAAAGATTTGGTGAAAATCAAACACAGAGTGCCTGGTGGCTTCTAACTGGTCCCCGTGCTCCTGCGCTCTGTGCTCAGCTCTCCTTCCAGACGCCGCTCTGCCAACCAGCAGGCACTTCCTTGCAGTCACTCAAAGGCAGCGGCCACACAAAAGCAGCTGCTATAAGTAGACATCTCCCCCGAGACCGCCTTCGCGGTCCACTCCGGTGCTTTCTCAGCAAGCTTCAGCCTGTCCACTCGCCCCATTTCTCCCAGACACCCAGTCCGCCCCCTCCTCTGATCACCCCCTTCCAGACCCACTCAACGGCCAGACTTCTCACAGCCACGGAAGGTCCAATTCCTATAATAAATTCCAAATCCCACAGGACTCAGAGTGGACCTTCTTCCTTGATTAAACCCCAACTAACAGGAAATGAGGAGGCCCCTCTGCTCCCAAACTTCTTTAGACAGGAAATGGCGTGAGAAAATGATTCCACTGTGAACACGAACTAATTTCTTATGTAAAGGGAGATGTGTTCAAATGTACACAGGGTTTATTCAAATCAGGTAAGGTAAGACAGCGGGTACAGAAATGACTGGCATGAAGGAATAAGTTTATGGTCACAGATCCCTAGAAACAGCCAGCACAGTAGTAGGCCAGGCAGGGCCACTCGGGTCAGGGCCAGGGACAGTCAGGAGGTCAGGGAGGGGCGTGGGGGGAAGAATGGCCAACAGCTTTATTGGGGTTTTCACAGGAAGGGACGGACAAGATAGGGCAGTTAGACTGCAGAGTAAGTGCGGGAAAGGATAGTTTGAATGTATTCAGGCAGACTCTAGGCCAGGGGTGGGCGCTGGTTGTCTGTAATTTGGCCGTCGGGTGATTTATGGCAGGGGGAATATTGGCTTGATGTGTGAGAGTTTGATAAAGAGGTGGCCGTTTGGTTTGTGAACTGAAAGCATGTGCTCAGGGAAGTGATCTGCAATCTCTAGGAATTAGCTTGGACCGGGAGGGGCAGTGTCTCCAGGATGAAGTCCCCAGATGCCAAGCATCAATAACACAGTAAATAATAACATCTAGTCAATGCAGGAGAGATGACTCAGAGGGTGGAGCCAAGGGCCCAGCCAACAAAGCTAAGATCTTAGAAGAACCATCACCAGGGAGCAAAACTGGGCTCTAATCAGCATTTACTTCTTGCTCCCAGAGCAGGGGGAGCAAGGACACCTGCCCAGCTTGACTTCAGAGTTTCCACGGAGCAGCGATGTTTATATACCTCCAATCTCTCTTCTTTTTGAACATGAGTTTCTACCGCAGTAGTCCTACACCTGCCCCATTACTATTATATGCTAAATTATGCCTCTAATTCATAAACCATCAAATTAATATGAACCCTATTACAGGAAATCTATCTCAAGATAAGTTTCTTGTAAGCTTTTGGACCCGATTAAGTGCCAAGATCCTACCTAGCCTTTAAGCCTAAGCCTGATGTTATCATTGGATAAGATTTTTGTGGTTCTGGGGATGTGGAGAAGTACATTTTGCATGTGGGAGGAATGTAAACAATGTGTGTCCACAGGGTGAACTATGGACAGTTACAGGTTGGCAGTAACTTTTTCTGCCACTCTTCTCATCTAGAGGTGAGACGTATTTCCCTCCTGCAGAATGTGGGCTGGCTTTTGGACTTGCTTTGACTAATGGAACATGGTAGAAGTAACCTTGCATATTCTGCAAGTCTGGACCTTAGAAACGGGCGGCTTTTGTGCACTGGGAGCACTCTCCCTCGAGCACAGTTGCTGCACAGAGAGCAGCTCCGGCGATATGGAGAGTCCAGGTAGAAGGCAGCACACTCTCCAGCTGACAGCCCCAGCCCGGCTCCCAGCCACCAGCGCTACCAAACATCAGCTATTTGAGCGAGTCTAGGCTGCAGCAGTCCAGACAAGAAAATGAGGGGCAGAAGCACCTCCAGTTAAGCCCAAATGAGCTTTAGAATTGTGAGAGATAATAAATGGTGATTATTTTTAAGCCATTTTGCGAGGAGAGAGAGAGGTTTTTGCATAGCAGTAGATCGATAAAACAAGGGAACACTAAACTTCAAGATGCTTTAAAAACAATCTGGATTGTGGAATCTGGTCTAGGATCTCAGATTTTCCCACTGAATATTCTTCTCAGAGTCTATTTGCCTTTACCCCTCTCCAAAGAAGCATTTTTTTTTCTGAATAAAAAAGAGTAGCCACAGATGAGGCATTTAGGACACATTGGCTCTTCTATTTGGATCTGGACAACTCTAGTCTGTCCTTTGGGAAGTTTTCTTCTCCAGTCTCTCATGTTAGCAAAGACAAAGACTCTTAAAACAAACAAACAAAAAATATGAAAATTCCCTTTTGAGATTGATGCCCTGAATAGGAAAGTAACCAGCCTTTTATGGGTTCTAGCCACTTTGTTTTCATTTTGTTTTTACATTGCTGCTGGCGAATCTACATATCGTAAAAGTATATCTTCCCACTCTTATAACAGAAATTTAGATTTCCTTTATATAGTGATGCCTCTGAATGAAAAGGTAGTGATGGTTTATTTATATGATTCTAGCTGCTCTATTTTCATTTTGCTATTGTATTGCTTTGGGCAAATCTACATATAATAAAAGGATATTTGGGTCTGTTTGCCTGAAGCTTGTTAATATATTTCCAAAGTGGCCTAAAACATGATTAAGATTATACAGGACAGTCACCACCACTTGGGATCCAAATTAGGCCAACCTAATTTGATGGGTGCCCTTGAGCTCTTGCACTCCTCAGCCAGGTAAAGACACAGAATGCTGAGATATGTGTGCACACGTAGCTTGCGGAATGTAGTAAGTAAAAATACAGGCCATCCAGTTAAATTTGAAGTTCAGATCAACAACAAATACAGTTTTTAGTATAAGCCTATATTATGCGATATTTGGACATTCTTAACTAAAAACGTTATTAATCTGTCTGCCCTGTGGTTTACCTGACAACCCTATCAAAGGGTACAACAAGGCACAGGGAGAACCAGATGTGTTTCCTGTGGTCATACATCCCTTTAAAAATGTGTCGCTCTACCTTTATGGGATCCACAGGGATGTGGTTATGCTTTCACCTGTGGTGTGAAACAGGTGATGCGCAATCCCCAGAACCCAGAGCAGTAGGGGGAGGGAGAGCCTTCACAGGATCGGGCACTTGTAACATGCCCGATATTTCACAGCATGATTCCATGCCGCGCTCACGAGTGTGGTGTGAGCGCTGCCGCTTTGCTAATGAGTGACCAGGCACTCAGAGAAGGGCTTGTCTGGGTCCCACAGCTGGTGAGTTGGCACTTAGCTCTTCGACCCAGATCGCCCTGTGTTCTCACAGTTCCATGGCACGCTGGCATCTAGGGAGCTGGGGCACAGCGGGGGATGCGGGAACGGAATGCAGTTCTTGCTATTTTTCTGCCACCCCTGCGCCTCTAGCGTGTTTCCTCGTCGCCTGACATTTGAGAGGGCTGTTGATAACTCTGTACTTTACTGAGGACAAATGAAGGTAAGAGAGAAACAGGGAAGGTGTGGAAAAGACATAAAATGCGCCTCTTTTTCAATCTCTGAAGGCAGAATAAATCCTTATACAGTGACTTAAACAGTCCCTTGGCCATTTGCTCTTGTCACGTACAGATGGTAGCAGATTCCTCTTCCATGGAAAGGGACTAGCAGAGGGATTGCTCTGCAGCGAGCCTGTGGTTAAGTGGTCCCTCTTGGATCCCTCAGAGTCCAAGTGGAACGAAGTCTATTGTTACGTGGAAGAGTCTCTTGGCACGAAGTAGAAACTGCAGGGCTACTCTTGTGGAGGTGCAGAACAGGTCGCTCTGCCTTGGGATATTGCCGGAGGGAAGACGGAAGAAAAATGAGGACACAGGGCAATGCCAAGTAAGTTATGGGTCCCAGTACAGTTCTGACTGTGCTGCTTGGTAGGGAAGCGGAGCCTCAGCAGGTAATTCGATTATTAAAAAAATAGTGAATATTCTATCAACCCTCTGCAGAGGTTTCCTTTTCAAAAAGGAAGAAGCCAAGACTTAGATCCAAGATGTTGTAACCTTGGCTTCTTTTTCATGAAAGACTGACGCCTCTCAGCCAAGTTAAATGTTTGAGTCCTTGGGCTGCTGTCACAAAATACAGGCAGTCCCTTGGTTATGGAGGACTAGACTTACGGTGTTCCACACTTGAGAATGGGCTCCCAAGGTTCCCCATAAGAATAATTTATAGTTCAATAATTAAGTTATTAATTAAGTCAGTTTCTTCCATTCATGTAAAGAAACCCACATGGCATAAGTGGTTGGTTTGTGCAGCATCTTTGCCCTAAAAGCTAGTCTCATAGGTGGATGGAGAGGTCGCTGATAGAAACTCAAAAATGAAAAGAATCAGAAGATCTGGAGCTGAGAAAGTTACGACAGAAGAATGAGCTGCAACCTTACGTCTCACGGAAGCAGGATTTGCTAAGCTTGAGGAGCCAGATCCTAACATCTAGAAAGGTCTACTGTGCAGGAAGTGAGAACATCAGCTACTACAAGGTCATTTGTGATGAAAGGAAGAAAAAGGCTGTGCCAACAGCCCCAGACACCTTTTCCAAGAAGCTGACTTCAGTGCTAACCTCCCCTCCTGCAGCAGCAGAGTCAGACCCTGGTTCTCCAGCTCCTGCTGCAGCCTCTCCTGCACTGTCTCCTTCGCCAATGCTAAGCTAATGCCTTGCCTCAAACGTGCCCCTTCCAGTAAGCAAGACATTAATGCGACATTGGGTGAGTGTTAACCTTTAATATTCTTTGTGGAAATTTCTCCTATTTCTCATCTGAACCTTTTGTTTGAGTTTGTTTTTCTGTTTGTTCGAATTAAAAGAAAGAGAAGAACAGCTTCTGTAACTTATTATTACAGTACAGGGGTATTATTATTATTATAGCATTATACTACATCATTATCACTACATATGAGCCATTGTAGTATTATATTATCATATATGCACTGTTCATCAGGGATCCGAGTTACATACAAATCTGACCTAAAGACATTCTCAGGAGCATATCTCATCCATAACTTGGGGACCACTTATACCATAAACCAGTACCTTATAAACATTGCAATTTATTTCTCACAGTTCTGGAGGCTGGGAAGTCTAAAATCAAGGCTGATTTGATGTCTGGTGAGAGCCTGCTCTCTAATTCATAGACAGCACCCTCTTGCTATATCCTCACATAGTGGAAGGGGTGAGAGGTCTCTCTTTGCACTCTTTTATCAGGGCACTAATCCTATTCTTGACAATTCTGCCCCATGACCTAATCACCACCTGTCTTACTCTGCGCTGCTATTCTAACATACATGATACTGTGTAATTCATAACATTTATTTCTCATAATTCTGAAAGCTGGGAAGTGCAAGATCGAGGTGCCAGCAGGTTTGGTGTCTGCTGAGGTCCTATCCCATCCATGGCATCTTCTCTCAGTGGCATTCATACTTGGTGAAAGGCGGAGGACAAAAGGGGAGAAACACTGTACCCTCGCGTGTGGAGACCACGAGGCGAAGGTGCCCCTCAAGCCATCTTGTAAGGCACTCATTCATTCATGAGGGCACAGTCCTCATGGCCTGATCAGCTCCTCCCCCAGCTCTTAATACCACCACAACGGGGATTATGTTTCAACACCTGAATTTTGGAGGAGACACATTCAAATTATAGCACTGCCCAAAGGCCATATTTCCTGACTCTGTCACCTTGGGGGTGAGGATTTTGCATATGCATTGTGGGTGGGGTTCAAGCATTCAGGTCATACTATTAAATAATGCCAAACCTTGTTTCTTTTTTTGACCACTTCTTTCCTTGTGTTAGAGAGCTGAGAATAAACCACTCAGCATTTATTCTCGAGCTTGACCTAAATCATCTTTCTGGAAGGATGCTGACGTGAAGGGAAACCAATGGCCCAAAGCTAAACTGAACAAATAACTTACAAACTACTTTTGTCCCTGTTGAAGTTGCTGGGAATCGTGAGACAGAAAAAGGGTTGTCTGGCCCTCCGCCACTCATAGATGACATTCAGGATGGTTCTCTTCCAAGGGTCTACCTAGGCTCACATCACCACCAGGATTACAACTCTGGGGAATGCTCACAGCAGGCAAAAATACAGCAAATTCACTAAATGTACTTCTGCTTCCATATTGATTCCCTCAGAGAATTGTGCAAGTTCCTCTGTTTCTGCAGGAAACACCTTATGTGTATATTTCTGGGATGGGAGATAGTAGATTTCAATCAGTTTTCAAAGGAAGTCGTGAACCCAGAAATTGCACTTCACTGATTTAGTGTGTAAATGAAGAATGATTTGATGCTTTGACTAGAACAGAAACCACCTTTTATTGTTTGGTTTCAAGGCAGTTTTCAAGGGGCAAATGAATTAATATATCTTGAGCAGCAACTCTATGCCAGGTAGGGAGTGTTGAGATCTGACAGATCTTATTCCCTGGTGTCTTCTAATCCCTCTGTGATGTGGGTATCGGTTTCCCTGGTTCACACATGAGTTGACATGCACTGAATAACAGCGAGTGAGCAAGTTCTCTCGTGTCAATCACAGCCAGTGAATGGCCCAGCAAGCACACCTAGCCAGGCCTGTCTGAGGTCAAAGCTGGGCATTCTGCTGTCTCCCTTTTACTTCTTCAGCGCCTATCAGCTCGTGGTCCTGATGCTGCTGGGAACTGTGATACTGCAAGGGGTTCTTTCTATCTGGCCCTCTTCTGCTGAGGGCCTTTGCTTGCTCTGGAACCCACTTTGCTATCCTTGCCACAAGCTAGATGCATCAGGGAGTTGGGGAATTAACTCGCCCACCCTGAGGAATCCTCAACCACGACTGACGAAGGTGGAGATGAACACCCACTCTGCTGCCCCTTCGTGAGGCAATGCTGATGTGCGTCCCTAGTCTGCATTTTCGTGTGCCCCCAGGGCCCTTGCTCTGGCATTGACAGGCAGCTTGCTATCATCCTTTTTTGACTGACTTCTTTCCATGTGTCATGTCTCCATTCCCCTGGGGATGACTTTTAGACCATCTCTCTTAGTACTGTCTAATGGCCTGGTTTAGAGAGGGCACAAAGACATGTGACTTCAGCTATTGGAAAATAGATGGAGGGAGAGAAGGGGTGTGTGTGTGTGTGTGTGTGTGTGTGCGCGCACGCACCTGTGATAAGAAAGGTGAAAAAGGGTGATAATAGTCTAACATGATAACTATCACTCCTGTCTGAATTTTACTTTTTCATTTGTAAATGTGATAAAAATGCCTACCTAACATAGCCATTGAATGTGTTAGATGGCATGATGTATAGAAAGCTGCTGGTCCACAGTAGGTGCTCAATAAATGTTGAGTGATTATAGCAGAGTTGAAAGGTCATGAATTTTGGAGATTAAACTACCTGGGTTTAAATTTTGGATCTGTAACTTACTAGCTATATGGGTTTGGGTAAATTGCTCTGAGTCGCAATGCTTTTGCCTGTGCCAGGGGCATACAGATACTCTCCGCGCAAAGCTGTGCTGAGGACAGACATACGTGAGGTATGTGAAGAAGCTACAGAGGCGACATTGTGAGTTTCCAGACCATGAGAGCAACTTCTCTTCTGCTTCTCCTGCTCTGAGGCACCGACAGAGCCTTCTGGGCAGGGCGAGGTTTTCCAGACTTCTCAGCCCTACTCTAGCAGGAGTTAAAATCACACTTGCAGTTTCTCCGAGTGATTGATAGGCGTTTGGCATGATTTTATCACTTGGTGGAGGATGAAAGTCACTCAATGATTAGCCAGATTCCTCCATTAAAACGCACTGCCCAAGACATACTCTAATTACCCACAAATTCCTGCTAGGCTTTATAGTGTAATTGCTATTCATGCTCCAATTAAGGGGCAATTGCAAGCCGAGGGGAAAAAGTGTGCTTTACTGCTTCAATTTTGAAATTCGTGTATTTTGGAGGCTCGATCTACTGGTCTACAGGGTTCCAAGTAGAGCGCTGCTGCCCCTGCTGCCGCACTGGGGCTTGCGGGCCGGCCTTCCTCCTGCCAGGCTTCCGTGGCAGCGCTCCTGCCCGACAGCGGAGCGTCCACCAAGCTCCTGACGCTTCACATTCTAGGAGGTGGAGGGACGGATAGTGGGCCCTGTTCTTTCCATGTGTTTAAGACACCAAAAGAAAATCATCAGGTTCTTCTAGAAATGAGCTACCAGGGAAGGTACGGCTCTTTGTGATTGGAAGACAGCCCTGTCCTAAGGGAAGGCAGGCTGAAATGCACGGAAGGAAAACAGGCAACATCCAGGGGGTTGAGAATTCGCGGAAGTCTGAGTCAAGTCTCTGTGCTGCCATTTCCTAATGCTGTGACCTTGGGCAGGATACTTCTCAATGCCCAGCATCCTCATCTACGCTGGGGACAGTGAAAGTACTAACTGTTTAGAATAATTTAGAGGATCAGGTGAGATGATACACAGAAAGTGAAAGTACCTAGCACATAGTAGTCTCCCAGTAAATGTCATGATCGTGGTCATCATTATCACCACCTTCGGGCCAACACTGATCCTACTACTCTTGCTATATACAATTAACCCATTCTGGGCAAGTGAGTCAGGAAGCAAAACATCTGCCTGCTGAGGCAATACTACCTGACGGAGCTTAATAAAGGGTTAAATGAAATTAATCAGGTTTCTTTACTGAGTACTTCTCCGTGCACTGAATACTCTAATTTGTGCTACACATCTCAAAAAGGGGGGTTAGGGGGCAGCAAGGACCACAGTGGCAAAGAGTGTAGACTTTGAAGCCAGAGACACCTGGATGCAAAAACCTGGTTCTGCCCTAACTGGCCTCTTCACCCTCAGGCTTCACATCTATAAAGTGGGTATAACAGTGCTTCCTTGATGGATTTATGTATAAGCATTAAATAAGATGATATATGAAAAGTGCCTACCACAGTGTGTGCACTTATACATTCAGTAAAGTTCAATTTGTTATTATCAGTTTTTTTTTTAAGTTAGGAAGATTATACTATTCCACTGAAGCTGTGCAGAGCCTCTCTTCTGTAAAGTTACAGAATTCGAGGAAGAGAACAAACATCTCTTCAGAAGACTTTTCTCAGAAAATCATAGTGCTATCATACAAAGTGAAGATGGATGCTGAGGAAAACAGACTTGACTGGTTTTGCATATAGTTGGCGCTCCCCAGGATGTATAAGGACCCTGATGGGGAGTGGGAGGGGCTGTGGTTGCACCACTAATGGATCAGTGAAATCTGCATGAGCAAGATGTTTTTGTTGTAGTTGTTGTTCTTGTGCCCCTGGGGAGAAGTAGAACAGATTCCCAAGTAAAATGATACTTGGAAGGAACTCAGCACATGCCCAAGGTGGGCAGAACAGAATCGGTGGCATGATGATCTAACATCCCCTGGTGAGCAAATCATTCCATTGATCAACCAGGAACTGTCCCTTTGTCAGAAAGGCAAGGGCCTCGTGCGAGGGTCCTGGCTCTATGAGGCATGGTGGTAGATGCCAAGTCTCAGGTCCGCAGGGTGCCCTTGTTTCCCAGTTTCCACCATCAGCTAGAGCCTGGGGAGTGTGGAATGAGCTCTGATCCCAAGCACTGCCGAGTCTGCAGGGACATGGCCAAGGGGCTTCCACCCACCTGCAGGGCAATCCACTGAGCCTTTGCCTGCATGCCCAGAGGAACAGGTTTAAGCATTCTTTTCATCTTCTCAGTGTTAAAAGCCGGATCCATAGATCTTATACTTGATGAACAGGTGGCTAAAGTGTCCTTCCTTTGTTTCACCCAAGAATTCATTCCATGCTGAACAGAATGGATCACGTTTCCTGTGAGCCTGGCCCTGTGGCTCCCAGGTTCTCACTGTTGATACATTACCCACTCATGCTCTGGCACATTCCTTTCTGCTTCAAATTTCCTAGAGACTTACCGAGGTGATGTTCATAGATTTTCCCATTTATGTTGTTTCCTCGTGCATAGCAATGATCTGTTGGCTTTCATTTCCTTAATGACCCTCTGAATGGGGAACTGTTCCCTTGTCGTGTCACATGTCTGATGCTGGCCTGATTTCAGAAGGTGAAATAGTCTTGCATGGTGACGACCCAAAAGCTTGAACTCAACTCTTTTGCAGGCTGGTGGCAAGCCGTAGTACAAAAGGGGAGGGTATCAGAGAGGGACAGGCCAGCGCAAGGCAAAGTATGAAAATTTTGGAGCCAGATAGACAAAGGTTTGATTTATAGCTCTGCCATTTTCTAAATGTCTAGAAATGACACGCTTGGGCAAGTCATTTAACTGCTTTTTGCCTCAGTTTCCTCAGCTGTGAAATGAAACTAGTGTCTACAGATATTGTGAGATTGTGGTAAGGATTGTGATGTCACTGCCATTATCAGTAATAATATGAGGTTCTATGAATTGGGTATCAGATGGTCTGTTCTACCCTTTTCCTAGATGGACAAGTAACAACAAATGCAAACATCCCCCATGTACAAAAGATGCTTAAACCATCCACTGTACTTATTTGTTTGCATCTCTCTCTCACCTTTAGATTGTGGCTTTCTTATGGGCAGGAGCAAGGTTTTCTTTTCATTTGTATACCCAGTAATCAGTAATTAGTAAACATTTATTGAAGTAATGCAAATGCCAGCTGTGTATAGAGACTGGATCAGGGACAGTGGTCCTTATTGCAGGAAACAGTTCAGCCTAGAAGGGATACTGCCCTACCCAGGAAAGGGCATGAGCCTGAGAGGAGGACAATAACCTAACCTAACCTAACTGAGGCCCTGGGCGAGGGGCAAAGGATCTCTGAGCAGATTGCAGCCAGCCTGGGTACATTCCCTCAGAGATCTGGGTCTTCCTCAAGGGTTCAAGTTTTCAGTCTGAGAGAATATGAGAGCTGAGCTCCTATTTGCTGGAATGGTACATGCAAGACTCTGCTCTTCCCTTGAAGAGGCAGGGAGAAGACACTGCACAGACCCATGATGACTTATGCAATTTAGGATTGAGCTATTTTGCTGTGGCCTCGCAGAAATCTTGATTTAAAGTCCTTCACAGCAAATGCATTTTCCAGTGCTTGCAGATTCCTCTGGAACCTCAGGGGACTCACAGTAGAGGGAGTTGCTGCACTTGGAACAAGCCCTCCAGAGGCTTGGCTGAGGTGAATGGCCAGGAAGCTTTGCAGGGCCACAGTGCGTACACACACACACACACACACACACACACACACACACACACACACACACACACACAAATGCACCATTATTCCAATGACAGGAGGAGCCACACAACAACCCGCACAATCAATCACTCTCCAAAGGGCAGAAGCAGGTGGGGGTGTGAATGCAGTCTTCCCACCACCCTCACCCACAGCACCCACCGCCAATTGCTGGGCTCCAAATGCCTCTGGGCACCTGCCTCAGAGATTCCTTTCAGATTCCTCAGTAGGGGATGGAGGCACAGGAGTAGGCAGGGAAATAGAAATGGGAAGGAGGACTAAGGAGAGGAAAGGACCGAGGGAGGAAATCAGCTATTAGGAAAATGACTGGTGTGCCCAGCTGAGCCCTCCATAGGCTTCCATGTCCAAAGCTCAGTGAAAAGGAATTTCTCCTAAGTTGTAGTTAGTGCTCTGAACAGGGCTGCTCCTGCTGGGAGCGCCTGCGCACTGGGAGGCAGCTGCCCTGCGCCGCTTAGTGTTGGGAGCGTGGACGGCAATCGCCGCCATCTTAGCTCCCGTTAGAATCCTTGCGGATTATTTCCTTCCAGCCGCTGAGTCATCCGAGGCCCCCACGCCTTCCTCTGATGTGGTACACAGCTTTGCCTGGCAAATCACCTCACATGAGAGACATAGTAAGGGCACTGTTGGAAAGGGTGGTCCCCGGGGAGGCTCCCCGGGCCCTGTGCAGAGCCCGGGCACACGCACGCAGCCCCAGCCTCCCATCGCCTGCTCTGACGCTCCCTCTGGAGCAGCCAGACGCCGTCATTCAGTTACTGGGTCACATTCTATAGAGGGAAACCAAGGGTAACAAAAATAGCACCTCGCATTTCAAAAATATTTTATAATTTCCAAAGTGCTTTTCATACCTGTCATCTGACTCAGTCCTCAGAACACCCTTCTCCGTGAGGCAGGAAAATATCCCATTTGACAGAAAAGAGCGTCGCACGGCAAAGTCCTCGGGCAGACAGCCCGCGGCAGGCCGTCCCCAGTCTGCCTCAGTGGTCTCTCTTCCTCAGGGCGCAGCTCAGCGGGAGGTGCCCAGGCCCTCTCCCCTCCACGTGGGCGCACAGCTGCGCCCTGCTCGCTGTGAGTCGTAATCTCCGCGCCATCGCCAGTGCGCTCCGTCCTGGTGCAGACCCTGGGCCCTTCCCCTCGCCCATCTTGCTCACTCCCACACAGTGAGATGACTGGCCGGTGCTTTTCTTCAGACACAAAACAGCCATGGCCCCATCGCTACCCAGATTGTTCCAGCAGCTCCCGCGGACATCCCGGATCTGGCCTGACCCTCGGGATCTGTCACTGGGCTCTCAGGCGTTGTCACTCACGTCTCCCTGAATGCTCCGTGCTTCATGCCACTGACCTACGGCCTCTCTCCCCTGGGTCCCTGCTCATACATTTGCCTTCCTGGCATTATAATCATTGTAATCATCATAATAATTATATAGTGAAGATAAGGAGAAAGGTGATGCTGAGCAGATTTTATTGACAGTTTATTGTCAGAGTTGTTTAATTCACATGCGTATTCAAGTTTCCACTCCCCAGTGTAGAGCATGTTGTAAAATACAGCCTCCTCCGCTTCAGTTCAGATGTGCCCTCTTCAGAGAGACTTTCTCCAACAATCCTCCCTAAAATGGCCCACCACCATTCCATCCCCTTGTCTGAGCACCTCGTCTTTATTTTTCATCTGACATATGTGTGTCCGTGTGGTAATGTGCTGTCTCCAACCCCACTGCCACTAGCAGAGGGTGAGCTGCTTGAGAACAGAGTGTATGTCACGTGTAACTGTTAATTTCAGATGTCAACTTGACTGAGCTAGGGGATAACCAGATAGCCGACAAAACATTATTTCTGGGTGCATCTGTGAGGGCGTTTCTGGAAAAGATTAGCATTTGAATCAGTAGACTGAGAAAAGAAGAGCCAGCCTCACCAGTGTGTGTAGATATCATCTGACCATCAGTGGCCCAATTAGAACAAGAAAGCACTAGAAGGAGGAATCTGCTGTCTACTTGGGTTGGGAATTCTACCTTCCCTTGCCCTTGACCACAAGCACTCCTAGTTCTTAGGCTTCCAGGCTCAAGCTGAATTACACCACCACTTTCCTGGATCTTCAGCAGCAGACAGCAGAACCTGGGGCTTACCAGCCTCTGTGACTGAAAAGCCAGCCCCTCATAATTAACCTCATTCAACAGATTTCCATGCGTCCTTTGGTTTGATTCTCTGGATAACTCTGACTCACACATTGTTGTTCTCAGAACAACGACTAAAACATGCCCATGGTCATGGCGTTGAATGAGTCAAGACCATTTGGCAACCTGAGGCTAAGAGAACATAATGAACATAATTAAGGTCAATTGGCTGCCAAGGGATAAAGTCAACTGTTGACTCAGGGTTTGCTGACACTAAAACCAGCTTCTGGTCTTAAGATCACATGGTCTTGAAAACTTTCTCTACTGTCACCAAGACAGTGTGTCTCAGCACCCATGAGCTCCAGGCTCACTGCCTCCTGTAGGGACTGCATGCATCTTAGCACTAACCCTGTCTAGTAACTGCCCTTTCATGGATCTCTAGACTGCAAGCCACTTAACTTCAGGGATAGTGTCTCATTCCCTGATATCTCTAGCTCTTGTCATGGCAATTGAAACCTACAGGTGATATCTTTGTTGAGTGAGTATGGGGGAAAGCAAGCTTCTCTCTCCCGGGCACTCTTGGCCCTAGCATACTGGGGTCCCTGGGCCAGCGGCAGCAACAGCGGCCCCTGGGAACTTGTTATAAACGCAGATGCTCAAGCCCTTTTCAGATGTACTGAATCAGAAACTGGTAGTGTTGCCCGTCCATCTGTCTTATCAAAAGCCCTCCAGGTGACTCTGATGCTTGCTGAACATTGAGAATAGCTGCCTTCGACAGAAGACTGACACCACTAAGCAAACTTAATCCTGGCCAGCTCCCAGAGTCCCTCAGGCCATGGGATGCTGTGGTCTCTGAGTAGAAGGCACTGCAAAGTACAGTCTCCCAGCCGCTGCTGGAGCAGTCAGCCCTGCCTCTCTGGGCACACTCACGCGAGCCCTTCCCTGTGCGGGGTCTGGCTGGCCTCCTGTTAGAACCTGGTACCCATAGCAGGAGCCATGTGCAAAGGAGCTGCCACACCTGTGACGCTCCTCGCTCCTCCCACTCTCCCCCATACCATTCCTGTCTAGGGCACATCCTTTGTGTCCCCAGAGTCCTGGCTCCCTCCTTGTGCCTCGAACTCATCCACTGTGAGAATGTGAAGTTGGCCATGGTCCTTCAGGTGCTAAGGTCCTTCCCGCTTTGCTTCATTTGCTCTCCTGCTCCCCGATAGGCTGGTAAATACCATCACCCAGATTCCTGATACTACCATCCCCCTGTCAATGCCAGGACCCTCGGGAGACAATGGGACTGAGCTAATGGCTAACTGCCTTCACAATCAGGCACAGGAACTAGTTATTTCTTAGAACCCTGCCACCACCTGTGTTCAGCTACTCCCCTGACACTGCAGGCTTGGCAGTGAAGTCTTGACCTGCCCAGGGCCTGCGTTTTCCAGAGGTTAGCCTTTCCTAAAAACTTTCAGTGCTCTTCCAACTTCACCCCCAGTGACAAGAGACTCACTACCTCCCAAAGTGGACCATTTCATCTCTGAACAGCTCTGGCTATTAGAATGCCCTCATATGATCACACTCTACTTCTCCATCATATCTGCCATGCCTCCTGGCTCTATAGGCCCATTTAGCTTGCCTCCTCTACAACTCCCAACCCCAAAGTGTTCACTGATGGCCCCCAAGTCACCACAATAGCTCTGTGGATGCTTCCAGTATTATTTTCTTTCATCCTCACTAACTCTATATTTTATCTTTAATGAAATGGAGGCTGAGTAAGCCTGCATGAGTCACACAGTGCTACAAACCAGGTAGCAGCATTTCCAGGTGGGGGAAGCAGACCCCAGGGCTGCTATGAGAGAGGGGCAGGATCTGCAAATGTGCCGGTGACTGCCTGGAGCTCCCTAGAAGCTCAGCTCTGAGCACAGGAATGTTCCTACTTAAGAATAGCTTCAATTTTATTTTTAGAACATGCCCTGTGGAATTATAAGGTTTGAGGGACATGGGAAAGCACATGAACTTTCTTAAATTGCTGCACACATGTTACGGGAGGATGAGAGAGGAAGCTTGCAAGGGGAGTGAAATGCCAAAGAGGACATATAAGGAGGGTGAAGGCTATTGGCCAAGCGCCAGAGGCCTTGTCTGGAACACCTAAGCCTAGGCAAGACCTCGGGTGCCATCTCCTTTCATGTGTGTGAGCTCCTGTAGGTTCTAGCTGATCTTCTCTAGCCATGCAGGACCTCAGTCACTTGAACAGTATCATAGCAAATGGATCAGATTTGGCAGTACATCAATAACCTTCTGCCCCATCAGTTCATTAGGTTTGGAAATTATCTCAGCTTCTAAGGATACTATTGAAGTGTAGCCCTCTATATATCTTTGGAATATCAACATGAGTCTTGGAATAAAACAAACCCACCACTCATTAAAATTTCTGCCTCTCAACCAGCCTGAGCAAGAGCGAGACCCTGTCTCTACTATAAATAATAAATAGGAAGAAATTAATTGGCCAACTAATATATATATAGAAAAAATTAGCCGGGCATGGTGCCGCATGCCTGTAGTCCTAGCTACTCGGGAGGCTGAGGCAGCAGGATTCTTGAGCCCCGGAGTTTGAGGTTGCTGTGAGCTAGGCTGACACCACGACACTCACTCTAGCCTGGGCAACAAAGCAGGACTCTGTATCAAAAAAAAAAAAATAATCTGCCTCTCATTAGCTCTAGGACATTGGACAAATTACCTAACCTCCTTGCATCTCAAATTTCCCTTCTTAAAATGGGTAGAAGAAACACAGACTTATTTATAGAAGACAAAAAGGAATACATGTGAAGTTATATCAAATATTGTCATCAGTATTAAATGGCAGACTTGACCTTTCCTAGTCCAACCCCTTTTGCATACCTCTATAGGGTTTCTCCACCACCGCCTCCCCGAGCCCTATGCTCTTATTTGATTCTCCAGTCATATGATTTGGATTCCCATTCTTGTTCCATCCCCATTCCTGGTGCCTGTATCTAGGTGCAGTTTTACTATTTTCTTCTAAATGTGTATCTTCTGTGCTTGAAATTTTTGCTATCTCCACCCAGAATGTTGAAGCTCACTCTTGTTTTGCAACCTTTGATCTAACTCTACCCACCTGCAACTGCACTTCGCATGAAATGACCCAGTTTGGTATTGTGAAAAGAAAAATTGTAGGGTTAAAGTAGCAAAAAAATAAAAAAATAAAAACCAGTGAAAAAGGCGCTAAAATATTTTCCTGCTGTGGGAATATACACGCTGTTCCATCTAAGGTCATAAAGATGAAGCATGATGCTACTCTGCAGAAGAAAGGTAGGGGAGTCTGCTCCTCCTGGACTCCCACAACAACTTTGGGTTTGCCTAGGCCACCCGGCAAGGCAGGAGCTGAGATATCAGAGTGCAGTGGGAGGGCATAGGAGGAGGTATCCTTCTGAGGCACAGACCTGAAAACTCAAAACAAAATATCCACAGAGAATCTAGACTAAATCTAGGAGCCACAACATAGAGAGGATCCTCAGAGGAGGAAACAAAGCTGGGGATGAGCACCACTGAGCCTTGGGGCAGGAGGTTATTTTTGCACAGATGGCTGAGCCCTGGAGCTGGAGAGGAATCCTTGCAGCCTGGGCTTCTCCCCAGTGTGTCCTTGGAAGTGCTCATGTCTCCATTCCGACAGCGATGCACACCTTCACCAGGAAGTATGGGCTCTTGAAGTCTCTTCATGGGTTAGCCTGATCCTTTTATGCTGCCAGATCACTCCCTGTTGAGAAATGCAAATGTCCCAGGCATGGCTTCTCTGGAAGATGGATGATGTGCAGTTGGTTCAGAGGGGCTGATGTACAGTTGGTTCAGAGGGGCTGAAGACCAGATTTGGACTTGAGACAAACTCCACCACACACCAACTGAATGATTTTGCAGTTAGTTCTTAGCATTCCCGAACGAACCCTTTTTCCTTATTTGTAAAATAAGGTAGGAGCCATACTCATGTTCGCAGTGTTAGATTAAGTGAGAAAATAAATGGATATCCCACAACACCATCTGAGATATAATGGGATTTTTAGATGCTTCCATCATAAATATATTTTTACCTATAGATTTGGGATAGGAGTATTGATCCAAATTATATTATACATCCACAAATCATTTGTTAGGGCCTTTGTCCATGAAAAGAAACTGTGTTGACCTCCATGGGCAATAAAAAAAA